>NC_053489.1:17571488-18771488 GCF_905171775.1 Rana temporaria | reverse complement strand
CCGGGACATTTTCTCCTGGGAATGTCCGTCCCAACCCTGTCGGAGGAAGATAACATTGATATGGAGGCGCCAATAACTCTAGGCGAACTAAAACAGGCAGTGGCGGGGATGTCAACTCAAAAGTCACCTGGCCCAGACGGGTTGCCCTTGGAGATCTATAAAAGATATGGGGATATTCTGTTACCAGAACTCCTCAAGACATTAAATTGGGCATTGATTCATGGAACACTCCCCACCTCTATGACGGAAGCCACCATTATTGTCTTACATAAGGAGGGGAAGGATCCAATTGAGGCCTCATCGTATCGTCCCATCTCACTCCTATGTACTGATGCCAAGATCTTGGCTAAAGTATTAGCAACTCGTCTAAACCGGAATATCCAATCGCTCATACATCCTGACCAATCTGGTTTCATCCCTAATAGGTCAACCAGTATTAACATCAGGAGACTGTTCCTGAATATGCAAATCCCAACAGAGGGGGTGGGTTCCAGAGCTGTTTTAGCCCTGGATGCCGCCAAGGCTTTTGACAGTCTGGAATGGGACTACCTATGGAAGGTCCTAGAGAAATTCGGGTTTGGCCCCAGGTTTATTAGTTGGGTGATGCTGTTATACAACCAGCCAAGAGCCAAAATTAAAATCAACAACGAATTTTCTGAAACTTTCCAACTAGAGAGAGGAACTCGACAAGGCTGTCCCCTATCCCCCCTTTTGTTCGCGCTGGCGATGGAACCATTGGCCATCAAAATCAGAAAATCAGAAGATATTCCCAGTTTAGAGAAATGTCTCTCTTTGATAGAAAACTGGATGACTCAGGCCCCATACTCACGACCAAACATGTCTGCTGAAACTGGTCCGCGGACCAGTTTCAGCGGACATGTTCGTTCGTGTGTAGGCAGTAACGTACAGGATTCCAGCAAACAATCGTCGGCCAGACCGTTTTCCAACGAACAACTGTTTCCTGGTCTTGCTTTAAAACAGTCTGCTGGAATCGTGTCCGTCAGACATGTTCGGTCGTCTGTACACAAAAGCAGCGTACAAAAACCCCGCGCATGCTCAGTCCAAATGAGGAGACGGGAGCGCTCGTTCAGGTAAAACTCGCGTTTGTTTGGGATATGGCACATTCGTCATTAGAAACCTTTTATTCTAGCAAGAGAACAATGTCTTAAAAAGGCGCACTAAACCACATTTTCTTGCCTCGTTTTATTAATTCTTCTCTTGCTAGAATAACCCCGTTCTCTTGCTGATGCAATTTCAATAGAGTTGTCCCATACTGAAATGTCACATTTCTTGCTTGTGATGTAATCCTTTAATAATGTTTTCTATGCCAGACGTGTGTTTTGGTTGGTGGTCCTCCATAATTTATAGTAGTCATTTTTGTAAAGGAATGTGCATTTGTTTTTTTTTTTTGTTGTTTCTAGTTATGTCACCATTTAAAATATTTTTTTTTTACATGTTTTTTTTTTTTTTTTTTTTTTGTGTTTCATTAGAGAATATTAAACCATGTTGGCACACCAAATGTCCCCCCCCCCCCCCCAAGGAGTGTGTCCTTTGTAAATTACCCATTGTATATTTATTAAAGGTTTGCTGCCTAATAATCCCCACAGTATAACAAACAATAGACATGTTTTCAAATGAAAGCAAAAAGCCTTTTATTCAGGCAAATGTCATCACAAAAAATAAACAGAACGGCAGCACTAGAATAGATAGCAAACTATATGCAAACTTGCATTTCCAACATGGTGAAGGATAAACTTCCAAGCCTCAGGAGCCAAACACAAAAATATGAAGCAGCAGCACACAAACAAAGGAACCCAAACTGTGGTAGTACAAACAATATGTCCTTTATGTGGAAGGAAATGGAAGGCAGAAAATCAACGTTTCCTCCTCTTTCCAGCCTTCCCTCCAGGCAGCCTTCCAGCGGATCTAACACGGGGTCTTGCAGGTGGGGTCGATGTGGCAGCAGGAGGATGGTGTTCCGCAAGCCGGGCCGGGTCACATAGCCCAGTCTCTGGGGTCAGCAGGCCCCTCTGCATCCACCAAAGGACCTGGTTCATCAGGGCCTTTGCCAGTCTTCTCTGGTCCTCCTCCCCTTCATTTAAATCGTGGGCCAATGAGGCACTGAAGGCCTCTGTGGGGTTGAGGGGGGCCCTCATGATGGCGCTTGCCTCCTGTATCATGCGGAGGCTTGCCTCCTCCACAGGCCTCAACTGCCTCCTTCGGCCTGATGGCCTCACCTGGGGGGGAGAAGACTGGCTGGTGGTGGTTCTCCTGGCCGGGGGGACCTGCTGCAGGCCACTGGGCCCAGCCTCCTCCTGGCTGCCACTGACCCCGGCCTCCTCCTGGCTGCCACTGACCCCGGCCTCCTCCTGGCTGCCACTGACCCCGGCCTCCTCCTGGCTGACAGACACCTGAGGATCTGCCACCTCCTGGCTGATCTCTTCTTCCTGTGTGGAAAAAAAAGGAAATTTTTTACAATTTCGCTAAATAAAACCACACTCATTTTCATGTTTTTCGTTTAGTATTTTCTGTTCATTATTACTTGAATACACTCTACTTCTGACCCCTGCAGTTGTCATCTCTGACACCTATTTGTCTGAACACCTTTTTTTTTGCTTTTTCCCAGCTTGGCTTTTTTTTTACAATATCAAATCATTAATCCACCAAGAATTATTTACGCCAGAAATATAGAGGAAACTACTATACCTCCTCATCGAAGGGTGGCAGATCTGCATCTCTGTCAGCCAGGCCCTCTTCCTCCGACTCTGCAGGGCTGTGGTCATCTGGGGAAGGTCCGCTGGAAGGTAGCATGGAGGAAAGGTTGGAAGAAAGACTCGACATCGTTTTCCTGCCTTCCATTTCGTCCCGCAAAAAAGCCATCTGTTTATAATACCACAGTTTGGGTTCCTTTGCTTGTCTTGCTGCTGCTCCCGATTTTTTGCTTTTATTAGCTTTGTATGCTCTCCTGTATGTGCTTCTGAGGTTGGCAAGTTTATCCTTCACCATGTTGGCAGTGCATCCTGGCACCCAAGTTTGCATATAGTTTGCTAGCTCTTCTAGTGCTGCCGCTCGTACCTCTTTATTGCAATATAATGCGTGTTTTGAATTCCACAGGATGGGCGTGTCCTGATATTTTTGAAGTAAGGGCTCTATAGCTTCCTTGGTTTGTAGTTGGTCCATTGAATTGTTTGAAAAATTATATTTCTTTTTGAGTCTAGATTCCAAAAACATAAACCACAGAAAAAAAAATATTCAAAAGGATCAGCGTTGACCTTGATCTAATATGTGTCTTCAAATTTATTACCTATATCTAATTACAAACACAGTCTCTCTTGTTTAAACAATGATTGGCAGCTCGGCCGCATTGCTTGTACCAAACATTGATTTGCTAGATGCAGAGCCATTGTTAACATTGCAGTAAATAATTTTAATATAGAAAAATAAACAATGCTTACAAATGACAGTATTCATCTAGGCACTCTTTCATGTGTAAATTTCATGCCCCTGACAATGGATGACATAAAAGACACTTCCTAATGACCTCTGTACAACCAACACTTGAACAATACTTTGCCTGATCTGAATTCAAAAACTTGTCAATGAGGTACAGCATTGTTCACATCTCTATTTTGTGAGGTGTCCAAAAGCATTTGGATACCAAAATAACATTGTGGTACCCCATAGACAGAATAGCTTAAAAAGGGTGCAACCAACAGCCCAAACCCCCATCCCATGTGTCTACATTTTCAAGGCCTCTGCTGATCACATTTTTAATTTCCTTACCTTCCTGTCTCTCGCTCCTCGTTTCTCACGCTCGCCTAATTACCGCGTAAGATGCGTAATCACGGCGTGCACCTTTTAAACACTCCGCGTATTTATTAAACCCCGCCCTCGTCACCTTTGCGAGGCCCCTAATCAATGAGTTTAGGAAATATGGCGTTAACTGTGTATGTTCTGGATGCGCTCGAAGATTCTCCGCGTAAACGACGTAAACACGTTGTTTGCATTCTCTACACTCCGCGTATGTATTAAACGCCGCCCTCTTCTCCGCCCATGGCGTAAGAATTCATCTTTTCCACGCCCATAATCTCTGTGGGAAAGGAAAGATGGCGATGTCACACGAGCGGGCACGATGCTCTCATGCCACAAGTGAAGGGACAGAGGCAGGGACGTCCCGATCAAGGCCAAGAAGATACAAAGCCACTAATATGCGGTTCCAGGAAATGGTGGAGTTAGTTTACATCATGCGAAAGAAGGACTATGATGGTGAATTAGGGCCATACAAGACCCCTAACCGCCGAAAGGCACATATTATGGACAAGGTGGCGAGGAGAATGCAGAGGATGTTTGGGATCACCAGGTCCAAGGAACAGCTGAGGAAACGATGGTCAGACTTAAAATTGAGGGAGCCACATCAGATGAAGAAAATACTTAAAATTCTGCGTAAAAGTAAGTAAATATATATTGGGGTTGGGGGGGGGGGTGGGTGATTGTCTGCAATAATGTGTTGCCATGTATATTTCACCATCTGCCTCCTTGGCCTGCTTGTAATTTTAAAGACATGTTGTCATTTATTTTTTATGACATAAATACCTACATATTTACAAATAGTGTTCTTAGTAAACCACGTAACATCACATAGTTTCTCAGAAAGGCTCGGTTATTCCAGGAACAACACACCTGGACATGGCTCACTGGCCAAAAACTTTGTTTGTAAACATTGTGTAAAAGCTAGTTCTAGAAAATAAAATTATGAGAATGGGAAAGGCAAACAGGATTCATTCTAAAAACAGTGGTAATAAAGCAGATGTTTTTACATCTGCAATGCAGAGCACCTGTGTCTCCCCAAACCAAAAAAGGGTTTTGGTAGGGTCTCCCAGAAATACTGTTTAGGGGGGACATCCATGTGTGTCACTTTGCTAAAAAGGGGCAGAATCAGAGCTTGCCATATAGAAGTAATTGCAAAATGTAGGTTTGGTGAAAGATAAAAGTAACTAAATGAAAGCATCTTCTAAGCAATGTGTGCGATTTATGCTCTCCAATATCTGTGTGCTGATGAGTCTACATTTTTTTTTGTTTATTTCAGGGGAAAGAAGTCGCCAGCATTTGGAGGAGGCAGAGAGGGCCAGACAAGGCCAAAATCTGCCATCTCAACATGTGGAGGAGGAGGAGGATGTGGAAGGAGAAGAGGATGTGGAAGGAGAAGAGGATGTGGAAGGAGAAGAGGATGTGGAAGGAGAAGAGGATGTGGAAGGAGAAGAGGATGTGGAAGGAGAAGAGGATGTTGAAGGAGAAGAGGATGTGGAAGGAGAAGAGGATGTGGAAGGAGAGGAGGAAGGAAGAAAGGAGGAAGGAAGAGAGGAGGAAGAAGTAATTTTGGACTTAGAATTTATAGCAGATGAAGGGCAAGTGGCGGAAGAACAATTTGGCGAATTGAAAGAAGGTGGATTGATGGATGAAGGAAGAGTCCAAGATGATGGGGAAGTGGTGGAAGAAGGAGGAGTGATAGAAGATGATGGGGAGGTGGTGGAAGAAGGAGGAGTGATAGAAGATGTCGAAGAGGTGGAAAGGAGAAGCCCATCAGGTCAGTGTCACCCTAGCTTGATTCCAAAAAACATATGTAGATAGGCCTCATCGAAAAATAATGTTGTAAATGACAATTTTTTTTTTTTTTTTAGGGGAGGAGGATGGTGTGCCAATATTTTCACGTGCAAGTGCTGCTATAATTATTCAGCAGGTAATGGAGTGCAGCACTGAAATGCACAATATGCGTGAAAGGATGGTTGTCATGGAAGAGAATTTAACAAATGTCCTTTTGGAATGCTGCACGGAAATGGACAATATGCGGCAAAGAATGATGGTCATCGAATCTAATTTTAAAAATATTATTGACATGATGGGCCGTGTCAAAGACTGAAACACCCCCCGCCCATTCCCCGCCCCCACAAACATTTTTACTGTTTTAATAATGAATACGCCAAAATTTGGAGATACACACACAGTGTGCCAACATGTGCTATCTGCCATCACAGAATATCTAGTGTCTGTGCTTTGTGGGTCCAACCCCCTCCTCCATCCTCAAGTAGTTGAGAGGAAGGGTTTGCTCCCACAGAACACAGACATTGATCACCCATGATGTCAGATAGCACATGTGGCCATTTGTCTGTTGAACCAATGACATTTGGCGAGTTTGCACTGAATGTGTGTATCTTCAAATTTTGGCGTGTTCCAGTGTGAAAGCACACCATGACTGATTGCTGTTGTGATTTTTTATATTTTTTGAATTGGATTTTGTTACTTTTTGACCATGTTGAACATTTTGGGATACTATAAAGTTTAGACCATAAAGAATAAACAACGCCAAAAAATAAAAAAGATATATATATAGAATTATAAATCTCTCTAATCACTGAATTTAGTGAAGTCGAGATTTGACTCCAAAATCTCCCAAAAAAATTTTCTTATTGAAAAACACACCAAAAAAAAATGCTTAAAAAAATATTGGTTTTTGTGCATAAAAAATATGCCGAAAAAAAAAAAAAAAGGCAGTAAACACCCCACCAAAAATAGTCTATATATATATATATATATGTAAACAATAAATCTAACTATATTTGATAAAAAAAAAATGTGAACTTGTTAAAAAATGTATAATCTGCATAATATTTTTGGTTGAATTACCTGAAAAAAAAAAAAAAAAAAAAAAATTTTTGTAGACTCCTAAGTACAAAAGCAGGGAGTAATGAAAAAAATATAAAATAATTTTTGGGGTCATGAACAAGCAAAAATTAAAATACTTGACCTCAAAATTTACAAATGGAGTTGCTTCTTATTTCTAGACTCAATACCCTGTTTGTAGATGAGTGAATACTGTGCAAAATGTGGTTAGTTACTAAAAGTGGAGAAATCAATTATGCATTAAAATGGCAGAAGTTAGTTAGAGAACCAGGAAGACAGATAAAAAGAGAAAAAGCATTAATGACAAACAACTGTATAAAGTCCAATGGTCTAATTATTTATTATTTGAGAGAATATTCCTTTCTTTGGGGGCCGAATTAGAAAGAAATATGATCTGGCATAGCAATGGCCCCCCGACCCATGAAGTACTCAACATATTTGTCGCGTACCTCACGAGCTGATTGGGGGGCCAAGCCAGCGCGACCAGTGTCCAGCCCGGGAAGGGGATCTGAGGGTAGTCCTGCCTCAGAACCGATGTCGGGTAGGTACGTCTGGGAGTGCCTGCGTAAAAAGTTGTGCAAAATGCAGCAGGCAAATACAACGGTGTCCAATTTATATTCCGCCAGATGTATCGATGTCCTGAACAGGCGGAACCGGTTGGTGAGTATCCCAAAGGCATTCTCGACTACCCTCCGAGCCCTGGCCAACCGAAAATTAAACACACTCCTCTCTGAGGTGAGGGTCCTCTGGGGAAAAGGCCGCATGAGGTGAGGACCAAGCCCGAAAGCCTCGTCCGCTAGGAACACAAACGGAAGTCCTTCCACATTATCTTCATCTGGTGGCAATGCCAGACCACCAGCTTGGAGACGATCATAGAAATCAGTCCGTGCGAACACTCCCCCATCAGACATCCGGCCGTTCTTCCCCACGTCCACATATAGAAACTCATACTGTGCCGACACCACCGCCATCAACACAATACTATGATAACCCTTGTAATTATAATAGTAGGACCCCGAGCGGGGTGGGGGCACAATGCGGACGTGTTTCCCATCTATTGCTCCACCGCAGTTTGGAAAATCCCACCGCTGGGCAAATTGGGAAGCCACAGACTGCCATTCCTGTGGTGTGGAGGGTAGCTGTGGGGACAAACAAAAAAAGAGATTTAGTACTTTGTAACAAAAACATCCTACAAGCATCCTTGTGACAGTTCACAGTATTAAAATTGCATTTGAAAAATGTGCATGGAGAATTTGGGAAATGAAATATATAGGGCCACTTCATTAAGAGACTCCACAGCCCTCTGATGGGGACAATAAAAGTTTGAAGGGGGGGGGGGGGGACACAAAAACCAAAAAGTCCTGTTTTAAAAAATGGCAAGGTGGGTTTGTCCCTAGGATAGCATGCTGGACAGGTTAATATTGGGTAAGGGACAAATATGCAGGTAGGTCAAGAATAAAACATGTAAAGCTTATATCAACATGCATAGGGAGAAAAGGGAACGTTAGTTAAACACACAGCATATCTGGGAAATTAAAAATAAAGTTAGTTGGCCACATTATTACAGCCAGGAAACTTACCTTAATATACTCCTCATGCATAACTTTGATGATGGCAGCACACGTGTCCGGTATGATGACCCCAAGCGCCTGCGGAGAGATGCCTGTTGAGAACTTGAGGTCCTGCAGGCTCCTCCCAGTCGCCAGGTACCGCAACGTGGCAATAAGCCTCTGCTCGGCTGGATGGCTTGGCGCATCACAGTGTCCTGCCTCGTGATATAGGGGGACAGAAGATCCAGCAGACGGTTGAATACGGGGTCCGTCATGCGGAGAAAATTCCTAAAGTCATTAGGATTATTCTCCTGGAGTTCCCTAAGCAGAGGCATATGTGAGAACTGGTCACGCTGGCGCAACCAATTCTTGGTCCAGAAACGCCTCCGCCCCCTGTTTCTGGCCAAAGTACTGGACAAATGAACATATCCAGCAGCCATCCCATAAACAGCACCAACTCGCGAAAATTGACGCTGCTGCTCCATCATGGCTTCAAACCGGCCGGCTGGTCAGTCAAGAACACACTGAAACAGAAAGCACTCGCAAATCCAGCACTACCTGCGACAAACGCGTGACAAACAGATACGAGCGCACAGGATGCAACTGCTAAAGCAGAAACAACCTGCTAGCCTATAGCCGAATGACAACTACGTTACCGCAAGCACACGCACTGAACCCGTGAATACACGCTGTCAAAGCCTGGAGACCGAGAAGCGCGAATCAGCTCTAACCAAACCTTCACTAACACGAGCAAACCCGTAACTAGCAAAAGAGGAACAGAGGGCGGCGCCATTAAGTTTGGTCTTCCCCTTTATAGTGACGTCGTACGTAGTTTACGTGCACGCGTTCCGGTACGACGGTAATTTGGTCCGCTGGTGTGTACACGCCAGCGGAACCAAACACAAATCAGCCTTGTACGCCGGAAACTGTCGGGCAGACAGTTTCCAGCGCACAGATCCGGTCGTGAGTACAAGGCCTCAGAGTTATCTTAAACTCAACAGTTCAAAAACAGAACTCCTTATGTTTCACGCCAGCCGAAAGAGTCAACTGACAACAACCTGGACACCCCCGCCCATTCTGGGCCAAATCATCACCCCTAGCTCCAAAGTCAAAAGTCTCGGGGTTATCTTCGACACCTTCATGACAATGGACGCACAAATAGGGTCAGTAGTCAGCGGAGCGCACCATCTGTTGCGCCTACTACGCAGACTTATTCGATTTATCCCCAAAGAAGACGTAGCAGTCGTGGTGGGAACAATCGTGAATTCCAGACTGGACTATGCTAACGCCCTGTACCTCGGACTCCCAAAGTACCAAATCTCCTGTCTGCAAGTCGTTCAGAATACGGCCGCCAGACTGGTGACTGGGAAAAAAAAATGGGAATCAATCTCACCTTCGTTGAGAACCCTTCACTGGCTGCCAGTAAAAGACAGAATTGCATTTAAAGCACTCTGCCTGACACATAAGTGCATCCATGGGAAGGCTCCGCAATATCTTTGCGACAAGATAGAACCTCACAATTCGAATCGCGTTCTGCGATCCACCGACCAAAATCTGGTCAGGGTACCAAAAACCAAATACAAGTCCAAAGGAGAAAGAAGGTTTGCTTTTCAGGGTCCTAGACTATGGAACGCTTTACCAACCAGCATTCGGTTGGAGGAAAACCACCTGACTTTCAGAAGACGGATCAAAACTCTGCTCTTTTGATGTCATGAGACACGAACAACTAGCGCCCAGAAGCGATTCAGTTCGCATGCGCCGCGCTTTATAAGTTTTTCATTCATTCATACAGGGGTTCCGTAGACTAACCATAGATAAGATCGCATTGTTTGCGGATGATGTCCTGTTTTTTCTGGGAGACACCGAAACCTCGTTAAAAAATGTAATCAAAACAGTGGGTGAGTTTGGGCTATTTTCTGGGCTGGTTATTAATTGGGAAAAGTCAGCACTACTGCCGATCGATCCCCTCGGGGTCCAGATACCCCACGGAATTCCTCAGTTAAAAGTAGTAGCTATGATGAAATACCTCGGGATATGGATCACGAGGGACATCAATAGCTTTGTCTCAAATAATCTAATTCCCCTTTTGTCTAAATGGGAACATAAAAGAGACATCTGGTGTAAACTACCATTATCCATAGCGGGGAGATGTAATTTAATAAATATGCTATGGCTGCCCCAGCTGCTCTATATCCTCCATAACTCCCCAGTTTGGATAGACCAAAAATGGTTCAAAAGGATAGAATCCATTTTTAGAGATTTAATCTGGAAGAAGGGACAAGCCAGGATTTGTCTCCAGACCATGCAGTTACCAGCTAAAGAGGGGGGGATGGCAGTTCCTCACCCGAAAACATACTTCTTAGCTTCGCAGTTACAACATCTTGCAAATTGCGGATCGGAGGGAGATGGGAATCCTGATACATTGATGCTAATAGGGGCACCACATAGGACATTAATGGAGACACTCGAGGCTGGCTCGTTTATTCATAAATGTCCAACTATAAAACTTATCCTTAAAGTATGGCAAACAACAAAAACATTGATGGGCTATAAGGGAATAACAACGTTTGCCCCTCTCTGGTGTAACCAAAACTTAAGGGAATTAAAAGATATTGAGAGATGTAAGGAATGGGAGAGACAAGGGATAAACCGCTTAAACCAATTGTACGATGGAGAACATATGACATCCTTTGCAGACTTGTGACAGGAATTCAATATAGCAAACAAAACATTTTACAGATACCTCCAGATTCGGCACGGCATCCAAGCCCAGTTTGGGTCACAACCCATTGTATGGTCCTCGGCTCCCATCCTCCTGAAAATAACCTCTTCAAAAACAACTAAAGGCCTGATATCCGAACTGTATTCCAGAATAGGAGCCAAAACAATAAGCAGGGCAGGCCCCATCAAGAGTAGGATAGGGTGGGAGAGAGACTTAGGGCAAATGTCCACGGAACAGTGGAGCGCGATTTTGAGGAGGGGGGTATTGGTCTCGATCTCTCCATCCCAGCAAGTATCACACTTGTTCCTCCTGCATAGAGTATACTATACCCCTAGGAGAATGTTCAATCTCGGGTGGAGAAGTACTGACGAATGCCCAAGGTGCAGAGCGACCGGCAGCCTCATCCACATGTTGTGGAAATGCCCTAAGCTATTCAGATACTGGGAGGAGGTGACAGACATAATAAATAAAACTTTTAAAACGAATTTGGAAGCTGAATCCAAGGCATGCCTACTAGGCAGTATTGAGGAGGATAGAGTGCCTGTCGGCACCCTTGAGGTAGTGCTGAGATGCCTCTTCCAGGCAAGGAAGCTAATCGTGTTGAGGTGGCAGGCCCAGACTCCACCCACTGTCAAATCCTGGGTTGAAACCATTAATACAATGATCTGGAGCGAGAGAGTGACACTTACTAAACAGGGCAACTATAGAAAATTTGTGAGGATGTGGAAACCTTGGCTAGATATAACGGGATGCTCGATGTAAGAAGAAGTCTCTCAAATTTAATAAATACTTTAACCCGCTATTGGACATCCCTTTACGGGGAGGACGTATTTTAACGAAGCAAATTAACCTAAAAAAACGGTTCAAGGTGTGATGGGAGGGTGGATGGGTGGGTGAGGGGTGGAGGGGTGGTGGGGGGGATGGTGGACATGAGGGTAGACAATTTGGAATTAAAGAGGTTTTTCTTTTTTCACATAATTATAATGATACAGAGATAGGGGGAGGGGAAAAATGTATGCTTGTATATGCACTATGTTAAGTCTATGCAACTTGGCGCACTACTTTTTGTATTTTACATATGCAAACAACAATAAAAAAAAAAACGTTATAAAAAAAAAAAAAAGGCTCTGGGATCACCTGTTGAGTTCTATACCCTCTTCTCTGACACATTAGTTCCTAAATCATTGGCTCTTTATCATGCTATATTTGAGGCTTCTACCCTTTCTGATTCCATATGTGAAGCTCTTATAGTGCTAATACCCAAGTCCAGAAAGGACCCCTATCAACCTGAGTCATATAGGCCTATCTCCCTATTGCAAACTGATATCAGAATACTAGCCAAGATCCTAGCCCTTTGTCTAAACAAGGTAGTTTTGTCTTTAATTCATCCATATCAGACAGGTTTTGTGCAGGCCAAGAACACAGCCTTTAGCACCAACACCTATTTACGAATCTTCAGGTCTCTCACAATCAAATTGGCTCCATGGTGGTAGTCAAACTTGATGCTGCCAAATGTTTGATTAAGTAGAATGGCTTTAATTACTGTATGCTAGTTGAACCCCAGACTATGTCACTTAGGTCCCACCCTGGTCCTCAAAAAAACAATGTCTCTAGGTGGATTGGCAGTCGCTGACTTTGGTTTACATTACCTGGCGGCCCAACTCTCCCACTTTTACCATTTTGATAAATATGATAAACATAGATACCTATTTCTGGTCTGTCAAGTCCCTGAGTCACATCTGAGTCACATCTCATGCATCCTTTCTGTGATTTGCAGAGGTGCCTGGGTGGCTCCCTTGTTTCATTGAGACGCTCTGGCCTTCTTTTCCAGCACAGACGGATCTGGTACCTGGCCATGTCTAAAATTAACTGTTCTATGTTACATATGAAAATAAAGTGCAGCGCCAGAAATAAGAAGCACCTTCCATATACTGGGAAATGCTATAAAAGTCAAAATACAGATTGTCCAATCATACAAGCAACATGTGTGATTGTAAAACTAGTATTGGTGTAAAGTCTACAGTAATAACTAGTGCTAGTGACCGTGAAAACACAAGTCAATGTGCATAAATAATGTCCATCCAAATACAGTAAAGCTGTCAGGGCCTGTACAAGAGATGGAGCCTGCTTCTTCCCAATGTCACCGTGTCTGGAATCCCATTCAGAGATATTACCAATCATCAAAGTAAGAAGAGGTTGAATACCCTTACTGGCTGTGATGGACCCAGGAACACCACACGGTGGTGGGTCAAAAGCGCATAATCAACCCGATTTCCTGGGGTGCAGCTCCTCTCGATGACCCTGGAATACGATTCTCCACGGTAGTAAAATCCAAACTGACTCAAATCCTGGTTGTGGTATAATGAATCACTGTTTCCTCTGTATCATGGGATGGACTCACCACATAAAAAAGGAAAAAAGGAAAAGAGGACGCCTCCTCATAGTGTAAAAAAATGATACAAAATGTATTGTTCAAAAGGAGATCAATCAAACATGAACACACTCGGTAAAAAATGCATATCCACATCAAAAGGTAAAAAACTTGAAAGCCTTAAAAAATCCCTGTATGAGAAAAAAGGTAGCACAGTATAGGAATGGCTGGGGCCAGTGTATGTGCCCGACCGGTTTCGTCTGCTGGGGCATACGCGTATGCCCCAGTTGAAGTCTTAGCAGACGAAACTGGTCGGGCACTTGAAACTTGCATGAAACTTTGGTAGCAGAAAAGTTGTGGCTGAGGGATGGATACAGGCTACACCTCCCACTCTCACAGCCTGGATTAATGTAATAAACTTTACCCTACAAAAAGGTTATTTATACCAACAGGGGCTGTCCGGGCAAATATAACACAATCTTGGACAGATGGCTACAGTCTCCATTGACTTGTACCTCATAGTGGTAACTTAGACTTCTACTCCCCCCCATTGTATAAATTAACACTTAGGTTGTCCCCAATATATCACTTAGGCTAATTGTGATATTGCTTCTTAATAATAATATGTACGCTAATAATATATACGGCTTATTGTGGCTCTGCCTCTCGCCTGAGAGGCCCAACTGTGTGCCAATGTTATTTATTTCTGTTGTTTTTCTTGCTGTGTCAAGTTGTGAGTTGGTGCAGCTGTATAAATCAATGTCCACAATTTGTTCTTTGCTATTGGGTTTTATGTTAATGTCTAGTATACTACTTGCACCTATATGTTGTATTTTGCACAAAACTCAATAAAGCTTAGTTTGTAAAAAAAAAAAAAAAATAGTAGCAGTAGCGATTCAAAATATTGTGGTCCACATTCAGATCATTCCCTGTTTTGTCATACAGAATTATTATTCACAGTTAAAAGTACTTAAAAAACAAAACAAAAAAAAAACTTTTAGTAACCATAACTTCAATGTCTTCCATAGAATGGTCTTTTTTGTAACCACTGTCCTGTCTCACCAATATATGACCCATGCTTGCACTTGCTGCACTGAATAAAGTGCATCCCATTACTGGAGGCCAAGCTGTATGATCCTGTAAGACTGAAGGTTCCTTTTATTTGTGTGACAATGTTCAATACATTTACTTTACGTTGCTACACAGTTTGCAACATTTGCAGTACGTATTGTTCTTAGGTTGTGTTCCTTTTCTAAATCCCCGTCCTCAGAATGAAGCTTCCCGCTGATTAATTGATGTATGAGGTTGGGTGGTTGCCTGAAGGTCATCACTGGGGGTTGTTGGAATTCTCCTTTCAGGGTTCTGTCCTCTGTTATGATGAGTTACATCTATTTCATTATCTCTCTCATCCCTTCTAGTGCTGGATTGTATGAGATTACTAGAGGTACACATATTTTTGTTTTCTTCTCTTTGTATTGTAGGAGATTTTCTCTTTGGGTTTCTAAGGCAGTGTTTATGTTTGTACTGATAGTTTTGTTTCTGTAACCTTTTTAATGAAAGGATTCTGCTAGTACTTCTAGATGTTTATTTCTGTATTCTGGCTCAGAACATATTCTGTGGTATCCAGACTAATGAAGGGCCACCTTCTGGAATGGTCCATGTGTTTCCACCAAGGTTTGCATTTTACATCATTCTAAACACCAGAAGCTTGTCTTACTTACACTATTATATCTGTAGTTTTGTTCTTGAATAGTTCATATCCTTCTATATTATCGCAGGTCCCAAGAGGTCGATGCTCTGAGGAATGTCTTCCAGGTTTCAGAAAATCTGTAAGAGAAGGATATCACCCATGTTGTTATAATTGTGCTCCGTGTTCAGAAGGAGAAATATCAAAACAATCTGGTAAGCTTTATGTTTCTTTAACCACTTCAGCACCAGAAGATTTGGCTGCTAAATGACCAGGCCATTTGTTCCGATACGGACTTGCGTCGCTTTAACTGACAATTGTGTGGCCATGTGACGTTGTACCCAAACAAAATTGACGTCCTTTTTCCCCACAAATCTAGCTTTATTTTGGTTGTATTTGATCGCCTCTACGGTTTTTATTTTTTGCTTAGTGTGAACACACGATCTGTGTGGTCAAAAGGAGAACCGACGCAAGGTAGCGTCGTTTCACCCAGGACAGCCAACCTGCCGCAGTAAAACTGCAGTGGCTGGTCGGGAAGGGGTTAAAAAGAATCTGATATTGATGATGTTGATGAAATTAAAACTCTCAAAGTCTTTTAAAATGATTCTGTAACCACTTTACATTTTGCAGGCTGAACATCTCCCCAAATTGTATAAATTTAATGATTACTGATTTCACCTTTCTGCACTTTTCTTCTACCTCTGACCCTTCCGGAAGTGTTGAAGGTTTTCTCAAGCAAGCAATGGAAATCAGCTTTCTCCTCCTGTCTGCCTGAGAAAGCCTCCAACAGTTTTGTATTTATCAAACAGTAATGGTCTGGAAAATGATTACACGGAAGAGGCCAAAACTGTCAAATAGTTCCATTCTCTGTATACCGTGCCTAATGTTATTTCACTTCTTTTTACTCTACAGACAGTGAACTCTGCAAGAAGTGTCCTGATAATGAATGGCCTAACAAAGCTAGAACTATTTGTAGTGACAAGGTCAATGAGTATTTATCATACGAGGAGGACATTCTAGTTGTATTTTTTTCTATAACTTCAGTCATATTTGCTACAACATCTCTCCTTATACTTGGACTATTTGTTTGGTTTCGGAGCACTCCCATAGTCAGAGCCAATAACCGGAACCTCAGCTTCATTCTGCTCCTCTCCCTCATACTGAGCTTCCTTTCTGTATTCCTGTTCCTTGGCCGTCCTGTGGATATTACCTGTATGCTGCAACAAGTCACTTTTGGAATTCCCTTCACCATCTCAGCATCTTCTATCCTCGCCAAAACCATCATGGTCTTCATTGCTTTTAAAGCCACCAGACCTAGAAGCTCTTGTAGAAAATGGGTGGGAGTCAAACTTCCCAACACAGTCATGTTATTCTGCTCATCCATTCAGGTTATGAATTGCATTCTCTGGTTGTCCATCTCTCCACCATTTCAGGAGTATGACATGGACTCCTATCCTGGGAAGATCCTCATTCAGTGTAATGAAGGGTCAGTTATTGGGTTCTACTCTATGTTGGGCTATATGGGGTTTCTGGCAGCTGTGAGTTTTGTTCTGGCTTTCATGGTGAGGACATTACCGGACAGTTTTAATGAGGCCAAGTACATCACCTTCAGCATGCTGGTGTTCTGCAGTGTCTGGATTGCCCTGATCCCAGCCTATCTGAGCACCAGAGGGAAATACATGGTGGCTGTGGAGATATTCGCCATACTGACCTCCAGTGCTGGAATATTATTGTGTATGTTTTCTCCAAAACTCTACATTTTACTTTTCAAACCTGAACTGAATACAAAGAAAACAATTCTGGAGATGAGAATGATGGAAATGTAACACAAAGATTCAATGTATAATGCTGTAGACCAGATTAAACACATTCAGCCATATTGTTAAATCATCATCATCATTATGAAGGGCTTTTGTGTATAGGCAGGTGAACTGGATGATGAAGATTGGAGTAAGGTGTTGGAGGTTGGTAAATTAGTGTCTCCTAAAATGTCAGATAGACTTGCTCAAATATACATTATTCATAGATCATCTCTTGCTCCAGAACGTATGGCTGAATTTTGTCCCTCCCCGAGCCCCGTGTGCCCCAAATGTCTAATCTCCACTGTTATCTTTGGGTATTTACTCTGGCATTGTCCTTGTATTCAGGGATTTTGGACGTAAGCTGCCCAATTCCTTCTTGGTCAGATGGGCTCACTGGTGACAATGGATCTGAGACAATGCCTGTTGGGTCTATTCCTGGACTCCGATATGGATAAACAAACTCTTAAGTTTGTGCATAAAACTTTGGTGGCAGAAAGGTGGGGGCTCAGGGATAGATACAGACTACACCCCCCCCCCCACTCTCACAGCCTGGATTATGTAATAAACAACAATTCTTGGACAGATGGCTACAATCTCCACTGACTTGTACCTCATAGTGGTAACTTAGACTCCTACTCCCTCCATTGTATTAATTAACATGTAGGTTGTCCCCAATATATCACTTAATTGTGATATTGCTTCTTTAATAATATATATTGCTCATTGTGGCTCTGCCTCCCGCCCGAGAAGCCCATCTGTGTGTCAATAATATTTATTTCTGTTATTTTTCTTGCTATGTCACATTGTGAATTGGTACTGCTGCATAAATCAATGTCCTCAATTTGTTCTTTGCTATTGGGTTTTATGATAATGTCTATTATGATACTTATACCTAAATGTAACACATTGATTCAATGTATAATGCTGTAGACCAGATTAAACAAATTCAGCCATATTGTTAAATCATCTTCATAATTATGAATGACTTTTGTGTATTTTTTATGTATATTAAATACCTCCTGTCTGCATATTGTACATAAGTGGAATGAAGGTGGATGTTACACGGTGTGAAACTATATTACAGCTTCATTTTTTTTCTTGCTCTTACATGCCCCCTATTGTGACTACACTGTCCATTGGACGGTGCCAATCACAAAAATATGCTGTGACCAATAAAAGCATTGCACAATGTAACCAACACCTGCAGTTAGCAGCTTGCTATCACTTTGCTCTCACACACTGATCAGTGTGTTAGAGGAAAAAAAGCTTCAAGATCACCAGCCAGTAAGGATGAGCTGAACACAGGCCCCCCCCCCCCCCGATTCGGTTCACACTAGAACTTGCGAACAGGAAAACACGCAAACATCCATAAAGTCTATGGGACACGAATGTGAAAAATCAAAAGTACTAAGTCTTATATGCAAGTTATTGTCATAAAAAGTGTTTGGGGACCCGGGTCCTGCCCCAGGGGGCATGTATCAATACAAACAAAGTTTTAAAAACTGCAGTTTTATTGGAAGCAGTGATTTTAATAATGCTTAATGTAAAACAATAAACATTTAATATTCCTTCAAATTTCATTACTGGGGGGTGTCTATAGTATGCTTATAAAGTGGCACATTTTTCCCGTGTTTAGAACAGTCCCTGCAATAAAATGACATTTATAAAGGAAGAAAGTCATTTAAAACTGCTCCCAGCTATAATGAATTGTCGGGTCCCAGCAATACATATAAAAGTCATTGAAAAAAACGGCATGGGTTCCACCCTCAGTCCTCTACCAGGATTTTTGGGTCTGGTATGAATATTAAGGAGAACCCCAAACCAAAAATAAAATACAAATCCTTACCAGGCCCGTCAGGTCTAATATGGTTATTAAAGGGAACCCTGCGCCATTTTTTTTTTAAATCGCATAGGGGTCCCCTCAAAATGCATACCAGACCCAAAGGGCCAAAACCGTACCAGGCCACATGCTCTCAACATGGGGGGTGCTTCGGAGTCACCTCTAAAGCACCTTGTCCCCTTGTTGATGGGGACAAGGGCCTCATCCCCACAACCCTTGCCTGGTAGTTGTGGGGGTCTGTGGGCTGGGGGCTTATCGGAATCTGGAACCCCCCAGATCCCGGACCCCCTATATGAATTGGTTATGGGGTACATTGTACCCCTACCATTTCACCCAAAAAAGTGTCAAAACTGTTAAAAAAAGACAAGAGCCAGCTTGGGACAAGTCCTTTGTTAAAAAAATAAAATAAAAATTCCAGCAATGTAATCCATTCTCTGGACGATGAGAGAAGAGAAACACAACAGTTTCACCTCCATGGTAGGTGACCGCTGTCCACTGCTACCGAGGTACACAGAGGCAATATAGCACTGTATATGAGGATCGTATATCAGGTTACCAAGGCACATTAGGACACCAACCCCATCCATGCTTCCCTGGACACCACTGTACATGAAGAATACTAGACGATAGCCACCGCAAGATCCCGGATTCCCTCATCATCACTTTCTACATCACGCTCTTACCTTACAGTGTTAAGGTAAGGAGCCATTGCACATTGAGGTGTGTATACACTGAAGAGGATTCACATCACTGAAAGAAAAGACTGTGGGCCGGATTCAGATAGCACTTACGCCGGCGTATCTCGAGATGCGCAGCGTAAGTGTAAATTTGCGCTGTCTTATCTATGCGCCGTACTCAGAAAACTAGATACGCCGTAAAATAGCCTTCCTCCGACCGACGTAACTTTTTTTTCGCCGGCGTATCGTAGGCGCATATTTACGCTGGGCGCATCTGCAGCTCCCATTGTTTTCGTATTCAAATATGCAAATGAGGGAGATACGCCGATTCAGAAACGTACGTTTGGCTGGCGCAGGCTACGTGTGGTGCGCGTAAGTGGAATATCTGGCTTAAAGTTACCCTCATAAAGCAGGGGTAACTGCACCAGACTTGTTCAAGTCAGCTGGAGAGCAGCTACAGCAGCACCATTTCAGATGAGCTGAGCCACCACACTTGCAGGACAACACATCTGTATGCCAACATGCCAGGGGCAGCCGTGGTCATAGCACTACTGCGTCTACGGGCACGTAGGAGGGCACGGGAGAGGATATACCGAACGCGCATAGACGTCTTTGGCATGGGGGAATCGGAGGTGTATTGCATCTTCAGATTCAGCCCTGATGCCATCCTGGAATTAGCCAGAACCCTGCATGATGATATCACCAGCAAGACACACCACGTACATGCAGTGCAGCCACTGGACAAGGTCCTGGCAACACTGCATTTCCTTGCAAGTGGATCTTTTCAAAGAACAAGTGGAGTAGTGGCTGGGATGTCACAATCCACCATGAGCAGATGTGTGCACCAGGTTGTCCCTGCAATCATCAGATGCATGTCCCACCACTTCATCGGACCCACCCAGGAGCATCTGCGGCAGAAGGCAATGGCAGATTTCTTCAGAATTGCAGGATTCCCACGCACCGTGGGGGCCATTGATTGCACACATGTGGCACTACGCCCCCCCCCCCCCGTGACACAGAGCACATATACTGCACATATACAATCGTAAGCATTGGCATTCCATCAACGTACAGGTGATAGCCGATGCCCAATGCCTCATATGGCACGTCTGTGCCAAACACCCCAGGGCCAGCCACGACAGCTACATATACCGTCAAAGCACCATCCCAATGGAATTTGAACAGAATGTGTATGGGAACAGCTGGCTGGTTGGTGAGTGACATGGGAGTCAGGCATGACTGTCTGCCCCCATGATGCAGACATCACGAGGGGCACATGCACGACTAACATCCTACTGTCTTTTCCCTTCCAGGTGACTCTGCATATGCACTTGGACCCCATCTCATGACTCCATTCCGGAATCCCCAAACCACAGAAGAGAGAAGATACAATGATGCACACACACGTACCCGTGCAGTGGTGGAACGTACCTTTGGCCTCCTGAAGTCCCGTTTCCGATGCCTGGATAAGTCGGGGGGACCCAGTTGTATTACCCAAACTTTGTGTGCCAGATCATTGGTGCATGTTGCGTGCTGCACAACTACACCATGAGAAAGGGCCTGGAGATTGACCGACGTGATGACCTGACCCCCCAACCACACAGTCCCCCCCTGCCCGAGGGTACCCCGTCTGCTGAGGGATCAGCAGTCAGGAGATGCCTCGTGGTAGGCTTCTTTGCACATTAAACACACACATTCATCATGGCACAAGGAGAATGCACGCATGCACATTACTGTGGCCCCTAGCACACACCCCACATCCACATCACATTGGATTAGCCCAAGTCCACCAAGCAGGACTTGGGAGCAGCAACGCCACGGCAAGGCTCCAAATATGTTGCTGACCATTCATACCACATTCACACGGCCATGGGGATAAAATCTCCCCAACGAGCCAGGGTGACACCCCTTACTGGCAGGAGTGTCACCCCCACATTCACACACCAGTCACACTGTAGCCTGCACTCCTGACCGTGTGCAGGGATTAGAAAACAAAAAAACTCATAACCTGAGTGAAAATTATAAAAAAAACTCATGACCTGAGTATACAAAATCATAAAAAAACTCAACATTTGAGCCAAAAAGAAAATCAACAAAAATAAATCATCTGCCCTGGCGTGGGCTGCGCCTAGTGCCTAGGCTCTTGGTCCGCAGTCGCCTGGGGGGAGCCTCAGGTGGGGGAGTTATCTGGTGGAGGGACATCCCCCAGTTTCTCCCTGGCTGCCTGGCTGCCCTCCAATGCCAGGGCGATGCGGCGGAGGTAGGTGCTAGTCACCGCCTGCATTCGCAGCTGGCGGGTGGTGTTATTGCGCTGGTGGCGCTGTGTCTGCCTCCCCTCCTCTCGTACGGCAGCTGCCAGGCTCCTCCCCTCCACCTGCATGGCAGCCTTATTGGCCTGGACTGCCTCTGCCAGGCTCCGCACCTCCGTTACTAGGCATGATGTGGTGGCCTGAAGATCCCCCATACATGTTAGAATGCCAGTGCAATTGGCACTCACGTCCTGCAGGCTAGAAATAAATGCCACATTATGTCCCTCCTGCTGGGTGAGGGCCTGCTGCACAGAGAGTGCACAGGCAGCCTGGGTCTGAGCCGAGGAGGCCAGGCTCTCTGCCACCTTGTGCAGGTCCCCCACTAATGCTGACATGTGGTGGCTTTGGCGGGCCTGGTCCCTGGCCAAATTCGCCTCCAAGGCCTCCGGGACACCTCTTGTTTTCCGGGTAGCCTTCCTTGGGGCAGAGGAGGCTTGGGGCAGGCTGGATGGGGTGGTCCTTGAGGGGCTATCCCTGATGGGGGAGGTGGCCCTTGAGGGGCTATCCCTGATGGGGATGGTGGCCCTTGAGGGGCTATCCTTGATGGGGACAGTGATCCTTGAAGGGCTATCCCTGATGGGGGAGGAGGTTGGGGAGGGAACAGGTATGGGGGTCTCCTCAACTATAAAAAAACCTGTCCTCAATATTGACCTGCTCCTCTTCTACTTCCTCAACAGGTGAGGAGGGGTCACTCTCGGGCCAGGGATGGGGTCGGTCACCCAGCAGCCGACGACGGCCCAGCTACCTCCTGGACATCTGAGGATGACACAAAACATTCACATGTTGGTGGACCCACACACTTGTCACATGTTCCCTTGCCCCCCCACACATGATACACACCAGAGAGAAGATAAAACACACTTACCTGTCCTCAAGGGCTGATCAACATAATCAAAGCCCTCCAGGCCCTCCACCAGCTCCCTATCCAGGCACCTGGCAATGATCATCTCATCGGCAGTGAGGGTTAGGTTGGTGGCTGGTCCTCCTCCTGTGCCACTGGCATGCCTGCGGATCTTGCCCAGCTTCTCTTTGACAAGACGCCGCAGATCGTTAATTTTTTTGCTGATATCCCTGGTGGTCCGAGCTATAACGACCAAAGGCAATCACCAGGGTTGTTATTACTAGCATAATACGATCCTTCTCCACCTTGCTGGTAGTGCCAGCTTGTGCCCCATAGAGGCACGCGCCATATTTATCCAGGCCCTCAATAATCACAGCCTTCTCAGCAGGGGAGAAATGTAGCTTCCTTTTTCTCTTAGCACCTGGTGTAGACCTGGTGCAGTCCTAAAAAATGCTTGGGTACTTTTGCACAGACGGGCGCATCTCTGGGCGTATTTATGCACTGGGCGTTGGGCCGGCATACCTTAGGGGTTACGCCGGGCGTAGTTGTGCGCACGCGCAGAGGGGGTAGACAATCCATCCTCGTCACAGCGCATGCGCCGTTTAAGATGCGCCCGACGTATCTCTCTGCGACACGGTCGGACCATCATTTGCATGGGGTGACGCACACTTACACTTACGCTGCCTTACGCCGCCTTACCCTGTCGAAAATACGTTATGCTGGCGCATTTTGGTGAGTAATATCTTTCTGAATACAGTACATGCCTCTCCACGCTGGGCCGGCGTAGTGTAAATAAGATGCGCTACGCCGTCATAAATATGCGTCAATGTATCTGAATCCGGCCCTGTATCTGCACAGATTGTCACTTGGAGCACAGCACTTTATTTATTGCACTTTATCTATCAAGTTTTTCTGGATACCTATGTGCACTGTTGGACTCTATGGCCCAGATTCTCAAAGGGCTTACGACGGCGCAACGCCATGTATGCCGTCGTAAGTCCTAATCTGTGCTGTCGTATCAATGTGACTGATTCTTAGAATCAGTTCCGCATAGATAACCATTAGGCTCTTACGCCGTCGGATCTTAAATGCAATTTTTTTTTTGTCCGCTAGGTGTCGCCACCGTCGTTTTCCCCGTTGAGTATGCAAATTAGCTAGATACGCGAATTTCCGAACGTACGCGCCGCCAACGCAGTGAAGTTACGACGTTTACGTTAGGTTTTTCCGGCGTAAAGTTGCCCCAGCTATATGAGGGGCAACCAATGTTAAGTATGGCCGTTGTTCCCGCGTCGAAATGTATAAATTTACAATGTAAGTCGTCAGTGAATGGGGCTGGACGCCACTTACGTTCACGTCGAAACCAATGACGTCCTTGCAACGTCATTTGGAGCAATGCACCCTGGGATTTTTTATGGACGGCGCATGCGCAGTACGTTCGGCGTGGGAACGCGCTTCATTTAAATGCTACACGCCCCTGCCTGCCTAATTTGAATTAGGCGGGCTTGCGTCGGGTGATTTACGCTAGGCCGCCGCAACTTTACACGCAAGTGCATTGTGAATAAAGCACTTGCATAAAAAACTTGCTGCGGCGTAAAGTAAATGACATACGTTACGCAGCCGCAGAGATACGCACGATCTACGAGAATCTGGG
The DNA here is from genome assembly GCF_905171775.1 of Rana temporaria. Lineage (NCBI taxonomy): Eukaryota > Metazoa > Chordata > Amphibia > Anura > Ranidae > Rana > Rana temporaria. The sequence goes on along the minus strand of NC_053489.1, from coordinate 18,747,360 downwards.
CCTATTTCTATACTGTGTCAGCATTAGCACTTTGATCTTATTTATTTTTTATTTTTTTGTTTACAAACGCTTTTATTGAAGTATGAGGTCATAGTATAAACATTTGCCAGTGCAAACAAAAATTAACAAGTGAGAGAGTCATTTACATTATACATTATATGCAAATAAAGATATATCACGTGAGAGAATGTATACAGTTTATTTACAAATCCATACGATCTCCGTGGGGACAATAAACAAATGATGAATTAGTGGGTGTGCTAAGGTAGAATACCTGTAATGGATATTATATCCTCAGCGATGTATCCCACAGAGACCATTTTTTTTGGTATAAGTGCATAGTGTCATATGGTGTGTGGTGTATTCTTTCCGATAATTTGATATTTTCCATGCGGTTAAGAATTTGAGGCCATGGCACATTATCTGAACGCCAGTTGAAAGCTATGGCCCAGTGGATGGCGCTAAGAAGATTGTGGATTAATCTGGAACTCGCATTTGGTATGACTTGTATGGGGGCAAATAGAAGGCACATTTGAGGTGTTATTGGGATTTTTCTACCTGAAATTCGATCAATCATAAGACTTGCATTGTGCCAGATGGGTTTGATGTGGGAGCATTCCCAAAATATATGTAGTAGAGTCCCATGTGCAGGACAACCCCTGAAACAGAGCGGAGAAGTTGATGGGTAAAACAAATTAAGCTTGGCAGGGGTGAGATACCATCTGTACAGCAGTTTAGTGGCAGATTCTCGAATGGTGGTAGTTTTGGTACATCTGTGTAGATTGTCAAATATGGCATCCCATTGTTCGGGGGAGAAAGAAACATTTAAATCCGATTCCCATTGTAGCATAGGGTGTTTTTTTTCAGGCATGTTGAACTCGTTTAGGTTTTTATATATTCTTGATAATAAACCCTTGTCACGAGGGGAGGAAATACAAATCCGTTCGAATATTGAGAAAGGGATATTTAGGGTAAGTGAGTGGTATGTTTGGTAGAAGTGTTTTATCTTTTCATAATTTTCATATTCTGTGTGTGCGAGGTCAAATCTCTTTTGTAGTTCTGTGAAGGAGTAAAAAGTATTGTTATGGGTGAGAGATTTCAGATTCGTTAGATTGTGTAGTTTCCATATTGCTAATGAGTTTTGGTAATTATCTTGGAGAGTGAAATGAGGGCCTCCTAGGAAGGATGCCAAGGGAGGGATGTCTGAAGACATGTTAAATTTGGTAACTTGTCTGTTCCACAGTTGTAGGGATTGTGTTACGATTGTATTTAATGGTCTAAGGCCCCATACACACGGGAGTATTTATCCGCGGATACGGTCCAGCGGACCGTTTCCGCGGATAAATCCTCTCGAGGATTTCAGCAGATTTTTTTTTATTTCACAAATTCTTGATTTCAGCAGATTTTTTTTTATTTCACAAATTCTTGATTTCAGCAGATTTTAATGCGATGGAGTGTACTCACCATCGCATTGAAATCCGCGCCGAAATCCTCTGGCGATGACGTGTCGCGCCGTCGCCGCAATTATGACACGGCGACGTGCGCGACGCTGTCATATAAGGAATTCCACGCATGCGTTGAATCATTGCGACGCATGCGGGGGATCCCTTCGGACGGATGGATTCGGTGAGTCTGTACAGACCAGCGGATCCATCCGTTGGGATGGATTCCAGCAGATGGATTTGTTCTGCATGTCAGCGAATATCCGATCTGCTGGAATCCATCCCAGGGGAGATATATCCGCGGATAAAGATCCGCTGGCGTGTACACACCATAGGATCTATCCGCTGAAACCCATTTGCTGGGATTTATCTGCGGATGGATTCTATGGTGTGTATGGGGCCTAATTCTCTGAGGCAAAATGGATTTGGACCAGAGTAGTCCTTGTAGGAGGTAAGGGAGGACTGATTGCTCTTCGACCTGGAACCATGGTATTTGGGAGGCCGGGGCATACCACTGTGCAAGTTGAGTAAGTCTGGCAGACAAATAATACAGCCATAAGTTTGGGATGCTTAGTCCTCCTTTCAATTGGGGCCTAAACATTGTTTTTTTATTTTGCCAGATGAATGTATTGATTTCCCTTTGGAGTGAATCTAACTTAGTTTTGGTTAATGTAAGAGGAAGGGCTCTAAAAAGGAACACAAGTTTGGGTAGTAAGACCATTTTCAAGGCCACTATTCTTCCTGAGAAAGATATTTGATGTGAAGACCATAGTTTTATTATATTTTTAATGTTATTGAACAATGGTGGGTAATTTGCCTGGAATAGAGCTTTGTATGAGGGGGTGATACGTATTCCCAAATATTTAAATTAATCCGTACACCAAGTAAATGGAAAATTGTCTTTGAGTGTTGCAATTAAGGTTGGTGGGATGTTGATGGGTAAGGCTGAACATTTGGACAGGTTTACACCCAATCCAGATAGGTCATGGAAGATGTCTAGAATCTTGGTCAGATTAGGTAAAGAGATGAGGGTATTTGTTAAAAAGAGAAGGACATCATCTGCATAGAGGCTTAGTTTGAATTCTTTGGACCCTTTAGTGTAGCCCTTGATATCTATATTGTTTCTAATTGCGCAGGCTAGGGGTTCTATTGCCAAGGCAAAAAGGAGTGGAGAGAGTGGGCAACCCTGCCTGGTGCCCCTGCACAGAGGGAAAAAGTCAGAATTGTTGCCTGGAAGTTTAATACGAGTTTGGGGGTCATGATATAGAGCTTTAAATCCATGTAAGAATTCACTATTTATGCCATATCTAGGGAGCAACGTGTCCAAGTATGACCAGCTAACGCTGTCAAAGGCTTTGTGGATGTCGAGACTGAGTAAGAGAGCGGATTTAAAGTGTAAGTTGGAGTCTTGAATAATGTTTGTAGTAAGCCTTATGTTATCTGTTATTTGTCTGTTCGGGATGAATCCTGTTTGATCTGGATTTATTAAGGGGGAAATAGCTGCAGCTAATCTATCCGCTAGTAATCTGCTAAATATTTTCAGGTCGTTATCTATGACCGAAATCGGGCGATAATTTTGTGGGATGGTATGGTCTTTATTAGGCTTAGGAAGAAGGGACATGTTTGCTAGGAGCATTTCTGATGGGAATTTGTTTCCCTGCAAAATGTGATTATATAATTTTGTAAGATGTGGGGTTAATGTGGAGGCAATTTTTTTATAATAGGATGTGGAATATCCATCAGGACCCAGGGCTGGAGATGTCTTTAACAAGTTTATTATTTTATTGATTTCTGAGTCTGAGCAGGGGGCGTTGAGCGCCTTAATTTGTTTGTTAGACAGGGTGGGTAACCTAATATCATTAAGCCAGTTCAGGGAGGTTTGTTTAGGTGAGGATTGGGGAGTAGAAAGCAGCTTTTTATAGAAGTCTAGAAATATGTTCATAACTTCTTTGGGGTGGGACACTAAATTGCCTGATGTATTTCTAAGTTTATAAGTGTGGGAAGGTTTTGTTGTTTGAGTTAGTTTTCTAGCGAACATGGTGGAGTATGAGTTGCTACTAAGCAAAAATCTAGCCTTAGACCATCTAAGGGCTTTTTCTGCGTCTGATGAAAGAAGAGAGTATAAAGCTATGCGTTTATCTTGAATTTGTTTTAGAAGGTCACTGGAGGGCTTCTGGTTATTCCTGTGATACAAAAGATCTAGATCCCTTGTGAGAGATCTAATATCCAAGAGTTTAGATTTGTTTTTGTTTGAGGCAATACTTATCAAATGGCCTCTCATGACCGCCTTATGTGCCATCCATAGAGACGTAGGTGGCATGTCAGGTGCCATGTTAAACGCGAAGTATTGCTCGAGGTGAGATAGGATTTCTTGATGGATTGTCGGGTCAGTCAACAGGGAGTCATTTATACGCCATTTATGAGTTGTGTTTGTAAGGCCTATATGTGAGGTGTTGAAGGAAACTATATGGTGGTCTGACCAGGGACATGGATGGATCTCTGCTTTCGAGGAGTTGGCCAATAGGATTGGGGTACAAAAAATATAATCCAGCCATGCGTAGCTGTCATGTGGGTGGGAGTAGATTGTATAGGCTTTAGTTCCTACATTATGAGCTCTCCATGTGTCAATCAATTGGTGATTGTATAATGATCTATTTAAAGATATTGGGAAAGCTTTAGATGATGGAACCACTCTGCTTCTATCTAATGCAGAATATGCAGCAAGGTTAAAATCACCACCCACAATTAAATGTGTGGAGTGGAATCTATCTAAGGTATCAAAGAATTTTGAAAAGAAGCTTGTATGTGCCTCATTGGGAGCATATACTGATACGATGGTAAGAGAGCATCCCTTTATTGAACCTTTTAGGATCAAATATCGACTGTCTGGGTCTTTAAAAATACTGTGAATGTCGAATACTACCAAATTTCTTACAAAAATTGCTACACCCCTGGATTTAGTGTTAAACGTAGTGCAATAGAATTGGCTGTAACATTTGTCGAAAATTTTGGATGTTTATCTGTTGCAAAATGGGTTTCCTGTAACAGGACAATGTCAGCACCCAACCTCTTGTAGTGACGGAAAGCTTTTTTTCTCTTTTGGGGGGAGTTAATGCCCTGAGCATTGTGAGATATCACCCTAAGGCCCCGTACACACGAGAGGATCCATCCGCTGAAAAATCTCAGCGGATCGGTTTCAGCGGATAGATCCCCTGGTGTGTACGTTCCAGTGGATATTTATCCGCGGATATTTCCGATTTCCAGCAGATAAAAATTAGTAGACATGCTTACAAATCTATCCGCTGGAATCGGCACCAGCGGATCGATCCGGTGGTCTGTACAGACTCACCGGATCGATCCGTCCGAACCCATCCCTCGCATGCGTCGTAATGATTCGACGCATGCGTGGATATCCTTATATGACAGCGTCGCGCACGTCACCGCAATGGGAATTCGTCGTGGATTCGCGGATTCGGCGCAGATTAAAATCTGCAGAGGATTTATCCGCGGATACGGTCCGGCGGACCGTATCCGCGGATCAATCCTATCGCGTGTACCAGGCCTAAGTCCCATTGAACAGGTAACTGTTATGATTATCAGTGATAAAAAAAGCTCACAAGGCCCAGGGCACAACGCATGTATAAAAAGATACTGAATCACCACCATCACATTCAAAGATAACATTCTGATTCAAATATGATCTCTGAAAGGGATCAAATTATTCTTTTGTATAATATAGTGCAAATGGTCACTTGTATAAACTGTAATACAATATATCAAAATCGACTCTAGATTCATTTTGGTTGACCTTATAATATAAGATAATTTGTAAAAACCTTTTCTATAGCATAGGGGGTCAGGGTGACAGGCACCAAATGACCAAAAAAATATATAATGTGGACAAAATTGTCCAAAACTCACACAGGGAGCCCTATCTGTAAGGAGAACAGATAGCATGATCAGTTGCGCGAAAAATGCTACGAACCAAATCATATTTTGGAAACCCAATGTGAGTAGGGGGACAAACTAACGGAGACGGAGCAGATCAGTCTCAGCGAAAGATTCTATAAAACTGAAAAAATACCTTATGTATGCAGTACATTCGTCAATGAAAAAGAGAAGGACAAGGAAAAAAAAATATATATAACTTCTTGTCAAAGACAATATAAAATACCAACAAAATCTCCTCTAGAAAAGTGCAGCAGATGTACACCTCAGGCTATCATGTTAACCTGCAACTTTTCAGGAAAGAGTGAAACAAAACATTATAACCTGGCTAAACCCGACGGAGGAGGGGAAACCCCTCCGTCATTGTCAATCTCCAGCTACCATCTCTTCCCCGAAGTCGCTACAATTAAAAAAAAAAAGGCAGGAAGACCCATCAGCCGAAGGAATGGAACTACCCCGTCAGGCATCCATGTTTCTGAAGGATTGTCGCCATCTTCTTGGGTCTCGACGTGTAGATGGGGTAGCCCAGATAGGAGAGGAGACGGGAGTAGACGGTCTCGCGTCAGCAGCCAGATCCAAAAGCCCCAACTTCACCAGGAGGTCCTTGCCCTCCGAGGCATTAAAGACGGTGTAAGTCGTGCCATTGTGGGGCACCGTTAACTTGAAAGGGAAACCCGATCTGTATCTTATGCGAGCTGATTGTAACACCGAGGTTACTTCTTTCATTTTACGTCTTCTTTCTAGGGTGGCCTGTGATATGTCCGGAAATATTTGGATTCTGACGCCATCTAGCTCAATGTTATGCATGTTCCTGGAAGCTCTCAGTATGCTCTCCTTTGTGATGAAATCCTTCATGCACAGAATGATGTCCCGTGGTGGCTTGTCTGGAGGTGGTTTGGGACGTAAAGCTCTGTGGATTCTGTCACAAGTGAACGCAGAAGGTGGAGATTCTGGGAGGAGATTGTCGTCCAAATCAGCTTTTGTAATCTGGGTGGGGTGCTCAGTAGTGTTTTGGGTAGAAGCAATCATCTGTAACGGGGCACCTGCCGACTTTGAAGACTGAACTTTCTTTGGAGAGTTGGTATTATTATGAGACATTTTTTTCTGCTCCTTGTTGCGTAGGTGATATGTGGACAAAGAAAGTTGTTGTACGTGACGGCGGAGCGCCCTTCTGCCAGACGGCATGTACTGGATGGACCCGTGTGGGAGGTGATGGAAATGATGATTTGTTTTCAGGGAATTATTGTATATCTGCCCCTTCCTTTCAATTTCTTCTTGTTTCCTGCAGTGTGCTTTAAATCTTCGCTATTCCAATGGAGCTACTACAAGTTGCTACTGGTCTGCATCTCGCCCCGCATGCGCCCCCTTTTACTTAGAGGTGTGAATTTAGTTCATCATGATCATTTCCCGGCGGGATATTAGGGATCCACTCCAGCATGTGGGAACAAATTGATCGATTAGAAAAGTGCGGTCATCCAGGGGGGACAGGGGTAAGCACCGGGGAATTAAATAAGACAAAGACATTGCCGTGACGTGGTAAAACAGCCGAAACCCTCCAGATCACTGCTAGGAATCCCTCTGTCCACAACCATGGGGGTGAAAAGTTCTTCAGGCAAAATTCTTTGGGGGCAATGTTACAGGTTATTTCCCCTAAACTGTAGCGGGGTGTGCAGAACGTCTGTAGGGGGGCAAAAGAGATCTCTGGAGACTAAGGTTGGGTGAAGCAAGATGGTCGGCCCACTGATCTATAGGGTCCTAGCTGATGTGATCTGCCTCTCTGGAACAGAGGGAGCTGCCACCTCAGTCCACTGCTGGAGTGTTGCTCCTTTGGTTTTGGGGATATAGGTGGTGGGATAGGGCCCAGATCATCAGCTAGGAGGACTGTAGGCCTCTGGTGATCATAGGGGTGTACCAAGATGGCCGCTGTATGCCTGCCAAGCTGGAGCTCCTCTGCAAGGCAGGCAGTCACTGACCTGGGCTGCAGCAGGGTCCGATGGTTGGGTGAACTTCCAGGGAATGCCCCGAGGAGGCCCGCATGAAAGAGGGTGGATCCCCCGATATACGCTCCCGCAGGACTCAGGAAAGGCCGGGGCTTTCAGCACGGACTAGGCCGCAGCCGCTGCGGGAGAGCACAGGACCAGGCACGGCCCCCGGATGGGACCAGGATGGTGTGGGAGCGTCCAGAGAAGGCCGGAGGAGATCTGCCAATTCCCAGAGCGACCGGGCCAGGCAGAACGCCAGGAAAGGCTGGGGATTCCGCTGGCGGACAAGGCCGCACCCGTCCGCGGAAGAGCCTGGGACCCGGCGCCGACACCGGACCAAGTCAGGTAGGGTTGGTGGTGGTGGTAGATATGGGCTGGAGGTGATCCCCTACCTCTGTAAACAGCCGGGGCCCGCTCCTCCGGGAGGCAAGATGGCGGCGGTCACGGGAGCTGGAAGTGATGGATCCCCGGCGCCCGCCGACCGAATCCCCACAAAATATTGGCTCTGGACAGCGCAGGGGCCCGGACTGAGTAGGTTGATATCCTTCTTTTATGTTAAAATGTCCCGATGGGTTTGGATGGCATCCAGGGGATTTGGAGCTCCTCAGGAACAAGTCCGCCACCTTTCACGTGATCTTATTATTTTTTATGCCATTTTTTTTTTTATTTTCTTTGGAAGTTCAATTCTATGTGATTGTAGCGTTTAGTATGCAATTTTTTATGAAATTTTGCACATGCGATGTTCATTTTATTTAGCACTTAATTTATTTCACGTTGTTTGCGTAAGTGATTCGTGAATGCCGCTGGACGCCATTCACGTTCACTTGGAAGCAAATGACGTCCTTACGACGTCATTTGCCGCAATGCACGTCAGGAAAGTTTCCCGACGGAGCATGCGCTCTACGCTCGGCGTGGGAGCGCGCCTAATTTAAATGATTCCCGCCCCCTACGGGATCATTTAAATTGCGTGCTCTAGCGCCGGGCAATTTTGCCGGCACACCCGCGCGATTCACGGAGCTTCTGCTCCGTGAATCAAGGGCAGCAGAGCAAATTTGTGGGGGCGCAGGGCAAAATCGTTGCCCTGCGCCTCCGCAAAAAAAGCGCAAATCTCTTTGAACCCGGGCCTCTGATTTATATATATATATTTATTGTTGGTATAGATTGACCAATCCGGTGTCTGGTGCAACTAGTGTTCCATTATTTATTATTATCTATGTAGCGCAGGATTATTCTCTTTGGGCCAGATTCACGTAGCCCGGGCGCAGCGTAACTTAACCGATTTAGGTTACACCGCCGCAAATTTTCTGGCTAAGTGCCCGATCCACAAAGCACTTACCTGGAAATTTGTTGTATCCTAAATCCGGCCGGCGCAAGGCGGGCCAATTCAAATGGGGCGGGTACCATTTAAATTATATATATATATATATATTCGCCAGCACACCAGGGATCATAACGTCCAAAGATTTAATGCATATCTATTATTTCAAAAAGAGCAACGTTTCGAGGCCACGCAGGACCTCTTCGTCAGGATCTTTTTGCCTGACGAAGAGGTCCTGCGTGGCCTCGAAACGTTGCTCTTTTTGAAATAATAGATATGCATTAAATCTTTGGACGTTATGATCCCTGGTGTGCTGGCGAATATATATATATATGATTTGCTTTCCGGTTCCCAGCCGGTGATCGTTTCAGCACCCTTTTACTACTTGGCCATTTTGCCGGAAGGTGTGCAATCGGAATATTTTTGAGATTACCATTTAAATTAGGCGCTCTCCCGCGCCGGACGTACTGCGCATGCTCCTGATGCAAATTTCCCGACGTGCTTTGCGCGAAATTACAACGCGCCAACGTTTTGTGAATCGCGACGTGAAAAAAAGACTTGTTCCGGGAGTTTTTTTTTTTTTTTTAAATTCAAAAGCAACGCGGGAAAGACGGGTATACTTTTACATGGTGTACTAATTTTACACTTTGTAAAAGGTGCCCTATCTTTGCAACGGCAAACTAACACTTGCGGCGATGTAACGACGGGAAAACGTTTTGTGGATCGCCCTAACTGCTAATTTGCATACCCGACGCTGGTTTACGACGCAAACTCCCCCCAGCGGCGGCCGCGGTACTGCATTCTAAGATCCGACAGTATAAAACTATTACACCTGTCGGATCTTAGGGATATCTATGCGTAACTGATTCTATGAATCAGTCGTATAGATAGAAACAGGGATACGACGGCGTATTAGCAGATACGCCGTTGTATCCCTTTTGTGAATCTGGCCCTTTATGCCCCGTACACACGATCGGAATTTCCAATGGAAAAAGTCAGACGGACTTTTTCCATTGGAAATTTCGACCGTGTGTATGCCCCATCGGAGTAATTCCATCAGAAATTCTGATGAATTCCATTGGAGTTTACATAGAGAACATGTTGGGCTAGATTCACGTAGCTGCGCCCATTCATACGGCGGTGCAGCGTATCGTATTTACGCTGCGCCGCCGTAAGTTTGAGAGGCAAGTGCTGTATTCACAAAGCACTTGCCTCCTAACTTACGGCGGCGTAGCGTAAATGGGGGCGGCGTAAGCCCGCGTAATTCAAATGTGGAAGGGGGGGCATGTTTTATGCTAATGTGTGATGACCTGACGTGATTGACGTGTTTTCCGAACGGCGCATGCGCCGTCCATGTACATATCCCAGTGTGCATTGCTCCCAAGTATGCGGCAACAACGTATTGGTTTCGACGTGAACGTAAATTACGTCCAGCCCTATTCACGAACGACTTACGCTAACATCGTAATAAATTCAATCTTTGAAGCGGGAACGACGTCCATACTTAACATTGGCTGCGCCACCTAATAGCAGGAGCAACCTTACGCCTAAAAAGCCTAACGTAAACTACATAAATAAATTGCGCCGGCCGTACGTACGTTTGTAAATCGGCGTCCCTAGCGGCCAACGTAATATTGCACACAATTCTACGCCGCCGCATTCAAGTTACGTCGACGGAGGAAGCCTATTTTGTTTGCGTATCTGCCTTTGAGAATCGGCGTAACGATACACGGGTGCAGATTGGAAATTACGGCGGCGTATCTGGAGATACGCCGCCGTAAAAGCTACCTGAATCTACCCCGTTCTCTTTTACTCCGATGGAATTCTGTCGGAATTCTGATGTGAATTTGGTCGGACAAAGGTCCAATCGTGTGTACGGGGCATTAGTTATTCAATTGGTTCCACTAGATTTTAGTTAGGGTTATCAGAGTAAAGGAGGCGGAATACAAATGCCCCCCCACCCCCCACACACTTTTCACATATTTATTAGTAAAGAAAAATTGGGGGGCGTGGCCTGACTGCGGACCAGGATGGATGCCTAAACCGAGTCCTCCGGCGCACAGGAGCAAGAATCCGCCGCCATCGGCCACTAACTAAGCCATCAGGGCATCACAGCAGCGGTAAGCGGCCCCTTACCATCCAGGGAGCAGATGGAGGCAAGCCATCCAACTCCCACTACGATACCGGCAATGTTCCGGACACCGCCGGGAGAAGGCCCAAAAGCCGCGGCCTCGAGTAAATCTTCCGCCCCGCACGGCGGACCAGGCCATACCACGAGCGGCGCGATCGCCGCTAACGGCAATCAGAGTCTCCCCACTCCTTCCTCACAGCCACCACAAGCCCTCAGCCTCGCCGACCTACAGGCCAACCTGCAGGTCATGGCATCAGACATCAAGGCCTCCTTCTCTGCCGCCATTACAGAGATCATGGCAGAGATACAAGGGATGGCTGCAAGGACAGGATCACTGGAACAAACCTCAGGACGTCACGCTGATGCACTAAAACAAGTCCAAAGACACACTGACATGCACTTAACCTATTTAATAGAAATTAACCGCCATTTAGAAGATTTGGACAACAGGGGGCGGAGACACAATATTAGAATTAGAGGAATACCTGAAATGGCTGACCAGAACCCTGTTGAACAGACTGCCACTGCTATATTTAATGACCTACTTGACAGACCCCTAGAGTCCCCAATTGAGTATGAGAGGATACACAGAGCTCTCAGGCCAAGGGGGAGGGATAATGAGACATAATATGCTGCTTAGTGAACTTTCCACTTAAAGAAGCTATCCTCAAAAAAGCGAGAGAAAAAAACAGAGTCATCTTTAATGGAACAGAGATTAAACTCTTCCAGGACTTATCAAATATCACGCTGAGACAACGCAGGGCTCTGCGTCCCATCACGGAAATGCTCCGCACCAGGGGAATCCCGTATAGATGGAAATTTCCATTTTGTCTGTCAGCCACGTGGAGAGGTCATACCGCATTTTTGCGCACACCCGAGGATATCCGACCGTTTTGTGAAGCGCTAAATATCCCCATCATAGAGGTTCCAGAGTGGTATGATTCCTTTATGCTAAACGATCCTTGGATTTCGGTATCCAGTAACAGCACCCCGAGAGCACAAAGGAACAGAGATCGCCGTCGCAGATCACTCACCCCCCAACACGCTAGGGGAGCCCAGGGAGCCCAGGGTGACTCACCGCCAAGACGAAGAGATCGGATGGATCGCCAGGACCAAATGGACACATGACTCTTCTGAATCCAAGATGGTAGTACAACTACAGACCTTCCTGTCTTCCTTTCACATACATACAAAGCTTTTGAACCTTCTTGACCCTAAATGATTGGACCAGAATACCTACACACCTCTCAATTTTTCAATTCCTTGACGCCAAGTGCTGCGGCCTCCTCCAATACTGCAAGATCTCCTCATCACTTCAGCCCTGCGTTTTTCCCCCTTGGGATTTTTTTTTTTTTTTTTTTTTTTATCTTTTACCTCTTCTCCCCCCTTATCTCACATACTTCTTCTAGGACCCGGATTTGTTTCACTCGCAGGAGATTCACACACAACGCATGTGCGAGTGAGCTGAGGGGAGGAATTGAGAAGCAGCAATGATGAAGGGAGAAGATCGTCACAAATGGAGAGGCGCATAGACTCTATACCAAGAAAAAGGTTTGGACCTGCCTACATAGGTATGAGATCAACCTTGCTTGTCAATGCAGGAAAGAACTATAAGCTTCATATCAGTAATATACCTAGCAATTATTATAACACTGTCCATAGAAGACAGGGTTGATGACAGTTTTCACATGTTCAATTACCTATAGCCTCAATGGTAATACTGGTCTAGCCTTAGTAAAGGTGATATGCATAGTATAGATTATAAAAAGGCAGGATATGGCGAACTTATGTCCGCGCTATCACATAAAGAGGTCAAAACGCTTTATCTGTACCTACCCACAGTCCATATAGTATAGAGAATAAGGTAATAAATAGTTCTTACAGAAAAAAAAAAAAAGAAGGACAAAAAGGAAATAACCCAGTGTTATCTATAAAAGGTGATTTATGTTAATAATAGTAGTGTACTTAGTACGCTTATTAAACATACTATTGCTCAGGATAAATTTGGTTTGGATACGAAAATGGGGCGCGTCATATTACATCACTCACTATGATTCTACCACAAGGATGTAGGTGCGGATTGATAGAGACCTAGCCGGACCCTCACAAAGTACGGTGGTGCCCTAGCTGGAAACAAACCACCATATAATTTAGCCTAAGCGCCAGACCGAGGTCCGGGCATGTTTCATGATTAGCTAAATTCAAAATAGTGCTCTATAAGTGGATCATTACACGGTAGATTATTAAGCAATCTAGTTCTGTTCTGTGTTATACATGTTCTATAATGGTATATAATAGTTTCAGAGGTAAAGTAAAGCTGATAAGTAGGGTAATGTATTAAAGTTCTGCGTTGGGCAAAGTCCAGTCATACACAACCTGCTAGACAGCTTAAACATTTATAATACAACACTGCCCTCCAGTGGCGAGTTTATAATACTGGTCAAGTTCAATGATTAAGCTGTCAACTAATTCTAGGACACCCGTGGATAGACTGCAGTGTGACAAATTTAAAGTTTCATATGTTAAAAGTATGTTAAGATTTACGGTACTGTTACCTATTAGTTATTTAGGCCCTAAGTTCAATTACGAGACTGTTATACATGCTACTTGTAACAAATTATTGGCCAAATTTTTGCTCCTTTATATTCTATATTTTGCGGCGTTTCGCTCCTGTGCGCCAGTAAATAAAGTAATATACAAAACCAGTAGGAGAGACCTGTACTCCCCTACATAGATCCCCTTGGTTCTACTTAGACCGCGCCTCCACACAAGGGGTGCTCTTTTGTTCACCTCTTGACCCAACCGGATTATTGTAAATATAGGATAGATCAGCGAGCCTAGATCTATCCCCGGACTTCCCCCCTCTTTTCCCTGATAAAAACATCCCTTTTGCTTTTCTTTTATAGCCTCCCCCCCCCCCCCCCCCCCCCCCCCCCTCCCCGAAATCTTTTTTTTTTTTATGTTTTTTGATATTACGTATAGACAGACAGCACAGCTACAGAGACTTAAAACTTCACAATGCCTCCTGCTAAAATGCAAGCCATACCACTTTCGCTGAAACTACTTTCAGTTAATGCGAAAGGACTCAACATACCGGAAAAGAGGACCAAACTCATTAACGAAATCCATAAGAAAAAAGCCAATATTGTCCTTATTCAGGAAACCCATTTCAAATCCGATAAGGTCCCAAAACTAGGAGACAAAAGATTCCCGGTTTCACTTCACGCTACTAACCCTATGGGTAAGACGAAAGGTGTTTCAATACTGTTATCCAGTAAAACACCATTCCAGACACTAGATACCTTGTCAGACCCTGAAGGGCGATATATATTCCTTAAAGGAAGACTAGGCCAACACCCCATCACTATAGCCAACGTTTACGCCCCAAACGCTAGACAAGTAGCCTTCTTCCGCAAAATAAAAGATCTGCTGACAACTTTTGCCTCTGGTACCCTCATTCTTGGGGGAGACTTCAACACCCCCCTAAACCCCCACATAGATACCTCAAACGGAACCTCAAGTCTACCGTTCAGAGCCCTGAAACAAATTAAGATCCAATTTCACGACCTAGCTTTGCATGATGCCTGGAGAATTCAAAACCCTCAGACCAAAGATTATACTTACTTTTCTAATATGCACCAAAAGTACTCTAGGATAGACTACTTTCTTCTCTCACAACCAGATCTTCCATTGTTGACGGAAACAAAAATAGAATCAATGACTTTATCTGACCACCACCCAATCACCATGACGCTGACTTTCCCAGACAAAAACAACATAACTAAAACATGGAGACTCAATACTGCGGTATTGAAAGACCCTGTAGACATATCAAAGTTTAAGGACACATTAAATGATTACTTTTTACGCAATGAAAATGAGGACACTTCCTTGGTAACACAATGGGAGGCGCACAAATGTGTCATTAGAGGAGAATTCATTAGGAAATTGACGAGCATAAAAAGGGAACAACAGTCCAAAATAAAAGCTCTATTAGAACGCATACATCAACTAGAACGAACACATAAAAGAACAGTGGCGGTCTCCACATTCGAAGAATTAACCAAGACGAGAACGCTGTTGTCTGATGAATTGAATTTGAAAATTAAAAGACAATATATCCTGAGACACAGAATATACTACGAACAAGGAAACAAATGTGGCAAATTGCTGGCAAGAGCAGTTCAAAATAAACGAACGGCTAATACGGTTCATCACATAAGAGACAAACACGGCGAGTTGCATTCTTCGAATGAGAAAATTGCTAAACAATTTGAATTATACTACCATAACTTATATAATATTCCATCCAACCCAAAATGTCCACAGGAGTCAGACAAACGAAAAAAACTCATCCAAGACTTTCTTAAAAATTATAGTCCACGCCAGATCTCAGAAACCACTGCGAAAGAACTCGAAAACCCCATCTCAAGCATAGAATTTGATAGAGCCCTAAAAGAGATGAAAATAGGCAAAGCCCCTGGCCCTGACGGCCTTCCGCTACAATATTACAAAACCTTCACTGACATACTGAAACCAAGGTTTTTGAAAACATTCCAATCCCTTCACTCGGAACGAAACCCCCCCAAACAACTACTAGAGGCCCACATCACGGTAATACCCAATGAAGGCAAAGACATGACAGAGGTTGGTAACTATAGACCTATATCACTGATAAATGTCGATGTAAAGGTGTATGCCAAAATACTGGCCAATAGGATCCTACCCCTGTTAACCTCTCTCGTAGCTTTAGACCAAGTGGGATTTATCCCGGGCAGGGAGGGGCGAGACAACACAATAAAAGCCCTCAACATAAGTCACTGGCTAACGTCTAATCAGAAAAAGGGGTTTTTCTTATCCCTAGACGCTGAGAAGGCGTTCGACAGAGTGGCCTGGGACTACATAGACGCTGTATTACAACACATAGGATTTTTGCCTCTAATGAGAGCATACATTAAAGTCTTGTACTCTAACCCTTCCGCTAAGGTCCGGGTTAACGGCCACCTGTCGGACGCCTTCAAACTGCGTAACGGCACCAGGCAGGGATGCCCTTTATCCCCCCTATTATTTGTGCTAACACTTGAACCCCTGTTGAATAGAATTAGATCAAATGACGATATTAAAGGAATTCAGATCCAGAATAATACATACAAAGTAGCAGCCTTCGCAGATGATCTGCTTCTCTTCCTTTCAGAACCACATATAACCCTCCCTAACCTTTTTAAAGACCTTGAACATTTTCATCTATTATCTAATTTAAAGATAAATCACTCCAAATCTACTGCCCTCAACATAACGATGCCTCCCAGCGTGATTGATCTATGCAAAAAAAACTTTACATTTCACTGGGCAAATCGTAGTATCAAATACCTGGGAATTGAAATCTCTTCTGATCTGAAGGACCTCTTTCATCTTAATTTCACTCCAGCGATGAAAGAAACGCAGGAGGATCTGAAGAGATGGAATGCACTAAATGTATCTTGGTTCGGACGAGCTTCCTTAATAAAAATGACTATTTTGCCGCGGTTCCTCTACATCATGCAAACAATCCCTATCAAAATACCCCTGTCATTCTTTAATACCTTCCGCAAAGCCTGTTCCCACTTTATCTGGAGAGGTAAACCTCCGAGAATAAAATTTTCTAGATTGAATCTGCCCAAGAGCGGGGGGGGCATAGCTCTACCCGATCTCAGAAAATATCATCAGGCTGCCCTCTTAACGAGGATTGTAGACTGGAACTTACACCACACCGTTAAAGACTGGGTGAACTTAGAACAAACACAATCCCCCCACGAACTAAAATACCTACCTTGGATCAATCCTAAGTATCATTCAAAATCTATTAAAGCACACCCCATTATAGGCCCCACGCTAGAAATCTTCTGCAGTACCTTCAAGAGCACAAATCCCTCCCCTTGGTTAGGCCCTTTAACACCACTTTTGGGCAATCCGGACTTCCCTCCTGGTCTAGAAAATTCATTTCCGACGCACAAGTGGCCTCACGGCAATATCCTATCTAATCACTTCTTTAAAAACGACAAGTTTCTATCTAGAGATGATCTACTAAAGACCATCAAACCCTTTATCCTATCTCACTGGAACTATACCCAAATCAAACATTACCTAACCAAGAAAGACAACATCCATCATTGGACAAAACCCTTGACAGTGTTGGAGCGACTCTGCTCCAAAACAACTCCACAAAGACACATTATCTCGGCCCTTTATAACTCCCTATTTGATGATTCCAATGAATTCTCCAGCTCATCCTGTAAGGCATGGGAAAGAGACTTAGGCACTGATCTGTCCACAGAAGACTGGGAGAAAATATATTCATATGCCCACAAAGGCTCACTTAATGTGGCCACACAGGAAAGTGGTTTCAAGATTATCACAAGGTGGTACAGAACCCCTTCTATCCTTCACAAAATCTCACCCCTGGTATCTGATAGATGCTGGAGATGCAAACGAGAAGAGGGCTCGATGATACATATCTGGTGGTCCTGCCCCCTTCTTCAATCTTTCTGGAAGTCGGCACACGAAACAATTCATCTAGTCACCTCCGAGAACCTGAATTACTCACCGCTTCAGTACTTATTACACTTTAACACGATCCCTAGAGAACACTACCTGAAATCTCTCTCCATGACCATGATCAATGCTGCTCGTCAATGTATCCCCTTCCACTGGCGCTCCACCCATGTCCCAACAAAATCTGAGTGGTTTAGGAGAATTAACAACATAGAGAGAGTTGAGGAACTCATCAGTATATCCCAAGAGAGAATCATCAATTTTACAGCGACTTGGTCCGAATGGACATCATTTAAAGAATCTTCCAATTACCAGCAGGTTATTCCATGAAAGTGGTTTTATTACAGGAATATATGGTATCTTGTAGCTCAGTAAAACTCTTTCCTTCATTCATGTATGCTACTTAGCTCTGAATATCGGGGAATCATTCCCCCCCCTTTTTTTTTTTTTTTTTTTACCCCCCTCCTCCCCTCTTTCTAAAAACTTATACGAGTATGCATATGCCTGTTCCTCATCCTAGTTTAGAAAAAACATATAGTACGGTGATAGTAAAACTATCTGTGCTCGATTTCCGTTGAAATTGTATGTAGTGACTACATGGTTTATAGTACTTTTTACCAAAATTGTAATTTGCTGTCATTGCCTATTAGGTGTATTATCTACATTGTTGTATGCACTATTATTCACTCAATAAAGACTTTGTGAAAAAAAAAAAAAAAAAAAAGAAAAATTTAAAAACATTTATACATTTCCTTCCACTTCACAATTATGTGCCACTTTGTGTTGGTCTATCATATAAAATAACAATAAAATACTTTTACGTTTTTGGTTGTAACATGAAATGTGGAAAATTTCAAGGGGTTCGAATGCTTTTTCAAGGCACTGTGGTAATTATAGCAGAGAGGGAGCTATATATATAAAGGCATATCCATATATCAATAAATAGGTGCATATAACCATAGGGATATCGTAGGAATAACTGAGAATAAAGAGCTCACAACTAGGGATGAGCCGAACATACCCGGGTTCGGTTCGTGCCAGAACGTTCGAACAGACCGCGGGTTTTGCGCGAACATTTAGAACCCCATTGAAGTCTATGGGACTCGAACGTTCGAATTCAAAAACGCTAATTTTAAAGACCAATATTCAATTTAATGTTGGAAAACGTCTTTCAGAACCCGGGTCTTGCCCCAGGGAACATGTATCAATTGAATTTTATTTTTTAAAATGTCAGTTTTTCCGGAGCAGCGATTTTAATGATGCTTAAAGTGAAAAAAAAGAAAATGAAAAATTCCTTCAAATATCACACCTGCTGTGTGTCTATAGTAGTGGCACGTGTTTAGAAATGTCCCTGCACAACATGAAATTATTATAAGAACAAAGTAATTTAATACTGCTTGCGCACGTGCTGTGTGGCAACAATATCTTGATAATTTTAGGGGTGGTGGGGGGGCATTATTTTTTTGTGAAAGCAAAATTGTAGAAAAAAGGGCACCCCTCAAACATACTGTAATTGGAGCGCAACAAAGAGCCACATGCAAAGTATTGCATCAAAAAATGTTATTAGACGCCCCTGTTACACAGGGGCACAAAAATGTGTCCGTAGGCACAACACAACACTGCAACCCCTCCCAATATCTGTAATTGGAGCGCAACAAGGAGCCACGTGCAAAGTATTGCATCAACATTTTTTATTAGGCGCCCCTGTTAAACAGGGGCAGAAAAATTAGGCCTTAGGCACTGGTGGCGGAGCACAGAAAAACAAAGGGCCAGATCCACAGCCAGCGGGCTTAACTTAAATCTTCCTATTTAAAAAAAAAGAGATGCGGCGGGAAAAAAAAAATGTTAAAAAAATTTGATAGCGTCGCGGGAAAGAAGGGTCTACTTTTACATGGTGTACTAACTTTACACTTTGCAAAAGTAGCCCTAATTTTGCGTTTGCAAACTAACAACTTACGGAGACTTCACGAAGGGAAACCGCTTTGTGGATCTCCGTAAGTGCTAATTTGCATACCCGACGTGGAATTTCAGTGGCGGCCGAGGTACTGCATCCTAAGATCCGACAGTGTAAAACTATTACACCTGCCGGATCTTAGGAATATCTATGCGTAACTGATTCTGTGAATCAGTCGCATAGATAGAAACAGGGATACAACGGCGTATCAGTAGATACGCCGGCGTATCCCTTTTGTGGATCTGGCCCAAAATTTCTTACTAGCTATCAGCAAGAAAAGTGAGGAGAAGAAGGATATTCCATCAGCAGCATAACAGGACAGTCACTCAGCATCAGCAGTCTCAAAGGGATCTGACATTTCTTTCAATTGTTTTTTTATTGGTTCATAAAAAAGAGTGACAATACAAAAATTGCAGTTATCTATACAAACGTATACAATCTTTCAACATTCGTCAATGCAGAACCAACGGATATTTGCGTACAATTAGTGGAGGGAATAATACAAAAAGAGAAACTTAGCATTAAGATATTGACCGCAGAGTCACACCTGTCTCCAATGATTAATAGGAAAATGAGGAAGCACGCCCTACTGCTAAATGTGGGCGTTACCTCCCCTCTGGACATTCCCATGTTGGGAGGTGGCATGAACTCCAAGATTACTATAGATCTTGCCGCCAAAACACTTATCCGGTGATCTAAATTATACCACACGTGGCATAGCAATGGATATTAACCCAGAATGTAGGTTGCTTGTAAATATAGCACCCAAGAAATGAACCAGGGTTATAATCAATAAATCAAAGGGGTACAAGGGGAAAACAAACAAAAAATGAGGGGAAAAGAAAGGAAAAGGAGGAAGATAGGGAAGAAAGTGGACTGCCAAGGGAAGTAGAAAGAGAGAGAAGAAGAAGAGAGAAGAGAATGCCTCAAGAGTGACACTAGAGTGAATAGCTAGTAGTTGTATTTTGCCTGTATTTTGCCTGCCTGCTAGCACATATATTTCAGTAAAACAAAAGAAAAGGAATAAAAACAACAAACCAACAGAGCTAAGAGACTGTTCGGTGAACTATATACCTATTTGCCTAGTTTTTTTTTATAATTACTCATTTTCTTTATTTTCCAAATTACATCACATACAAAGAACAAATAACAATAACAAAACAAAACAAAACAAAACAGGAAAAAAAAAAAAAAGGGATATCTCCGTACATATTCAAATAAAAATACTTTCCTACATTACCTTATCCCCCCCATGGGCACCATCGGCCTCCCCCTCCCTCTCCTCCAATCCCCCGTCCCACTCCCCACCTACAAGAGGCGGGAGGGACGCCAGGGAGAGAGAGAAAGAGGAGGAGGAGAAAGGAGAGACGAGACCCCCCCCCTCCCACGTGACCCCCTAAACCCCATCACCTTATGACCTCCCTACGGCACAAAAAGGAGGAGCTCAATACCACCCTAATAATAAAAAAAAAAAAAAAAAAAAAAAGGGCAAAAGGGATTTTGTGCAGGGCTTAATAGTCCTTAATTTCGTGACTTTAGTGAGAAAAAAAAAAAAAAAAAAGGCAAAAGGGATTTTGTGCAGGGCTTAATAGTCCTTAATTTCGTGACTTTAGTGAAAAAAAAAAAAAAAAAAAAAAAAATAAGTTGTTTTCTTTGTTTCGTGCCTCTTTAACTCCCCATCACCTTATCTCCCCCCCCCTACCATGCGAAGGGGAGAAGTTTCATAACCACCTCAAAAAAAGGAGTGGAAAAAAAATAAATACATAAATAAATAAAAAAAAAAAAAAAAAACAACAGTATTGGGTGTGTTCTTCTCCTTTCCCTTATTAGTGATCTTTCTTTTGTGACTATAACCTTCCTTTAAAACCCCCGTTCCCATTCTTATGACTCCCAAATAAAATTCCTTAAGGGGAGCCTCTATACTTATCCTCCTATGTTGACTTAATTGATTAATTATTTCCTCCTCTTTAGTGATCCAAATTAGTGTTGTGAAAAAGAGGAGGGGGGAAAAAAAAAAAAAAAAAAAAAAAAATGAGAATTAGGAGGGGGGGGGCGCGCCTCCCCCCTCCCACCTCCTCCCCCTCCGGTGCCCGCAGGGTAGGGAGACAGCAAAAAAAGAAAAAAAAAGAGAGAAAAAAAAAAAAAAGGAAAAAAGATTATTTGCCGTCTCACCGCTCCCCCCCACCCGCCTCCTAGCCTCTCCGCCCCAAGCTAATCCTTCCCTACTTCAGGAGAGCAATATATCCACCCTGCCCATATATCCTTAAATTTGTCCTGTTGGTCCTTGACCATGTATACCCATCTCTCTGCCTCCATTATCCTCTCTACCTCGATTTTCCATTCCACTATATTGGGGACTTTAGGTTGTTTCCAGTATCTAGGTATCAGTGCCTTCGCTGCATTTAATAGGTGTGGTGTAACACTTCTTTTGTAGAACTTCATGGATGCTGGCATTCCATGAAACAGGAAATGCAATGGGGATTGCTCAATAGGTCTTAATGTCAGTTTCTTTATCCACGGGGATATCTCCTCCCAAAATCTCCTGATCCTGGGACACTGCCACCATATATGAAGAAATTACCCTCTTTGATTGCACCCCCTCCAGCAGTTGGCATTCATTAATGGGTAGATCTGAGCCAAACGGGTCGGCGTATGGTACCATCTAGTCAGGAACTTATACGACATCTCCTGTATATATGAACTTATTGAGGACCGGTGTGTTATTTCCATCAACCTATTTGATTGTTCCGCTGTAAATTTAAGGCCCAACTCCCTTTCCCATTCACGCATGTAATATGGGATTGTCTTATCTTGGGCACTCTGGACCATTCTGTGCATCCGAGATAACATATGGCCTGGTTCCAAGCGGTTAACACACCACTCCTCAAAAGTAGTCATGGTATTTACTGATCTAATTTGGTGTTTCCATTTATTAAACAGGTCTGTCAACTGCCGGTATTTCCATTCCCTCATTGATACCTCCCCCTGCTTTTGTACCAACTCCCTTAAGGGAAGCAGTTCCCCAAATGGAGCCACCTCTGAACAATTTCCTCCCCACCCCTCAAAACTACCCTTCTCTTCCCCAGGAGGGAACCATGGAAATCCCTCCAAAGGAGTAATAGGCGATATTGGAGGGGCAAACTTTCCCGACTTATTCATTCTATCCCAGATAGACAGCGTTGTTGTAGTTAGTGGTGACACATATTCCGATAACCCCCTAAATACGGTCGGGATCCAGGGTGCTCCCGCCAGATCCCTTCCTGCCAGTGTTTTCTCCAGGGAAACCCATATTTTACCTTTTGAGTCATGTCTCCAGTTCATAATACGAACCAGGGCCATGGCTCTATAGTAGAGTACCATGTCTGGGAGTCCTACTCCTCCTTCCTTCTTTGATCTTATCAAAATATCATATGCCAGCCTGGGATGTTTATCCCCCCAGACAAAAGTCCTAAAAGCTTTCTTTATTTGTTTAAAAAATATTTGTGGGGCGCATGCGCGGGACTTCCGGGAAGGACGCGTTCTAGCTGAGCTCCCGGCACCCCGACTCACTACAGCTAGATTTAGCGCAGGCACGGGGGTCTGAACGCCGACACTGAAGCCCCGAACGGTGATGAACCGGCGGGCACGAGGTCAGCCACGAAAAGGCCAGCACAGACAGCCCGGAATCAAGGGAGGAGCGGGGTCTTCCCCTAAGCATTGGCTGCAATCCAATATGGCGCCCGGCCGCCCAGACACACGTGGCAGCACAGCGGTGAAATCCAGTGGAGCAGTACCGAAGGGAGACAGGCAAGACCAGCTAGAGACACCCAGGGATCCTTATTCATCTCAGTCCTCGGGAGATGTGGACTCTATTCATGGGGGTGAGTCACACTTACAGCCCTTATCTCCAGTACTGTATGCGGAGGGACATGACAAGGCCCACTCCCCAGCCTCCTCGATGGACAGGAACATGGCAGATTTGACTGAGGCCTTGTTCAGCCAGCACAGCCAGCATAGCCAGCATAGCCAGGGGTCTCCCCCTCCTCAGTTTGCCCACTATTCCCCTGATGCCATCTTACTGTCTCGCTTTTCCACCATGTTACAACAGGAATTATCCAAGGCGTGCACCATGATCACTACTGATCTGAAAAAAGATATTCATAGTCTGGGTGAACGGTTTGATCAGATTGAGACCAAGGTCGACAGTACAATCAAACGGGTCAATCAGAATACCACCATGCTCACAGACCTACAGGACCGGCTGGATGAGGCATACACAAAAATCGAGGACCTCGAGAATCGCTCGCGAAGGTACAATTTGCGCATTCGTGGCCTCCCAGAGACTCACACTGACCTTGAGGGGGCTATGAGAGAGTTAATGAAGGAACTTATACCTGACATTTCCGCCCATCATATGGAAATTGATCGGATCCACCGAGCATTGACAGCCCCGAGGATGGATGGATTGCCGCGGGACGTTATTGCTAAACCGCATTTTTACCGTATCAAAGAGAGAATGATGTTTGTGGCCCGTAATAAACCAGATTTGTCACTTTTCGGTACTCCCATACAGCTCTTTACGGATCTGGCACCGTCCACAGTACAGAAACGTAGGATCCTTCGCCCACTGCTCCAACAACTACAGAACAAGCAGATCAAATATAGATGGTCGTTCCCGTTTAGACTATCATTCACCTATAAGGGACGGTCGCACTCCTTTTCTACGTTTCAAACGGGGGAGGACCTGCTGCTTGAACTTGGAATCATCACACAAGACCCCCAGACATCTTCTTCTTCGCGCCCAGGTGATCGCCCTCTTTCGCCATTATGGAGGGATCGCGGGCGTGCTCAGGCCAAGAGAGCTCAACGCGACACCTGAGTGCCTTCACGGTCCTTTGTCCTCCCTTGGAACTTTCTACAACGGGGTCATCTGGATCCGACCCAACATCGGTTTGAGTTCCTGACCTTGCAGGGTCACTGTCGCTCTCTACGTAATTGAGGCTTTGCCAAGCCACTGGTCCCTTTTCTTCTTCCTTTTTACTTTTTGATTTTGATTTTTAATTTTTATTTTTATGGAAGGAACTGCCCTGATGATAGTTTGTTGTCCCTCCGGACTCTAATAAGGCTATCGGAACTGTATTTCCCAAATCTGGGAATGGGGTTTGGGGTTGAGTTGGCTAATTGTTCCCCTGTGGGGGGGCCGCAGGGGCGGGAACAACCGATGGGGACTCTTCCTGCCTCTGTGTCGCCCCCATCTGGGATATGTGTCGCCGTGGGCAGTTTGCGGTGTTGCACCAGACACGTATGTTCTTGTTACCCCTGATTGTCCTGTTCCAGTAAGTTTTTTTTTTTACATGTTTGAGTCGGGGTGGTCTTACATGCCACTTGATTGCGAGACTACTTATTCTCGGACGAGAATAGTACCCTTGCACTTAATGTACCGGATATTGTCTCCGGTGGGGGTTATCCCCCAGGTTCTTTTATACAAAAAACGTATATTTCAACAATCTCAGTTAGGTTGCCTAGGCCTATGGCCTACTAAAATTTGTCTGTCTTCTTACTGTCCTTTTCTAATTCCCTCTTGTTCTCCCCTTTTTCTATGTGAGCCCCGGATCGGCACGCTCTCCCCACGCATCCTGGTCTTGGGAGCCTTGGAGGTCAGCCGCCGTTGTTCCAGCGATCCAGCCCTGCTTTCATATACACGAGGTAAGAGTGCTCTGCCCTGCCACGATGGCCACTGCCTTGTCTGCTGAATATTCTGTCATCAGCCACAACGTCCATGGATTCAATTCCCCAGTTAAGAGGACTAAGGCCTTTCAGTATTACCATAGGCAGAAGGCTGAAGTCCTCTTGCTGCAGGAAACCCATTTTTCTAAAACCTCAGCTCCCCGCTATTTAAACGCTAAATACCCACAATTTTACTTAGCAGGGGGTCCAGAAAAGAAGGGGGGTGTAGCCATCTGTTTTTCAAAGCGGACGCCTTTTACTCCCATCTCTATAATCAAAGACAAGGGTGGTAGGTACATTATGGCGGTGGGACGGTTTCATGATCAGGAGGTCTCCTTTATTTCGTATTACGCCCCTAACACAGGACAGCTTGACTTTTTTAGTAAGATGCTCCGAATATTGTTGCCTAAGGTTCAGGGCCAGGTAATCTTGGGAGGGGATAGTAATATTCCTTTGGACAGAATTATGGACAAATCCGACTCTCTTAAGCCTGTTTTAAGACGTCCACCGATAGCGAGCAGCAAGGTGGCACGACTATTTAATTTACACGGCCTGATCGATGCCTGGCGGGAATTTAATCCCACAGCCAGGGACTTCACACACTTCTCTCAAGCCCATCATACATATTCCAGGATTGATCATCTCCTGATACGCACCCCCTTGCTCCCTTACATTAAATCAGTGAAAATCTTGTCAACCCCCTGGTCAGACCACTCTCCGCTTCAGATCTTCACTGCTGGGCTGTGGGCTAAATCTAAACCCTCCCCATGGCGACTGAATGTGAGCTTATTGAACGACCCTATAACCTGCGCGGAAATCGGTAAAGAGATAGAAGAGTACTTTAAGATTAATAAGACACCGGACACATCCCCTGCGATTACCTGGGTTGCTCATAAGGCTACAATACGGGGGAAACTTATTCAAATAGCGGCTAGGGCGAAGCGGAACAGAGAACGAACGATCGAGCAGTTGGAAACACATTTAGAGGAACTACTAGAAGAACAGCGTAAAAACCCTCAGATTGATATTAGACATAAAATAGACAATGCTAGATTGGCACTCAACCTCAGTTTGACTACACAAGCTGAAAAACATATAAGTTGGTCGAAACATAGGTTCTATACTATGGGGGATAAGCCGACCACAATGCTGGCCAGAAAACTTGTCCCCCGGCCATTTTCACCGACATTGCCAAAGTTGAGACTATCTACAGGTCATACGACCCAAAACCCCGAGAAAATAATTAGCGAATTTTATAAATTTTACACTAAGTTATATAACTCACCAAAAACATTGGATCGTTCCAAGGAAGAGGCATTCTTCAACGACTTGCAGTTGCCAAAATTGACACCAGCACATACGGACCTGATGGATGGAGCCTTTACGGAACCTGAAATCCGAGCCGCAATCAAATCTACTCACCCTACTAAGGCACCGGGGCCGGATGGCTTCCCGGGCCACTATTATAGAAAATACTCAGATGTCTTAGCACCCCACCTTTGCTCTTATTTTAACGCCTTAAGAAGTGGTAATAAACTCCCCTGCCATGAGAACGCTGCTTATATACATATGATTCCAAAACCGGGGAAGGATCATGGGGACTGTGCCAACTACCGCCCGATTTCTCTTATCAATACAGACTTAAAGATCCTCACCAAAATTCTGGCCCAAAGACTAAATACAATAATTCAAAGCTATATTCACCCTGACCAGGCGGGTTTCATCCCTAATAGGCAGGCTTCTGATCAAACCCGTCGGTTAATTAATCTTATATCCGCGATCCAATCTGATTGGGACAATGGAGGAGTCAGGAGGGGGATGTTGCTATCATTAGATATCCGGAAAGCATTCGATTCCATCTCATGGGACTATTTGTTTAATGTTTTAGAACGTTTTGGCTTTGGACAGTGCTTTTTGGATCTCCTTCGTACATTATATGACTCCCCGAGTGCTTCACTGGTGCTTAAGGGATATTCTTCCCAACCTCTGATGATCAAGCGTGGTACGAGACAGGGTTGTCCACTGTCACCGTTGCTATTCGCGTTGGCGATCGAACCGTTAGCGATCAAAATACGTGCCAGTGTGGACATTCGGGGCATCAACTGTTGCGACTATGAACATAAATGTTTGCTTTTCGTGGACGATTTATTGCTGACCTTGTCTTCACCGATCACCTCCCTCCCCAATTTACTTGCCATTTTACAACCATTCTCTGACATTTCGGGATTAGAAATCAACCACAGTAAATCCAGGGCTCTGAACCTATCGTTACCTAGTAATATCCAGGCTACACTTGAACAGTGCTTCCAATTTCGATGGGAACCGGACGCTCTCCCCTATTTAGGCATACACTTGACCTCCTCCATTAGTCAGCTATACAAAAGAAATTATCCAGGCCTTTTTAAACGATTGACGGACGATTTGGCAAGGTGGCAGTTGCACCCCCCATCGTGGCTTGGCAGATTACACTCGATAAAGATGAACGTTCTACCTCGATTATTGTACTTTTACCGCACATTGCCTATATCATTGCCCAGTAATGACCTTAAGCAGTTTCAACGTAGAGTCTTACAGTTTATTTGGGGGGACAAGAGACCTAGGGTGAACAGGGTAACTCTATACGCACCAAAACGAAAAGGTGGACTCGGGTTACCAGATTTGCTGAAATATTTTTACGCTGCACAGGTAGCACAATTGTCGAGATTCCATTCCCAGAGGGCACAAGCTATCTGGATGACCATGGAATCTCATTCATGTCACCCCAGTCCAATCTCCCACCTTATGTGGCTCCCAACTAAGGAGAGGCCGGCCATCCTATGCCCTACTTTGTCATTATCTTTAGATATATGGGACAGACTCTCCAGAACTCATAAATTTAGGTCACCTCATACCCCAATGGCACCATTGTTGCTGAACAAGGCCTTCACCCCGGGTCTCACCCCTCAAGCATTTAACTGGTGGACTAATAAAGGCCTTCTGCGGATAGCTGATTTGTGCGATCATAGGGGTATGCTGACCGAGAGGGCCATGATCGACAAATACCACATGCCCCCAACTGAAGGTTACAGGTTCACCCAACTCACCCATTTCATACAGACTTTGGCTCGTAGGGGCGATCTATCTACCCTTACGTCCATGGAACAATTATGTAGGCAATACGACAAGCTTAAAGGCCACATATCTGTTATATATTCTATATTATCACACGTAGCAGCCAAATTGAACTACATGGTCCAGTGGGAAACCGATTTGCAGGAAACCATTGATCTAGAGGACTGGTGTGAAATGGCGGAGTTGGCTTCCCGTTCTCTCATTAACACCTCTATCATAGAGGCCAACTATAAGGTCTTGCTGCGCTGGTACATGGTGCCAGCTAGACTGGCAACCTTCGTGCCAGGAGCTACGCCTTACTGCTTTAGGGGATGTGGCCAACTAGGAACTATTTATCATATCTGGTGGACATGTCCCAAGGTCAGGAGGTTCTGGATCAGGGTGTATAATTTTGTTTACTCCCTCCCCCGGATAAACTTGCCCAAATTGGCGAAGCAGGCGCTGCTGGGGAGTGGGGGGGTTGAGGCCTCTAAATCCAGCAGACGACTACTAACATTTATTTTTATTTCGGCTAAAATCACCATTGCCAGAAATTGGAGGTCGGCGGCTCTCCCATTTGAACAGCTTAAGGGCAAATTATCCTGGCTGATGTTAAATGAGAGGCTGTCAGCCCTGACACAAGATAAAATGAAATTCTTTCATCAGGTGTGGGATCCTTGGATTCGATACCTCACTAATGACGCCAGTGTGTGCGGGACTTAGCTACAAGTTTCAGTTCTGTGGTTTGGAAATGCCGATCCGTGGCTCCCCCCCCCCTCTCCCCCCTCTCCCTTTTTCTTTCCCCTTTCTCCCTCTCTCTTTCCTTTCTATCCCATTCTCTCTTCTTGACTTCTCTGTCTCGGCTACCTTGATATATCTTTATTGGTATGACCGGATTAAGCCCATGTAGGGTTTCTTAGGCTTTGATATCCTCTTTCCTGGCTTATCCACATTGTACGATCGTTGTCGGTCAATGATTCAAAGCTGAGGGAAATATTTGTTCATAGATAATCTATGCATTCTCTATTGGATTTTGAATTTTGTTTTATTTCTTTGTTTTTTCTTTGCTTATCCTTTGATGTTTTCCTGGTATTCCAACTGGGAACTTAGGGCATTGGAACCCTCGGTATTAGAATTCCATATGCTGTTATGACTGTACAATGACCAGATATGGTTTTTTCTTTTTTTTGAATGTCTATACCATTTTATCCTTTCTAATAAAGAACATTGAAACATAAAAAATATTTGTGGGAGAGCTATAGGGACGGCATACAGGACATAGATAAGCCTTGGAATTATACTCATTTTAAGGGCGCTTACTCTCCCAAACCAGGTCAGTGTATAACTTCTCCATCTCTGTAAATCTCTTAGTATTGATGAGAGCAGGGGTATATAATTCAACTCATATAAACGTTTAACATCTGGGGCTATATGTGTTCCCAGGTAAAATAGTCTGAACGCCATACAAAGGGGAAGGATCTTTGCAGCTTTTTCTTCATCCCCGCAGGCAGTTGATTCGGCATCAGCATCGATTTCTCTATATTTATTTTAAAGTTGGAAATGCAGCCAAACCTGTCTATCTCTCTCATCAATTCCGTCAGAGACTCTTGAGGTGAGGAAAGATATAGCAACAAGTCATCCGCATATGCGGATATCTTGTGTTCCATCGATCCTATAACTATCCCTTTGATCCCCCTATTCCCTCTAATCATACACAAAAAAGGTTCCAATACCATAGCGAATAGTAATGGGGACAGTGGGCACCCCTGCCTAGTCCCGTTTTTTATTTCAAAGTAATCTGATAGTCTCCCGTTGACTTTAACCCTTGCTCTGGGTTCTGCATACAATGCCATCACCCATCCCATCATTCTTTCCCTCAGGCCCATCTCCCTCAGAACTCCGACCATAAATCCCCACCCCACCCTATCAAAGGCCTTTTCAGCGTCCATTGAGATCACAACTGCCGGAGTTTTATTTGGGCCTTTGTGTATCCAGTGTAACACATGGAGGGCTCTTATTGTATTATCTCTGGCCTCTCGGCCTTTCATAAATCCTGTCTGGTCCGGATGGATCAGCTTAACAATGTGATCCTGTAGCCTCAAAGCTAGAATTTTAGATAGGAACTTAACATCGGAGTTCAGGAGGGAGATGGGCCTGTAACTAGCGCAGCATTGCGGATCCTTCCCCGCTTTCGGGAGGACAGTCACATAAGCCGTTAAAGCATCTGGCGATAATGGACTCAAGATCGACACCGAGTTGAGATACCTACAGAGGGGGGTCAGGATTATAGAGGAGAACTTTTTATAATACATATTAGTAAATCCATCTGGTCCTGGACTTTTGCCCTGCGCTGCCTCCAGTATCACTCTCTCTAGCTCCTCTAAGGAGATGGGTTTTTCCATTTCCTCCAGGGCTGCTGTTGGTATTGCTTGTAGTCCCGAGGCCTTTAAATATTCCCGAATCCCTTCCTCCTGCCCCCCCCCCCCCGTCTGCCTCCCCCACATTTGGATCTAGATTGTATAAAGAAGTATAGAACCGATGGAATTCCGCTGCTATCGCTTGAGAATCTACTATCTGTTTACTCCCTACCTTTATTGTATGTACATGGCGCGCCTCCTGTTGTTTCTTTAGTTGTCTGGCCATTAACCTCCCGCTCTTATTTCCCTGCTCATAAAAGCGATGGGCAAAATATCTATTTTTATTCTGAGTTTTTCGATCCAGAAGCTGTTTGAGATCCGCCCGAAGCTTCTCTAAATTTTGCGCATCTCCTGGCTTTAAATGGGTCTTATGTTTAATTTCTATGTTATGTATCTCCTCTAAAAGAGTTGTCAGTTCCTTCTGTCTATCTCTTTTAATATGTGATCCCATTGAAATTAACTCCCCTCTCATTACCGCCTTATGGGCCTCCCAGACCACCTGGTCCGACACCTCTTCTGACGTATTCATCTCAAAATATGAGGTCAACTTGCCAGTTAAGGATTCTACATTTTGCTTATCGTCCAATATCACTTCATTCAGTCTCCAAGTTCTTTCCCTACTCCCCACCAAAGCTGGTCTCATCCCTAAACTTATCGGTGCATGATCCGATATGGTGATCGACTCAATAGTCGCAAAGTCCACCAGACTCAAATAATATTGGTCGATCATTAACATATCGATCCTTGAATACATATTATGTGTCTTGGAGAAATAGCTGTAATCTCTATCCCGCTCATGTAATACCCTCCAGCTGTCGACCAAATGTAGGGAACGTAGACGCTTTTTAACACATCTTAGCGCTTTCTGTGACAAAAAAGTTTTCCCAGATGAGGTATCTAAACTCGGGTCCATAGTAATATTAAAGTCTCCCCCCAAGATCAACAGACCTTCTCTGAATTTCTCCAACCTATCTAGGGTTTTAATTAAAAACTTAACCGTTTGACTATTTGGGGCATAAATCGTTGCTATAGTATAACACTGGCCCTGGATTTTTCCTTTCACAAAAAGATATTGCCCTTCCGGGTCCTTTTGTACTTCTGTAGGTACCAAAGGGCATTGTTTATGTATTCCCATTGTAACCCCTCTTGCCCCAGAAATAGGCGAAGGAGCATGAAACCACTGATTGTATACGAAAAGGGGCATATGGGGGATTGACCCTTCCACGAAGTGCGTCTCCTGTAGAAGAACAATTTCCGCCCCAAGGTGGCGCAGTTCATGCCAGAGACGCCCCCTCTTACAACCTGAACAAAGACCCCTTGTATTATATGATATAATTTTCATTTTATCTGACATTTTTTTAGTCCTTACTCCCTAGACTCTATTCCCTCCTCCCACCAGCCCCAGCAACCCAAATAGAGGGAAGGGGACGGTAGGACGAGGGAAATAAGAGCGGACAGGCCCTGAAACAGGACCGGCGGCGGGCGGGCGAGAGAGACAGCAAAAAAAAAGAAAACACCACACAAAAAAAGTAAAAAAAACGGGAAAAAAAAAAAAAAAAAAAAAAAAAAAAAAAGCAAAAAACAAAAGGACCATACACTTAACCCCACGAATAACATATAAGCCACCATATCTACGTATGGGTAACCCCCTAAGAGGATGTTCTGTCCGTTCGGGACCTTACAACCCCGTCCAGACTCCCCACCCCCTCCACTCCCTAACGGAGAACCAAGTCCCTTACCTCGGGACCTACCTAACGGGGGAAAAATTCTCCCACCGACATATAGTGGGCCCCTCCCACTCCCCAAGCTTCCCCTTCTATTAATCCCATACATTTTATCTTTTAACTATATTGACCTTCTACATTTTATTTTACCTTTACATTTTACTTAAGTTTTAAATATTTACCTCAGAGATATCCAACCAATTTCCCCGGGAAGGAGGGAAAGAGGAAAAAAAAAGAAAAGAAAAAAAAAAGGGAGGGGGGGAAGGTGGGGGGAGGGGAGAGGATAACGGGGGAAACACAGGGGGAAAAAATAAAACAACCCCTTAAAAAAAAAAAAAAAAAAAAAACACCACTAATCCCCCCTCTCCCCCCCTCCCTCTCGCCCCCTCTCAGATTGGCACCTATATTAGAACCCAGAAACCAACCCCCCCCCCCCTCCCATCAGAATACATTTCCAATATTTCCCTTTGCCTTCCCTATTTGTCCCCACCCGGCACTTGCTGCCACCTTCCTTGTCTTTGCATGGTTGACCCCTGGTTTTTTAATCTCCAGTCTGGAAAGTCCACCTGTGGTAGTTTCAATACATCTAAAAAATGTTGTAGGTCGTCTTTGTTTTGGAGTGATGCCGTCTTCCCATTTCTTGTTGCTGTGACCTTGAAAGGGTACCCCCAACGATATCTCACATCAACCGCTCTTAATGCTTCCAACAAAGGCTTAATAGTTCTTCTCTGCATGAGTGTTCTACGTGATATGTCTGGGTATAGAGCAATTTGGCCTCCCTCAAATTCAATTCCTACTCTTTCTCTTGCTGCTCTCATAATTGCTTCCTTTACCGGGTATCGATGCATTTTGCAAATTACGTCCCTTGGTCTTTCTGTACCTTGAGGAGCTGGGAAGAGCGCCCGATGCACTCTATCTATTTCGATCATTTCGGGTGCAGATGTCCCCAGAACTAACCGAAATAGCCTAGTAACTAGTAAGTGAAGTTCGTTCCGTTGCTCTATTTCCGGTAGGCCCCTAATGCGTATATTTTGCCTACGCTCGCGGTTTTCGTAATTGTCCATTTGATCCAGCATGGAGTTCAACACTTCTTCATGTTTTTTTGTTGTTTCTTGAAGATCCGCGACCGCCTGTCTGGTATCTTCCTGGTCCATCTCCCACTCTTCCACTCTGTTCCCCAGTGCTCCCACTTCTTCTCTGATCTCCTCCACCGCCTGTTTACAGGAAGACTCTACAGCGTTTATAAGTTGCATTATGTCATTTTTTGTTGGTAGGGCCTTTATATGTTCTCTTAAGTCCCAATCCAATTTCAGCTCTGTTTGCGCTTTGGTTATTTCTGTGGTGATGTCATTATTACGGCCTTCTTCCTGAAGTTTGGTGGGGCTCGGACTTTCCCCTATCAGTTCTAATTCTGGGGTAGCTGCCCCCCGGTCACTAAGCCCGGTGACCTCTCCTGCACCCCTAGAGTTCATTCCAGGTGTCCTACTACTTTGCTTAAAGTTGAGCGGGGATTGTCCTCGGCCAGGTGTTGTATT
Source organism: Rana temporaria (assembly GCF_905171775.1). Taxonomy (NCBI): domain Eukaryota; kingdom Metazoa; phylum Chordata; class Amphibia; order Anura; family Ranidae; genus Rana; species Rana temporaria. The sequence continues at coordinate 18,713,582 of NC_053489.1, read as the reverse complement.
ACCTCTCCCTACTCCACCCCCTCCACGTCCCTGGACTAGGGGGTCCTGTCCTGCCATTTTTACTCCCCCTTCTGGATCTGGGGAGCCCTGCTTCAAGCCCTCATGCCCCAATGTCCTCTTTATTGTGCTGCCTTGATCCATCTTTGGTGCCATTAGATAGGCTCTGAGCCCGTTTACCTGGCTCTTCCCACTACCAGATAGTTGCTTAGCCGCCCGGCGACGTGTGGACATTCCGCTGATATCCCCTATTTCAACCTGCATTCAAATGTGTATACACGTTTCAGTTTATATTTTTGTGTATATTTTAAAGGACCCGACTATTTCGTTTTTTATATGTGAGTCAGCCCGTCTCTTCATCCACGAAGGGGGGGAGGAGGGACCAAAAGCAAAAGCAAAAAAAAAAAAAAACAAAACAAGCGAGGGCGAAGGAAAGCAGCGCTGCGATATGCGCCTATATCACCTTCACATGCCCATATACTGTCAGTCCATTTAGCAAAATTAATTCTGTTGTTTTATTTTTGGATTTAGGCTTTCACTTGTGAGTCCTATAGTCACAGACCCAACTTCGATATATGTACTTGACAAGTTGATAGGCATATAGGCATATATTTGTGCAGTTTATTCCATAGAAAATAAGCAGTGACACAGCAGGTGACAACGGGGACATGGAGCTCTATGAAGGATCAATCTGTCCCTTTTTATAGATTGGTCAACCAGTCTCTTTGTCCTGATAAGGATCTGCAATGGTTTATAGAGATATACAGGTATACCAGTACCCCGACCTGCCCGTCATATTAAGGGCGAATAGTTTTCCAATTAACCGGATCAAACCAAACTGAATCGATTAACTGAAAAGTGCACAGATAAATATACAGTCCGATTTGTAGTTTCCACTTCAGAGGACTTACAAGCTCTCGGCTTAAAAGGAAAAACTTTAACTTAAGTTGGAACTCCTTTTTCCTTTCCTCTGCGCCTATAGTTTTAATAGGTACTTATACATTTACTGCATAGATGGTAGGCAGATCTTTCCAGCTGGTGATGGTTATGCAATTGCTACACACTGGATATACAGCTTCACAAGTTAATAGGCATATATTTGTGCAGTTTGTTATACGGTAAATATGCAGATATTAATGGAATAACAGTTCCTGTGTCTCAATGAATATAAGCCTGCGACTAGCTTCCACCATTAACCGGGGTACAGAGACATAAATGCATTTACCAGCTCTTTCAGCTTGCTCAGTCCTGACCGTTGGTCTGCATAACACTCTCCCCAGCCAAAAGAGGGAGAAAGAAAAAAAAAACAACAAAAAAAAAACGGCTCAGCATTCCAGTAACAGTCCGTTTTACTCACATGACCTTTTAGTTAGGGAGGGGGGGTCCTCAGGGCCAGGATACAGAGCTTGTGGCTTGTTTCTTGATTAAAACACAAGAGCACAGGATTCAGCCTTCAAAAATTACCTTGTATTCCCCGCTGCTCACTCCTCTCTCACTTCTCAGGAATTCCAGATATTTCACAACCCGTACAGCTTCTCACACAACCCACTGTGTTAACGGCATCCTCTGGTATACTTCGGCTGTGACCTCTCCTCAGCCCATAAGCTTTACACGTGGAGGGTCAGGAGGAGCAGCCAGGGGAGGCAGGAAAAGGCAGGTGGAAGCAAGAGGCTCAGCTTACAATGCCGCCGACAAGCTTCCTCTGTCCGGGGAACTCAGCACAGACCATGCTTTACACATGGACAATCAGGGGGACTCAGCTGAACTCATCCCGGCATAAACTGCATGGAAAGGCCTGGGGAGGAGAGGAGCCAACATCTTCTTGCTCTCTCACTCTCTCACTCTCACATCACGGCTCCACCCCATCCCACACCAAGTAGAATCCCAGTTGAATGGAAAATACCTATTTGCCTAGTTAACCTGGAATTTAGATGCCCATGAATCCCACTGGTCACAAAATTTTGCTACTGAATGTGATTGGGCAGCAAAATGCTTTTCATATGAGTACTGCTCCTGCACCCGTTGGATAACTTCACTAATGTTTGGAACTGAGGTGGACCTCCATTTAGAAGTGATCGTAAGCCTCGCTGCAATGATAACATGGCTTATGATGCTCCTAAGTTGTGTAGGGATAGTTTGGATGTTGAGAAAGAGTAGTGCTAATTGAGGGGAAGGTTCAAGAAAAAAACCTGTTATTGAGGAGATTAGTTTAAAAACTTCTCGCCAAAAACTGCGAATAGATTTGCACTCCCAGAGAATATGTAATATGTTCCCTCTTGCTCCGCATAATCTCCAGCACTCACTGGTCTCCGAGGAAAATATCAGAGACATCCTCACCGGAGTCAGGTAAGACCTGTGGAGCGTCTTTAACATTAGATCCCAGTGGTTGGAGCAATGAGAGACTCTATAGCAATTGGCGATTGCTCTTTTCCAGTCTTCTATAGAATGGACAGAGCCTAGATCCCTTTCCCAACTCAACATGTGGGAAGATTTGCTGAACCTAGAATTGTTTTGTAGTAAGTCATAGAACCAAGACAAACCTTTAGGTTTCCCGTGATTAGTCCTGAGATATTCCCATCCTTCATTATGCAAAAAATAAGTTTTATCTGGAAAACTAGAGCGAAAGTAATGAATCTGTGTTTTAGAGAACTGATGTGTATCTGGATCTCTTGCTAGCAAGTCCTCGTACGTGAGTATGTCTTCTTTCAGCCACTGACCCACACTAATGTTGGGAATCAGGTATTCGTACACCTGGAGACTAGACAAGGGATATCGTTTTAACGACTCCCGGGGGGCTGTGAGGTGGAGTTTTTTCCAAGCCATAAGCGTCTCCTCAATAGAGGGGAACCTAGGGCAAATTAAAGGAGCTTCGATCAGGTTTGCAATAAAGGAGGGAGGGAAGGTATCTGTTAGACACTACTGATCTCTCTATGTGTACCCAAAGTTTGGGAGACTGTTGGTCAAACCAGGCTTTACTCTGGTCTAATATCGCCGCCCTGTAGTAATTTCTTATATTTGGGAATCCTGCCCCGCCATTTTTCTTATGCTTCTGTACTATTACATAAGGGATCCTAGCCATTTTCCGGTTCCATACAAATTGTCTAAAAAGTTTGTCTATAAGTGCGAAGAAAGATTCAGGAAGACATATAGGGATAGTACGAATGTAGTAGATCAGTTTTGGGAGTACCACCATTTTTAATGCAGCAATTTTCCCTAGCCACGATAGTTCATAAGAGGCAATGTGCTGTAGATCGTTCCTCACTGTGTGGATCAAGTTAGGGAAGTTGGCCTCATATGTAAACGAGGAGGGGGAGGCTAAATGGACACCCAAATAAGAGATCGCCTTAGACATCCATTGGAATTTATATCTACTTTTCAGGAAAGATATTTGTCTCTGTGATAAATTTACGGGCAACAGGCATGACTTTACTACATTCAACTTATAATATGAGACATTGCTATACCTTGTCAATATTTCAAATACGCCCTCCAGGGAAGAAGCTGGGTCAGTGAGAGTTAATACTACGTCATCGGCAAAAAGACCGATCTTGTGGGTGGTTTTCCCTATCTTAAAACCCAAAATCGAGTTATCAGTCCTAATGGCCTCCGCCAGGGGCTCCATCATAAGGGTAAAAATGATAGGGGAAAGAGGGCACCCCTGGCGGGTACCGTTCGTGATGTAAAACTTATCGGAAAGAGCAGATGATGTAAAAACTTTTGCCGATGGGTTGGAATAAAGAGCTAGTATTGCCGATAGGATATGTCCCTGAAGGCCAAATTTTTGCAGCGTAGCACGAAGGTATCCCCAATGGACCCTATCGAAGGCCTTTTCGGCGTCGAGTGCTAGAATAGCTGCGGGGATTTTTTTGCTTTCCGCTATGTGAAGTAGGTTAAACAGCCTCCTAGTGCCATCAGGAGCCTGTCTTCCCTTGACAAAGCCCACCTGGTCCGCTTTGACCAAGGGAGTTATTTTAGCTAACCTGTTGGCCAGGATTTTTGCGTAGATCTTGAGATCCGTGTTAAGGAGGGAGATGGGTCTAAAATTTTGGGGCGAGTCCGGCTTCTTCCCCGGTTTGGGCAGTGTCACGATTATTGCTTGTAACATTTCCTCTGGGAAGGAGGCTAGGGATGAGACCTTACTGAACAACCTCTCCATATATAGGACAAGTAGGTGAGAAAATGCTCTGTAATATTCGGATGTAAAGCCATCCGCTCCTGGGGATTTGTTTTTTGGGAGGGAATTGATGGTGTCCAGTATTTATTTTTGGGAAAACTGCGAATTGAGCATGGCTAAGTCTTCTTCCGTCAGCGAAGGTAGTGACACTGTGGATAGGAAGGAGTCAATGGAGTGAGGAGTCGGTTGTGGGGTGTCGCTATCTAAGTGGAGATTATATAGGTCACGATAATATTTCATGAAAGAATTGGCTATTTTATTGGGGTGATGTTCAAGTATGTTGGTGTGGGGGTCCCTGATAGATGTCAGGTTGGACTTCTGTTGTCGCCTAGATATGTAACTAGCCAAAAGTTTGCCCGCTTTATTACCGTGTACATAAAATTGAGCCTTGAGTCTCTTTAAGCAATTTTGATGGCCAGATAAAAGGGCTAAACGTACTTTCTGTCTACATTCGATTAGATCAGATTCTATTGCAGGGGAAGGGGTCAACTTATGAAGGTCCTCTAAGGATTTCAGGTCCTTTAGGAGGTTGTTCAGTAATGCCCCCCTGCGTTTTTTCTCCCGAGCTGCCGCTTGAATAAGCAGTCCCCTGCTAAAAGCCTTATGTGAGCACCATAACATAGAAACATCTATATCAGCAGTATCATTAAATTCAAAAAATTCAGATAATTGAGAATTAAGAGAAGAAATAACAGAAGGATTAGTTAGGAGTTCAGCATTGTTTCTCCAAAGGTACGTGGGGGGAACATGAGAATTATTCTGCAATACTAAAGAAATCGGGGCATGGTCTGACCACGTAATGGAGTGGATTTTAGCTAACTGTGCTTTATGTAAAAGCGATAAATCCGTAAGGAAGAGGTCAATCCTAGAATATATGCGGTGAGGGGAAGAATAATAGGTGTAGTCCCTTTCCGTCGAGTTGAGGCACCTCCAAGGATCATAAAGGTTGTGCTCCGACAGTAACGGTTGCAGTTCTTTTCTTGAAGAAGGCTTTGTGCCAGAGCTGTCTAAGTGCTTATCCACAATGCAATTAAAGTCACCGCATAATAATAGAGAGCCCTTCTTGATTTTATCAACTTTTTTTAATAACGATTTGAGAAAAGAGAGGTGTCTACGATTAGGGGCATATACGTTCACCAAGGTATATGTGGAGTTGTTTAAATCGCATATCAGGATAATGAACCTGCCATTCGGGTCTGTAAACACTTCATGTAGCTTGAAAGTAATAGATTGCTTAATAGCAATTAACACTCCCCTTTTTTTAACTGCTGCTGTCGCCTGAAAAATATGAGGGAAGGCCCTGTGGGTACATTTCGGTTGTTTTGTAGTCATAAAGTGGGTTTCCTGTGCACATAGAATTTCCCCTTTAAGTTTGATGGCTTCCCTCCACATAGCACTTCGCTTATACGGGCTATTTAGTCCATGCACGTTCATGGAGACTACAGACAAAGACATATTGAAGGGGTAAATCTAGATTCTTCATTGCTGCTGATAAATAGTTCTTCCAAATGTAGTACCAAAAAGTTACCTGTAGATGGTGCTATCGAAGTGGAGTTGGATGTCCAGATCTCAACAGCAGTGTGAACGGCTGGATACATATGAAACAGGAGAATTGCATAGCAGGCAGGCATGGTGTCATACTCTTCAGGCAAGATGTCAAAAAGAAAAAGGAGAGAAGGGGGGACGAGAAAAACAGACCAAACAAAAAAATAAAAGAGCAAAAATGTCAAACAACACATAAAAATGTGAAAACTTTCACAGAGTGCGAGTATCCCTCGCATTTCTCACGGGGGGGGGGGGGGGTATGAGCTCCCAAAGAACCAAACAAAGGAAAAAAAGATGACTACAGTTGTCATCATAAACCAGCCTCGGGTGAGACGTAGAAGAAGAAGGCATTTAAAGCAAGATACAATGCATTTCAAGTGGTGCTCCAATCAGGGGATAACCGAGCAGGTGTGGTTTTGGGAAGAGAAGTAGGAGCTTCTGCTGGAAGAAGGTTCCATTTTTTGGCTAGTTCCAGTCCCTCATCAATATTTCTGATAGCAAAGGTGCGGTTATCTCTAGTGATCAGCAGCTTAGTGGGGAAACCCCATGAGTATGTGATCTTGTTATTTTGCAGAATCTTGGTAATGGAGGTCAATTTTTTGTGTGCCATCATGGTAAATTGTGACAGATCCGAATAAATCGAAATGTCTGAGTATGGAGCAGGGAGGGGATGGTTTTTCCTCGCAAAGCGCATCAAATCATCCTTAATATGGAAAAAATGGATGCGGGCAATGACATCCCTGGGGACTTTTTCAGGCAAAAATTTAGGTTTGGGGAGGCGATGTGCTCTGTCTACAATGATCTCAGCACCAGGGACATCAGGCAAAATGGCCGCTATGAATTCCTGAACATATTGTCTTAGGTCCGATGGTGGCACTGACTCCTCCACCCCCCGCAATTTTATATTGTTCCTTCTGGACCTATCCTCTAAGTCTGCCAATTTTTCGCGCATGGCCTGGATATCCCCTTCTGCCTCATAATGAGACTCTACCAAGTCATTGTGAGCTATGGTGAAATCTCCCATTTTGTCCTCCACATGGCTTATCCTGTCTCCAATGGCCGACACCTCATGTTTCAGTTGTGATACACACTGCATCATGTCCCTATGCATAGACCCTCTAAGGGTTACCAGCATGTCCTTCATAACTGTGTCACTGAGCGGGACCCCAGAAGTAGGGAACTCGTGGATCTGTTCCACAAAGTCTCTTGTGCTATTTTGGGAGTTGCAGGTGTCATCTTGCTCACCTGCATATCTGTGGTCTTCCGATCTCCTCATAGCGGATTTCTGTTGGCTGTTCAGTGGGGACGGGGACGGCGTGGAGCCCCCGCTTCCCCCCCCTGTTCGCTGGGACGGAGAACCGCTCGTTAGATGCAATGGGCTATGCTGGCGTCTGCCGCCGTTGGAGCCGCGCTGTGAGGCCGAGGCCCCGGCGCCATCTTGCGGCCTAGGGGTGCTCGCTGCGGGGTAGAAGTCGGTTAGTTTTTTAGGCTTCCTATCTTGCTTCCGCTTCCCCATCGCTGCTCCTTCTCCTACTCGGACGTCTGCGGAGGTCAGGGAGTATAAACTGGCTGGTTTAAGCGCTGGATGTCGCTGGATGGAGGTTCTGTGGACGGAGCTCCTCTCTCGCACAGCCATCCGCTCCGGCTGCTGGCCACGCCCCAGGATCTGACATTTCAACAAAAAATTATTATTCAATAACATCAGCATCAGGTGCTTGGTAGCTGGTGTTGATCCAAGCCTGATTCATTTTGATGAAGGTCAGTCGATCAACAGAGTCGGTGGAGAGGCGCACCCTGTGATCGGTCACAAAGCCTCCAGCACCAGCAGCACTGAATGTGCGTTCTGAAAGAACACTGTATGCAGGGCAAGCCAGTAGCTCAATTGCGTACTGTGCAAGCTCTGGCCAGTGATCCATCCTCAAGACCCAGTAAGCCAGAGGATTTCCGGTGGGGAAGGTGTCCAAGTCGGATCTTGCCGCTAGGTATTCCCGGACCATGTAAACCAGACGCTGGCAATGGTTGCTGGAACCAGTCAGACCTTGGGGCTGCGGACTAAAAAATTGTTTGAATGCATCGGTCAGATGGCCACCTTCTCCACCGCTCCTTCTCTGACTCACCGAAGCCTCAGCAAGACGTTGTCCAGGGCCAGGTTTTGTCAATCCTCTGGGAACGCATTGCACAGACCTTTCTGCAAGGCCTCCCGCAGAAGTTTCATTTTCTGCTCCCTCTGCGATGGCAACATAAGGTCCACTACCTTACTCTTGTAACGTGGATCAAGGAGAGTTGCCAGCCAGTAATGATCCCTCTCCTTGATAGCACGTACACAAGGATCCTTACGCAGGCTTTGCAGGATCAGGGAGGCCATGCAGCGTAGGTTTGCAGAGGCATTCAGGGCACAGTCCTCTGGGTCACTGAGGATGACATGATCCGCAGCCACCTCATCCCAGCCACGTAAAAGTCCACGTGTTCCTTGGGACTGTAAATGGCTAGGCTCCACCTCCATGCTGCTGATACAATCATCCTCCTCCTCCTCCTCATCCTCCTCTTCCTGTGTTCTAGGTGGGCAAGCAGGAACAGTGTCTGGATAAAGGGGGCCTTGAGAGGTAAGGAAGTCCTCCTCTTCCTCCCTCTGTTCTGCCTCAAGGGCCCTGTCCATTATTCCACGTAGGGTGTGCTCCAACATGTGAATAAGCGGGACAGTCTCACTGATGCATGCACTGTCACTGCTCACCATCCTCGTGGCCTCCTCAAATGGTGACAGGACAGTGCATGCATCCCTGATCAAGGCCCACTGGCGTGGTGAAAAAAAACCAAGCTCTCCTGAGCCAGTTCTGCTGCCATATTGGCACAGGTACTCATTGATGACCCTCTGCTGCGTGTGCAGCCGCTGCAGCATGGCCAACGTAGAGTTCCATCTGGTGGGCATGTCACAGATTAGGCGGTTCTTGGGCAGGTTGTATTCCCTCTGGAGGTCTGTCAGCTGAGCAGTGGCATTATATGACCTTCGGAAATGCACACAGACTTTCCTGGCCTGCTTCAGGACATCCTGTAAGCCCGGGTACCTGCCCAAGAACCGCTGCACCACCAAATTGAGAACATGCGCAAAACAGGGCACATGGGTGAGTTTTCCCTCTCGCAGGGCAGAGAGGAGGTTGGTGCCATTATCGCTGACCACCATTCCAGGCTTCAGCTGGCGTGGCGTCAACCACCTCTGAGCCTGCCCCTGCAGAGCTGAAAGAACCTCTTCCCCAGTGTGGCTCCTGTCTCCCAAGCACACCAGCTCTAGCACCGCATGGCATCTCTTGGCCTGCATTACTGCATAGCCCCTCGTACGCCTACGCAGCACGGCTGGTTCTGAGCAAACATCACCACAGGAAGAGGCCACAGAGGAAGAAGAAGAGGAGGGGGTGGAGGAGAGAGGTGTGTCACAAGCAGTAGTAGTGTTTTGGAGGCGTGGTGGCGGAACAACCTCCAAAACTACTGTACCTTGCCCTGCGTCCTTCCCAGCTGCCAGCAGAGTCACCCAATGGGCCGTAAAAGACAGGTAACGTCCCTGTCCATGCCTGCTGGACCATGAGTCAGCGGTAAGATGCACCTTACCACTGACCGCCCTGTCCAGCGAGGCATGGACATTGCCTTCCACATGCCGGTAGAGAGCCGGAATCGCCTTCCGTGAGAAAAAGTGTTGTTTGGGTACTTGCCACTGAGGTACTGCACATTCCACAAACTCACGGAAGGGGCAGAATCTACCAACTGTAAAGGTAGCAGTTGAAGTGCTAGCAATTTTGCTAAGCTAGCATTCAACCGCTGGGCATGTGGATGGCTGGGAGTGTACTTCTTTTGGCGCTGAAGCAGCTGGGGCAGGGAAATTTGTCTGGTACTATCAGTAGATTGCCCGCATGTACTACCACTACTACGTTGTGACACACCTATTTCTACACCTTCGGTGCAGGCTTCAGAGAGGACTGGGGGTCTAGTGGGGTTGGAGGTCACAGAAGGGCAAGGGGAGGTCCGCTTCGGTCTTTGGTGTGGGTCTTTCTGGTATGCTTGCCAACGAGCTGCATGGCAGCTCGACATATGTCTGGACAAACATGTGGTGCTCAAGCGGGTGATGTTTTGGCCACGCGAGATACGCTTGAGACATATGTTGCAAACAGCAAAGGTACGATCTGATGGACATGTTTCAAAAAAGGCCCACACCAAAGAACTTTTGCTGTACCGTTGAGACACAGCAGCGCCACGTAATGCAGTTGGTGTGCTGCCCTTAAGCTGACCCCTGGAGGGCATCCTGCCTCTTTGAAGATGTGCCTGTGCCTTGTCCTCCTCCTCCTCCTCTTCCTCCTCCTCTCTCCTACCAGGCACCCAGGTAGAGTCAATGACCTCATCATCCCCTCCCTCCTCATCATCACTGGCGACAACCTGGCAGTATGCTCCAGCTGGGGGAACATCACTCCCAGATTGTTGTCCCTCTAGGCCACCCCCTCTCCCTGGGCTCACATCAATGCCTTCCTCTATCTGTGTTCCGTCATCGGAGTCTTCAAAACGCTGCGCATCTTCATGTAGCATGTATCCAACACTGTGTTGAAACAGTTCGGGGGACTCCTCAGGAGGACACGGTGGGACTAGGGAAGGATTGTGTGATGCCATTGTGCAGAGGGAAGAGGACGCCTTGGAAGCTTTGCCAGACAAACTATGATCAGTCTGTGTGAGAGAGGATGAGGAGAATGAGGACTTGGTCATCCACTCAACTCATTTCTCTGCATGTTGAGGCTCAACACGGCCAGCTCCCGAAATGAAGGACGAGCGGCCACGTCCACGTGCTGAAGAGGATGCACCACATCCACCACCAGCGTTACCTCTAGATGCAGAGCCTGCTTGCCCTCGTGACTCTCTGCCTCTTTTTGTCCTTCCAGCCATATTTATGCGTTCAGGTGTTATGTAACAAAATAGTCGCAGTCACACCGACTGCGTTCAGGTGTTAGTAAACTGCACACACGCAGTAAGAGGGACTGCGTTCAGGTGTTATGTAACAAAATAGTCGCAGTCACACCGACTGCGTTCAGGTGTTAGTAAACTGCACACACGCAGTAAGAGGGACTGCGTTCAGGTGTTATGTAACAAAATAGTCGCAGTCACACCGACTGCGTTCAGGTGTTAGTAAACTGCACACACGCAGTAAGAGGGACTGTGTTCAGGTGTTATGTAACAAAATAGTTGCAGTCACACCGACTGCGTTCAGGTGTTAGTAAACTGCACACACGCAGTAAGAGCGACTGCGTTCAGGTGCTATGTAACAAAATAGTCGCAGTCACACCGACTGCATTGAGGTGTTAGTAAACTGCACACACGCAGTAAGAGGGACTGCGTTCAGGTGTTATGTAACAAAATAGTTGCAGTCACACCGACTGCGTTCAGGTGTTAGTAAACTGCACACACGCAGTAAGAGGGACTGCGTTCAGGTGTTATGTAACAAAATAGTTGCAGTCACACCGACTGCGTTCAGGTGTTAGTAAACTGCACACACGCAGTAAGAGCGACTGCGTTCAGGTGCTATGTAACAAAATAGTCGCAGTCACACCGACTGCGTTCAGGTGTTAGTCAACTGCACACACGCAGTAAGAGGGACTGCGTTCAGGTGTTATGTAACAAAATAGTCGCAGTCACACCGACTGCGTTCAGGTGTTAGTAAACTGCACACGCGCAGTAAGAGCAACTGCGTTCAGGTGCTATGTAACAAAATAGTCGCAGTCACACCAACTGCGTTCAGGTGGTATTAAACAGCACCCGCGCAGTAAGAGCGACTGCGTTCAAGTGCTATGTAACATCACACACGCAGTGATACCAACTGCGTTTAGGTGGTATTAAACAGCACCCGCGCAGTAAGAGCGACTGCGTTCAAGTGCTATGTAACAGCACACACTAAGTGACACCAACTGCGTTTAGGTGGTATTAAACAGCACACACGCAGTAAGAGCGACTGCGTTCAAGTGCTATGTAACAGCACACACGCAGTGACACCAACTTCGTTTAGTTTCTATTAAACAGCACACACGCAGTAAGAGCGACTGCGTTCAAGTGCTATGTAACAGCACACACGCAGTGACACCAACTGCGTTTAGGTGGTATTAAACAGCACCCGCGCAGTAAGAACGACTGCGTTCAGGTGCTATGTAACACCACACATGCAGTGACACCAACTGCGTTTAGTTGCTATAAAACAGCACACACGCAGTAAGAACGACTGCGTTTCTGTGCAATTCAATAGCCCACTTGCATTAAAAGCGACTGCGTTTCTGTGCAAATAAATTGCACACGTGCAGTAACAGGTAATGCGTCTATGTGCAATTAACTAGCACACGTTGAATAACACAAACTAATATTTTAAAGCTAATCCCTAATGCAGGCAATACAACACGTTAGAGCGCTGCATGTAGAACAATCTCCTGCCTGACAGATACTAATAGCAGATCTAGCTGAGCTATACAGTTTATAAATATATTGACAACTCCTAGGGATGTGAATATATTCTCTGCAAACTGTAGATTTAACTATACTGACTAGCCTTCCTGCTCTATCTATCTATCTATCTATCTATCTATCTATCTATCTATCTATCTATCTATCTATCTATCTATCTATCTATCTATCTATCTATCTATCTATCTATCTATCTATCTATCTATCTATCTATCTATCTATCTATCTATCTATCTATCTATCTATCTATCTATCTATCTATCTATCTATCTATCTATCTATCTATCTATCTATCTATCTATCTATCTATCTATCTATCTATCTATCTATCTATCTATCTATCTATCTATCTATCTATCTATCTATCTATCTATCTATCTATCTATCTATCTATCTATCTATCTATCTATCTATCTATCTATCTATCTATCTATCTATCTATCTATCTATCTATCTATCTATCTATCTATCTATCTATCTATCTGGTAGAAAAGGCACTGGGGCTGATTTACTATCCTCTGTGCGTTGCGCTGGTTCATGCCTTAATTAGTACTCCGGGTGAAGTCTTAATTAGGCGCATGAACCAGCGTAGCAGCCGGCACTTTGCAAGTAATATGTAAAGCCGCGCCGAACTCCCTATAGAAGTCTATGGGAGAAATCAAAAGTGTTCATTTTAAAGGCTAATATGCAAGTTTTGTCCTAAAAAGTGTTTGGGGACATCAGTCCTGCCCCAGGGGACATGTATCAACACTTTTTTTTATTTTTTAAAACGGCCGTTTTTTCGGGAGCAGTGAAATTAATAATGCTTAAAGTGAAGCAATAAAAGTGAAATATTCCTTTAAATTTCGTACCTAGGGGGGGTGTAAAGTCAGCATGTGAAATAGCGCATTTTTCCCGCACTTAGAACTGTCCCTGCACAAAATGACATTCAGAAGGAAAAAAAGTCATTTAAAATTCACACGCGGCTATAATGAATTGTCGGCTCTGACAATTCAAAGAGGATTCATTTATAAAACAAACAAAAAATGTGTAGGGGTCCCCCAAATTAAATTACCAGGCCCTTCAGGTCTGGAATGGATATTAAGGGGAACCCCGCCGTAAAAACAAACAAAAAAAAGACGTGCGGTTCCCCGCAAATATCCATACCAGGCCCTTCAGGTCTGGTGTGGATTTTAAGGGGAACTCCACCCCAAATAAAAAAAAATGGCGTGGAGTCCCCCTGAAATTCCACACCAGACCCTTATCCGAGCATGTTAACCTGGCTGGCCGCAGAAAAGAGGGGGGGACAGAGTGTGCCCCCCCTCTCCTGAACCGCACCAGGCCACATGCCCTCAACATGGGGAGGATGTCCCCATGTTGATGGGGACAAGGGCCTCATCCCCACAACCCTTGCCCGGTGGTTGTGGGGGTCTGCGGGCGGGGGGCTTATCAGAATCTGGAAGACCCCTTTAACAAAGGGGACCCCCAGATCCTGGCCCCCCTCTATGTGAAATGGTAATGGGGTACATTGTACCTCTACCATTTCACCCCAAAAAAATGTCAAAAGTGTTAAAAATGACAGTAGCAGGTTTTTGACAAATCTTTTATTCTCTTCTTTCTGCGGTTTTTCTTCTTCTTTCATTCGGGTTTCTTCCTCTGCTTCTTTCTTGGGTCTTCTCATCCACATCTTGCCCGGTATCTTCTCCTATCTTCTTCTCCTTCTGTCGGCCTTCTCGTCCCGCATCTTGCCCGGTGTCTTCTCCTGCCTTCTTCTCTGTCCGCCAGCCTTCTCGTCCACATCTTTTTCTTCCCCGGACGCAGCGCTTGAAATTGAATTAGCCGCTCCTGGGACCACTCCTGGGACCCGCCCCCCTCTGATGCCACAAGTTAACTCATTTGAAAGTCATGTGCATCAGAGGGGGGCGGGGTCACAGAGCGTCACACGGCGGGGGAATTCAATTTCAAGCGTGCCGTCCGGAGAAGAAGAAGCCGCCGCACTATGCGGACGAGCTTCCAATTGAAGTTCCCGCCATGTGACGCTCATGTGACCCCGCCCCCCTCTGACACACATATGCCACACGCGGACTTTCATATGAGTTAACCTGTGGCGTCAGAGGGGGGCGGATCCCAAGAGCGGAACACGGAGGGATCTTCAATTTCAAGCGCCCAGAAGAACAAGAAGATGTTGGACAAGAAGGCCGACGGAAGGAGATGAAGATAGGAGAAGACGTTGGGCAAGATGTGGACGAGAAGACCCAAGAAAGAAGCAGAGGAAGAAACCCGAATGAAAGAAGAAGAAGAACCGCAGAAAGAAGAGAATAAAAGATTTGTCAAAAACCTGCTACTGTCATTTTTAACACTTTTGACATTTTTTTGGGGTGAAATGGTAGAGGTACAATGTACCCCATTACCATTTCACATAGGGGGGGCCAGGATCTGGGGGTCCCCTGTGTTAAAGGGGTCTTCCAGATTCTGATAAGCCCCCCGCCCGCAGACCCCCACAACCACCGGGCAAGGGTTGTGGGGATGAGGCCCTTGTCCCCATCAACATGGGGACATCCTCCCCATGTTGAGGGCATGTGGCCTGGTGCAGTTCAGGAGAGGGGGGGGGCCGCACTCTGTCCCCCCCTCTTTTCTGCGGCCGGCCAGGTTAACGTGCTCGGATAAGGGTCTGGTGTGGATTTTTAGGGGGACTCCACGCCATTTTTTTTTATTTGGGGTGGAGTTCCCCTTAAAATCCACACCAGACCTGAAGGGCCTTGTATGGATATTTGGGGGGACCCCACGCCATTTTATTTTGTTTTTTACAGCGGGGTTCCCCTTAATATCCATTCCAGACCTGAAGGGCCTGGTAATTTAATTTGGGGGGACCCCCATACATTTTTTTAGTTTTAATGAGCAATGACTGTATTCTTTATAGCCATGAGTACTTTAAAATTACTTTTTTTTTCACTTCAGAAATGACATCTTGAACAGGGACAGTTCTAAGCACGGGAAACATGCGTGTATCCCCCCTCCCCCCCCTGTATGAAATTAAAAGCAATATTTAACTTTTATCATTTCACTTTAACCACTTCCATACCGCGCCTATTCTGGCACTTCTCTCCTTCATGTAAAAATTATATTTTGTTCCTGGGAAATTACTCAGGACCCCCAAACATTATATATATAATTTTTTAGCAGACACCCTAGGGAATAAAGTGGCGGTCATTTTTTATTTGATTTCCAACAGTATTTGCGCAATAATTTTTCTAACGCCTTTTTTTTTTGGCCCAAAAAAAAAAAACGGTTTATGAATTAAAAAATAACAAAACAGTAAAGTTAGCCCAATTTTTAGGGATAATGTGAAAGATGATGTTACACCAAGTAAATAGATACCTAACTTGTCACACTTTAATATTGCACACACTCATGGAATGGCGCCAAACTTCGGGACATAAAAATATCCATAGGCGATGCTTGATTTTTTTTTACAGGTTACCAGTTCAGAGTTACAGAGGAGGTCTAGGCTAGAATTATTGCTCTCGCTCTAACGCACGTGTCAATACCTCACATGTGTGGTTTGAATTGTGTTTACATATGTGGGCGGGACTTACAAGCATGTTCGCTTCTGAATACAAGCTACTAGGGACAGGGTTTTTTTTTTACCTAATATTTTTCTTTTTGCACTTTTCTCTCCCTTTTTTTTATTTTGGATCACTTTTCTTCCCTTGTAATAGGACAAGTAAACATCCCTTGTAATAGGACTAGTGTGTGACAGGTCCTCTTTATGGAGAGAGGCGGGGTCAATAAGGCTGGAAAGCATGGTATTGCAAATCTCCCCAATTGGACACAGATAATACAAAATAAACTGACAGGGCCTATAACCCTCCCTCCATCCATCCATCCAAAATTAAAGAAAATAAAAAGTGTTGATTATAGTTCTAGTTGAAGTACAAATTTCAGAGAGTTTTATTGAGAGGCCTAAGAAAATAAAACCATGCCAATAGGCCAGGATACAGTGTTGCTAATATGTAGGAATGTGTGTGATAGGGCCACCCACAAACACCACCCAATATTAAATAAAAAATTATTCATTTGCAAATAAGTATTATCTGCTCATTTTTTGGGGATGTCTGCACCCCTGATAGTGACAACATTTGTGAGGTGTCTTCACCCTTTCTAATTCAAATTCATTCACTTCCTGTCACATAGCCAAACAGGAAGTGAGGGTAAATCCTTACTAATATCTATTCTTGGGGACACAGAGATCAATCTAAATAGTTTCCCATTATGTAAATTGCACTCTAGCATTTTGCTGTGTACACCCCAAATTATTAGGGATCTTGGACTTTGGGGTCCATTTACTAAAGGCAAATCTGGGGGGGCGCTGGGGGCCCTGACTGGTCAGACGGACTCGGCGGCCTGCTGCCGGGGGGCAGCCTGACCCCTCCTGAGGTTGGGCGCTTGTTTTGCCACCCCGCAGGCCTGTCGACCGCTGTGGAGGTCGGTTGGGGTTGCTGCAGGGAGGAAGGTAAGACGGAGGTCCATGGTGGCCCCCCTTCCTTCATGCGCGCCCGGTCGGCTTTCCCTTATAACTTGCGCGGCATATGTGGTCCGCTTGTTGTCCGTTGGGTTGGTCGGGTTGGCCTCCGGTTCCCGGCCCCTCCTCATGGTACCGGTAAACCCCTTTTATTACCTGATGAGAAGTTGGTGTGCCACCCCTACATCTTTAGCCTCAATTTATGTGTATTGTACGGGGAAGGGGGCCCCCATTTTCGGCCTGCTACCTGGCCCTTAAATTCCCTGTGATATTATCATAGGTCTTAGGCCCCAATGTGATTATGTGCTCCTCCTGTTTCTTTTCTCTATTTTGTTGGTTAAAAACAAAAACGGATGGCCTATTGTTTGATGTAAGATGCTTTTGACAACACAAGTTGTGATGTATTACCATGCCGTCCACAAATAAAGATTTTACAAAAAAAAAAAAAAGGCAAATCCACTTTGCACTACAAGTGGACAAGCAAGGAAGAAAACAAAACAACTTTGCTTCTACAGGATTGGATGTTAAAACCATCAGTGCTACCTCTCTGATTTTCAGCAACTATGCTTGTACTGCAGAGTGGCTTTGCCTTTACTAAACCCCAAACAAAATAATCATTTGGGGCAGGGATCCTCAAACTACGGCCCTCCAGCTGTTGAGGCCTTGTAATGCACTGACATTCACAGACATGACTAGGCATGATGGGAATTGTAGTTCCTGAACAACTGGAGGGCCGTAGTTTGAAGACCCATGATTTGGGGTGTACACAGCAGTGCTGGAGTGCAATTTGCTTAATGGGGACACTAGTTAGATTGACCTGTGTCCCCAAGAAAAGACACTGGTAGGGTTTTAACCTCACTTTCTGTTCAGCTGTGTGACAGGAAGTGAAGCCAATTTTAAGAAAAGGGACACAAAGCTCAACCCAAAAAAAAACACAAGCAGGGGTTCTAACACTCACTTGGCTTCCCTCAAACACCCACAATTAGAATAGGATTGCCTTGCGCTAGATTTAAGCACAGTGCTGTAAATCAGCACTTCAAGCCTGTCCGCCAATAACCCCCCCCTCAACAGGCCATGTTTGCAGGTTTTCCTTCATCTTGCACATGTGCTTTAAAAGACAGTCTGGGCAGCAATTCTTGATAAGAGAAATCCACAAAACATGTCCTGTCGGGGGTACTTGAGGGCGGAGGACCACTGCAGTAAAAAGAAAAATACTTACCACGTTGTCTTTTTAATTTCCTGGTGAATAAACATGGCAAACTTTTCATGATTACACACCAGGAAAGAAGCTTAGACAAAAATCACACCTAATTTGTTAGGCCCAAACCTATTTCAGCTGCAGCTGTCAAAATCTGTAGCATGAAAAAGTAACAAAAAACAAACTTAAAAATTTGAAAGTAATTTTTATTGGTCAACAAAACAAGGAAAGCAAAAAAGACAAACAAACACACACACACACACACACACACACAAAAATACATTTCAAAAATCAAAATAAACATAGGTTAACCGTCCCAACATCTTCAGATTTTTTTTTTCAAAATAAGGCAGCAGAGACAAATACATCAAAAAATACATCAAAAAACATTGTCAAAATAAAAATAAACATGCTCCAAACCACATTTCTGTTTAGCAACAACATTCCTGCCAGCTTGCCCCTCTGAGGGCAGCTGAGAACTGCTCGATCCACACTTTTTATAACATGTGTGCTAATTAATTAATTTCAGTCTCTAGTTTGGGTGAGCTTGTAAGTGCTTACACCTGGTAAGGATGTCCTTAAATTACTAACCCACCCATGCTCTATGAGCATCCAAGTGATTTTCACCCTTTAAAAAGAAAGGAAAAATTTTCTAAGTGTCTGAGCAGGCTCAGTTCATCTCACATGCAGGAACAAAGCTGCAATGGCTGCTGAAAGCATGAGAGCTTTTTTTTTTTTTTTTCCCCTGAACTCATGCTTTCCAGCCTGAAGGGGAGGTCTTAGTGAATTATTATGTAACAAAAATAAATAATAATAATTAAAATGCCCCTGTCCTCCCAGTCAGAAGCGAACACGCACATTTTTTTCTCTTCAGGTTAACAGTTTAGAGTTACAGAGGAGGTCTAGTGCTAAAAGTATTGCACTCGCTCTAACGCACGCGTCAATACCTCACATGTGTGGTTTGAACGATGTTTACATATGTGGGCGGGACTTGTGTAGCTATAAACTGGTAACCTGAAAAAAAAAAAAGTCGCCTATGGGGATTTTAAAGTACTGAAGTTTGGCGCCATTCCATGAGTGTTTGCAATAGTAAAGCGTGACATGTAAGGTATCTATTTACTCGGTGTAACATCATCTTTCATATTATCACCAAAAATTGGCCTAACTTTAGTGTTTTGTTAATTTTTAACCACTTGAGCCCCAGACCATATTACTGGTCAATGACCGGGTCAGTTTTTGTGATTCGGCACTGCGTCGTTTTAACTGACAATTGCGCGGTCGTGCGACGTGGTTCCCAATCAAAATTGGCGTCCCTTTTTTTCCCACAAATAGTTTATTCTTTTTGGTGGTATTTGATCACCTCTGCGTTTTTTTTTTCTTTTTTGCTATAAACAAAAATAGAGCGACATTTTTTTTTTTACCAAAAAAAATCATTTTTTACTGTTTGCTATAATAAATATCCCCAAAATTATCTAAAAATAATATTTTTTTCCCTCAGTTTAGGCCGATACGTATTCTTCGACATATTTTTGGTTCCAATAAATCGCAATAAGCGTTTGATTGGTTTGCGCAAAAGTTATAGCGTCTACAAAATAGTGGTTAGTTTTATGGCTTTTTTATTATATTTTTTTTTACTAGTAATGGCGGCGAACTACAATTTTTATCGGTACTGCGACATTATGGCAGACACATTTTTGGGACCATTGGCATTTTTCTAGCGACCAATGTTCTAAAAATGCATTGCTTACTATGAAAATGTCACTGGCAAGGAAAGGGGTAAACACTAGGGGCGAGGGAGGGGTTAATTATGTTCCCGGGGTGTGTTCTAACTGTAAGGGGGGGTGGGACTGACTAGGGGAAATGACAGATCGCTGTTCATACATTGTATGAACAGACGATCAGGCATTTCCCCCCTGACAGGACCGGGATAAAGGGGAACTCCGCGCCAAATTTCAAACAAGAAACCGGCGCGGGTCCCCCTCCAGGGGTACATTAGGCTCTTCGGCTTGGTCCGGAACATGAGGGGTTAAACCCACGCCGAAAACCAGCGTGGGGTCCCCCCCAGATCCAGACCAAGCCCTTATCCCAAGCACGCAAACTGGCCCGAACAGCAATGGGGGTGGGGACGAGCGAGCGCCCCCCCCCCTCCTGAGCCGTACCAGACCGCATGCCCTCAACATGGGGGAGTGTGTGCTGTGGGGGAGGGGGGCACTGCCCCCCCACCCCAAAGCACTCTTGTACCCATGTCGATAGGGACAAGAGCCTCTTCCTGACAACCCTGGCCGTTGGTTGTCGGGGTATGCGGGCGGGGGGCTTATCAGAATCTTAGAGGCCCCTTTAATAAGGTGGCCCCCAGATTCCGTCCCCCCACCCTATGTAAATGAGTATGGGGTACATTGTACCCCTACCCATTCACCTGGGGAAAAAAATGTAAAAAAATAATACACCACACACATTTATAAATACATTTATTAGTCAGCTGGGGGTCTTCTGCCGGGGGCCCCCCACCACCACCCCATTAGGCCCCGGGCTTCGCCGTCTTCCGCCGGGACCCCCTTTACCATGAAGCTCCTTGCTTATGGGGGAGGGTCCTGGGCTTCGTCGCTTTCTGCCGAGGGGTGCACCTACCCCCCGGTCTTCTGCGCCGTCTTCCGCCGGGACCCCCTTCACCATGAAGCTCCTTGCTTATGGGGGAGGGTGCTGGGCTTCGTCGCTTTCTGCCGGCGGGTGCACCTACCCGGTCTTCTGCGCCATCTTCCGCCGGGACCCCCTTCACCATGAAGCTCCTTGCTTATGGGGGAGGGCCCCGGGCTTCGTCGCTTTCTGCCCGGGGGGGTGCCTCTCGATGGCCTTTTCTGCCTTGCACCTCCGCGGGGGCCAGGGCTTGTCTCCGCTGTCTTCCGCCGGAGGGCGCCACCCTCCAGGCTTCTGCGGTGCCTTCCGCTTCTGCCTGTCTCCTCCGGGAGCCCAGGGCTTTTCTCCGCTGTCTTCTTCCTTCTCTTCCATTCGATGTTGACACGACGAGGTCTCACGCTGGAATGCCGTCTGAGCGGTGGGCATTGACTTATATAGGGCAATGCCACCATGTGACCTCAACCCATGTGACGTCACATTCCCATCATGCCCCGGGAATGTGATGTCACATGGGTTGAGGTCACATGGTGGCATTGCCCTATATGAGGCAATGCCCACCGCTCACACGGCATGGCATTGCGGGACCTCGTCGTGTCAACATCAAATGGAAGAGAAGGAAGAAGACAGTGGAAAGAAAGCCCTGTGCTCCCGGAGGAGACAGGCAAAAGAGGGAACAGAGAAGAAAGCGGAAAGAAAGCCCTGGCTCCGCGGGGGAGACAGGCAGAAGAGGGAACAGAGAAGACAGCAGAAAGGAAGCCCTGGCTCCGCGGGGGAGACAGGCAGAAGAGGGAACGCCAAGACAGCAGAGAAAAGACCGGGAGTTGGCGCACCCCCGGCAGAAGACTAACAAGACCGGAGCCCTGGCGGAAGGCACCGGAAAGACCGAGGGATAGGCGCCATCCCCCAGCAGAAGTCGCCGAAGTCAGGATGCCCCCCCCTAATGAAAAAGAGCTTAAATGGGTTGGGGGGCACCGGCGGAAGGCTCCGGAGAGGACCGAGGGATGGCGCCCTCCCCTGGCAGAAATCGCCGAAGCCCAGGGTCCCGGCGGAAGAACGGGAGAGAAGAAACCCCCCCTTCTGAAAAGCTAAAGAAGAAAGGGGGGCCCTGGAGCTGATTAATAAATTATTTTATTCTGTGTGGTGTGTTTTTTTTACTTTACATTTTCCCCCAGGTGAATGGGTAGAGGTACGATGTACCCCATACTCATTTACATAGGGTGGGGGGCCGGCATCTGGGGGCCCCCTTATTAAAGGGGGCTCGCAGATTCCGATTAGCCCCCGCCCGCATACCCAGACAACCAATGGCAAGGGTTGTCGGGAAGAGGCTCTTGTCCCTATCCACACTGTGTCCTCCCCCACAGCACACACTCCCCCATGTAGAGGGCATGCGGTCTGGTACGGCTCAGGAGGGGGGGGGCGCTCGCTCGTCCCCACCCCCATTCCTGTCCGGCCAGACTGCGTGCCTGGTATGAGGGCTTGGTTTGGATCTGGGGGGGGACCAAAAAACACTTTTACTTTCAATTCGGCCCGCCAAACACATTCAAACACATGTCACTTCACTTCCCCCGCATCACCCCACCTCCCCCCTAATCACTCCAGCCCGGATCCCCGATATTTACATTTCAATGTGCCGTGCGCCAGGTCTATAGTAGTGCACAATGCGCCCTCTCCTGGGTGCACTGAGCACTTTAGTAACTAGTAACTAAGGAAATACACTGCACTAGCAGTGTATTTCTTTAGTAAATGTCAAAACGGCTGCTACTCCTGCTTTTGCTCCATGAGTCATGGAGCAAAGGCTTGGTAAATCAGCCCCACTGTGTTTGTGGATGGGTCTTGCTCTCATCCCGATGATCACACCTACTATGCCGGATATGCTGTGGTAAAATTGCATGACATAGTGATAGAGGCACAACCCATCCCTTATCAATCAGCTCAAGCAGCAGAGCCTATTGCTCTTACAAGAGCATGTTAGCTTTGTTAAGGGACAAGAAGTAAACATTTACACAGACTCCAAGTACAATTTCGGAGTTGCCCACGACTGTGGAATGATATAGCAGAGGCGTGGTTACATAACTAATAAGTAAAAAACGACCACGCTAAAAAGATAAATAAAAAAAATAAAGCAGCAGCTCAAAGATGAGATACACATATACATAGTAAATAGTTAGACAGAACTTCTCTAAAAAAATAAATAAAAATGTGCTAAACCAATAATCCATATAATGCTAGTATGAACACCATAAATTGTGCAATATATATTCTGTCCATAAATCACAAATAAGTGCAATCTTGAAAATGGTACTTTCAATACCACCATGGACTTGTGCACCTCCACCACATAAAATGCACGCTTACCAGAGGGCAAGCTATATAGGCTTTGCGGCTAATTTCCCAGCCAGGGCCTTTATCCAGGGGGATCGGAGGTAGCAGCTCAAGGATACTTGGTATGATGAGGTAAAGGTACATCCAGGGAGGCAGGCATCCAGGGAGACTCGGTCATTCAATGATCATGGATATAGACCAGGTGTTACCGAAAAAAGAAAAGGAGCTCACCATAGTGTAAATCGTATAAAGCAAATTTAATAAAAGTAAAAGGTTACACTTACAAAGGTAAGGGATAAAAACATCAAGGTTAAATAAACGGTCAGCTTACGAACACGTGTCCGCTCGGATTGACAACGTGATGACGTCAGCACATCACACTTTTTTTTTTTTTAGTGCGGCTCTGTCTAACTATTTACTATGTATATGTGGTTACATATTTGCAGATGGGAAATCTATTTCTCATACTTCCTTATTCACCAAACTTCTTGAAGTCATTTCCTTACCCAGCAGAATAGTGATCATTCATTGCACAGCACATACACACCATGCTGATGATGTCTCCAGGGGAAATGCACTGGCAGATTCCACTGCCAAACAAGCTGTTCTCACAGTCCCAGCCTTTGTCCAAATGCCCCCCCTTATGCCCCCAACTATATCCTGGGGACAGGTTTTACAGGACCTACAGTCTATGGCTTCATCAGAAGACCTGGCCTACTGGCATAAAGAGGGTCTAACACTGAGTGCTGAAAATATTAATTTCACAATACCACATCCTAGGGCATTAGAGGATGGAAGGCCACAGCTGACATGTTAGAACAAGATTTCCACATCCTACACCTTTGGTCATTATGTAAGTATTTTGTGTCTAGATGCATTGAATGTATCAGAAACAACCCAAACATACCAAACAAGCCCAAACATGAACACCTACTGTATCCTACCTCGCCTTTTACACATCTACAAACTGATTTTACCCACATGCCAAAGTTGGGAATATTTACTCATCATAGTAGTTATGTTTTCCAGGTGGGTAGAATCTTCTGTTTGTACTAGGGAGGATGCAAGGGCAGTTGTAAAAATCCTGACACAGGAAGTAATACAATGGTGGGGCCCATTGCAAATTAACTCAGCCAAGGGCTCAGCCATTGTTTCCAAGGTACAGTACTTGTCTGCGAGAATGTGTTTCCAGCACGACGGCATCGCGCTGATTCTCGGTGACAGGGTGCCGACATCTCGCACTCGCTGGAATAGGATAAGCACATTCCAGCGAGCGTGACATAGAAGCGACAGGCATCCGACTTGGACTTAGTCAGAACCCTGCAAATGGAGTGGAAATTCCACATTCCCTATCACCCACAAAGCTCAGGTATAGGGGAAAGAATGAACAGGACAATCGAGGACAAGATAAGGAAAGCTATGAGTGGCACATTTGCCAAATGGAAAACTATTCCCTGCAGTTTTAGCAGAGATTACAATGACTCCTTCTAAGATTAATCATTTGTCACCCTTTGAAATTCTGATAAATCGACCATTTCCCACCCCCTGGGCCAAGAAACCACTGGTGATAGAACAGGGTGTCCTGGGTATGATACAAGAAGAGTATTGCAGAAAATTGATTATGAAATTGAATGGCATCTACGGTAAAGTGTCATCTTTCCTTCTGTTACCCTCACAGGAATCAACGCATGAATTTCAGCCGGGTGACACAGTGGTGATTCGTCAGCTGAACAGACCAAGTAGCAAGACTACCCCTTTGTTACTCCCACTACTGTCATTGCAGTGACCAGAACCGCTGTCCTTACAGAACAGTCTGGAGCGTGGATCCATGCAGAGAGGTTAAAGAAAATACCACAAAGGACCCAGAAGCAAGACACAGATAAAGGGGTGAAACAAATCCTCGAAGACCGAGGTCTGCTCTTTATGCTGGCACTGATAATGTTTTTGTTTGGATCATTACTAACTGTATCTACCACCCTGAGAACTTGGGTGCCATTGGTATTATATGTGGCTGCCCTAGTAATGAGACCATGACCTGGAACTAGAGAGAGACTAATGCACAGAGCCCAGACCCTTTTACTGATAAAGTGTTGTTGCTTCAGTTTAAGTATGTTTATGCCCATAATTCATGATATAAGAAGTGCTGGGTGTGTAGAAAATTGCACCCGAGCATGGCTCAAATACCCATAATGTCTGTCTCCTTGAATATAACCCAATTTCTGAATGGTACCCCCTCCTATAACTATAACTAATATATCAGCTGTATTTTTGAATGACACAATTTTCTTCCCAATAATAGGTAGGAGTCATTTCCCAGATAGGTGTTTTAAGCTGGGAAACTCATCAGATAAAGGTCAAAACAAAATATGCCAGAAATCACTATTTAACATATCCTTGCATAAAGATTTGTCCTCCACGTTTCACACCAATGACCCAGAAATCAATTCTACTAGAAAATTACCTCTTTACAGCACAGGACAGCATCATGGGATTTGTTCTAGGCCAATTAATACTGGCCACCTTTTCTGAATATGTCCAGGATACCAGAGGTAGATGACCATTTTCTCTGGTTGATAATATATATATATATATATATATATATGTTGCAAGAAGTGCTATCCTTGGATTCCCATTAAAGAGCAAAGATGGTGTAATCTGGCCTTACTGGTCCCAGTACCTTTTGAAGGCTAGTACACATTCCAGGTACCTCCTTAAACACATAGGAAAAAGGGAACTGTTTTTGAACATGACATGACTTGGGCATGGTTCCCCTCATGGACTTGGTGGGGTATAGAATTAATGAAAAGGCTAAACAACTACTCCTAAGTTATAGATGAGGTTATGGAAAATAACTTTGCAGATATCAAACTGTTAAGTATTGAGCAAAGAGCTATATGTAAGGAACTAGAACTGTATGATTTAGCTATTGAGTCCATAAGTGATGCCCTGACAGGACTCTGTGAAGTCAAGGAGGACTATGAGTGCTGTACCTGGATTCTTAAAGCGGAGTTCCGGCCACAATTTCACTTTTTAAATATAAATACCCCTGTAATACACAAGCTTAATGTATTCTAGTAAAGTTAGTCTGTAAACTAAGGTCCGTTTTTTTAGGTTGTTACAGCATTTAGACACTTTATAAAATAGAAATTGACTGGGGCCATCTTAAGTGTGGGCATCATGAAGCCAGACTGTATGACTTCCTGGATTTCAGCCTTGCAGATCTCGAACATGCTCAGTGCTGCACAAGCAATGTAATAGTTTTCAGATCAGGTTTCAGCACCTGTACTGTCCAAGTCACATGATTCTTCGAGACTGGGGAGTGCACAGACTCCTGGAAAGTTACACCCACTACATTCCCAGGAGTCTGTGCGGTGAAGCTTAAGCACCTAGGTGCAGGAAGATGGAAGATTAACTATTCTGCCTAGCAACAACACTTTGAATGCATCTTAAAGGACTAATGACATTTTTTTTAAAACTACTGATGTAATGTTATATTTATGGGTGGAACTCCACTTTAAGTACCTGATAATTATTAATCAGACAGCAAGCACCAACTGGAGATGTCACTCCTCCAGGCTGAAGCCAGAGACATTGCCAAGGATGGATGGAATCCCTTTAAAGAATTAGGAAGCTTTGGTGATTTCTTTGGCTCCATTTTTTAATGGTTTATAAAAGCTGGAATGCAAATTTTAATGTGCCTGCTGATTGTTTTTGTGTATACGTTTTGTTCAAACGTATCCAGTGTGTTTGCAAATACAGTGAACAGAATACTGGTCACCCAAAAGTTTTTAGGCAACCATGGTGAGATCACGTTGTGATCTAAGAGGGGTATTGAAGGAGTAGAAAGAGTTAATGCACTGTGACATTAAATGCATGAGAAACAAGTGTCCTTCTGCTGTACTTTTCATGTACTTGTACTTTCACACATAGCATAACCGCAGGCAAAACAGGCTCCATAAATACAATTAAAGGCGTACACTTTGAACCTTTTTTGTGTCGTTTTCATTGTATGCTCCCAGAGCTCTGTATAAGGAATACGCTGGTCCTTTATAGTATCCAGGTATTATTAACCATTTTAGTTAATGGTGGCAGCGGTGGGATACAGTGTTCATCTGAGGTAAGTAGTGGATTGTGTCAATTTTCTGACGCTTTTCTCCTTGCCCCAGCTCTGACAAAACTGTATGTTTATGCTGTGTTTATAGGGGAAATTGTGCTTTTGGTAAGCACTGTAAAATTGTTTTTGGTAGACTGTCTTTGGTAGACTCATATTGTTTGTCTTTGGTAGACTTATATTGATTGTCTTTGGTAGACTTATATTGCAGAAGTTCTTTTGGGAAGGACTTGTGGACGACCAGTGATTCCCTACCTTTCTTTTGCTTCTTTTGTTTAAATCAATGCAGTATAAATAATAGAGTATAAGTTTGAATAGAGTATAAGTAGTAGAGTATAAGTTTGAATAGAGTATAAGTAGTAGAGTATAAGTTTGAATAGAGTATAAGTAGTAGAGTATAAGTTTGAATAGAGTATAAGTAGTAGAGTATAAGTATAAATAATAGAGTATAAGTTGCATGATATTTAATTGATTGGTGAAGCCTTGTACTGTAAGACAACGGCTACTGCCCACGGATTGTTTTTGACTTAATTCAGAATAGAAGAAACGAGTAGCAAACACTAGCCCCGCCCAATCTCGGGGAAACATGCAAAGATTATGTAGCCAGAGTATGTGGAACGGATTATTATTTAATAAATCCTTGTGTAGATGAACTGGCAGCATGGGCAGAAAGTATGCATAGCAGTTTCCCTTTACCACAAGTGGGTGCCAACGATGAATTTTATATGGACATGGTCAGAGGACTCTGCCTGAGGGACAAAAAGGCTTTCTCATGGAATTTGGGGGACCCCGAGTGGGACATAAAGTACACGAGAGAGGCAAGGGAAAAACTGGGTAAATGTAGCCCCTTATTGGCACGATACACAGCCAGAAGGGAGTAAAAAGAATACGTGGGGAAAAAACCTCTCTGACTGCCTTTTACGGCAGAACAATTGCACTTATTGAAAGCAAAAGTAAAGCGACCCCACATACAGCCAGCCACCCCATCCTTTTTCCCACTAACCCATTTCTCACCATACTGCCTGATGCACACCCTCAGCCACCACCACCACCTGCCTACACACCCCTGTATCCCAGCATACCTGTGTGCAAGGCTTCAGGGGATGACGAGTTGATCCAAATAGCCGCCTTGGCCAGAGGCAACCCAGTAAACCCCCCTCCTTAGGTGGTAGCACAGGTACTCAAACAACAGATACCAGTGGTGGTGCAAGTCGAGAAAGCTTTAGACTCTGATGAAAGCGAGGCAGGATCAGAAATAATTGTTGAAAGGAAGACATTAGAAACCCTTATGAAAAAAGTAGAAGCTATCTTAGATCAAGTTACTGAATTACAACAAAAACAAACCGACTCTGGTGAAACCTCGGAGGAAGGCACCAGAACTAGAACGAGAACCCAGAGCCGCAAAAGTTACAGCGATCCAAATACTCATCACCACCAAATTTCAAAGGAAATGTCAAAAACTGGGACTCCCCATCCATCCTCCAACATTATCCAAAGGACCCCCATCACAGGAAGACATTGTTCCTGGCAGAGAGGATGAGGAGGAAGACTTTTTCATGCTAGGCACATCAGCGCCTGATGTGGATGAGCCCGAGTCGGGTGGAGTGAAACTGATTCTACCATTCCTCATTATTGGGGACGAGATGATCCTAAAACCATTCGATTTTGAGGAACTTACCACTATAATAAAAAGAGCCCCCAAACTTCAAGTTAACCCTCTTGCATTTCTTTCTCAAATAGAGCATGCAAAGGTAGAAATTACATGCAGGAGGATATGAAGCTGATGATAGATGGCATTATGGGTTATGATCAAGAGAGTAGCTGGGACTGGAGAAATGTTGGTAGCATACACGACATACAGCCTGCGGACACTGCAGTCAGTGCTTACAAGCTTAAAACAGAAGATGGCCATACTGAAATGGGGACAGAATTAGAGGCAGAAATTAAGAAAGTTTTTAACCACTTGCCATCGCCGCACCGTCATTATACGTCCACAAGGTGGCTCTCCTAGGCGAGACCACGTAAATGGACGTCCTACCTTTTAGCCGCCACTAGGGGCGCACGCGCGCCGCCGGAGGCGCGCGCGCGCGCCCCCCGCTCGCCCCCGACTCCCGTGCGTGTGCCCGGCGGGCGCGATCGCCGCCGGGCACACGCGATCGCTCGGTACAGAGCGGGGAACGGGAGCTGTGTGTGTAAACACACAGCTCTCGTTCCTGTCAGCAGGGGAAATGCTGATTTTCTGTTCATACAATGTATGAACAGAAAATCAGTGTTTCCCCTAGTGAGGCCACCCCCCCCCCCCCACAGTAAGAACACACCCAGGCATACTTAACCCCTTCCCCGCCCCCTAGTGTTAACCCCTTCACTGCCAGTGGCATTTTTATAGTAATCTAATGCATTTTTATAGCACTGATCGCTATAAAAATGCCAATGGTCCCAAAAATGTGTCAAAAATGTCCGAAGTGTCCGCCATAATGTCGCAATACCGAAAAAAAAAATCGCTGATCGCCGCCATTACTAGTAAAAAAAATATTAATAAAAATGCCATAAAAATACCCCCTATTTTGTAAACGCTATAACTTTTGCGCAAACCAATCAATAAACGCTTATTGCGATTTTTTTTACGAAAAATATGTAGAAGAATACGTATCGGCCTAAACTGAGGAAAAAAAATGTTTTTTTATATATTTTTGGGGGATATTTATTACAGCAAAAAGTAAAAAATATTCATTTTTTTCAAAATTGTCGTTCTATTTTTGTTTATAGCGCAAAAAATAAAAAACGCAGAGGTGATCAAATACCACCAAAAGAAAGCTCTATTTGTGGGAAAAAAAGGACGCCAATTTTGTTTGGGAGCCACGTCGCACGACCGCGCAATTGTCTGTTAAAGCGACGCAGTCCCGAATCGCAAAAAGTACTCTGGTCTTTGGGCAGCAATATGGTCCGGGGGGTAAGTGGTTAAGGAACAATCTTCCTTCCCGTGGCCATAGCATTCTAAGCAAAAGCCGAAGGAACAAATAGCAGAGTTCTACAAGACGTTCATGAAAGTGTGGAAAGAAGAAGCAGGTTTAGGCAGATAGGAAACAATGGGATCTTTGTTAATCCAGACCTTCATTTCTAGTTTGAAAAATTAGACAGGTTTGGTAGTGAAACAATTGATATCAGACTGGCCTGGATTAATGGAAAAGGGACACAGCAGGATGTTTTTATCTCAAAGGGGTCACTACAATGCATTATCAAGAGGCATTACAACACTGTAACCCCCTGGATGCTAGACCCCGGGATGATACAGGTGAATTTAGACAGTGGGGCCATAGGGGGAGAGGTAGAGGCAGAGGCTGAGGAGCGCGGGGTAATTTTAACAACCACTCTGGACCCCGAAGACGTACCCATTGTTTCAATTGTAGACAGGAGAGGCATTGGAGGAATCAATGTCGTCATCCCTGCTCTCCCATTTATGGGGAACAACCACCCATGGCAAAAACTTCCGCCAAGGGGCTCTTACCATACAATCCACAACACAGGTCAGATATCCCCTAGACTGGAATCAACAACAACATTAGCAAACATAGGGAGGTGCAGAAGGTGGTGTCCCAGCATTTCCACTTTTTCTCACAGACAATTACAACAAATCTCCCATTATCCCTTTGGAGGTTAATGGTAGAATCCTCCCATATGGTATATTCTCGATACAGGGGCCACAAAATTGACCATATCAGAGGAGATGTATAGAGGTGAGAGAATGGATGATGAGCCTTCAATGGGAATTAATGGGATACCAACTAAAACTTTCAAAACACCTCCATTACCAATTACTGTATTTGACGGCGTATAAGGCGACTGGGCGTATAAGACGACCCCCTATTTTTGCAGCTAAAATTTGGGATTTGAGATATACTTGTCATGTAAGAAGACCAGCTTCAGGTGCTTCAGATGGAGGGTCAGATGCCAGATGGAGGGTCAGGTGCCAGATGGATGGTCAGGTGCCAGATGGAGGGTCCAGTGCCAGATGGAGGGTCAGGTGCCACATAAGGGGTCCAGTGCCAGATGGAGTGTCCAGTGCCAGATGGAGGGTCCAGTGCTTCAAACCAGTGCTTCAGACCAGGGTCCGGTGGTAGATGGTGAGGTGGCCATGGAAGGAAGTGGAGCCGAGGGGTAGCCGCATTTGGTAACATATTACTGTACGATATACAGTATTACAATATACCGCGCTGAGCCAATCACGGCAAGCAATGTATTCTATTAATGAATACAAAGTCTGCTCAGATTGGCTTTGAGATTCAGAGAGGCGCGGGCTGATGATATTACAACCTCTGCCATTCCGAGCAGGCTTTGTATTCATTTATAGAAAACATTGCTTGCTGTGATTGGCAGAGGTTGCAGCATCATCAGCCTGCGCCTCTCTAAATCTCAAAGCCAATCAGAGCAGGCTTTGTATTCATTAATAGAATACATCGCTCGCCGTGATTGGCTCAGTGGACATTAATGCTGACAAGCCTGACATCCATAAACTGGCGGGGTAAAAAGTCATCTTATACGCCGGAAAATACGGAAGATTCTGTCACAGAAACAGTGCTCTTGCTTTACTCATTCAGAATAATACCCTCATGCCCGTAAATCTTTTGGGGAGAGATTTAATTGGAGTTCTGGAAATTGAAATTTTCCTGAATGGAAGAGGGGGGTAGCTATAGAGTCACCCCTGTTTTTCCAAGCTGAAGTTCCTTCCCCATTCCCGCAGGATGCACCCCTCACAAGGCTTGGTTAAAGCAATGGGCGTCCCCAGTTTTTCCATAAACAATACCATCTCTGCAAAGAAAAAGAAGAAGAAATTAAACCCATTATAGAACAATTTCTAAAACAAGGAATTTTGAGACCCATTGTAACACCCCTATAAATCCAGTTAAAAGGAGTGATGGGTCATATAGATTTATAATAAAGAAGACCTTAGAGCCATTGATAACCTTGTAATTCTGATTTCCCCTATTGTACCTGATGGGCCATGCCTCATCACCTCCATACCTGCTTTGGCAGTGTGTTTTTCAGTTATTGATTTAAGTAATGCTTTTTTCTCTGTCTCAATTGACGGAGTGACAGAACTACTACTCACTTTTCCTTATGCGGGCACCAGATAATCTGGAATTGTCTTCCACAAGGATATATAGATTCACTTGCAGTCTATTCAATAGCTCTCCAGGTCACCTTACAGTCTTGGGCACCCAGCCATGATTCCGTCCTGCTTTAGTACGTCGATGACTTACTGTTGTGTAGTCCCTCCCAGGAAGCCTGTCAGAAAGATTCTGTTTTGCTGATAGAACATCTAGCTCAGACAGGTCACAAAGTGTCTAAAAAAAGTTACAATGGTGTCAGGATACAGTTGAATATCTTGGTTTCACTTTGTCTCATGGTGAAAGGAGAATCAGTCACAAAAGATCTGCAGCTCTCGTGGGTCTACCGCGCAGGCAATTTTTTTAATTTACTAATATTTGTTATTAACTTAATACAGGTTTAGCTTTTATATTTAGAAGGAACTTTGTCAAATTTGCAGTGTTTGTACCTGCTAATAATGATTTTAGTGCATTTTTTGCCAAAATATAATTTTGGTAAACATTTGCACAAATATCGCAGAGCCCTAAAAATATCTGTAGCACCTACCTTTCATTCTACTGGTCCTATGTTTTCAGAAAACATATAGTTTCTAGGGGTCTTTTACAAACTCTGAAAGCTGTAAGTGAATAATAAAAACCTTCAGATTTTTTGAGAAATTTGGTTATTCATAGTTTTGCGCAATTTAAAATGTACAAATATTTGTTATTTGTTAACTCAATACAGGTTTAGCTTTTATATTTAGTAGGAATTTAGCAGAATTTTTTGAAAATTTTGCTGTGTTTATATCCGCTAATAATGATTTTAGAGATTTTTTTGCCAAAATATTGTTTTGGTAAATATTTGCGCAAATATCGCAGAGCCCTAAAAAATTCTGTAGCACCTTCCTTTCATTCTACTGGTCCTATGCTTTCAGAAAACATAGTTATTTATTAACTCAATACATGTTTAGCTTTTATATTTAGTAAAAAATTTAGCAGGAATTTTTGTTAAATTTGCTGTGTTTATATCCGCTAATAATGATTTTAGAGATTTTTTGGCGAATATATTGTTTTGATTAACATTTACACAAATATCACAGGGCGTTACAATCAGTAGCACCTTCTTTTTATTCTACAGTGCATGTGCTTTTCAGATAATATATTGTTTGGGGGGATCTTTTTATAGAGAAGTTTGGATTGTTAGATTTCTGCGTATGTTCAATATTTCACCATTTTGCAAAAAGGCACAAACTAAAATTTACAAATATTGGTTATTTAATAACTCAATACAGGTTAGCCTATTAAGTAGGAATTTTGTAAAATGTGCTGTGTTTTTATCTGCTAATAATGATTTCTGTGTATTTGTATTGAAAATATTGTTTAGATAAACATCTGCGCAAATATTGTGCTGTAAAAATCAGTAGCACCTTATTTGTATTTCACTGGTTATGTGCTCTCAGAAAATATATGATTTGGTGGGGGGCTCTTTTACAAACTCTGAAAGCTATAAGAAAAAAATAAAAAAGCAATGGAAAAATTTCAAAAATGGTCTGGCCAGCTGATTTTAAAAGTGGAGCACAGAGCCTGGTAGCGAAAAGGTTAAGTATATTTATTTAACTTTTGCCCATATACCTGTATTTCTTCAGGGTTTCCTAACATTACAGGTTAATAGGTATAATGTTTGGCTACCTCACTACAATGAATTTGCAGAAATTTGCTGGCAATCACAAAGTTTGCACATTTTAGACTTTTAGCTGATAAGTTTGCATAAGGGGCAACCTATAATGCAGTGCATACTTATTGCCCCTGGTCATCTGAGTCACAAGAACCAATAATGTAAAGGAATGGATAACCCAGACCTCTTCTTATATAAGCAAAGTCCAGAGACCAAAATGAAAAAGAGGAATCACCGCTCTAAGATACTAATCAGCAAGTCCCCTCACCTGATCCAAAGCCAATGGTGCTGGCAATGCATGGAATGATGCAAAATGAAGCAAAAACTTTCTGGACAGCCACACTCCAAAAATAAATTGCTTTTATTGTAAAATCAAAAACACACAAAAAGCATGGCACAGCAGACGAGGTAAAAAGCAGACGCGTTTCACGCCAAACTTATTCATAGTTTACAAGCACTGCATTAGAGGTTGTTCTCTATTTTGGTTGTGAACCTGGAAATATTTTAGCCAAAAGTTTGTGATTCCCAAACTTTTGTAATCCCAGGGATTCACCACAAATCTATGGTAACTGCTGAACCTCATCCCTACATCTATATTGTATTCAAATTTATGTTATGAATATTAATAATAATAATTATACTAATATGCATGACATTCTTGGCCATCAAACTTCTAATTTTTACTGTTTCATGTACAATATGTCATAATGGTAATTTTATAACCTTCACTTTCTACAGTGCTGACAAAGATGGATTCTGTGTATTTTATGTTTGGCTTTTTTTTCCTGCTCTATAAGCATATTCATATTCCAGTCTATAGTAATAAATAACAGAATTATTCTTTATAAACCTGACACTCTCACAGCCTTCAGCTGAGCTATGAAGTCAGTGTCAGGATCCTGGGCTGCTGTCAGTGATGATGAGGTCGGGAGAAGAGGAAGAGCTCATTGGAGTCTATCAGAGACTCGGTCATGTTGTCTTCAGATATCCACTTAGAATATTGTGGTTGTTGTCTTTGTGTGTGAGCCCCTGCACATCTGACACCCAGAACTCTGCTCACCGCTGTGATATGACTATGAGGAATTATACATTTGAGTACAAGTATTCTCAGGATGGAGACATCATTATAGGAGGGATATTCTCTGTACATTCTGTAGTGTCACGGTGGAGTAAGAAAGGAAGTCTTATTAAAAATCTCATGTGTTCAGCGTAAGTGAAATATGAAGTGTTTGAGTGCTCCCCCAATGTTAGTGCCTCTACACTCTCTGTATGGCTTGTCTTGCTGCTACACATATTGTATGTCTGGGATATCTGTAGTTGTTTATAATGTATTTTCCCCCCTTGTGTACTTTTGGAACAATTTCAAGAAATATGAATTGTAAATCTTCCAATCTGATCTACAGAGCTGTGTCTTTAGGAGAGATGTGTGATAATGTGCAGGACTCATTCAGTCTGTTACACGGCATTTATATAAAATCAAAGTATATCCTTCAATGTGTTCATGAATACCACATATGGCCCATTCACATTTAGGTATTCCATTGCCGGGTGTGAATAGTCACATTTATTCATTATGAATAGCTGCCAATGTACCACAATGGATAAAAAAAATAAAAACATGTATGACCCTTTTTTAATAAGGCAGCACAGCTTAAAGTTACAATGCATTGGGGGCAATTCACAATGAATGACACCGCATTGCACTGCCCATAGAGAAGGAGCTTTGCCATGCATTGTTATGTGTTAAGGTGTACATTATTACCACAAAGTGTGAATGGGACCTAAATGACTTTGGCCCTTAATGACTCCATATCTTTTTCACTTTTGAATAGAGTGGGGAAGGATAAAGAATCCCTGTCAGGTTTTTACTGCTACAGAAATACTATATAATGTTATTGTGGTACCTTAAAATGCATGTCTCATAAATTGCCAACCACGGCTATAACTCATATAAATTCAGGAACGATTGAATTTCATTATATGTTTCATGCAGCAATGCACACGGCCACCAATACCACCATAGATCTGTAGTTGAAATGTGTTATACATTTTGCCATAAATAATTTCTGCTTGAATCCTTGTCATGTAGACCAATGCAAAACTCTCCATTTTCTTCAGGGTTTACCAGAGAGAATACAGACATCTCCTGGCTTTTATATTTGCTATTGATGAGATAAACCGCAGTCCAGATATTCTGCCCAACATAACTCTGGGATATCATGTGTATGATTCTTGTGGACATGTGAATAAAGCTATAAAAGACGTTCTACAGATATTGTCTGGACATACAAAGGAAGCTCCAAATTATTCCTGTATGGAGCGGGGTGCCCTGGCTGGTTTCATTGGAGATCTCAATTCTGACACCACTCTCCAAATGGCCCAGCTGCTGAATCTATACGGTTACACCCAGGTAAGAAAAGCTGAATTTCCTATATTACAGAACTTTAGGACAGATAGGCACACGGTCAGTCAAAACCAATGAAAACGGACTGAAGGACCTTTTCATCGGACCAAACCGACCATATGTGGGCCCCATCGGTCAGTTATCCTTTGGTCAAAAAATGTAGAACTAGCTTTAAAATTGAACCGATGGACGCCTAACCGATAGGTCAAAACTGACGGTTAGTATGCAAAAGCATCGGTTAAAAATCGACGCATGCTTGGAAGCATTGAACTTCATTTTTTTTCAGCACGTCGTTGTGTTTTACGTCACCGCGTTCTGACCCGATCGGTTATTTAACCAATGGTGTGTAGGCACATCAGACCATCAGTCAGCTTCATCGGTTAACCGATGAGAACGCTCCTTCAGATGGATCTTATCGGATGGACTGACCGTGTGTACGCGGCCTCAGTCATCTTATAGTGAGGTGGGTCAAATGGGTACAAATAACCTTTGTAGTAAAGTATAAGGTTGTTCTAAAAAAAGAAGGCAGTGCTGTGTAGGGATGGGTCAATGGTTTAGTCCAATCTTTGGCTGTTATGACATTTGGACAAATGCCTGAACTGTTGCCCATTCAGCCCCCGGATGATCATTTATAGAAGTGATATTTCAGGAAGATAGAAACCACCAAAGTCATCAATATCATTGGCTTACATGACCTATAATCCTCAGCCATGGTCATACTTTGTCAATGGTGTCATTGCTATACCCCTTCCTTCCCTGTCAAGTGTACCGGGTCTGTTGGGTTTTTAGTGTTGACAATTTCTCAGGCGGCAGACATCATAAATAAGGATGCATTTACAATGAGGAGCTTTTCTTGTTTCTTTTTTTTTTAAAGTAAAAGACTTGTCAAACATTTGTGTGTCTTTATATAAAGGTTACTTTTTTGTCAATGAGTAGGAGTACTATGTCCCTCTTACACATTCACATAGGAGGTCCCTTTGTTTTTAAAAGCCTCCCGCCTGCAGACCCCCACAACCACCGGGCCAGGGTTGTAAGGAGAAGGACTATCTATCGGAGGATTTTGAATCTCACATATAATTGAAAGAGGACTTTTAACACAAGTTTGTCTTGTTATTGAATTATTGTATTATTTCATATTCCATTGAGCAGTCATGGAGATTACTGAACACATGGATATGTGGGATGGATATATAGTAGATGTAGAAGCACTGCATAATTCTATCATGTATACAGTATACAGTATAGAGAGTATCAAGCCTTGTAGTTCTGAATCTTATATGTACTGTAGTTTCTATCGAAGTAGTTTTTGGGGATTGATACAATGTTTGTACACAGTGCAAGAAAGGCGTTGAAAAGACCGATCAAAGTAGATAGAAGTGTGTGTTTTTTTATTTGTTTTTTGTTTTGTCTATAACTTTAATAAAATATTTTTGTTTTTTTTGCAAGACAATTTTTCATTTTTAGCCCAAAAACTATATATATATATATATATATATATATATATATATATATATATATATATATATATATATATATATATATACACAGGGCTTTTTTTCAGGGGGAACTTGGGGGAACTCAATTCCACCACCTCTGGCTCAGACCCTTTGGTGCCTACTCACCACAATCACTTGTAAACACAGAAGTCTGTTTTGTGTGTTTACAAGTGACAGCTCTGCACTCTGTGTGCAGGGCTGGACTGGGACAAAAATTTGGCCCTGGACTTCATCCAGACTGGCCCTCTTTGACAGGTCTCTCCCATGGCGGCCGGACAACTCCCGCACCCCCCCCCCCGTCCACCCAAGCCCCCTCTCCCCCTTCAATAGCCACTACTTTATTAGAGTAGAACGGCTGGTACTGGTACTCTTATAAGCAGTACCAGTGGGGAAGCTAGACATTATTTCACCCGGGGGAAAGGATCAGTTTGGTGCCCCCCCTTATGGGACAAGATTAGGCAGAAGTGAGAAACCACCCAGGCCATAGCTGTTGAGTCGGCTGTCTGTCCCCTCCCCCCATGTTCCTCTGTCATCCCCCCTGCTCCTCTGGTCCTCCCCCTGCTTCTCTGTTCCCTCCAGGGGAGCGCTGCGGGGGGGAGGAGGTGAGCATTGCGGGGAGGGAGAGACAGAGAAGCGGAGGGGGGCGGCGGTCCACTGTCACTGAAGCCGGCCCACTGAGCCATCAGCCCACCGGGAAACTCCCTGTAGTCCCAATGGCCAGTCCATCCCTGTCTGTGTGTAACCCCCTGAACTCTGCACCCTTTAAGACCCTCCTACTGTTTGTGAAATCTGACCGGGGTCGTGGTTGGGTTCCTGCACCTATTTTCTGAGAAAAAAAGCTCTGTATATATATATATATATATATATATATATATATATATATATATACTGGGCTAGATTCAGGTAGCATTTACGGCGGCGTATTTCCAGATACACCGCCGTAATTTTAAAAAAAATAGGCTTCCTCCGCCGACGTAACTTGAATGCGGCGGCGTATAATTGTGTGCAATATTACGCTGGCCGCTAGGGGCGCTTCCGTTGTTTTCGGCGTAGAATATGCAAATTACCTAGATACGCCGATTCACAAACGTACGTACGGCCGGCGCAATTTATTTACGTCGTTTACGTCAGGCTTTTTCTGCGTAAGGTTGCTCCTGCTATTAGGAGGCGCAGCCAATGTTAAGTATGGACGTCGTTCCCGCTTCGAAATTTGAATTGTTTACGTCGTTTGCGTAAGTCGTTCGCGAATAGGGCTGGACGTAATTTACGTTCACGTCTAAAGCAATGACCAGTTATGGCTAAATTCCGATGCATGCGCTCTTCGTAAAAAAATGTAAAATACGCGGGGTAACCATTATTTTAAATAAAACACGCCCCCTCGTCATCATTTGAATTATGCGCGCTTATGCTGGCCCAATTTACGCTACGCCGCCGTAAGTTAGAAGGCAAGTGCTTTGTGAATACAGCACTTGCCTCTCAAACTTACGGCGGCGCAGCGTAAATACGATACGCTGCGCCGCCGTACGAATGGGCGCAGCTACCTGAATCTAGCCCATTGTATATATATATATATATATATATATATATATATATATATATACACACACACACATAAACAGTATATCGCAGATTTGTTATCTGAAGAAATTAGAGTTATGGTTGAATAATGGCAATGTAAACATTGATCTGGTCTATAAAGGATATTCAGGTTCAGGCACTGAGCTGGTAATTGTGTTTATACTCAGTCATCCACCTCCAGCTAAACCCAAAATCAGTCTTGCAGTGGGAGTGTCTGTCCAGTAAACTGATGATCAGGAGACCCCTAGGTGGGATTACAGGAGGAAGAACTCTTAGAGGGGAAGTTATCAAAACTGGAGCAGCCAGAATCTGGGCAGTTGTGTATGACAACCAATCAGTTTCCATATTTCATCTTCAAAGATTATTTAAACAAGCTGAAGATAGAGGCTGATCGGTTGCTCCAGATTCTGGCTTAACCAGTTTTGATAAATTCCCCCCTTAATATCATATTATGAGCTTTTACTGATGGCTGTAATCATTTATGAAATAATACATTTTCTAGTTGGTCCGGTGAAAAAAAAGCACCACTAAAATCTGCTTATAGATCTCTTGTAGACAGTTCAGACGGCATGTTTGTTGCTCTCTAAAATCCATCCATTTGGATATTAAGAGTTCCACATTATTTATACAGACTGTTTTCTTCCTTTCTAGATTAGTTATGGAGCCAGAGATACTTTGCTGAGTGATAGAAAGATGTATCCAAACTTTTTCCGGACAGTTCCGGATGATGAGATGCAATATGTGGCCATAGCAAAGTTACTGGAAAGGTTTAAGTGGAACTGGGTCGGGATCCTTACATCTGATGATGAATATGGAGAGAGGGAGATCCGACATCTCAGCAAACATTTATCTGATCATGGAATTTGTATTGAATTCAAGATTCTGGTGTCTAAAGATAATTGTGATAAAATTCCTCCAGAGCTGCGGAGCTCAACCACGGAAGTTCTTATTATTTGTGGCTCAGTTAGTCTGATTTATTACCAGTTTTTGGATAATAATGTCCCTTATTACACAGAGAAAACATTTATTATACCAGATTCTTGGTCAATGAGTGAAATGTTTTTTATTCTCAGTAACTGCAGCTTGGTTTTCAAGTACCCCCATCTCTACATAAAGGGATTGCTGGAATATTTTTATAGTATTTATCCATCCAGCCGCCCAAATGACCCCCTGATAGAGGATATTCTCATTACTGAATTTGGATGTTTTTCAAAAAACCAAATGAAAAATTTCCTTATTCCACTCACAACTAGACATCCTCTTAGGGACTGCGGTTTGGAGACACGTGCACTTGATTTATCTTATCCTGATGAGAAAACATCCTATAGAGTGTTTATCTCAGTCTTCATTTTGACTAAAGCATTACATGACATGGATTTCTCCTTTAAAATAAATAATAAAAAATCTGAAATAAATCCACACACACTAAAGTATAAGGTGAGAACGTCCAATGAAAGTTTACTCGTATCTT
Source organism: Rana temporaria (assembly GCF_905171775.1). NCBI lineage: Eukaryota > Metazoa > Chordata > Amphibia > Anura > Ranidae > Rana > Rana temporaria. The sequence continues at coordinate 18,672,915 of NC_053489.1, read as the reverse complement.
TTTATACTCAGTCAGTTCAGTACTGGAACACAATGTGCCCAGACAAGAATTACACCCAGTTTAGGTTCATGTTTACATTAGAGGTGTTTAACCCTTTCACTTCTGGAGCTGTTTTTTTTATTTTTGCACCTATGTTAAAAAACGATTTTAGGCCTGAAGATTATATAAAACCCCCAAACAGTATACAGTATATTTTGTGAAAGCAGAGACACTGGAGAAACAATGCTTGCTGTATCATCTTTTTCTGTCACATAATATCAGTGTAATGGTTTACCAAATGTAATCTTTTGTTTTTAGTAAAAGATGCACTAAGTTCATTTTAGGGCATACAAATGTAATATATTATCCAATTATTTGGTAAAATATAAAATATGAGGTTGCACTGAATAAATAGATAGTCAGTATGTCAAGCCATAACATGACCCGCACCTCTGAAATGGGGACAAACTTTAGTGCCTTCACTTTTCCATAGGTAATGCTTTTACGGCTAAGTTCACCTTTGGGAACATGTTACATGGCACCAGGGCAGCCATCAGAAATTTTTGCAGGAAAACGGATATGTGGCGCACGATCCAGCAGAGCAACCAAAAAATAAACTGAGGTATATGAAAATCTAATACTAAAGTCCAATAATAAAAATGTCCATGAAAGTCCTGGATCAATAAAATGTAGTACAAGTGGCTGTGGAGAACACTTAGCGGCAGCACCTTAAAGCAGAAGCATTGCTCTGAAAAGATCAAAAAGAAAGGACAAAGTGCGCCAATCTGAGTGCAGTAAGCCCAAATTTAATAACTGAAATAAAATAAATATACATATACAAAATGCCTACTCACAAACTAGAAGTAGATGGTAGGCAAAAAGACCAGAATGGGGAGATGTAGGCGATCAACAAGTGGATATGTGCCTGGAATCCTGCAGTGGTCTTGACTGGCGGGCATCCAGAGTGTAGACTGTAGCAGACCGTTGGAGATCACAGCGTCAGCTGTTTCATCAGATCCATTGATCCATGGATCTGATGAAACAGCTGACGCTGTGAAACGCGTAATCCTATTGGCCGGCCCGGACCTGCACGTCACTTCCGGCGCGACGACGGCACGCTGCGCTCCACGGTGAAGCGCACGCCGCATCCTCTGTGGCTCTCCGGTGTTCCTGTCCCCTGACACCGATCTCCAACGGTCTGCTACAGTCTACACTCTAGATGCCCGCCAGTCAAGACCACTGCAGGATTCCAGGCACATATCCACTTGTTGATCGCCTACATCTCCCCATTCTGGTCTTTTTGCCTACCATCTACTTCTAGTTTGTGAGTAGGCATTTTGTATATGTATATTTATTTTATTTCAGTTATTAAATTTGGGCTTACTGCACTCAGATTGGCGCACTTTGTCCTTTCTTTTTGATCAGAAATTTTTGGGGCCCCTTACACCTCTTTATGCATTGGCCCCCTGGAGCAGAGAACCAGGGGGGTTTCCCAAAATTTGAAAGTATCATCTCACCTGTTCTTCTATCTCCTGCCTGCCGTGGACAAAGAACCAAGGGGGGGGTGCCGAGAACCACAAGGTGAGTGAAAGTTTCATCTCTTCTCCTATCCTCTCTCCTGCCGCTACCTGAGAACCAGGGGGGAGGGTGGTGCGCTGCTGAGAACCACAAAGCGATCTGAGAAATTGAGAAAGTGTCATCTCTTCCTCTATCCTCTCTCCTGCCACGAATCGGGGGGAGGTCTGGCCCCTGGGAACCTTTGGGCCCCCTACATATGTAATGCTTGTACCCCCCTGATTGCTGTCCTGCATGGCACATCAGTATTTAGGGTGTAAAATGTTCCAGCACATGTTCCCTCACCCCAAACCCCCATGCCAGTGGATAGGGGGTTCCTCTCCACCAAAATGGCAGCCACATTAAAAATCTGAACATAAGAAAAATATAAATCGCGCTACCTCAATCACCCTTCTTAGCACACGCAAACGTATGCAAGAGGGTAATCTATAGTGCTATATGTGAAAGGCTGGCTGCTATATCAGAAAAATTACCTATTATGGCCACTAGAGTGCAACATGCAGCCACCTCAAAATCCCTCAGTAATCATAGTGATAGTGATTCCAAAAGAAAAAAAACACAAACAAAAACAAATGACATTTGGATCAAAAACCATCAACTAAATGTAAATTCGGCTATGAATGGGTTAATAAACAGTCCAAAATGTTGACAGTAATGAGTCCATAAACAGCAGATAAGATGTCAAACACCCGTGCATCTGTGCCACATTAAAGGTTGGTTGTAAACGTGTCCAAAAAAAAGAGTGATATCTCCTCCACCAGACTTAAAGATTGGCCTCTTACCGAATTCCCACGATCCCTTATGACAGCAGGGATCAAAACCAGCATATAATAGGTCCCAATCTCGCAGTTTCAGATTTGCAGTCCTGATGGATCTCGTTTTCCAAGAAATTTCAGCAATATCAATGCCCACCATGTAAAAAACAGTGACAGCTCCACTTAGTGCTAATAGGAACTTCTTGGGTGACGACAGCGCGCCGCTCGCCCTACGTCCATTTCGTAAGATATTTCTTTTTCCAGGCTCGTGCCCCTGGAAGAAGTAATATCTTACGAAACGGATGTAGGGCGAGCGGTGCGCTGTCGTCATCCAAGAAGTTCCTATCGTTCCCCCAGTGGACGGGTGCCTGAGATTTTTGTGTACCGGCCGGCACATTAAATTCAAGGCGCATTTTAAACTGCATAACTGTAAGTGCAATTTAAACCTTTTAAAATACATTTCTACACATTTAATGCACTATGTGGAGCTGTCACTGTTTTTTTCATGGTGGGCATTGACATTGCTGAAATTTCTTGGAAAACGAGATCCATCAGGACTGCATATCTGAAACTGCGACATTGGGACCTATTATATGCTGGTTTTGATCCCCTGTCATAAGGGATCATGGGAATTCTGTAAGAGGCCAATCTTTAAGTCTGGTGGAGGAGATGTCACATTTTTCTTTTGGACACGTTTACAACCAACCTTTAATGTGGCACAGATGCACGAGTGTTTGACATCTTATCTGCTGTTTATGGACTCTTTGCTGTCAACATTTTGGACTGTTTATTAACCTGCCTGGCGGTATCTCCCGAGCGTGACTCGGGGTGGGTTTTTTATGTTGCGATCGGTATCCCCGAGTCACGCTCGGGGTAGCTATGCAGAGCCTGCAGCGTGCGCTGGCTTACCTTGTCCTGGATCCAGCAATGTCACCGCGCTGTGTGAGCGAGCGGGACCTCGCTCGATTCACACAGCATCCTCCTGTGCCGCCGATCTCCGTTCCCTGCGACGTTACGATGCACGGGAGCGGAGAATGGCGCCAAATTCAAAAACGTAAATAAACACAATACATACAGTATACTGTAATCTTATAGAATTCTGTAAGAGGCCAATCTTATAGATTATAGAACAATAATCTTATAGATTACAGTACTGTATGTAAAAAATACACACACCCTTTGTCCCTAGTGGTCTGCCCAGTGCCCTACATGTCATTTTATATAATAAAAACCTTTCTTTCTCCCTGCAAACTGTAGATTGTCCATAGCAACCAAAAGTGTCCCTTTATGTCAAAAATGGTTTTAGATCAGCTAAAAAACAGCGATAATAAATTATAATCACTTGCAGAAATGTGCGATAGCGATTTGTGGGGAAATTCGTCATAAAAAAATAATGACGGCGACAATTCTGCAACTGAGCAAATTTCAGTGATTTTGATTTGATTACATTATTGAATAATTTTTATTAGAATTATATTATTATTTGTTATAATTATTTATAATTATTAATTATATTATAATTTATAATTTTGTTTTTTAAAAAATGTCATACCCGGGATGCCTATTAGATTCTTGTTTGGTCAGATTTAAATGAGTTATTCCTAAAAATCACAGGCCTACAGTATAAAACGCCAAATTTCCTTGCAAATAATTGTACCGCTTTTGGTACGTAATTCCAGACAGAATCATACCGCCAGGGAGGTTAACCCATTCGTAGCCGAATTTACATTTAGTTGATGGTTTTTGATCCAAATGTCATTTGTTTCTGTTTTTGTTTGTGTTTTTTTCTTTTGGAATCACTATCACTATGATTACTGAGGGATTTTGAGGTGGCTGCATGTTGCACTCTAGTGGCCATAATAGGTCATTTTTCGGATATAGCAGCCAGCCTTTCACATATAGCACTAGAGATTACCCTCTTGCATAGGTTTGCGTGTGTAAAGAAGGGTGATTGAGGTAGCGGGATTTATATTTTTTTTATGTTCATTTCTTGTATTTATTTTTTACACGATAATCACAGCACCTGGAGGGATTAGACTGTGACCACTTGCAAGTTTTTTCTCCCTGTTTTTCTTTCTGTTATTTTAGCGCAGTTTCGTTCCATTTTTCCACATTAAAAATCTGCTCCAACCACACAGCCATGGTATTCATTCAATAATCTGAGAATGAATAAACTACAAGTCCTATCTTCCATCGTGACAGACAAAATTGCAATATCAATGGACTGTGATTGTGCTGATCAGTTCATTTGTACTCCATTCACAAGTCCTCCAGCTACATAGTTACATAGTAGGTGAGGTTGAAAAAAGACACAAGTCTATCAAGTCCAACCTATGTGTGTGATTATATGTCAGTATTACCTTTTATATCACTGGTATATTACTTATCTGTGTCAGCTGCAGGGAGGTATTCTAATGGTGGGCATACCCACCGATCAATCTTTTTTTCGTTCAGCCAACAGGCTGCATGAAAAAAAAGATTACAATACATGTCCAACAAGAACCATCAATGTACTGGTATGTTGCTGGATTTTGAATGGTTATACCAGAATGATGCCTGCAGGTTTTGGTATTATCTTGGTATCATTATTTTCAGCCAGCGGTCGGCTTTCATGTAAAAACAGTCCTAGCGGCTAATTAGCCTCTAGTCTAGACTGCTTTTACAATCAGTGGGAGGGAATGTCCCCCCCCGGATATAAGCAGCGCCGTTGGGAAATTGGGAAAGCATTTTATCACACCGATCTTGGTGTGGTCAGATGCTTTGAGGGCAGAGGAAAGATCTAGGGTCTAATAGACCCCATTTAAAAAAAAAAAAAAAAGAGTACCTGTCACTAACTATTGCTATCATAATGGATATTTACATTCCCTGAGATAACAATAAAAATGGTAAAAAATAAATAAAATGGAAGGAACAGTTTACAAATAAAATAAAAAAAGCGAAATAAATATAAAAACAAAAAAAAGCATCCCTGTCCCCCCCTGCTCTTGCGCAAAGGCGAACGCAAGCGTCGGTCTGGAGTCATATGTAAACTGCAATTGCACCATGCATGTGAGGTATCACCACGAAGGGCAGATCGAGGGCAGTAATTTTAGCAGTAGACCTCCTCTGTAAATCTAATGTGGTAACCTGTAAAGGCTTTTAAAGGCTTTTAAAAATGTATGTAGTTTGTCGCCACTGCGCGTTTGTGTGCAATTTTAAAGCATGTCGTGTTTGGTATCTATGTACTCGACCTAAGATCATCTTTTTTATTTCATCAATAATTTGGGCAATATAGTGTGTTTTAGTGCTTTAAAATAAAAAAAGTGTATTTTCCCCAAAAAATGCGTTTGAAAAATCGCTGCGCAAATACTGTGTGGAAAAAAAAATGCAACACCCACCATTTTAATCTGTAGGGCCTTTGCTTTAAAAAAATATATAATGTTAGAGGGTTCAACTTAACTTTCTTGTAAAAAAAATATGTTTTTATGTAAACAAACAGTGTCAGAAAGGGCTTTGTCTTCAAGTGGTTAGAAGAGTGGGTGATGTGTGACATAAGATCACAAAGGCATGTAAGGGCTCCGCTCGGCTCTGCTCGGCTGGATGATGGCACAGTAGTAGACTCACCACGGGGTATCCTGTTGGATGGCTGTAAGCCTGGACTGGAACCTCACCGTAGGTGTACTTGCTCAAACTCGAATCCGTGAACAGGAACAGAGGGTCCGCTTCTTTAAACGCCAACTGGTAATGCGAACAGTGGTGTCCACTGATGCAAGGTGCACACTGGTATGGAGTTTTGAAAAAACTTTGCATCCAAGCAAGTCATGCAGGGAAGAGAAAGAAAACAATGCTCCGGATGGTGCAGGTAAAAGAGGGTAGGTTTTATTGAAATAAAACCAACAACATGAAAGTGATCACTTCAGTATAAAATTGAATAAAAGCAATATGGGGTGCAGGTATAGCAAGCCCGACGCGTTTCGTCCAAGTGGACTTCAACTGGGGCATCTACCTTCACCCCCATATTGCCACATATATATAATAAAAATGCTTAGTCAAACCGAGTGGGCGGACCAATCAGGTAAGCTCGGTAATTAACCAATCGGATCGGGCAGTACTCCTGACCCAAATGGTTACCAATCATCAATCAGCTTTTTGAAAGACAGGAGCAGTATGTGAAAGAACACATGGTTCCAAGGGGCCTACGTTGGGATGTGTCCCCCCAACAAGGTGATTCTGACATTGAGTCATGGTATCAATATTTTAATGAAGTGGGTATCAAGCTGCTAGGTTTTTTAATCGATAAGAAGCGTACCAGATTAACACTCATTGATAAAGAGATCAAAGACTTAAAAGAAAAATTGACTCCATATAAACATTCTGCGGAATATATCTCCCTTTCTACAAGCCTTAAGAGTCACTTGGAGAAAGAGGAGAAAGATCAAAGATTAAAAAAACAGAAAAAATATAACAGGGATGTGACTGACTATAGATCTAGTTCAGTGTTTACTTGGCAGAAAAAGATTTCCCAATCCCTGATTTCCGATGCTGAAACATCTGAAATGGATGTCACGGCATCTGCAAGTCAGAATATAGAGAGAACCCTCACTTTTGCCCCTTTGACCAAAGAGGGTCCCAATAGGGCATCCAATGGCTCCCTTCTACCTAAAAATAGACCCCCTAAACCTTCTGGACAACAGAATAAACCCTTCAAACCCAAACCCTACCCTGTACGCCCCCCCCCCAATAAGGGTGGGAACTTCAGAGGAAGAGATGGAGGTCCTTTTCGGGGACAGCCAGGTGATATTCAATACCACGAGAGTCCTAGGAGATCTTTTGATCACCGGGATGGTCGTGGGGATTACCACCATGACAATCGAGATAATCGTGAATATCAATACAGAACACCTACTCAGGTTTATAATAGATTTCCCCCCATAAGAGAGGACTATGGAAACGGGGAGTACTATAGTCATCATAATAGAGATGACGACTGGACATCCCGGTCCCCATATAGCTATAATCAGGGCCATTCAGGGCCCTCTTATAATGAGGGTTTTCACAGGGTGATGCAAGATTACCCGGGAAGCCCAGGAGGAGAAGAGGCACCCGAGGGGGTTACAGGGTCCAGAGCAAAAAAAAGAAAGGTGTGAGCGGGGCGGGTGTCTTTAATCTCAGCTCAGTTGTTCTAACAGATGAGGAGAAACTTATCCTTGATAAAGGTTTGAAGTACGTCCCTCCACGGACACTTAATAAATTCTCTACATTCATAGACGTACAAAAATTTACCCGCAAGCTGAGTAATCAGAGACATTTTTTATCCCCTCCTTTCATCAATGCTCCCACTGTCCCTAAACCCCCGGATGTCCATATCCACACGGGGCTAGCCAACCCTTCCTTATTCAACCCTCCGGGAGCCATTGCTCCGGCTATTAATGTTTTCCGGAGTTTGGTGTTGGAAGACCTTGATAAACTTCAAAATAAAAAAATACATACTGACCCAAAAATTAAGAGAGGCCTAAAAAAACTCTGTGAACAAAAAGACTTAGTCATCCGTCCGGCCGACAAGGGGGGAGCCTTAGTCGTGCTGGATAAGGCTGACTATGTCAAAGAAATGGACAAAATATTGGGGGACTCAGAAACATATTCTCTGATCCATACCAATCCCACTTCCCAATATAAGAAGAGCCTCGTTGAGCTGGTCAATGAGGGTTTCTCTTTGGGGATTCTGAATAAAAAAGAGTGTGATTTCCTGATACCAGTTGTACCTAGGATTCCAGCTATATATTACCTCCCCAAGGTTCATAAAGACCCAATCAATCCCCCTGGCCACCCGATAGTCAGCGGGATTGATTCGGTCACATCCAGGATAGGCAAATATGTGGACTTCCATCTTCAACCGTTGGTCAGACTCATGCCGTCCTATCTTAAAGATACAGGTGACACCATCAGGCTATTGGAATCAGTTTCCTTTAGTGACGACATGATTCTGGCCACTGCGGATGTGACTGCATTATATACGTGTATTCCTCACCAATTGGGTTTTGATGCAGTGGAGTACTATTTGTCTCTGAGCACTACCCTGTCGGTGATACAACGTAATTTTATCATGCAGCTCCTCATTTTTGCAGCCCAACATAATTATTTTTGGTTTCAAAACAATTTTTATTTGCAAACCAGGGGTGTGGCCATGGGGGCCAAATTTGCCCCCAGTCTGGCCAATCTCTACATGGCTAAATGGGAGGAGGATGTCGTCTATGCCCTTAAGAGACCAGAACTGGTCCTTTGGGCCAGATATATAGACGACATCCTCCTCTTATGGAAAGGCGACCCAGAATCGCTTAATGACTTCATGTCGACATTGAACAACAATGACAGAGGCATTCGACTGAGCCATGAGGCTAGTTCTACCTCTGTGCATTTTCTCGACTTGGAGATCAAAGTAGTCGAACAACATCTGGAATTTAGTACATACTTCAAACCGACCGATCGTAACGGTTATATACCGCTGGATAGCTGCCACCATCCCCAGTGGTTAAAATCCGTCCCTCGGAGCCAGTTTTTACGACTGAGGCGGAATTGTACTAAAACTGAGGACTTTATTGCCCAATCTATGGTCCTGAAAGACAGATTTGTAGAGAAGGGATATGAAATAGGAGAACTGGAAGCAGAAATTGAGCGAACCTTACATTTGGATCGCAGTTCGCTTCTGGAGGTTCGCCCAAAGAAAGCCACGGATGACAAATTCCGGTGGTCTTTCTTCACTACATATTCTGTCCAGTCCAGGCAAATCAAAGAGATACTTGCAAAACACTGGGGTGTTCTAAGAAATGACAGAGTCTTGGGTCCGGTCATACCAGACAGGGCGGGCGTTATTTTTAGGGGTGCCAGATCCATTCAAGGACAGATAGCCCCGAATGTTATCGATCCCCCGAAACAGGTCACCTTTTTTCAGGACTGCAGGGCTTTCTTCCCCTGCCGCAGATGTAATGTGTGTTTGCACAACACAAGCGGCAGACGGAAAAGTGAAACTTTCCAGTCTACGACCACCTCTAAAATATACCAGATGAAACATTTCACGACATGTGCCACCCGATATGTTGTTTACCTTCTAACTTGCCCTTGCAAGAAACAATATATCGGGAGGACCATTAGAACTTTTACAGTTCGAGTGAATGAGCACATAGCTAACATCCTGCTGGGCAAAACCAACCATAGTGTTCCACGACACTATTTACAATATCATGATAAAAATCCCCATGGGACTCAGTTTTTGGTAATTGATCGTTTTGCACCCCACTGGAGAGGTGAATCCCGCATACGGGGTGTATCATAGTTAGTCAGGTTGAAAAAAGACACAAGTCCATCCAGTTCAACCACAAATATCGCAGTTAGAAACATACTGGATACATGAACTACGTACATACCAACCATTTGGTATGAACGTAGAATGGGATATAAATTCATTTATAAATAAGGCCTAACCTTATTAGTGTTTGAGTTAATTTTTTTCACTTTTGTCTCTTTTTCTGTTTGGTAAACCACAGATGTATAAAAAAAATTTTTAGTTCAACTGCGATCCTTAATAGATCCAGCAACTATTTTCTGTTCTATATTTTTATATGTTTTATATTTTGAGAGATGTATATTTATAGCTTATAGATGTACATATATTTTCTGCACTTTATGACACATGCTTTCTGTGCAATATGTCCTGGGGTTGTGCTGCCCTTTTTTCCCCCCTTGAGGGCGACATTTCCCCCTTTTCTTACTTCATTCCCCATGCACGCTTTATTTTAACTTAGGAGCACGCAGGGATGATTATATCATTGGCCGCATGTATGAGCGTAGAAGATTTTTTACTTTTTCGCTTATATGTTAGGTGACTGGCAGCGTTGCCAGTACATTTAAACTAAAACCCTGATGGACATGGTTGCGCGGCGCTTCTTAGTCAGATCCACACGCTGGAAGAGCCGCGCTCCTATTGGCCATCGAACGCCATGTGTTTAGTGGCGCCGCGCTCCCATTGGCCACTGAGCGCCATGTGCCTTCACGTCACGTGATGACGTCACGCGCGGCGTGAACCCGCACATGGGCGTTTGCGCTCCAGGGTGGTTCTAGGATGTCTGTGGACGCCAGGCTAGCGCTGCAAGGAAGATAGAGCGGCGCACTGACCTGTGTCCCCGGACAGTACATTAGTGAACACTTCCTGCATTTGCTGCAGGCTAGTCTGGATCTATGGGAAGACCCAATATGTGTTGATCCAACATCCCTCCCCACTTTTCACTTCCCCCTTCTTTTAGTTTATTCTAAATAACCACTGATATGAGTTCATGAGTTTAATACAGGTTGCATAATGAATTCATGAGTTTAACACAGGTTGCATAATGGGAATAGTGGAATATCTGTTTTCCTTTTTCTGTAACTGTATGTTTTTCTGATAAGGTTTTGTTCACTCATTTCCTGTCTTTCAAAAAGCTGATTGATGATTGGTAACCATTTGGGTCAGGAGTACTGCCCGATCCGATTGGTTAATTACCGAGCTTACCTGATTGGTCCGCCCACTCGGTTTGACTAAGCATTTTTATTATATATATGTGGCAATATGGGGGTGAAGGTAGATGCCCCAGTTGAAGTCCACTTGGACGAAACGCGTCGGGCTTGCTATACCTGCACCCCATATTGCTTTTATTCAATTTTATACTGAAGTGATCACTTTCATGTTGTTGGTTTTATTTCAATAAAACCTACCCTCTTTTACCTGCACCATCCGGAGCATTGTTTTCTTTCTCTTCCCTGCATGACTTGCTTGGATGCAAAGTTTTTTCAAAACTCCATACCAGTGTGCACCTTGCATCAGTGGACACCACTGTTCGCATTACCAGTTGGCGTTTAAAGAAGCGGACCCTCTGTTCCTGTTCACGGATTCGAGTTTGAGCAAGTACACCTACGGTGAGGTTCCAGTCCAGGCTTACAGCCATCCAACAGGATACCCCGTGGTGAGTCTACTACTGTGCCATCATCCAGCCGAGCAGAGCCGAGCGGAGCCCTTACATGCCTTTGTGATCTGTTGTCGCTGACAAGCAGATCCACGTCATCTGGTAAGAGTATTCCATCTATTTCTGATTCCACCGTGCAGAAAGTTTTTCCAATGATGAGGATGTGGTCATACACCCCCTATTGATGGACTTTTTCTTTGTGTTTTCTTTTTGTGTTGGTTGTTTCAAATGGACACTTATTCACAGGTCACTGTGTTATCATTACATTGATGCATAATTTGCTCTTTATAAGAATTTTCAGCGCTGCATATTTTTCCACTAATTTTATTTTCAATTTTTGTCATATTGCTTGTGTGGCTGCTCACTTGATATTTTTAGATCAGCGCAGTATTTTCCCTTTTTCACATGTGTGACATAAGTTTCTAAATGTTGTGCATAAAATGCCAGGACAATTCGAAACCCACCCAAATGACCCCATTTTGGAAAGTAGACACCCCAATCTATTTGCAGAGAGGCATCTTGAGTCCATGGAATATTTAATATTCTGACACAAGTTGCGGGAAAAATAAATATATATATATATTTTTTTGCGCAAAGTTGTCACTAAATGATATATTGCTGAGGGGCGTGGTCTGCCAGCGCCGGAGATGGCTGCCTAGATAGAGAGCTCGTCAGCCTGAGGGGGAAGGAGACGCTACACAGGCCCTAACACTGACGCCAGCTCCTCAGCGCCTGGACACCCTGAGAAACGATGTCCAGAAAGAGGATGACAGATCTCCTCGCCACAGCACAAGGTCAGTCAGACCAAACATGGCGGCGGCGCGGCGGCGGCTCCAGCAGCCTACACGGATCTCCCTGACGAGATTCCGGAGGAAAACACCACACACAGCCCTCCGCTGTCCCCCACAACTAGAGCGGGTGATAATCCCCTCACAGGCAGCCCGGCTAAAGCCCGAATGTGGCTAGACAGCCAGCCAGTGGCCTCCGCACTAATTGAGTCCCAGGCCTTCAGTCCCCTGAAATCTAACCAGGCCTTGCAGTCTTCAATGGCGTTTTTCCCCACCTCAGGCCAGCCAGTCATGGACACTACCTTAAAAGACATGCTGCTCTCACTGCAGGGATCTTTAATGTCTGATCTGTCCTCCTTGTTCACCAAAATGTCGGCTGACATGCATGTTATGGACAATAGTATCCCACTAGTATCCCACTTGGAAGATAGTATAGAGGAATGTACCTCGACTGTAAATGTGCTTATAGATTCAATGCATGAAGTGAAAGATGAACAGTCCTGGATGAGACGCAAAATAGCAGATTTAGAGGACAGGTCCAGGAGAAACAACGTGAAGCTGAGAGGAATCCCTGAATCGATCCTTCCGATCAACCTGCCTAGATATGCTAAAGAATTAATGCATGCAATCCTCCCTGATGCGTCACCTAGAGATCTGATTGTGGATCGCATCCACAGAATCGCAAAGCCATCACATCTTGCTGCCTCAGTGCCCAGAGATGTACTAATGAGAGTTCAATTTTTTCATGTAAAGGAAAGGCTCCTCATAGTTACATAGTTACATAGTTAGTCAGGTTGAAAAAAGACACAAGTCCATCCAGTTCAACCACAAAAAATAAAAAAACAAAATAAAAAACACAGTAAAATTCTATACACCCAACTCCATACCCACAGTTGATCCAGAGGAAGGCAAAAAACCCCAGCAGAGCATGATCCAATTTGCTACAGCAGGGGAAAAAATTCCTTCCTGATCCCCCGAGAGGCAATCGGATTTACCCTGGATCAACTTTACCTACAAATCTTAGTACTCAGTTATATTCTGTACATTTAGGAAAGAATCCAGGCCTTTCTTAAAGCAATCTACTGAGCTGGCCAGAACCACCTCTGGAGGGAGTCTGTTCCACATTTTCACAGCTCTTACTGTGAAAAAACCTTTCCGTATTTAGAGGTGAAATCTCTTTTCCTCTAGACGTAAAGAGTGCCCCCCTGTCCTCAGTGTTGACCGTAAAGTGAATAACTCAACACCAAGTTCACTGTATGGACCTCTTATATATTTGTACATGTTGATCATATCCCCCCTTATTCTCCTCTTCTCAAGAGTGAATAAATTCAGTTCCTCTAATCTTTCCTCATAGCTGAGCTCCTCCATGCCTCTTATCAGTTTGGTTGCCCTTCTCTGCACTTTCTCCAGTTCTCCGATGTCTTTTTTGAGAACTGGTGCCCAAAACTGAACTGCATATTCCAGATGAGGTCTTACTAATGATTTGTACAGGGGCAAAATTATATCTCTGTCTCTGGAGTCCATACCTCTCTTAATACAAGAAAGGACTTTGCTCGCTTTGGAAACCGCAGCTTGGCATTGCATGCCATTATTGAGCTTATGATCAACTAAAACCCCCAGATCCTTCTCCACTACAGATCCCCCAAGTTGTACTCCCCCTAGTATGTATGATGCATGCATATTCTTAGCCCCCAAGTGCATAACTTTACATTTATCTACATTAAACCTCATCTGCCACTTAGTCGCCCAATTAGACAGAGCATTGAGGTTGGCTTGTAAATTGGAGACATCCTGCAAGGACGTTATTCCACTGCATAGCTTGGTGTCATCTGCAAAGACAGAAATGTTACTTTTGATCTCAGACCCAATATCATTTATAAATATATTGAAAAGTAAGGGTCCCAGCACTGAACCTTGGGGTACACCACTGATAACCTTGGACCATTCAGAGTAAGAATCATTAACCACGACTCTCTGAATTCTGTCTTTCAGCCAGTTTTCTATCCATTTACAAACTGATATATCCAATCCTGTAGACCTTACCTTACACATGAGCCGTGTGTGCGGAACTGTATCGAACGCTTTTGCAAAATCCAAATATATCACGTCCACAGCCACGCCTCTGTCCAGGGTTTTACTTAACTCTTCATAAAAGGAAATCAGGGTTGTCTGACAACTTCTGTCTTTCATGAATCCATGTTGTCTGCTGCTTAAATAGTTTTTTTCCAGCAAGAACTCATCCATGTGGTCTTTTATTAAACGTTCCAGTATCTTCCCAACTATAGAAGTTAAACTAACAGGTCTATAGTTACTTGGTAAAGACTTTGTTCCCTTTTTAAATATGGGCACCACATTGGCCCTGCGCCAATCCAGTGGTACTATTCCTGTCTTTAATGAGTCCCTAAATATTAGATACAGTGGCTTTGAAATGACAGAGCTCAACTCACCTAGGATCCGTGGATGGATGCCATCAGGTCCAGGTGCTTTATCCACCTTTATTCTGTCTAAATATTTCTGGACCATATCACTTTTGAGCCATTGTGGATTTGAGGCTGTGTCACTCCCACCCCCATTTTGGACATGAGCTCCCCCATGCTCCATTGTATACACAGAGCTGAAGAAAACATTTAATAAATTTGCCTTCTCTTTGTCCCCAGTCACCCACTCTAGATTATTTTGTAAGGGGCCTACATGCTCAGACTTCACCTTTTTACTTTTAATATATTTAAAGAATTTTTTGGGGTTTGTCCTACTATCTTTTGCAATCTGTCGTTCGTTTTGAATTTTTGCATCCTTGATTTCCTTTTTGCATATCCTGTTATATTCTTTGTAACATTTAAACAACACTAGTGTTCCTTAATTTTTATATTTTTTAAAAGCTACTTTCTTATTGTTTATAGCTTTTTTAACTTTGACCGTGAGCCACATAGGTTTTATTTTTAGCCTTTTAAACTTATTGCCCATGGGAACATACTTTGCCGTGAGGTTCCACACAGTCTTTTTGAAGAATTCCCATTTCTGTTCTGTGGTCATCGGTGCCAATAGTCCTTCCCAGTCCAAGTCCTGGAGAGCAGCCCTCATCCTTGGAAAATTTGCTCTCTTAAAATGTAGTGTTTTAATATTTCCTGTATGTATTTCTTGCTTATAGTTAACATTAAATGAAATCATGTTATGATCACTGCTACCCAGGTGTTCCTTTATCTGAACATTAGTAATAAGCTCTGCATGGTTTGAGATTATCAGGTCCAACAGGGCATCATTCCTAGTTGGGGCCTCAATAAACTGCACCATAAAATTGTCCTGCAATAGGTTTTTACATTTTTGTCCTTTAACTGTCCCAGAAGTGCCATTAATCCAGTCAATTTCTGGGTAGTTAAAATCCCCCATTATTATCACCGTCCCAGACCTTGCAGCCCTTTCCATCTGTGCAAGGAGCTGAGTCTCCACCTCCTCATTAACATTGGGTGGTTTATAACAAACTCCAATGATTAATTTTGAACTACGCACATCTGTATGCAGTTCCACCCATAATGCTTCAGCCTCATAACAGCAAGGAATAATCCACAACTCCCAGGGCCATACAAAGGGGTCTCTCTTTACGCTGACCTACCCAAATTCACCCTGCAACTGCGGAGGCAACTCAATCCAGTCACCAAAGGGTTGCACAATCACAAAATTCAATTCAAATGGCGTTACCCAGCCTCCCTGCTGATTAACAAAAATGGAGCAACGCATGTGATTCACAGCCAGGAGAAAGGGCTTCAACTACTGCATACCTGGGGGATACTCCCTGATCCGCCACATCCTCCAGAGGCTCCCCTGACTCAAAGGGGGCCACGCCAGCCGCGGCACTCTCCTGCCACACAGTCCACTTGACAAACTGTTCTGTGTTCATTGGGCCTTTACATCTACCAAGTTATTGCCCCCTCGGCTACCAGCCTTTCCTTCAATTGTTTTCTTCATTGTTCTTTTTAGTGTTACTGCTTTACTCTGATTTGACTTTGATCCCCTCATAGTGGCTTAGCTGGGTGTATCCACCCTCTATCCCACCGTTTGACTCTGTTGGTGGCTACACCACCTGCTTTAGTTACTAATCGCATTCCAATTGGACTACACCTTGTTCTATTTCCTCAGATTAACTTTGCCTTTTTGCAGATACAACCTATTGGTGACGAATTCCTACAACTGCCCGGAATCCTCTGGACTCATCGTGAGTCACCAACTGCCAAGTTCCGAGCCACGTATATCCGGAGCCTGTATCTAACCGTAAGTGCCTGGTCCAGCCCCTGGACGCACTCACCTCACAATGCCACTCAACATACTGTCCATTAATGCTAACGGGCTCAACCACCCGGCCAAAAAACATTCCTTATGGAAGACGGCCCTAGACCTACAGTGTGATATCTTGTGCGTTCAGGAGACTCACTTTATGTCTACAGCGGCTCCTATTTGCAGGCATAGACACTTTAACCAGATTTTCTCTGCACTGTTCACCTCTAAGAAGAGGGGTGTGTTGATTGCAATCAAAGACTCAATCTCATTTCATTTGAAACAGTCAGTCATTGACCCGGAGGGTCGTTTTGTAATCCTTATCTGTACCATTAACAATGTCGTAGTCACCTTAGTTAATGTATACGCTCCGAATGCCAAACAGATGAGATTTTTTCGAAAATTGATGTCTGAATATTGCTATGACGCACGCCAAAATGGAAGCGTTAGAAACGGACACGATCGCCAACTTTGAACAAATATGGAACCCTTGGATACAATATGCTATACCAGAAAATTTTAATAAAGGTGTAATGATGCCATGGTAGCTTTCCTATACAAAAATAACCGTTGTACATTTCATGCTTTGACGACGGATCCTAGCCCATCCCTGCAGACTTCCTTACCTGACCCCCCCCCATTTTCCTTCCTTTTCTTCCCTTCTTCCTTTTCCTGATCTGATACTGCATAAGGTAGTACCCTCGTGTATCTACCGTTAACTTTGAAAAGGTAGCACATTTTAGAAATTTAAAGTTGATAGGTAGTAAGGTTACATTAAATAAGGACGTATTGTCTTTGATATATTATCCACTAGCCACTAGGACAAGTTGTAAGGATTACATATTTGGCTATGTTAACTACTTAAACTCTTCCTGCGATAGTACACAGAACATGGCTAAAATATTCCTGTTTATTGTTGTTTAAGAAAGATGATACTGTTAGTCAATCTTATGTTATAATAACCACCTGATTACTGTAACGAATGTATGCTTCATGTACAATTTATTCTTGCATTTAATAAAGATATTCTTGACAAGGAAAATTGATGTCTATTATCCATCCCATAAAGCAGGGTCGACTACTACTTTGTGGCGACTTAAATCTTGTACCGGAGGTCCACCTGGACTCCACTTCAGCGACAAAATGCAGAGAATCCCCTCTGAAGGCATTCATGAGCAAACATGATCTTTTTGATGTATGGAGGTGCCTACATGGGACGGAGAGGGATTACTCCTACTTCTCTCCCTTACATGGTACGTACTCGCGCATAGACTTATTTTTGACAGACAAGTGGTTATTGCAAGACATTAGTGCGGCAGAAATCCACACCACATCCTGGTCCGATCACGCCCCCATCACGATCTCTCTGACGGATCTTCCGAGACAAACTCAATCCTATCTCTGGAGGGCAAACAATTATATCTTACAACACCCCTCCTACTCTCCAGAAATCAAAGATAGATTGCAGGAATACTTTGACGACAATGTCGGCTCTGTATCGGACCTGGGTGTGGTGTGGAATGCACACAAAGCATTTATCAGGGGGGTGTTGATAAAGAGCAGCTCCCAACATAAGAAAAGAAGATTACTGCAAATTGACTCCCTTACCTCTCAGATAAGCTGACCTAGAAACGCGAAACAAGTCAACTACCCTACCATCACGATCGGCGCAAATATTGTCCCTGCGGCAGGAACTGAGACTTCTTCTCCTATATTCATTTGAAAACATGCAGAGAAAGCTGAAAGCTGTCTCGTACTCCACGTCCAATAAGGCGGGCAAGGCTCTTGCCCGGAGAATCAAGGGCCGCAGAATAAAAAGTAAAATAGACCATCTATTCCATCCTCACACAAAAGCGGAACTTAGAGACCCTAAAAAGATTATTTCAGCGACTACTACAGCGACCTTTATAACTTGAGCCGTGACCCCGACACGCACCAACCTACTTCCGACAAAATCAACAGATTTCTTGACCAAGTAGCTTTACCTGAACTGACGGTAGAACAGCTATCTCGCTTAAATGACCATTTCACTGTCAAGGAGATATTAGCTACGATAGCTTCACTCCCAAAGGGTAAATCACCGGGCCCAGATGGCGTTTCAGGGGAATACTATAAGCAATATGGGGATCTACTAGCCCCCCATTTGACTTCCCTTTTCAATACTATAGCCTCCTCCTCTAAATTCCCGAAAGAGTCCTTACAAGCAGTGATAGTCACTCTGCCCAAACCGGGGAAGGACCCCACACACCCGCAAAAGTTCCGCCCCATCTCGCTTTTAAACCTTGACCTAAAGATATATGCTAAAACTCTGGCCACAAGACTGATCAACATAATGCCCATGTTAATACATAGGGATCAATCCGGATTCACAGCGGGTAGGCAAACTTCGGACGCCACTAGACGACTTATTGATATAATCCATTATGCAGAGTCCACTGGAACGCCTTCTCTGCTCCTATCTCTGCAGGCAGAGAAGGCGTTCGATAGGATACATTGGGGCTACCTTAAACAAGTCCTCGGAAAATTTGGATTCAAGGGCCAGATCCTAAATGCTTTGTTGGCTCTGTATTCCACCCCCTCAGCCAGAGTGTTCTCAGAGGGCATGCTTTCCAGGCCATTTGACATATCTAACGGTACAAGACAGGGATGCCCTCTCTCCCCATTAATTTTCAACCTCCTGATCGAACCCCTATCAGAGCACATCCGAAAGAACCCCAAAATAACTGGCTTCAGGATCGGCCCCCATCACCACAAGATAAGTTTATTTGCGGATGATGTTATCCTCATGCTGTCCAATCCCACATCCTCTCTGGTAGAGACCCATAATACTCTGCAATGGTTTAGTAAGGTCTCTTACTATAAAGTAAATACTACTAAATCTTACATTTTGGACTTGGGTTTAGATGCCACCACTAAAAATCTGTTACAAAATCAATGCCCCTTTGCATGGGCCGATAACGACGTATCGTACCTGGGGATCAAACTCACGAGAAAAACAAAAAATCTCTTCGCAACTAACTTTAAGCCCTTCCTTGCCAAACTCCACGTAGATGTACAGACCCTAGCTAAACACGAACTGTCCTGGTCAGGAAGGTTGGCAACTTTCAAAATGATGTACCTGCCCCAGGTACTTTACTTATTTCGTACTATTCCTATACCCATTCCCACATCTTATTTTAGATCACTTCAAACGATGCTCAACAGGCTATTATGGCAGGGAAAAAAACCCTGTTGCGCAAAACACATGCTAACCAAACATAAATTAGCGGGTGGGGCTGGATCTATAGATTTCGAAGACTATTATTGGGCATCGGTAATGACTCAGCTTCGGGACTGGTTTCAGACACCTCCAATTACCCCTTGGAGCCATTTGGAATCCGCTTTACTCCAACACCATAACTTAAAAAGTTGGGTACTGGGCACCCCATTAGGAATCCCCGTCTCCAGCTCACTTCCACCTACTATGAAAGTAGCCGCCAATGCGTGGCGTAAAATTGTAACCATGGGCAGCACTTCTGAGCACGCCTTCTCCCCACCTCTCCCAATTGACTTACTACAGCACTTCACGTCAGACCTCTCCCTCTCAAAATGGAAATCTCAGGGAATAGCTCTCCTTGGAGATATTCTCCAAGATGGGTCACTGCTACCATTTGCACAACTACAAGAGAAGTTTAGCCTCCAATATACTGAACTCTTCAACTACCTTAGAATAAAGCACTGCTTTGAATGCATCACCACTCCAGGTTACACCATCCCTCTTGGGGTATGGTTGTTCCTGACAGATAAAAAACCACGCACTAAGGGAATATCCCTTTTTTACAATCTCTCTCAACAAAAATGCATTTTCTCCAAATCAAAACCACACTTCCACTGGGACGCGGATCTGGGTCATACCTTTTCCGAGTCGCAGTGGCAGATAGCACTACGCTCCATATACAAGTCCACCAAGAACTCTGCCTTCTGGGAACTCGCACAAAAATATCTCTCCAGGGGTATCTTACCCCCACGAGGGTAGCGAAATTCAGCCCCTCCACGTCTGAGAACTGCTGGAGATGCAACTTCCTTGCCAAACTCCACGTAGACGTACAGACCCTAGCTAAACACAAACTGTCCTGGTCAGGAAGGTTGGCAGCTTTCAAAATGATGTACCTGCCCCAGGTACTTTACTTATTTCGTACTATTCCTATACCCATTCCCAAATCTTATTTTAGATCCCTTCAAACGATGCTCAACAGGCTATTATGGCAGGGAAAAAAACCCTGTTGTGCAAAACACATGCTAACCAAACATAAACTAGCGGGTGGGGCCGGATCTATAGATTTCGAAGACTATTATTGGGCATCGGTAATGACTCAGCTTCGGGACTGGTTTCAGACACCTCCAATTACCCCTTGGAGCCATTTGGAATCCGCTTTACTCCAACACCATAACTTAAAAAGCTGGGTACTGGGCACCCCATTAGGAATCCCCGTCTCCAGCTCACTTCCACCTACTATGAAAGTAGCCGCCAATGCGTGGCGTAAAATTGTAACCATGGGCAGCACTTCTGAGCACGCCTTCTCCCCACCTCTCCCAATTGACTTACTACAGCACTTCACGTCAGACCTCTGCCTCACAAAATGGAAATCTCAGGGAATAGCTCTCCTTGGAGATATTCTTCAAGATGGGTCACTGCTACCATTTGCACAATTACAAGAGAAGTTTAGCCTCCAATATACTGAACTCTTCAACTACCTTAGAATAAAGCACTGCTTTGAACGCATCACCACTCCGAGTTACACCATCCCTCCTGGGGTATGGTTGTTCCTGACAGATAAAAAAACACGCACTAAGGGAATATCCCTTTTTTACAATCTCTCTCAACAAAAATGCATTTTCTCCAAATCAAAACCACACTTCCACTGGGACGCGGATCTGGGTCATACCTTTTCCGAGTCGCAGTGGCAGATAGCACTACGCTCCATATACAAGTCCACCAAGAACTCTGCCTTCTGGGAACTCGCACAAAAAATATTTCTCCGGTGGTATCTTACCCCCATGAGGGTAGCGAAATTCAGCCCCTCCACGTCTGAGAACTGCTGGAGATGCAACTCAGGCAGGGGAGACCTCCTGCATATCCTCTGGACATGCCCTCTCATACAACCATACTGGACAGCGATATTCCGTATTCTCACGGATATCGCCCAAACTCAGTTAGACCCTACCCCTGCTTTGGCATTGCTGAACTTGACGATTGACCTCTTACACCCCAAGTACAGAGTGGTATTGACCAACGTTCTCCTCGTAGCGAGACTGTCTATCACAAGACTATGGAAAACTACACAAATACCATCCATGGAACGCACCTTAGACCAGGTTAATGTACATTGAAATTACAAATTAATGCTAGCATCCAGCGAGGGCCACCTCCAAAAGATGCAACACATATGGGAACCCTGGTCGCAATGGACCAGTTCAGAGGATTATCTGTGAATAGGCCATATTACACAGTATGTCAACTGAATCCTCGCCTGTACCATAGGCGATGATATGATGATCACACTAAGTATACTTATTCCTGAAAAGTATTACTTTTATTCTTTTATTTCTGAGATGCCATGAGTATTTTGCTTACCTCGTATATGTATTTGATCGGAATGCTGACAATTTATATTTACCTTCTTTTTTCTGTACTCCTTGTGCAAAAACGTTTCAATAAAAACTATTGATTAAAAAAAAAATAATAATATATTGCTCAAACATGCCGTGGGTATATGCGTAATTACACCCCAAAATACATTCTGCTGCTTCTCCTGAGTACGGGGATACCACATGTGTGAGACTTTTTGGAAGCCTAGCCGCGTACGGGACCCCAAAAACCAATCACTGCCTTCAGGCTTTCTAAGGGTGTTAATTTTTGATTTCACTCCTCACTACCTATCACTACCTATCACAGTTTTGAAGGCCATAAAATGCCAAGATGGCACACAACCCCCCCAAATGACCCCATTTTGGAAAGAAGACACCCCAAGCTATTTGCTGAGAGGCATGTTGAACCCATTGAATATTAAATTTTTTTGCCCCAAGTGATTGAATAATGACCAAAAAAAATAAAATTTACAAAACATTGTCACTAAATGATATATTTTTCACACATGCCATGGACATATGTGGAATTACACCCCAAAACACATTCTGCTGCTTCTCCTGAGTACGGGGATACCACATGTGTGGGACTTTTTGGGAGCCTAGCCACGTACAGGACACCGAAAACCAATCACCACCTTCAAGATTTCTAAGGACATACATTTTTGATTTCACTCACACAAACCTTGAAGGCGGTGATTGGTTTTCGGGGTCCTGTATGTGGTTAGGCTCCCAAAAAGTCAGACACATGTGGTATCTCCATACTTAGGAGAAGCAGCAGAATGTATTTTGGGGTGTAATTCCACATATGCCAATGGCATGTGTGAGAAATTTATCATTTAGTGACAACGTTTTGTAAATTTTATTTTTTATTTTTTTTGGTCATTATTCAATCACTTGGGGCAAAAAAAATTAATATTCAATGGGCTCAACATGCCTCTCAGCAAATAGCTTGGGGTGTCTTCTTTCCAAAATGGGGTCATTTGGGGGGTTCCATGCCATCTTGGCATTTTATAGCCTTCAAAACTGTGATAGGTAGTGATAAGTAGTGAGGAGTGAAATAAAAAATTGACACCCTTAGAAAGCCTGAAGGCGGTGATTGGTTTTTGGGGTCCCGTACGCGGCTAGGCTTCCAAAAAGTCTCACACATGTGGTATCCCCGTACTCAGGAGAAGCAGCAGAATGTATTTTGCGGTGTAATCCTGCATATGCCCATGGTATGTTTGAGCAATATATCATTTAGTGACAACTTTGCGGAAAAAAAAAAAAATATATATATATATATATATTTATTTTTCCCGCAACTTGTGTCAGAATATAAAATATTCCATGGACTCAAGATGCCTCTCAGCAAATAGCTTGGGGTGTCTACTTTCCAAAATTGGGTCATTTGGGGGTTTTCAATTGTCCTGGCATTTTATGCACAACATTTAGAAGCTTATGTCACACATCAAAAATGTATGCCCTTAGAAATCTTGAAGGCGGTGATTGGTTTTCGGGGTTCCGTACACGCTAGGCTCCCAAAAAGTCCCACACATGTGGTATCCCTGTACTCAGGAGAAGCAGAAGAATGTATTTTGGGGTGCAATTCCACATATAACCATGGCATGTGTGAGAAATATATCATTTAGTGACAACTTTGTGCAAAAAAAATCAGTTTGTCATATTCCCGCAAATTGTGTCAAAATATAAAATATTCCATGGACTCGACATGCCTCTCAGCAAATAGCTTGGGGTGTCTACTTTCCAAAATGGGGTCATTTGGGGGGGGGGGTTTGTGCTATTTTGGCATTTTATGGCCTTTGAAACTGTGATAGGTAGTGAGGAGTGAAATCAAAAATTTGCGCCCTTAGAAATGCTTTTTTTTTGTCATTATTCAATCACTTGGGACAAAAAAAAATATTCAATGGACTCAACATGCCTCTCAGCAGTTTCCTTAGGGTGTCTACTTTCCCAAATGGGGTCATTTGGGGGGGGGGTTTTGTACTACCCTGCCATTTTAGCACCTCAAGAATTGAGATAGGCAGTCATAAAATAAAAGCTGTGTAAATTCCAGAAAATGTACCCTAGATTGTAGACGCTGTAACTTTTGCGAAAACCAATAAATATACGCTTATTGTGATTTTTTTTTACTAAAGACATGTGGCTGAATACATTTTGGCCTAAATGTTTGACTACAGTTTTGTTTATTCGATATTTTTTACTTTTTGTTATAAGAAAAATATTTTTTTTTCAAAATTTTTGGTCTTTTTCCGTTTATATCACAAAAAATACAAATCGCAGAGGCAATCAAATACCATCAAAATAAAGCTATATTTGTGGGAAGAAAAGAACGCAAATTTTGTTTCGGTACAACATTGCATGACTGCGCAATTACCAGTTAAAGCAGCGCAGTGCCAAATTGTAAAAACACCTTTGGTCCTTTAGCTGCATATTGGTCCGGGGCTTAAGTGGTTAAAGATATGTTTGCTGCTAATTATCTACCTCTACTGAAGCAATCAACTGGTTTAATGAAATTATGGACTTCCCTTCCTTTGTCATGGATCGGTAAGATAAACACGGTAAAGATGTCAATATTACCAACATTTTTATATTTCTTTAGAGTATTTCCTATCCCATCACCATCCTACTTTCTAAGACTTACTCAACGTCGAGTTATGTCCTTTATTTGGGGCACAACTAAACCCCGTATTCCTAATTCTACGTTATACCTCCATAAATTGAGAGGAGGAATGGGACTACCCAACTTCTCCTCTTATTTCAATGCTGCACAAATAGCATCACTATCTAAATACCATGCTACAGATGAAATACCTTTATGGGTTGTTATAGAGTCGGTAGATAGTGATCTGTTGTCGGTAGCCTACCTGCTATGGCTCACACCCGCTGATAGGTCTCATTTATCCAATCCCATAACAAAATATTCTCTAGCTATTTGGGATAAATTTAAAAGTTCTCATATGCTCCAATCCTCACATAATCCCCTGCTTTCCTTCCTTAGGAACCCTGCCTTCTATCCTGCTTGGAAATACCCAAAATCCTTTTCGGCATGGTTCTCCACTAACTTGACTCGCCTACACAACCTAGTATCTAATACTAACATTCACTCCTTTCCTGTACTATGTGAATCCTTTGGGCTCCCTAGTAGAGTTGAGCGAACCCGAACTGTAAAGTTCGGGTTCGGTACGGACTTTGGGTTTTTCCCAAACCCGAACCCGAATAATTGGAAAAAGTTTGGGTCCGGGTCCGGAGTTCGGGGGAAAAAAAAGCGCGGAGGTCCCCGCAAATTCAATAACCAGGCCCTTTAGGTCCGGTATGGATTTTAAGGGTAACCCCGCCGTCAATTAAAAAAAAAAAAAAACGTGCGGTTCCCCCTAAATATCCATAACCAGACCCGTTATCCGAGCACGTTGACCTGGCCGGCCGCAGAAAAGGGGGGGGACAGAGTGTGCCCCCTCCTCTCCTGAACCGCACCAGGCCACATGCCCTCAACATTGGAAGGATGCTTTGGGGTGCCCCCAAAGCACCTTGTCCCCATGTTGATGGGGACAAGGGTCTCATCCCCACAACCCTTGCCCGGTGGTTGTGGGGGTATGCGGGCGGGAGGCTTATCAGAATCTGGAAGATCCCTTTAACAAAGGGGACCCCCAGATCCTGACCCCCCCCTGTGTGAAATGGTAATGGGGTACACTGTACCCCTACCATTTCACAAAAGAAGGGTAAATTATTGTAAAAATAAAAAAAAACACAAACCGTAGAATAAAGTCCTTTATTAATAAAAAAAAAAAAAAAAAAACTCCAGCGGTGATAATCCACTCGTTCCCGGCTTCCTGCTCCAACGTTGTCCTGATCCAGCGATTGGGTGCGGGTGATCTCCAGCAATGAGAAGATCCATCCATCCGGAGCGCAGCATCGCCAAGCTCCACTCACCGCTGGACACAGCCCAGCGAATGACGTGCTGAAGCTGTGACATTACTTATATAGGGGAGGCAGGGCCACCCGTCATGTGACCCCGCACCCTCTGATGCACCCTCTGCTACGTCACTGGGGAAGCCCAGGAAGAGGGAAGACTGGGCTTACCCAGTGACGTAGCAGAGGGTACGTCAGAGGGTGCGGGGTCACGTGACGGATGGCCCTGCCTCCCCTATATAAGTAATTTCACAGCTTCAGCGCGTCATTCGCTGGGCTGTGTCCAGCGGTGAGTGGAGGTCGGCGATGCTGCGCTCTGGATGGATGGATCTTCTCATCGCTGGACAGGAGATCACCCGCACCCGTCACTGGATCAGGACAACGTTGGAGCAGGAAGCCGGGAACAAGTGGATTATCACCGCTGGAGTTTTTTTCTTTTTTTTTTCTTTATTAATAAAGGACTTTATTCTACGGTGTGTGTTTTTTTTTACAAGAATTTACACTTCCTTTGTGAAATGGTAGGGGTACAGTGTACCCCATTACCATTTCACACAGGGGGGGGGTCAGGATCTGGGGGTCCCCTTTGTTAAAGGGGTCTTCCAGATTCTGATAAGCCTCCCGCCCGCATACCCCCACAACCACCGGGCAAGGGTTGTGGGGATGAGACCCTTGTCCCCATCAACATGGGGACAAGGTGCTTTGGGGGGCACCCCAAAGCACCCTCCCAATGTTGAGGGCATGTGGCCTAGTGCGGTTCAGGAGAGGGGGGGCGCACTCTGTTCCCCCCTCTTTTCTGCGGCTGGCCAGGTCAACGTGCTCGGATAACGGGTCTGGTTATGGATATTTAGGGGGAACCGCACGTAATTTTTTTTTTAATTGACGCCGGGGTTCCCCTTAATATCCATCCAATATCGGACCCAAACCCGAACATCCAGGTGTCCGCTCAACTCTACTCCCTAGGTCTGAAATTTTCAGATATCTACAAATTAAAAACTTTTATGAACCACTACTCAATACAGGCTCATCACTTACTCAACTGTCTCAATTTGAGCGGATTTGCATCAGCAACCCACATGTCAGAGGACTAATTTCAATTCTTTACCAACTAATAAATGCAAATTCCAATGATACATTACCCTCGTACACAACTAAATGGGCACAAGACATGAATATAGTATTTGACGCTAAAGACTGGTCAAACATCTGGTTAGCCACTAAAAACTCCTCTCCTAACTGTTTTGCTGTAGAAACAAATTATAAGGTTTTGACACGCTGGTAATTAGTACCAGCTAGAACAGCAAAATGTGCTCCCGCATACCCACCAAATTCTTTTAGAGGCTGTGACACACCAGGTACTAACTTCCAAATATGGTGGCAATGTACGGTTGTCAAGGAATTCTGGATGAATATTTTTCGAATGGCATCTAAAGCTCTTGATATTACTATTTCTCCAGACCCGGCTATAGCACTTCTAAACCTAAAACCTACTACGCTTACACATACTGAATTTCAACTGTTAATACACCTTAGCACTGCAGCCAAACAAACCATCGCTAAGGCATGGAAAACCAAAACCTTAATCTTAGCGGAAGCCAAACACAGAATGAATAGAGCACTTATTCACACAACGATGTCAGCCATTGAAGATAATAAAATTAATAAATACCATAAGATTTGGCAGCCTTGGGTAAAACACTACCTCCCCACTGACTTTGATCGGTCTTTACTGTCTCCAAACTAGGATACATAAAACAGTATTCAGGATGTATATACTTGTTTGTTGTGAGCCAGACCACCACCCCGGGTGTTTATTATTTTTATTATTTTTTTTTTCTTTTCCTTATTACTATTATTTACTCATATTCCTTTTTTTTCTTGAACTACAGTTTGTTTATATCAACTACTGTAAATTATTAATCGTAATGAATATTGTACTAGCACATGATACAGCATAATTTGAATGTACCCCATGAATATTGAACTATGTACTTCTATATATTTTCCTTTATTTTTCCTGTCTGTTTCCCTTATGAAATTCTAATAAAAAAAACATTATGATTGCTTATACAATCATGATCGCTGTATGAGCAATAATTTCTAACTGTGTTTGGCATCATTCACAATGGCATTGTTTACTACTGTGATAGCTGTGATTGGCTACAGCTATCACATAGTACATTGTCACTGTGATTTGCCCTGTACCCTGTGGAATTTCGCTTTAAGTGACTCTTTTCCAGAGTAAATACCTGTAATCGATCAGTCCTCATAGCTGAGATCCTCTGTCCTCCTTGTTCATTTTCAACTCTTTATAATTCATCGACATCTTTCCTGAGTATTGGTGACCAAAACTGAACGGTATATTCAAGATGAGGCTGAGCCAGTGTATTGTAAAGGGGAAGAATTATTGATTTATCTCTGGAAAGTTTGCATTCCCAAAGCAAATTGTGTATAAATAGTCCCATTAAAATGTATCTGATTATAAATGCTCAGAAAACAGGTCATCTGATCCGATGACATTTCCTGATTGAGATATAACAAGATAAACAACCTATAGTCAAAAAATTACTAAACATTCTATATACTTGTTACCTATAATAATTTCTGTCTTTTGTTAAGCTGTCCCGCTATGTAAAAGAAGTCCAGTACAAGGATCCGAATGGCAAGGTCATGATTTTTAATGATAAAGGAGAACTTCCCAGCCCATTGGACATTGTAAATTGGATTACAAGAATTAAAGGTAGAAATATCACTGATTGGATGATTGTGGGTCACTTTGATGGGTCCCTTTCAGAGGGTCAGCAACTTACACTAAAACCAGAGCAAATGTCCTGGAAAGGAGACAAGGTGAGTTACACTGGGGAAGCTGATCCAGAACATTAAACATACTAGTTTTGACCCTAAAGCCATCTCCAGACAAAACTTAAAGGGGTTGTAAAGGTTTGCTTTTTATTTTCTAAATAGGTTAGTTTAAGCTAGTGCATTGTTGGTTCACTTTCCTTTTCCTTCAATTTTCCTTCTAAATGTTTTTTTTTTCTTTGTTTTCTTTGTCTGAATTTCTCACTTCCTGTTCCTCCTCAATAAGGTGTTCAGTAAGCTGTTTTAAATGACTTTCCACCGCTCGGATGATGGTGGAAAGCTTACTGAGGAGAAACAGCAAGTGATAAATTCAAACAAAGAAAAAAAAACATTTAGAAGGGAAATGGAAGGAAAAGGTAAGTGAACCAACAATGCACTAGCTTAAAGGAACCTATTTAGAAAATAAAAGACAAACCTTTACAACCCCTTTAACCCCCTCCCCCATCCTTTCATAGATGGCCAACATCTGCCCTGACTCATTCCATGGTGATTAGATAATGTACAATGGAAGAGAGAGCGCACGACTACTCTTGCATAATGCCGTTTTTAATAATAAAATGTAAATTAAAAAAAATCTAGGATTGCACTCACAAACATGGAACATAAGTTCACATATACAGCTGGATGTTATCCTGCTTTCCTGTTCTGTGTTAATCCGTTGGCTCCCAAGGATGTATGATGTTGTTTATGACATGTTGATTCTAAGAACCTACTTCCTCATCTCAGGCTGTGTCTGCTGCTCAACACACGCACGGACCAGCTGGTGTTGCATGACGTCACTCGTGGCCGAAGGGTGGAATCAAGGTGTGTCTGCTTTCTCCTCTAACACACAAACAAAAATGGTTGCTATGACTATATGTTTCGGAGGTGCGGCCTTCTTCTTCAGGTAATGCCCTCATCTCCTTAGGCTTTCCTGTATACCTGAACCCCCAAGCCCCTCCTCCCTGACAGCAAATGGCATTTCCACAGACCAGGAGCACAGAGTTCACAACAGGAAGTATATACAAAGAGGGGGTGTTCAGTAACATTTAAGACCCTAGAGGTTAAGTATTGAAAAAAGGACTGTGCTAGGGAGTTAGGGGCATGGACATTAGAAATACAAATGTCACAAGAGGCAATAGTTAGATGAAGGGTAAGTCCACGACAGACCGAGTCTGTTTCAATGGAGCTGATTGTGTAGTGGAGGTTCTTATGAAGAAGAATAGCAACCCCAGCTTTTCATCGCACAGCTGGGGAGCCAAAAACCTTGCCTTCCCACAGAAGCAACACTACCCGCTACCCACTACAGAAGCAAGAGAGATCATCTGCTGTCAGATGAGTGTCCTGCAAGTGCTTGAGGTGTTTCACAATTTGCATATGCTTATGAGGGAAGCGTAACCCCTTGACATTCCATGATATTACCTTTAGGTGAACAGACATTGTCCCATTGGATCCGGCATCACTAGAGCTTTGGTAGAAGGGGGCGTGGCCAGCACGGCATGTGAACAGACGCAGGTTCACAGAGCTCCGCACTGATCCTGCTACTATCCGGTTTCCGGCACCTATTACACCCGGATTTTTTCGCCCTGGAGGGCAGGGGAACGTTCTCCCATCACCCTGCGCTGATCGGTTCACTCCTGGAGGGCATGATGACCCGGGGACAGAGACAAGAAGGCCCGAGGATGGAAATCCAAGATGGCGCCGCCCCGCCATCAGCTCAGAAGGCGCGCGGAGGGGACAGAGCAAAGGAGACAGTGAGTAAACCCCCGAAAAGGGCCAAGGAGGGCTCCGGGGACCCCCCCAAAGATATGAGATACTATGCCCAGAAATTGGCAGGGAAACCCCCGGGAACGAATGCGCAGCCCATAGACGATTGTGCTCCCCACAGTGACACTGAGATGGAGGAGGGGGAGAATGTCCAGGGAGCAGGGGCCATCTTGGAACATGCTGAGAGCAGCTCCAGCCTGCAGTGGGATACTGAGGAGCCTGAAGCAGAGGAGGGGTATCAGCCCACGCTTGCTGTTATATTGAAGGCTGTGAATAAATGTACTGCTTCTGTCAATGGCCTACGGCTCAGATTTGGAAGTTTGGAGGAGGAGGTGGGCCTGATCAGACATGACATACAGAAAATGAGGTAGAGGACCACGGCAGCAGAGGGGAGGATTAGTGACCTGGAAGATAAGTTGCCCCCCTTGATTAGAGAAACCCAGAGCACCTCAAGGCTTGCCAGAGCGGTTGATATGCGTGCAGAGGATTTTGAGAACCGCCTTAGACGCAATAATGTCCGCATTGTCGGACTGCCAGAAAAGGTGGAGGGCCGTGACCCCACACAGTTTGTGGAGCAGTGGATGACCGAGGTGTTCGGCAAGGATGCTTTTACACACTTATACGCGGTCGAGAGGGCCCACAGAGTGCCAACTAGGCCTCTCCCGCCGGGCAACCCCCCCGCCCGATCCTGGCCCGACTCCTGAATTATAGGGACAGAGAAATAATACTGCGGCTGGCCAGGGAAAAGAGAAATGTCCAGTTCAATGGTACCCGGGTCTCATTCTATCCGGATTTCTCTGCTGCAGTACAGAAGAGCCGTGCCCGTTTTACAGAAATTAAGAAACACCTGCAAAAGGTGCAGGCCCCATATGCCATGCTGTACCCTGCAAGACTTCGAGTCATTTTGAATGGCCAGGCCCACTTTTTTGAACACCCTGCTGACGCCTCAGACTGGCTGGACGCTAATGAGGGGGCACTACGCCAGGTGAGGAGGCCTCCTGCGGAAGATGACTGACACTATGGACCATTAGCACACGCACTGTCTACGATGTCCCTCGGATGAGGGCCCTGCCGGAAACACTCAATATCCTTTTTCTTTGTTGCTCTGAAATGCGAGTTCGGAAATGCTGTTATTGTTGCACCCAGCAATGAGGGGAGCAGTGGCTGCAGCCACTGGTGCTACTTACCTGGAAGAACACAGGGACCTGTTGTCCCAAGGTTTTCGGGGTTGCCAGTTGGCACCCCGCAGTTTGAGTTTACAAAGGTCCTGTGGGCAGACGGGCACACACCCCTCACGGGCGGTTGGCCTGCAACGGAAGAAATTGGCGAAATGCCCAGATGCACGGCTGTGTATCTATGTCCAGTACATTGTTTCAATTTACTCCAGAGCTTTTTTTGATTTGTTTCTGCTTTTTTCTATTTTTTCTCATGGGAGATCATGCTCTTCCCTCTACACTTGGTTTTTCAGCCTGTATCTATTATGAGTCCAGAGGTCCGCCACGGCTTTTTCTACTAAGGGGGTGGCGGGTGGAGGGAGTGGAGGAGTCTTTTCCCAGTCTGGTGACATGCAACAACCCCCCTGATGGCAACGGTAACTGTATTATCGTGGAATGTTAGGGGTCTGCAAGACCCGTTGAAGAGAACCATGGTCTCGTCCCTGATGAGAAAACAGCTGCCTGCTATTTGTGCCCTTCAGGAGACTCATTTGACCCTTGACTCTGTTTCTTGTATGGGATATCGGTGGGTGGGTAAGGCGTATCACTCCACTCACACCTCGTACTC
Source organism: Rana temporaria (assembly GCF_905171775.1). Lineage (NCBI taxonomy): Eukaryota > Metazoa > Chordata > Amphibia > Anura > Ranidae > Rana > Rana temporaria. The sequence goes on along the minus strand of NC_053489.1, from coordinate 18,640,659 downwards.
CAGGGGTGTCAGTGTACTGGTACATAGCTCACTGGATTATGAGGAATTGCATGCTGATATAGACGATGATGGGCGATATGTTTTTCTTTTATGCAAGTTGTTTGCCTTCAAATGTATTCTTGCTTTTGTATATGTGCCCCCCCCCTTACAATAACCAGGTACTGAGGGCTCTGGTTCAGTTCCAGGTGAGGTTCCCGGAGGTGCCACTGTTTGCCTTCGGGGATTTCAACTGCTACATGGACCCCCTGGTGGATAAACATCCACCGGGAGGGGATGGGAGAGGGACGGGACGGACGGCTCTTAGAAAGTTGGCGGAGGAGGTGGGCTGGAGAGACCCTTGGAGGGCTAGACACCCGGGGGACAAACAATTCTCATGTTTTTCGAAAAGTTACTCATCCCTGTCTAGGATTGATTTATGCCTGTGCTCACATGCTGCAGAGAAGTACATCTCAGAGATGACATATGGTTTACGAAGTGTTTCCGATCATTCCCCGTTGATAGTGTCCTTGGAGGTGCGTCCCCCTTCTGCGGTGGCCAAGGCCTCGTGGAAGATGAACGCCTTCTGGTTGAGCCTTTTCCCATCACACGACCACATTGAGGCCAGCATTGAGGAATACTGGCGTCTGCATACTGACACGGATAACATAGCGGTCACTTGGGAGGCCTTCAAGGCTGTCCTGAGGGGTTTGTTTATTAGGGAGATCCAGGCCATTAAGGGGAGGACAAATGCACATAGAGAGGGGATAGAACGGATGGCGGAGAATCTAGAGGCCACATTCATTGCAGATCGTTCGGACTCAAATAGGGAGGCGTGGCTCTCGGCGCAGGATGCTCTGTACCGGGTCACGACTTCGGGGGCAGAGAGGAAACGATTTTTTCAAAAGGCGGCTTTTTATGAGGAGGGTGAACACACTGGCCGCATGTTGGCCACCATTGCCCACGCCCAGCAGTTGTCTCCCTCCATAGGTGCGTTACGTGCCTCCGGGGGGGGTGACGAACTCCCCTGACCAGGTTCTTGCTGAACTGGTCGGGTTTTACTTGTCCCTCTATGGGTCCAGGAGCACGTACTCCTTGGACTCGCTTAGGGAATACTTGGACCCAGTCCAATTGCCACAACTATCGGTCTCAAATAGGGAGATGTTGGAGGCACCCTTGACCCTGGGTGAATTGCAGATGGCGACCAGCCTGTTCCCTAACTCGAAGGCACCCGGAGACGACGGTCTCCCTGTGGAGGTATACAAACAGTATGGGGAACTGATGCTTCCAGACCTCTTGAAGGTGTTTAATGCCGCAAGGGAGGTGGGTACTCTCCCACGTCCATGACCAGAGCAAACATTGTCCTGATCCTAAAGCCTGACAAAGACCCGCTTGACCCAGGATCCTACAGACCAATTTCCCTGTTACAGATTGATGTAAAGATTCTCGCCAAGGTCCTGGCGGTCAGGTTGAATGGTGCCATATCCACTATTATTCACTCTGACCAGTCGGGGTTTATGCCGCAAAATCGACGGCTATAAACTTGAGGAGACTCTTTCTCAATATGCAATCCCAGGCGGATAATATGGGGGACAGAGCTTTGCTGTCTCTCGACGCACACAAGGCGTTTGATAGCATCGAATGGGAATATCTCTGGGCGGTGATGCGAAAATTTGGGTTTGGAGAGGGATTCATTTCTTGGGTCCAGCTCCTATACTCATGCCCGGTGGCGGCGATAAGGGAGGGTGGCAGGGTGTCGCGCACTTTCGACCTGCACAGGGGCACGAGACAGGGGTGCCCATTGTCGCCCCTCCTCTTTGCCCTAGCCATTGAGCCTCTCGCGGTCATGATACGGACGGATCCATTGATTCAGGGATTCCATTTTGGGGACCTGCATGAGAAAATTATGTTATACGCCGACGATACCATGCTGCTTCTTGGAGACACGACCGGGTCATTGACGGAGGCCATGGAGGTGGTCCGGCGGTTTGGCGTATATTCGGGCCTGACCATTAATTGGACTAAGTCCTCTTTGCAGCTGCTTGATCGACGACCTCTCCTGCCAGGTTACGGCATGCCCGCTAGACTATGTCAGACTTAACCTCACCCCCTTGCTTAATCGCTGTAGGGACCGGGTCAAGGTGTGGAGCAAACTTAAATTGTCACCGGTGGGGAGGGTGAACTTTGATAAAGATGATTCTTATGCCACAATTACTATACATATTGCACAACTCCCCGATGGTCATCCCCCTGAAAAAGTTCCGAATTATTAATTCTATTTTCCGCTCTTTAATTTGGCTAGCAAAGCCCCCCAGGGTCAAACTTGAACAACTGCAATGTCCAAAAGAGGCCGGCGGATTGGCATTGCCCAATCCCTGGCTCTACTATTTGGCCTCCCATGCGCAGCATATTTTGAGGGTGGTTGGCCCTCAACAGGACCTCCAGCTGAATCTGAGGGACTCATCGGTCCGGCTGCTCAGATTCACGACCGGGGGGGAAGTGATAGAAGGACTAGAGGCCTTGAGATATCCGAAATCCAACAAACGGTTCCCCACATATGTACTCATGCAGAAAGTCTGGAACAAGGTCAGGATGATGCAGGGTGTGACAGGGTACACTAAATATAGCCCCATATGGGACAACTTCCACTACCGCGAGATAGCGAAAATACTGTATGGTTCAAGGTGGAAACAACATGTCATATCCCTTATGACACACATTGTAAGGGCAGGACGGCTGAGACCTTTTGCTGAGCTCAGGGCTGACTTTCAGCTCCCGATGTCCATGCACTTTTATTACCTACAACTCAAACATGCATATGAAGCCCAGAGGGAGGATGACATATGGGTCATGAATGTGGCACCGGTCTTTAATTACCTATCGGATGTGTCCTCCTACAAGGGATTTATATTCAGCTGCTATGCTATGCTGCTCAACCTCTTCTTACCAGGTGCCCCTCACAGGGCAGTGGCGCTATGGGAACGGGATGTAGGAGCGTTTGAGGATGAGCAGTGGGAAGAGGCCTTGCAGGCGGTTCCCGCTTGCTCCCTAAACGTGGCACAGAGACTTTCACAGCTGTACATACTCCTACGGGTTCATTACACGCCGGCCAGGCTGGCGAGGATGGGACTGGGGGTGGACCCCTGCTGTACTAGATACTGTAGAGACCATGGAGATCTCATTCACCTCCTGTGGCGATGCCCGAAGCTCCATCTGTATTGGTCAGGGGTGGTGGATACGGTTAACAGGGCCTTTCAGGCTCAGGTTCCTTTGGAGCCCAAGGTGTGTCTCCTGGGGATCACGGAGGGTCTCCTGGTAGAGGATATCCCTAGACAGGCTATAGGTAGAGCCCTGTACCAGGCCCGCTTGTTAATACTGAGACACTGGAAAGACACTGAACCACCGACAGTGCAGGAATGGGTTAAACAAATGGGAGTCACACTGAGGTTGGAGAAGGTGGTGTATCAGAAACGAGGGACAAGCGGCAAATATGAGAAGTTATGGGCCCAGTGGCTCGATGTTCCTGGACTTGCACCAATAGATTTGGTATACGACAGGTTATTTTAGGACCTCTTCTAGCTGGGTTGGGAGCAACCTTATAAGCCCCGCAGGGGGAGGAGACGGGATTAGTTGCAGGGAATTTTACCATGAGGCGGAGATTTGACTGTAGTACAAAGTTGTGTTTTACGTGTACTCTCCCATGTGATTTTCAATGTGAATATGCTCTGGAGATTGTAAACTGTTTTATTTTTATATATGCTCAATAAAAACATTTGTTTGAGAAAAAAAAAAGAGCTTTGGTAGAATCCTAGAGAAAAAAACAAGAAAGGATAGCACAATAAAACACAAATTGTGAACAACAAAAAAGGCCTCCAGAAAAAGACCAGGGGCTTCACTCTTTTACCTATGGTGCACACTCGCAAGATACCCCTGTCAAAGAGTGCATCCTCTGTAATCATAGACATGAAACATCTCTGAGGAGGGGGGTCTAAAGGATGTGGGAGGATTAGGGATAAGGGACAGAGATAGGGGGTTAAGGGAAGGGATGGGCTGGTGAGGGAAGGAGAGGGGGAAGCCAATAAGCAAGTGGGGATAACAGGCTTGTGCATTAAGCAAATCAGAGTAGGCTGTAGGCGGCAGCTAATAAGGTCTGCTAGATGAGGTAAAGTAAGAGCACGTGGCAAGGACTTAACATAGAGAGAGGGTCTCCCCTGGAAATTATGTTTCAGATGATCAGTTCTCAAGAAATATGAGATAGCACAGAATAGGCAGCTATAAAGAAGAGACAACAGGTGCAAACCGCATAGATTATCAGGAACGGGTGATCAGCGGTGCGCAAAACGAGCATCTGGGATTCCAAGCGCACTCTCTTGTAGGGAGGTTTCTTAGGACTTTGCTGGTTTCTTGTTGACAGAGCAGATCTTCTAGGGGAGGAAGAATCGATGGCTGAAGGGTGTGTGATGTTAAGGTAGTGCTCGACTTTAGATGCAGAAGTGAATGTGACCCGCTCACCCTTGGCAGGTTGTATATGCAGAATAGCTGGGTACGCCAGTGTAAATTTGATGTGGCGGTTGTAGAGTGAGGAGCAGACCACAGAGAAGGCCTTGCACTGGGGCATTTCAAGGAGTAATCTGCGAAGAGGAGCAGTGGGTGATCATTAATGGTCAGAGTGCGGGCTTGGTGGAACTTTTGAAGTATGGCATGCTTGTCCACGTAAGATATCTGACAATCACAGGCCGGGGATTGGATCGCGATTCAAATGGATGACCAATATGATAGGCCTGTTCCACAAGGCAAGGGGTGCATAGCCCTAGCTGTTATTGGTGGAGCAGATGGTGGTGAACATGGAAGAAGAGTAGAACTCTGGGAGTCCTGTTATGCGCAGGTTGTTGTGCCTGGAACAATTTTCCAAGTTGTCCACTTTATCCTGGAGCTCATTTTGCACTGTAAAGAACCTGGCAAGAGCCACAGACACTGCAGCAGTATCATCTTCTATAGAGGAGATCCGCTCCTCTGTTTAGTTGATTCTCTGTGCCTGAAGCTAGAGCTCATTATGAAGGTGCTCTAGCCCTTTAAGAACCGATTTATGGCCTCAACTACCATGGGGGTCAATAAAGACATCACTGCCTGTGCAATGCTTGCTGAAGAGGTAGGGTCCATTTGATGGAGCTTAAAAGGTGCTGGATGCAGCACAGAAGTTTCTGCAGCAGAGGGCTCAGGACAAGGAGCGGGTGCCATGTTGGTTGCGGCATGAGCTGTGTGCCCTATGTCCATGCAGGGAGCAGGGGGCGCTCGAGGCCACGGATCACTCCAAGAGGTGTTCCCCAGGGATGAAGAAGGTAGTGGAGAGGGCCGTGTCTCCTAGATCCTCTCCATGCAGCATAATCAACCATCTTAAGTGAGGGTTTTTTTTTTGTCCCAACACCCATCTGTCACGTCTTTGTGATTAAGTGATTTTAAAATGGCCTGGATAAAATGGGCTTAGAGCCACAAGCACCACAGCTACTGTATATCATGAAACCAGATTCCACCTATTGGTGGACTTTGCCCATATAGATACATGGAAACATCTTTGTCCCAGTCGAAAAGGCTTACCCCTGTCTTTCTACCCCTCATTCCACTTTGTTTCAAATTGACTTTATACTGTTCTCCCAGCAGCTAATCTCAAGACTACAGAAGGCTGGATTCTGCTCCTGTTTTTTTTTTTTATCAGATCATGCCCCTTATTGGGTCACCCTAACACTGTTTACTAGTTCCTCTACACCAAGCTGGAGGCTGAATCCATTCTGGTTATCTATATTACAAGATACAGATACATTAAATACAGAATGGAAGTTTTTCTTTAACTTTAATTCCGGAACAGCAACCCTGCTGGAGGTATGGGAAGCATTTAAAAAACATGCCTGTCTACTACTAACTAAGCATATCTCTAAATGTAAGTGGCCTTCTAAATTTTCCTATGTTCAGGCAGTAGATCAGTTAACCTCCTTGGAGGAGCTATATGTAACTGCACCCTCTGCAGAATCTCTTACTAAAACTCCTAACTAGAGCTCTATACCAGATGTGTTATGAGAGGGCTAGGCATAAACTTTTTTTTCAATAAGCAAAGCATTTTTAAACATGGAGCTCACCCAGGGAAATCATCAGCTTATCTGGCTCATATAGATTTCAGACCCCCAGTGGTTATTAAGATCACCTCCACATGGTTTCATTACAGACCCAGAAATGATTAGAAGAGAGTTTGCTATATGTTTTTCGAGATGTTTGTACATCTAAGGTTGATTACCCTGCCCAAACTCTACATGACTTGTTGGATGCTCTTACCTTCTCTAAATTGACAGAGGCACAGGAAGTTATATTGGAGGCTCCTATTTCAGTAGATGATACATAGCTCACTATGGCTCACTTTGCCATTAAAAGGCTCTGGGATCACCTGTTGAGTTCTATACCCTCTTCTCTGACACATTAGTTCCTAAATCATTGGCTCTTTATCATGCTATATTTGAGGTTTCTACCCTTTCTGATTCCATATGTGAAGCTCTTATAGTGCTAATACCCAAGTCCAGAAAGGACCCCTATCAACCTGAGTCATATAGGCCTATCTCCCTATTGCAAACTGATATCAGAATACTAGCCAAGATCCTAGCCCTTTGTCTAAACAAGGTAGTTTTGTCTTTAATTCATCCATATTAGACAGGTTTTGTGCAGGCCAAGAACACAGCCTTTAGCACCAACACCTATTTACGAATCTTCAGGTCTCTCACAATCAAATTGGCTCCATGGTGGTAGTCAAACTTGATGCTGCCAAATGTTTGATTCAGTAGAATGGCTTTAATTACTGTATGCTAGTTGAACCCCAGACTATGTCACTTAGGTCCCACCCTGGTCCTCAAAAAAACAATGTCTCTAGGTGGATTGGCAGTCGCTGACTTTGGTTTACATTACCTTGCGGCCCAACTCTCCCACTTTTACCATTTTGATAAATATGATAAACATAGATACCAATTTCTGGTCTGTCAAGTCCCTGAGTCACATCTGAGTCACATCTCATGCATCCTTTCTGTGATTTGCTGAGGTGCCTGGGTGGCTCCCTTGTTTCTTTGAGATGCTCTGGCCTTCTTTTCCAGCACAGACGGATCTGGTACCTGGCCATGTCTAAAATTAACTGTTCTATGTTACATATGAAAATAAAGTGCAGCGCCAGAAATAAGAAGCACCTTCCATATACTGGGAAATGCTATAAAAGTCAAAATACAGATTGTCCAATCATACAAGCAACATGTGTGATTGTAAAACTAGTATTGGTGTAAAGTCTACAGTAATAACTAGTGCTAGTGACCGTGAAAACACAAGTCAATGTGCATAAATAATGTCCATCCAAATACAGTAAAGCTGTCAGGACCTGTACAAGAGATGGAGCCTGCTTCTTCCCAATGTCACCGTGTCTGGAATCCCATTCAGAGATATTACCAATCATCAAAGTAAGAAGAGGTTGAATACCCTTACTGGCTGTGATGGACCCAGGAACACCACACGGTGGTGGGTCAAAAGCGCATAATCAACCCGATTTCCTGGGGTGCAGCTCCTCTCGATGACCCTGGAATTCGATTCTCCACGGTAGTAAGATCCAAACTGACTCAAATCCTGGTTGTGGTATAATGAATCACTGTTTCCTCTGTATCATGGGATGGACTCACCACATAAAAAAGGAAAAAAGGAAAAGAGGACGCCTCCTCATAGTGTAAAAAAATGATACAAAATGTATTGTTCAAAAGGAGATCAATCAAACATGAACACACTCGGTAAAAAATGCATATCCACATCAAAAGGTAAAAAACGTGAAAGCCTTAAAAAATCCCTGTATGAGAAAAAAGGTAGCACAGTATAGGAATGGCTGGGGCCAGTGTATGTGCCCGACCGGTTTCGTCTGCTGGGGCATACGCGTATGCCCCAGTTGAAGTCTTAGCAGACGAAACTGGTCGGGCACTTGAAACTTACATGAAACTTTGGTAGCAGAAAAGTGGTGGCTCAGGGATGGATACAGGCTACACCTCCCACTCTCACAGCCTGGATTAATGTAATAAACTTTACCCTACAAAAAGGTTATTTATACCAACAGGGGCTGTCCGGGCAAATATAACAAAATCTTGGACAGATGGTTACAGTCTCCATTGACTTGTACCTCATAGTGGTAACTTAGACTTCTACTCCCCCCCATTGTATAAATTAACACTTAGGTTGTCCCCAATATATCACTTAGGCTAATTGTGATATTGCTTCTTAATAATAATATGTACGCTAATAATATATACGGCTTATTGTGGCTCTGCCTCTCGCCTGAGAGGCCCAACTGTGTGCCAATGTTATTTATTTCTGTTATTTTTCTTGCTGTGTCAAGTTGTGAGTTGGTGCAGCTGTATAAATCAATGTCCACAATTTGTTCTTTGCTATTGGGTTTTATGTTAATGTCTAGTATACTACTTGCACCTATATGTTGTATTTTGCACAAAACTCAATAAAGCTTAGTTTGTAAAAAAAAAAAAAAAATAGTAGCAGTAGCGATTCAAAATATTGTGGTCCACATTCAGATCATTCCCTGTTTTGTCATACAGAATTATTATTCACAGTTAAAAGTACTTAAAAAACAAAACAAAAAAAAAACTTTTAGTAACCATAACTTCAATGTCTTCCATAGAATGGTCTTTTTTGTAACCACTGTCCTGTGTCACCAATGTATGACCCATGCTTGCACTTGCTGCACTGAATAAAGTGCATCCCATTACTGGAGGCCAAGCTGTATGATCCTGTAAGACTGAAGGTTCCTTTTATTTGTGTGACAATGTTCAATACATTTACTTTACGTTGCTACACAGTTTGCAACATTTGCAGTACGTATTGTTCTTAGGTTGTGTTCCTTTTCTAAATCCCCGTCCTCAGAATGAAGCTTCCCGCTGATTAATTGATGTATGAGGTTGGGTGGTTGCCTGAAGGTCAGCACTGGGGGTTGTTGGAATTCTCCTTTCAGGGTTCTGTCCTCTGTTATGATGGGTTCCATCTATTTCATTATCTCTCTCATCCTTCTAGTGCCGGATTGTATGTGATTACTAGAGGTACACGGATATTTGTTTTCTTCTCTTTGTATTGTAGGAGATTTTCTCTTTGGGTTTCTAAGGCAGCGTTTATGTTTGTACTGAAAGTTTTGTTTCTGTAACCTTTTTAATGAAAGGATTCTGCTAGTACTTCTAGATGTTTATTTCTGTATTCTGGCTCAGAAAATTTTCTGTGGTATCCAGACTAATGAAGGGCCACCTTCTGGAATAGTTCACATGTTTCCACCAAGGTTTGCATTTTACATCATTCTAAACACCAGAAGCTTGTCTTACTTACACTATTATATCTGTAGTTTTGTTCTTGAATACTTCATATCCTTCTATATTATCTCAGGTCCCAAGAGGTCGATGCTCTGAGGAATGTCTTCCAGGTTTCAGAAAATCTGTAAGAGAAGGATATCACCCATGTTGTTATAATTGTGCTCCGTGTTCAGAAGGAGAAATATCAAAACAATCTGGTAAGCTTTATGTTTCTTTAACCACTTCAGCACCAGAAGATTTGGCTGCTAAATGACCAGGGCATTTGTTCCGATACGGACTTGCGTCGCTTTAACTGACAATTGTGTGGCCATGTGAAGTTGTACCCAAACAAAATTGACGTCCTTTTTCCCGACAAATCTAGCTTTATTTTGGTTGTATTTGATCGCCTCTGCGGTTTTTATTTTTTGCTTAGTGTAAACACATGATTTATGTGGTCAAAAGGCGAACTGACACAAAGTAGCGTCGTTTCGCCCAGGACAGCCAACCTTCCGCAGTAAAACTGCAGCGGCTGGTCGGGAAGGGGTTAAGAAGAATCTCATATTGATGATGTTGATGAAATTAAAACTTTCAAAGTCCTTTAAAATGATTCTGTAACCACTTTACACTTTGCAGGCTGAACATCTCCCCAAATTGTATAAATTTAATGATTACTGATTTCGCCTTTCTGCACTTTTCTTCTACCTCTGACCCTTCCGGAAGTGTTGAAGGTTTTCTCAAGCAAGCAATGGAAATCAGCTTTCTCCTCCTGTCTGCCTGAGAAAGTCTCCAACAGTTTTGTATTTATCAAACAGTAATGGTCTGAAAAATGATTACACGGAAGAGGCCAAAACTGTCAAATAGTTCCATTCTCTGTATACCGTGCCTAATGTTATTTCACTTCTTTTTACTCTACAGACAGTGAACTCTGCAAGAAGTGTCCTGAAAATGAATGGCCTAACAAAGCTAAAACGATTTGTATTGACAAGGTCAATGAGTATTTATCATACGAGGAGGACATTCTAGTTGTATTTTTTTCTATAACTTCAGTCATATTTGCTACAACATCTCTCCTTATACTTGGACTATTTGTTTGGTTTCGGAGCACTCCCATAGTCAGAGCCAATAACCGGAACCTCAGCTTCATTCTGCTCCTCTCCCTCATACTGAGCTTCCTTTCTGTATTCCTGTTCCTTGGCCGTCCTGTGGATATTACCTGTATGCTGCAACAAGTCACTTTTGGAATTCCCTTCACCATCTCAGCATCTTCTATCCTCGCCAAAACCATCATGGTCTTCATTGCTTTTAAAGCCACCAGACCTAGAAGCTCTTGTAGAAAATGGGTGGGAGTCAAACTTCCCAACACAGTCATGTTATTCTGCTCATCCATTCAGGTTATGAATTGCATTCTCTGGTTGTCCATCTCTCCACCATTTCAGGAGTATGACATGGACTCCTATCCTGGGAAGATCCTCATTCAGTGTAATGAAGGGTCAGTTATTGGGTTCTACTCTATGTTGGGCTATATGGGGTTTCTGGCAGCTGTGAGTTTTGTTCTGGCTTTCATGGTGAGGACATTACCGGACAGTTTTAATGAGGCCAAGTACATCACCTTCAGCATGCTGGTGTTCTGCAGTGTCTGGATTGCCCTGATCCCGGCCTATCTGAGCACCAGAGGGAAATACATGGTGGCTGTGGAGATATTCGCCATACTGACCTCCAGTGCTGGAATATTATTGTGTATGTTTTCTCCAAAACTCTACATTTTACTTTTCAAACCTGAACTGAATACAAAGAAAACAATTCTGGAGATGAGAATGATGTAAATGTAACACAAAGATTCAATGTATAATGCTGTAGACCAGATTAAACACATTCAGCCATATTGTTAAATCATCATCATCATTATGAAGGGCTTTTGTGTATAGGCAGGTGAACTGGATGATGAAGATTGGAGTAAGGTGTTGGAGGTTGGTAAATTAGTGTCTCCTAAAATGTCAGATAGACTTGCTCAAATATACATTATTCATAGATCATCTCTTGCTCCAGAACGTATGGCTGAATTTTGTCCCTCCCCGAGCCCCATGTGCCCCAAATGTCTAATCTCCACTGTTATCTTTGGGTATTTACTCTGGCATTGTCCTTGTATTCAGGGATTTTGGACGTAAGCTGCCCAATTCCTTCTTGGTCAGATGGGCTCACTGGTGACAATGGATCTGAGACAATGCCTGTTGGGTCTATTCCTGGACTCCGATATGGATAAACAAACTCTTAAGTTTGTGCATAAAACTTTGGTGGCAGAAAGGTGGGGGCTCAGGGATAGATACAGGCTACACCCCCCCCCCCCACTCTCACAGCCTGGATTATGTAATAAACAACAATTCTTGGACAGATGGCTACAGTCTCCACTGACTTGTACCTCATAGTGGTAACTTAGACTCCTACTCCCTCCATTGTATTAATTAACATGTAGGTTGTCCCCAATATATCACTTAATTGTGATATTGCTTCTTTAATAATATATATTGCTCATTGTGGCTCTGCCTCTCGCCCGAGAAGCCCATCTGTGTGTCAATAATATTTATTTCTGTTATTTTTCTTGCTATGTCACATTGTGAATTGGTACTGCTGCATAAATCAATGTCCTCAATTTGTTCTTTGCTATTGGGTTTTATGATAATGTCTATTATGATACTTATACCTAAATGTAACACATTGATTCAATGTATAATGCTGTAGACCAGATTAAACAAATTCAGCCATATTGTTAAATCATCTTCATAATTATGAATGACTTTTGTGTATTTTTTATGTATATTAAATACCTCCTGTCTGCATATTGTACATAAGTGGAATGAAGGTGGATGTTACACGGTGTGAAACTATATTACAGATTCATTTTTTTTCTTGCTCTTACATGCCCCCTATTGTGACTACACTGTCCATTGGACGGTGCCAATCACAAAAATATGCTGTGACCAATAAAAGCATTGCACAATGTAACCAACACCTGCAGTTAGCAGCTTGCTATCACTTTGCTCTCACACACTGATCAGTGTGTTAGAGGAAAAAAAGCTTCAAGATCACCAGCCAGTAAGGATGAGCTGAATACAGGCCCCCCCCCCCTGATTCGGTTCACACTAGAACTTGCGAACAGGAAAACACGCAAACATCCATAAAGTCTATGGGACACGAATGTGAAAAATCAAAAGTGCTAAGTCTTATATGCAAGTTATTGTCATAAAAAGTGTTTGGGGACCCGGGTCCTGCCCCAGGGGGCATGTATCAATACAAACAAAGTTTTAAAAACTGCAGTTTTATTGGAAGCAGTGATTTTAATAATGCTTAATGTAAAACAATAAACATTTAATATTCCTTCAAATTTCATTACTGGGGGGTGTCTATAGTATGCTTATAAAGTGGCACATTTTTCCCGTGTTTAGAACAGTCCCTGCAATAAAATGACATTTATAAAGGAAGAAAGTCATTTAAAACTGCTCCCAGCTATAATGAATTGTCGGCTCCCAGCAATACATATAAAAGTCATTGAAAAAAATGGCATGGGTTCCACCCTCAGTCCTCTACCAGGCCTTTTGGGTCTGGTATGAATATTAAGGAGAACCCCAAACCAAAAATAAAATACAAATCCTTACCAGGCCCGTCAGGTCTAATATGGTTATTAAAGGGAACCCTGCGCCATTTTTTTTTTAAATGGCATAGGGGTCCCCTCAAAATGCATACCAGACCCAAAGGGCCAAAACCGTACCAGGCCACATGCTCTCAACACGGGGGGTGCTTCGGAGTCACCTCTAAAGCACCTTGTCCCCTTGTTGATGGGGACAAGGGCCTCATCCCCACAACCCTTGCCTGGTAGTTGTGGGGGTCTGTGGGCTGGGGGCTTATCGGAATCTGGAACCCCCCAGATCCCGGACCCCCTATATGAATTGGTTATGGGGTACATTGTACCCCTACCATTTCACCCAAAAAAGTGTCAAAACTGTTAAAAAAAGACAAGAGCCAGCTTGGGACAAGTCCTTTGTTAAAAAAATAAAATAAAAATTCCAGCAATGTAATCCATTCTCTGAACGATGAGAGAAGAGAAACACAACAGTTTCACCTCCATGGTAGGTGGCCGCTGTCCACTGCTACCGAGGTACACAGAGGCAATATAGCACTGTATATGAGGATCGTATATCAGGTTACCAAGGCACATTAGGACACCAACCCCATCCATGCTTCCCTGGACACCACTGTACATGAAGAATACTAGACGATAGCCACCGCAAGATCCCGGATTCCCTCATCATCACTTTCTACATCACGCTCTTACCTTACAGTGGTAAGGTAAGGAGCCATTGCACATTGAGGTGTTTATACACTGAAGAGGATTCACATCACTGAAAGACTGTGGGCCGGATTCAGATAGCACTTACGCCGGCGTATCTCGAGATGCGCGGCGTAAGTGTAAATTTGCGCCGTCGTATCTATGCGCCGTACTCAGAAAACTAGATACGCCGTAAAATAGCCTTCCTCCGACCGACGTAACTTTTTTTTCGCCGGCGTATCGTAGGCGCATATTTACGCTGGGCGCATCTGCAGCTCCCATTGTTTTCGTATTCAAATATGCAAATGAGGGAGATACGCCGATTCAGAAACGTACGTTTGGCCGGCGCAGTCTACGTGTGGTGCGCGGAAGTGGAATATCTGGCTTAAAGTTACCCCTCATAAAGCAGGGGTAACTGCACCAGACTTGTTCAAGTCAGCTGGAGAGCAGCTACAGCAGCACCATTTCAGATGAGCTGAGCCACCACACTTGCAGGACAACACATCTGTATGCCAACATGCCAGGGGCAGCCGTGGTCATAGCACTACTGCGTCTACGGGCACGTAGGAGGGCACGGGAGAGGATATACCGAACGCGCATAGACGTCTTTGGCATGGGGGAATCGGAGGTGTATTGCATCTTCAGATTCAGCCCTGATGCCATCCTGGAATTAGCCAGAACCCTGCATGATGATATCACCAGCAAGACACACCACATACATGCAGTGCAGCCACTGGACAAGGTCCTGGCAACACTGCATTTCCTTGCAAGTGGATCTTTTCAAAGAACAAGTGGATTAGTGGCTGGGATGTCACAATCCACCATGAGCAGATGTGTGCACCAGGTTGTCCCCGAAATCATCAGATGCATGTCCCACCACTTCATCGGACCCACCCAGGAGCATCTGCGGCAGAAGGCAATGGCAGATTTCTTCAGAATTGCAGGATTCCCACGCACCGTGGGGGCCATTGATTGCACACATGTGGCACTATGCCCCCCCGTGACACAGAGCACATATACTGCAATCGTAAGCATTGGCATTCCATCAACGTACAGGTGATAGCCGATGCCCAATGCCTCATATGGCACGTCCGTGCCAAACACCCCAGGGCCAGCCACGACAGCTACATATACCGTCAAAGCACCATCCCAATGGAATTTGAACAGAATGTGTATGGGAACAGCTGGCTGGTTGGTGAGTGACATGGGAGTCAGGCATGACTGTCTGCCCCCATGATGCAGACATCACGAGGGGCACATGCACGACTAACATCCTACTGTCTTTTCCCTTCCAGGTGACTCTGCATATGCACTTGGACCCCATCTCATGACTCCATTCCGGAATCCCCAAACCACAGAAGAGAGAAGATACAATTATGCACACACACATACCCGTGCAGTGGTGGAACGTACCTTTGGCCTCCTGAAGTCCCGTTTCCGATGCCTGGATAAGTCGGGGGGACCCTGTTGTATTACCCAAACTTTGTGTGCCAGATCATTGGTGCATGTTGCGTGCTGCACAACTACACCATGAGAAAGGGCCTGGAGATTGACCGACGTGATGACCTGACCCCCCAACCACACAGTCCCCCCCTGCCCGAGGGTACCCCATCTGCTGAGGGATCAGCAGTCAGGAGATGCCTCGTGGTAGGCTTCTTTGCACATTAAACACACACATTCATCATGGCACAAGGAGAATGCACGCATGCACACCACTGTGGCCCCTAGCACACACCCCACATCCACATCACATTGGATTAGCCCAAGTCCACCAAGCAGGACTTGGGAGCAGCAACGCCACGGCAAGGCTCCAAATATGTTGCTGACCATTCATACCACATTCACACGGCCGTGGGGATAAAATCTCCCCAACGAGCCAGGGTGACACCCCTTACTGGCAGGAGTGTCACCCCCACATTCACACACCAGTCACACTGTAGCCTGCACTCCTGACCGTGTGCAGGGATTAGAAAACAAAAAACTCATAACCTGAGTGAAAATAATAAAAAAACTCATGATCTGAGTATACAAAATCATAAAAAAAACTCAACATTTGAGCCAAAAAGAAAATCAACAAAAATAAATCATCTGCCCTGGCGTGGGCTGCGCCTAGTGCCTAGGCTCTTGGTCTGCAGTCGCCCGGGGGGAGCCTTAGGTGGGGGAGTTATCTGGTGGAGGGACATCCCCCGGTTTCTCCCTGGCTGCCTGGCTGCCCTCCAATGCCAGGGCGATGCGGCGGAGGTAGGTGCTAGTCACCGCCTGCATTCGCAGCTGGCGGGTGGTGTTATTGCGCTGGTGGCGCTGTGTCTGCCTCCCCTCCTCTCGTACAGCAGCTGCCAGGCTCCTCCCCTCCACCTGCATGGCAGCCTTATTGGCCTGGACTGCCTCTGCCAGGCTCCGCACCTCCGTTACTAGGCATGATGTGGTGGCCTGAAGATCCCCCATACATGTTAGAATGCCAGTGCAATTGGCACTCACGTCCTGCAGGCTAGAAATAAATGCCACATTATGTCCCTCCTGCTGGGTGAGGGCCTGCTGCACAGAGAGTGCACAGGCAGCCTGGGTCTGAGCCGAGGAGGCCAGGCTCTCTGCCACCTTGTGCAGGTCCCCCACTAATGCTGACATGTGGTGGCTTTGGCGGGCCTGGTCCCTGGCCAAATTCGCCTCCAAGGCCTCCGGGACACCTCTTGTTTTCCGGGTAGCCTTCCTTGGGGCAGAGGAGGCTTGTTGCAGGCTGGATGGGGTGGCCCTTGAGGGGCTATCCCTGATGGGGGAGGTGGCCCTTGAGGGGCTATCCCTGATGGGGATGGTGGCCCTTGAGGGGCTATCCTTGATGGGGACAGTGATCCTTGAAGGGCTATCCCTGATGGGGGAGGAGGTTGGGGAGGGAACAGGTATGGGGGTCTCCTCAACTATAAAAAACCTGTCCTCAATATTGACCTGCTCCTCTTCTACTTCCTCAACAGGTGAGGAGGGGTCACTCTCGGGCCAGGGATGGGGTCGGTCACCCAGCAGCCGACGACGGCCCAGCTACCTCCTGGACATCTGAGGATGACACAAAACATTCACATGTTGGTGGACCCACACACTTGTCACATGTTCCCTTGCCCCCCCACACATGATACACACCAGAGAGAAGATAAAACACACTTACCTGTCCTCAAGGGCTGATCAACAGAATCAAAGCCCTCCAGGCCCTCCACCAGCTCCCTATCCAGGCACCTGGCAATGATCATCTCATCGGCAGTGAGGGTTAGGTTGGTGGCTGGTCTTTAGCACTTAATTTATGGTAATGAGCCATCTTTCACTAGAGCACAACACCACATATTGGCCCAGATTCAAGAAGCAATTGCGCCTGTGTAACCATAGGTTACACAGCGCAATTGCTTACTTGCTCCGGCGTTACGAATGCTCCTGATTCAGGAACATCGTAACGCAGACTGCAGCCTAAAATCTGCGTGGCATAAGGATCTTATGCCACGCATATTTTAGGCTGCATTCTTGCGATGACCGCTAGGGGGCGCTCCCATTGTGCTCAGTGTATAGTATGCAAATTGCATACTAACACCGATTCACAATGTTGCGCGAGTCCTGCGTACGCAAGTTACGTCGTTTCCGTACGGCGTGTTTAGCGTAAGGCTGCTCCTTCTAATAGTAGGGGCAGCCAATGCTAAAGTATACCCGTCGTTCCTGCGTCGCGAAATTTGAATTTCACGTTGTTTGCGTAAGTGATTCGTGAATGCCGCTGGACGCCATTCACGTTCACTTGGAAGCAAATGACGTCCTTACGACGTCATTTGCCGCAATGCACGTCGGGAAAGTTTCCCGACGGAGCATGCGCTCTACGCTCGGCGTGGGAGCGCGCCTAATTTAAATGATTCCCGCCCCCTACGGGATCATTTAAATTGCGTGCTCTAGCGCCGGGCAATTTTGCCGGCGCGCCCGCGCAATTCATGGAGCTTCTGCTCCGTGAATCAAGGGCAGCAGAGCAAATTTGTGGGGGCGCAGGGCAAAATCGTTGCCCTGCGCCTCCGCAAAAAAAGTGCAAATCTCTTTGAATCCGGGCCTCTGATTTATATATATATATTTATTGTTGGTATAGATTGACCAATCCGGTGTCTGGTGCAACTAGTGTTCCATTATTTATTATTATCTATGTAGCGCAGGATTATTCTCTTTGGGCCAGATTCACGTAGCCCGGGCGCAGCGTAACTTAACCGATTTAGGTTACACCGCCGCAAATTTTCTGGCTAAGTGCCCGATCCACAAAGCACTTACCTGGAAATTTGTTGTATCCTAAATCCGTCCGACGCAAGGCGGGCCAATTCAAATGGGGCGGGTACCATTTAAATTAGGCGCGCTCCCGCGCCGGACGTACTGCGCATGCTCCCGATGCAAATTTCCCGACGTGCTTTGAGCGAAATTACAACGCGCCGACGTTTTGTGAATCGCGACGTGAAAAAAAGACTTGTGCCGGGAAAATTTTTTTTTTTTAAAAAATTCAAAAGCAACGCGGGAAAGACGGGTATACTTTTACATGGTGTACTAATTTTACACTTTGTAAAAGGTGCCCTATCTTTGCAACGGCAAACTAACACTTGCGGCGACGTAACGACGGGAAAAAGTTTTGTGGATCGCCCTAACTGCTAATTTGCATACCCTGCGCTGGTTTACGACGCAAACTCCCCCCAGCGGCGGCCGCAGTATTGCATCCTAAGATCCGACAGTGTAAAACTATTACACCTGTCGGATCTTAGGGATATCTATGCGTAACTGATTCTATGAATCAGTCGTATAGATAGAAACAGGGATACGACGGCGTATTAGCAGATACGCCGTTGTATCCCTTTTGTGAATCTGGCCCTTTATGCCCCGTACACACGATCGGAATTTCCAATGGAAAAAGTCAGACGGACTTTTTCCATTGGAAATTTCGACCGTGTGTATGCCCCATCGGAGTAATTCCATCAGAAATTCTGATGAATTCCATTGGAGTTTACATAGAGAACATGTTGGGCTAGATTCACGTAGCTGCGCCCATTCATACGGCGGTGCAGCGTATCGTATTTACGCTGCGCCGCCGTAAGTTTGAGAGGCAAGTGCTGTATTCACAAAGCACTTGCCTCCTAACTTACGGCGGCGTATCGTAAATGGGGGCGGCGTAAGCCCGCGTAATTCAAATGTGGAAGGGGGGGCATGTTTTATGCTAATGTGTGATGACCTGACGTGATTGACGTGTTTTCCGAATGGCGCATGCGCCGTCCATGTACATATCCCAGTGTGCATTGCTCCCAAGTATGCGGCAACAACGTATTGGTTTCGACGTGAACGTAAATTACGTCCAGCCCTATTCACGAACGACTTACGCTAACATCGTAATAAATTCAATCTTTGAAGCGGGAACGACGTCCATACTTAACATTGGCTGCGCCACCTAATAGCAGGAGCAACCTTACGCCTGAAAAGCCTAACGTAAACTACATAAATAAATTGCGCCGGCCGTACGTACGTTTGTAAATCGGCGTCCCTAGCGGCCAACGTAATATTGCACACAATTCTACGCCGCCGCATTCAAGTTACGTCGGCAGAGGAAGCCTATAGGAAGCCTATTTTGTTTGCGTATCTGCCTTTGAGAATCGGCGTAACGATACACGGGTGCAGATTGGAAATTACGGCGGCGTATCTGGAGATACGCCGCCGTAAAAGCTACCTGAATCTACCCCGTTCTCTTTTACTCCAATGGAATTCTGTCGGAATTCTGATGTGAATTTGGTCGGACAAAGGTCCAATCGTGTGTACGGGGCATTAGTTATTCAATTGGTTCCACTAGATTTTAGTTAGGGTTATCAGAGTAAAGGAGGCGGAATACAAATGCCCCCCCACCCCCACACACTTTTCACATATTTATTAGTAAAGAAAAATTTTAAAACATTTATAAATTTCCTTCCACTTCACAATTATGTGCCACTTTGTGTTGGTCTATCATATAAAATAACAATAAAATACTTTTACGTTTTTGGTTGTAACATGAAATGTGGAAAATTTCAAGGGGTTCGAATGCTTTTTCAAGGCACTGTGGTAATTATAGCAGAGAGGGAGCTATATATATATAAAGGCATATCCATATATCAATAAATAGGTGCATATAACCATAGGGATAGCGTAGGAATAACTGAGAATAAAGAGCTCACAACTAGGGATGAGCCGAACATACCCGGGTTTGGTTCGTGCCAGAACGTTCGAACAGACCACGGGTTTTGCGCGAACATTTAGAACCCCATTGAAGTCTATGGGACTCGAACGTTCGAATAAAAAAAAACGCTAATTTTAAAGACCAATATTCAATTTAATGTTGGAAAACGTCTTTCAGAACCCGGGTCTTGCCCCAGGGAACATGTATCAATTGAATTTTTTTTTTTTAAACGTCAGTTTTTCCGGAGCAGCGATTTTAATGATGCTTAAAGTGAAAAAAAAGAAAATGAAAAATTCCTTCAAATATCACACCTGCTGTGTGTCTATAGTAGTGGCACGTGTTTAGAAATGTCCCTGCACAACATGAAATTATTATAAGAACAAAGTAATTTAATACTGCTTGCGCACGTGCTGTGTGGCAACAATATCTTGATAATTTTAGGGGTGGTGGGGGGGGCATTATTTTTTTGTGAAAGCAAAATTGTAGAAAAAAGGGCACCCCTCAAACATACTGTAATTGGAGAGCAACAAAGAGCCACGTGCAAAGTATTGCATCAACAAATGTTATTAGGTGCCCCTGTTACACAGGGGCACAAAAATGTGTCCGTAGGCACAACACAACACTGCAACCCCTCCCAATATCTGTAATTGGAGCGCAACAAGGAGCCACGTGCAAAGTATTGCATCAAAAATTGTTATTAGATGCCCCGTTACACAGGGGCACAAAAATGTGTCCGTAGGCACAACACAACACTGCAACCCCTCCCAATATCTGTAATTGGAGCGCAACAAGGAGCCACGTGCAAAGTATTGCATCAACATTTTTTATTAGGCGCCCCTGTTAAACAGGGGCAGAAAAATTAGGCCTTAGGCACTGGTGGCGGAGCACAGAAAAACAAAGGGCCAGATCCACAGCCAGCGGGCTTAACTTAAATCTTCCTATTTAAAAAAAAAGAGATGCGGCGGGAAAAAAAAAATGTTAAAAAAATTTGACAGCGTCGCGGGGAAAGAAGGGTCTACTTTTACATGGTGTACTAACTTTACACTTTGCAAAAGTAGCCCTAATTTTGCGTTTGCAAACTAACAACTTACGGAGACTTCACGAAGGGAAACCGCTTCGTGGATCTCCGTAAGTGCTAATTTGCATACCCGACGTGGAATTTCAGTGGCGGCCGAGGTACTGCATCCTAAGATCCGACAGTGTAAAACTATTACACCTGCCGGATCTTAGGAATATCTATGCGTAACTGATTCTGTGTATCAGTCGCATAGATAGAAACAGGGATACAACGGCGTATCAGTAGATACGCCGGCGTATCCCTTTTGTGGATCTGGCCCAAAATTTCTTACTAGCTATCAGCAAGAAAAGTGAGGAGGAGAAGGATATTCCATTAGCAGCATAACAGGACAGTCACTCAGCATCAGCAGTCTCAAAGGGATCTGACATTTCAACAAAAAATTATTATTCAATAACATCAGCATCAGGTGCTTGGTAGCTGGTGTTGATCCAAGCCTGATTCATTTTGATGAAGGTCAGTTGATCAACAGAGTCGGTGGAGAGGCACACCCTGTGATCGGTCACAAAGCCTCCAGCAGCACTGAATGTGCGTTCTGAAAGAACACTGTATGCAGGGCAAGCCAGTAGCTCAATTGCGTACTGTGCAAGCTCTGGCCAGTGATCCATCCTCAAGACCCAGTAAGCCAGAGGATTTCCGGTGGGGAAGGTGTCCAAGTCGGATCTTGCCGCTAGGTATTCCCGGACCATGTAAACCAGACGCTGGCAATGGTTGCTGGAACCGGTCAGACCTTGGGGCTGCGGACTAAAAAATTGTTTGAATGCATCGGTCAGATGGCCACCTTCTCCACCGCTCCTTCTCTGACTCACCGAAGCCTCAGCAAGACGTTGTCCAGGGCCAGGTTTTGTCAATCCTCTGGGAACGCATTGCACAGACCCTTCTGCAAGGCCTCCCGCAGAAGTTTCATCTTCTGCTCCCTCTGCGATGGCAACATAAGGTCCACTACCTTACTCTTGTAACGTGGATCAAGGAGAGTTGCCAGCCAGTAATGATCCCTCTCCTTGATAGCACGTACACGAGGATCCTTACGCAGGCTTTGCAGGATCAGGGAGGCCATGCAGCGTAGGTTTGCAGAGGCATTCGGGGCACAGTCCTCTGGGTCACTGAGGACGACAGGATCCGCAGCCATCTCATCCCAGCCACGTAAAAGTCCACATGTTCCTTGGGACTGTAAATGATCCCTTGAAGACTGCTGCTGTTGATGCTGAGTGCTAGGCTCCACCTCCATGCTGCTGATACAATCATCCTCCTCCTCCTCCTCATCCTCCTCCTCCTCTTCCTGTGTTCTAGGTGGGCAAGCAGGAACAGTGTCTGGATAAAGGGGGCCTTGAGAGGTAAGGAAGTCCTCCTCTTCCTCCCTCTGTTCTGCCTCAAGGGCCCTGTCCATTATTCCACGTAGGGTGTGCTCCAACATGTGAATAAGCGGGACAGTCTCACTGATGCATGCACTGTCACTGCTCACCATCCTCGTGGCCTCCTCAAATGGTGACAGGACAGTGCATGCATCCCTGATCAAGGCCCACTGGCGTGGTGAAAAAAACCCAAGCTCCCCTGAGCCAGTTCTGCTGCCATATTGGCACAGGTACTCATTGATGACCCTCTGCTGCGTGTGCAGCCGCTGCAGCATGGCCAACGTAGAGTTCCATCTGGTGGGCATGTCACAGATTAGGCGGTTCTTGAGCAGGTTGTATTCCCTCTGGAGGTCTGTCAGCCGAGCAGTGGCATTATATGATCTTCGGAAATGCACACAGACTTTCCTGGCCTGCTTCAGGACATCCTGTAAGCCTGGGTACCTGCCCAAGAACCGCTGCACCACCAAATTGAGAACATGCGCAAAACAGGGCACATGGGTTTTCCCTCTCGCAGGGCAGAGAGGAGGTTGGTGCCATTATCGCTGACCACCATTCCAGGCTTCAGCTGGCGTGGCGTCAACCACCTCTGAGCCTGCCCCTGCAGAGCTGAAAGAACCTCTTCCCCAGTGTGGCTCCTGTCTCCCAAGCACACCAGCTCTAGCACCGCATGGCATCTCTTGGCCTGCATTACTGCGTAGCCCCTCGTACGCCTACGCAGCACGGCTGGTTCTGAGCAAACATCACCACAGGAAGAGGCCACAGAGGAAGAAGAAGAGGAGGGGGTGGAGGAGAGAGGTGTGTCACAAGCAGTAGTAGTGTTTTGGAGGCGTGGTGGCGGAACAACCTCCAAAACTACTGTACCTTGCCCTGCGTCCTTCCCAGCTGCCAGCAGAGTCACCCAATGGGCCGTAAAAGACAGGTAACGTCCCTGTCCATGCCTGCTGGACCATGAGTCAGCGGTAAGATGCACCTTACCACTGACCGCCCTGTCCAGCGAGGCATGGACATTGCCTTCCACATGCCGGTAGAGAGCCGGAATCGCCTTCCGTGAGAAAAAGTGGTGTTTGGGTACTTGCCACTGAGGTACTGCACATTCCACAAACTCACGGAAGGGGGCAGAATCTACCAACTGAAAAGGTAGCAGTTGAAGTGCTAGCAATTTTGCTAAGCTAGCATTCAACCGCTGGGCATGTGGATGGCTGGGAGTGTACTTCTTTTGGCGCTGCAGCAGCTGGGGCAGGGAAATTTGTCTGGTACTATCAGTAGATTGCCCGCATGTACTACCACTACTACGTTGTGACACACCTATTTCTACACCTTCGGTGCAGGCTTCAGAGAGGACTGGGGGTCTAGTGGGGTTGGAGGTCACACAAGGGCAAGGGGAGGTCCGCTTCGGTCTTTGGTGTGGGTCTTTCTGGTATGCTTGCCAACGAGCTGCATGGCAGCTTGACATATGTCTGGACAAACATGTGGTGCTCAAGCGGGTGATGTTTTGGCCACTCGAGATACGCTTGAGACATATGTTGCAAACAGCAAAGGTACGATCTGATGGACATGTTTCAAAAAAGGCCCACACCAAAGAACTTTTGCTGTACCGTTGAGACACAGCAGCGCCACGTAATGCAGTTGGTGTGCTGCCCTTAAGCTGACCCCTGGAGGGCATCCTGCCTCTTTGGAGATGTGCCTGTGCCTTGTCCTCCTCCTCCTCTTCCTTCTCCTCTCTCCTATCAGGCACCCAGGTAGAGTCAATGACCTCATCATCCCCTCCCTCCTCATCATCACTGTCGAAAACATGGCAGTATGCTTCAGCTGGGGGAACATCACTCCCAGATTGTTGTCCCTCTCGGCCACCCCCTCTCCCTGGGCTCACATCAATGCCTTCCTCTATCTGTGTTCCGTCATCGGAGTCTTCAAAACGCTGCGCATCTTCATGTAGCATGTACCCAACACTGTACCCAACACAAGTTCGGGGGACTCCTCAGGAGGACACGGTGGGACTAGGGAAGGATTGTGTGATGCCATTGTGCAGAGGGAAGAGGACGCCTTGGCAGCTTTGCCAGACAAACTATGATCAGTCTGTGTGAGAGAGGATGAGGAGAATGAGGAAGGCTTGGTCATCCACTCCACTAATTTCTCTGCATGTTGAGGCTCAACACGGCCAGCTCCCGAAATGAAGGACGAGCGGCCACGTCCACATGCTGAAGAGGATGCACCACATCCACCACCAGCGTTACCTCTAGATGCAGAGCCTGCTTGCCCTCGTGACTCTCTGCCTCTCTTTGTCCTTCCAGCCATATTTATGCGTTCAGGTGTTATGTAACAAAATAGTCGCAGTCACACCGACTACGTTCAGGTGTTAGTAAACTGCACACACGCAGTAAGAGGGACTGCGTTCAGGTGTTATGTAACAAAATAGTCGCAGTCACACCGACTGCGTTCAGGTGTTAGTAAACTGCACACACGCAGTAAGAGGGACTGCGTTCAGGTGTTATGTAACAAAATAGTCGCAGTCACACGACTGCGTTCAGGTGTTAGTAAACTGCACACACGCAGTAAGAGGGACTGCGTTCAGGTGTTATGTAACAAAATAGTCGAAGTCACACCGACTGCGTTCAGGAGTTAGTAAACTGCACAAACGCAGTAAGAGGGACTGCGTTCAGGTGTTATGTAACAAAATAGTCGCAGTCACACCGACTGCGTTCAGGTGTTAGTAAACTGCACACACGCATTAAGAGGGACTGTTATGTAACAAAATAGTTACAGTCACACCGACTGCGTTCAGGTGTTAGTAAACTGCACACACGCAGTAAGAGCGACTGCGTTCAGGTGCTATGTAACAAAATAGTCGCAGTCACACCGACTGCGTTGAGGTGTTAGTAAACTGCACACACGCAGTAAGAGGGACTGCGTTCAGGTGTTATGTAACAAAATAGTCGCAGTCACACCGACTGCGTTTAGGTGTTAGTCAACTGCACACACGCAGTAAGAGGGACTGCGTTCAGGTGTTATGTAACAAAATAGTCGCAGTCACACCGACTGCGTTCAGGTGTTAGTAAACTGCACACGCGCAGTAAGAGCGACTGCGTTCAGGTGCTATGTAACAAAATAGTCGCAGTCACACCAACTGCGTTCAGGTGGTATTAAACAGCACCCGCGCAGTAAGAGCGACTGCGTTCAAGTGCTATGTAACATCACACACGCAGTGATACCAACTGCGTTTAGGTGGTATTAAACAGCACCCGCACAGTAAGAGCGACTGCGTTCAAGTGCTATGTAACAGCACACACTAAGTGACACCAACTGCGTTTAGGTGGTATTAAACAGCACACACGCAGTAAGAGCGACTGCGTTCAAGTGCTATGTAACAGCACACACGCAGTGACACCAACTGCGTTTAGGTGGTATTAAACAGCACCCGCGCAGTAAAAGCGACTGCGTTCATGTGCTATGTAACAGCACACACGCAGTGACACCAACTTCGTTTAGTTTCTATTAAACAGCACACACGCAGTAAGAGCGACTGCGTTCAAGTGCTATGTAACAGCACACACGCAGTGACACCAACTGCGTTTAGGTGGTATTAAACAGCACCCGCGCAGTAAGAGCGACTGCATTCAGGTGCTATGTAACACCACACATGCAGTGACACCAACTGCGTTTAGTTGCTATTAAACAGCACACACGCAGTAAGAACGACTGCGTTTCTGTGCAATTCAATAGCCCACTTGCATTAAAAGCGACTGCGTTTCTGTGCAAATAAATTGCACACATGCAGTAACAGGTAATGCGTCTATGTGCAATTAACTAGCACACGTTGAATAACACAGACTAATATTTTAAAGCTAATCCCTAATGCAGGCAATACAACACGTTAGAGCACTGCATGTAGAACAATCCCCTGCCTGACAGATACTAATAGCAGATCTAGCTGAGCTATACAGTTTATAAATATATTGACAACTCCTAGGGATGTGAATATATTCTCTACAAACTGTAGATTTAACTATACTGACTAGCCTTCCTGCTCTATCTATCTATCTATCTATCTATCTATCTATCTATCTATCTATCTATCTATCAATCTATCTATTTATCTATCTGGTAGAAAAGACACTGGGGCTGATTTACTATCCTCTGTGCGCTGCGCTGGTTCATGCCTTAATTAGTACTCCGGGTGAAGTCTTAATTAGGCACATGAACCAGCGTAGCAGCCGGCACATTGCAAGTAATATGTAAAGCCGCGCCGAACTCCCTATAGAAGTCTATGGGAGAAATCAATAATATGCAAGTTTTGTCCTAAAAAGTGTTTGGGGACCTCAGTCCTGCCCCAGGGGACATGTATCAACACTTTTTTTATTTTTTAAAACGGCCGTTTTTTCAGGAGCAGTGAAATTAATAATGCTTAAAGTGAAGCAATAAAAGTGAAATATTCCTTTAAATTTCGTACCTAGGGGGGGTGTAAAGTCAGCATGTGAAATAGCGCATTTTTCCCGCACTTAGAACTGTCCCTGCACAAAATGACATTCAGAAGGAAAAAAAGTCATTTAAAATTCACACGCGGCTATAATGAATTGTCGGCTCTGACAATTCAAAGAGGATTCATTTATAAAACAAACAAAAAATGTGTAGGGGTCCCCCAAATTAAATTACCAGGCCCTTCAGGTATGGAATGGATATTAAGGGGAACCCTGCCGTAAAAACAAACAAAAAAAAGACGTGCGGTTCCCCGCAAATATCCATACCAGGCCCTTCAGGTCTGGTGTGGATTTTAAGGGGAACTCCACCCCAAATAAAATAAAATGGCGTGGAGTCCCCCTAAAAATCCACACCAGACCCTTATCCGAGCATGTTAACCTGGCCGGCCGCAGAAAAGAGGGGGGGACAGAGTGCGGCCCCCCTCTCCTGAACCGCACCAGGCCACATGCCCTCAACATGGGGAGGATGTCCCCATGTTGATGGGGACAAGGGCCTCATCCCCACAACCCTTGCCCGGTGGTTGTGGGGGTCTGCGGGCGGGGGGCTTATCAGAATCTGGAAGACCCCTTTAACACAGGGGACCCCCAGATCCTGGCCCCCCTCTATGTGAAATGGTAATGGGGTACATTGTACCTCTACCATTTCACCCCAAAAAAATGTCAAAAGTGTTAAAAATGACAGTAGCCGGTTTTTGACAAATCTTTTATTCTCTTCTTTCCGCGGTTCTTCTTTCATTCGGGTTTCTTCCTCTGCTTCTTTCTTGGGTCTTCTCGTCCACATCTTGCCCGGTGTCTTCTCCTATCTTCTTCTCCTTCTGTCGGCCTTCTCGTCCCGCATCTTGCCCGGTGTCTTCTCCTGCCTTCTTCTCTGTCTGCCAGCCTTGTCGTCCACATCTTTTTCTTCCCCGGACGCAGCGCTTGAAATTGAATTAACCGCTCCTGGGACCACTCCCGGGACCCGCCCCCCTCTGACGCCACAAGTTAACTCATTTGAAAGTCATGTGCGTCAGAGGGGGGCGGGGTCACAGAGCGTCACACGGCGGGGGAATTCAATTTCAAGCGTGCCGTCCAGAGAAGAAGAAGCCGCCGCACTATGCGGACGAGCTTCCAATTGAAGTTCCCGCCGTGTGACACTCATGTGACCCCGCCCCCCTCTGACGCACATATGCCACACGCGGACTTTCATATGAGTTAACCTGTGGCGTCAGAGGGGGGCGGATCCCAAGAGCGGAACACGGCGGGATCTTCAATTTCAAGCGCAGCGCCCAGAAGAACAAGAAGATGTTGGACAAGAAGGCCGACGGAAGGAGAGGAAGATAGGAGAAGACGTTGGGCAAGATGTGGACGAGAAGACCCAAGAAAGAAGCAGAGGAAGAAACCCGAATGAAAGAAGAAGAAAAAACGCAGAAAGAAGAGAATAAAAGATTTGTCAAAAACCTGCTACTGTCATTTTTAACACTTTTGACATTTTTGTTGGGGTGAAATGGTAGAGGTACAATGTACCCCATTACCATTTCACATAGGGGGGGCCAGGATCTGGGGGTCCCCTGTGTTTAAGGGGTCTTCCAGATTCTGATAAGCCCCCCGCCCGCAGACCCCCACAACCACCGGGCAAGGGTTGTGGGGATGAGGCCCTTGTCCCCATCAACATGGGGACATCCTCCCCATGTTGAGGGCATGTGGCCTGGTGCGGTTCAGGAGAGGGGGGGGGCCGCACTCTGTCCCCCCCTCTTTTCTGTGGCCGGCCAGGTTAACGTGCTCGGATAAGGGTCTGGTGTGGATTTTTAGGGGGACTCCACGCCATTTTTTTTTTATTTGGGGTGGAGTTCCCCTTAAAATCCACACCAGACCTGAAGGGCCTTGTATGGATATTTGGGGGGACCCCACGCCATTTTATTTTGGTTTTTACAGCGGGGTTCCCCTTAATATCCATTCCAGACCTGAAGGGCCTGGTAATTTAATTTGGGGGGACCCCCATACATTTTTTTTTTTAATGAGCAATGACTGTATTCTTTATAGCCATGAGTACTTTAAAATTACTTTTTTTTTCACTTCAGAAATGACATCTTGAACAGGGACAGTTCTAAGCACGGGAAACATGCGTGTATCCCCCCCCTCCCCCCCTGTATGAAATTAAAAGGAATATTTAACTTTTATTATTTCACTTTAATCACTTCCATACTGCGCCTATTCTGGCACTTCTCTCCTCCATGTAAAAATTATATTTTGTTCCTGGGAAATTACTCAGGACCCCCAAACATTATATATATAATTTTTTAGCAGACACCCTAGTGAATAAAGTGGCGGTCATTTTTTATTTGATTTCCAACAGTATTTGCGCAATAATTTTTCTAACGCCTTTTTTTTTTGGCCCAAAAAAAAAACGGTTTATGAATTAAAAAATAACAAAACAGTAAAGTTAGCCCAATTTTTAGGGATAATGTGAAAGATGATGTTACACCAAGTAAATAGATACCTAACTTGTCACACTTTAATATTACACACACTCATGGAATGGCGCCAAACTTCGGGACATAAAAATATCCATAGGCGATGCTTGATTTTTTTTTACAGGTTACCAGTTCAGAGTTACAGAGGAGGTCTAGGCTAGAATTATTGCTCTCGCTCTAACGCACGTGTCAATACCTCACATGTTCGCTTCTGAATGCAAGCTACTAGGGACAGGGTTTTTTTTTTTTTTACCTAATATTTTTCTTTTTGCACTTTTCTCTCCCTTTTTTTTATTTTGGATCACTTTTCTTCCCTTGTAATAGGACTAGTAAACATCCCTTGTAATAGGACTAGTGTGTGACAGGTCCTCTTTATGGAGAGAGGCGGGGTCAATAAGGCTGGAAAGCATGGTATTGCAAATCTCCCCAATCTCCCCAATTGGACACAGATAATACAAAATAAACTGACAGGGCCTATAGCCCTCCCTCCATCCATCCATCCAAAATTAAAGAAAATAAAAAGTGTTGATTATAGTTCTAGTTGAAGTACAAATTTCAGAGAGTTTTATTGAGAGGCCTAAGAAAATATAACCATGCCAATAGGCCAGGATACAATGTTGCTAATATGTAGGAATGTGTGTGATAGGGCCACCCACAAACACCACCCAATGTTAAATAAAAAAATATTCATTTGCAAATAAGTATTATCTGCTCATTTTTTGGGGATGTCTGCACCCCTGATAGTGACAACATTTGTGAGGTGTCTTCACCCTTTCTAATTCAAATTCATTCACTTCCTGTCACATAGCCAAACAGGAAGTGAGGGTAAATCCTTACTAATATCTTTTCTTGGGGACACAGAGATCAATCTAAATAGTTTCCCATTATGTAAATTGCACTCTAGCATTTTGCTGTGTACACCCCAAATTATTAGGGATCTTGGACTTTGGGGTCCATTTACTAAAGGCAAATCCGGGGGGGGCGCTGGGGGCCCTGATTGGTCAGACGGACTCGGCGGCCTGCTGCCGGGGGGCAGCCTGACCCCTCCTGAGGTTAGGCGCTTGTTTTGACACCCCGGGGCAGGCCTGTCGACCGCTGTGGAGGTCGTTGGGGTTGCTGCAGGGAGGAAGGTAAGACGGAGGTCCATGGTGGCCCCCCTTCCTTCATGCGCGCCCGGTCGGCTTTCCCTTATAACTTGCGCGGCATATGTGGTCCGCTTGTTGTCCGTTGGGTTGGTCGGGTTGGCCTCCGGTTCCCGGCCCCTCCTCATGGTACCGGTAAACCCCTTTTATTACCTGATGAGAAGTTGGTGTGCCACCCCTACATCTTTAGCCTCAATTTATGTGTATTGTACGGGGGAGGGGGCCCCCATTTTCGGC
The DNA here is from genome assembly GCF_905171775.1 of Rana temporaria. Taxonomy (NCBI): domain Eukaryota; kingdom Metazoa; phylum Chordata; class Amphibia; order Anura; family Ranidae; genus Rana; species Rana temporaria. Next base: position 18,610,088 of record NC_053489.1, on the reverse strand, counting down.
CTGCTACCTGGCCCTTAAATTTCCTGTGATATTATCATAGGTCTTAGGCCCCAATGTGATTATGTGCTCCTCCTGTTTCTTTTCTCTGTTATGTTGGTTAAAAACAAAAACGGATGGCCTATTGTTTGATGTAAGATGCTTTTGACAACACAAGTTGTGATGTATTACCATGCCTTCCACAAATAAAGATTTTACAAAAAATAAAAATAAAAATAAAGGCAAATCCACTTTGCACTACAAGTGGACAAGCAAGGAAGAAAACAAAACAACTTTGCTTCTACAGGATTGGATGTTAAAACCATCAGTGCTAGGGAGCTGTGGTGGCTCAACGCGATTGGCACTGCGCTGACAAGCCATTCACCTCTGCAGCTAAAGGTTCGGATCCCGGTCTCGGCTTCATGTGAATTGAGTTTGGTGGTCTCAGCCCGGCTCCCGGTGGGTGTGCTATGCAAGGTAAGCCTGTGCTTAGTACGCCCACCCCCCTCCCACAAAAACCACCACACCTACACAGGCACTCTAAATTGGGTTAACACACTCACATTGACCACGCGGTCTCTAAAAGAGAGGCGAAGGACTAATGAGGCTGGTTGAGCGGGCTAATCCTCTCACTCCCTTATAGGGAGTCCCTCTGCCCCGTTGGGCTTCAAAGCGGAGCAGGTAGGGCGGGCTGTGTGGGAGGACCCCCTCACACACCCGCCATTGCCACCCGGGGCATGGAGAAAGGTGGCAGATTGCCTCTGGGGGAGGCCTGCCTACTCCCAACTCCTGCAGTCCGGCTCCTCTCTCGAGTACACGCACAAAAATACACTTTAAAAAAATAAATAAAAAAAAAATAAAAAAAAAATAAAACCATCAGTGCTTCCTCTCTGATTTTCAGCGACTACGCTTGTACTGCAGAGTGGCTTTGCCTTTACTAAACCCCAAACTAAATAATCATTTGGGGCAGGGATCCTCAAACTACGGCCCTCCAGCTGTTGTAGAACTACACATCCCATGAGGCCTTGTAATGCACTGACATTCACAGACATGACTAGGCATGATGGGAATTGTAGTTCCTGAACAACTGGAGGGCCGTAGTTTGAAGACCCATGATTTGGGGTGTACACAGCAGTGTTGGAGTGCAATTTGCTTAATGGGGACACTAGTTAGATTGACCTGTGTCCCCAAGAAAAGACACTGGTAGGGTTTTAACCTCACTTTCTGTTCAGCTGTGTGACAGGAAGTGAAGCCAATTTTAAGAAAAGGGACACAAAGCTCAACCCCAAAAAAAAACACAAGCAGGGGTTCTAACACTCACTTGGCTTCCCTCAAACACCCACAATTAGAATAGGATTGCCTTGCGCTAGATTTAAGCACAGTGCTGTAAATCAGCACTTCAAGCCTGTCCGCCAATAACCCCCCCCCCCCCCCCCAACAGGCCATGTTTGCAGGTTTTCCTTCATATTGCACATGTGCTTTAAAAGACAGTCTGGACAGAAATTCTTGATAAGAGAAATCCACAAAACATGTCCTGTCGGGGGTACTTGAGGGCTGAGGACCACTGCAGTAAAAAGAAAATACTTACCACGTTGTCTTTTTAATTTCCTGGTGAATAAACATGGCAAACTTTTCATGATTACACACCAGGAAAGAAGCTTAGACAAAAATCACACCTAATTTGTTAGGCCCAAACCTATTTCAGCTGCAGCTGTCAAAATTTGTAGCATGAAAAAGTAACAAAAAACAAACTTTAAAATTTGAAAGTAATTTTTATTGGTCAACAAAACAAGGAAAGCAAAAAAGACAAACAAACACACACACACACACACACACACACACACACACACACAAAAATACATTTCAAAAATCAAAATAAACATAGGTTAACCGTCCCAACATCTTCAGAATTTTTTTTTCAAAATAAGGCAGCAGAGACAAATACATCAAAGTGAACATCATTTAAAAATAAACAAAAAACATTGTCAAAATAAAAATAAACATGCTCCAAACCACATTTCTGTTTAGCAACAACATTCCTGCCAGCTTGCCCCTCTGAGGGCAGCTGAGGACTGCTCGATCCACACTTTTTATAACATGTGTGCTAATTAATTAATTTCAGTCTCTAGTTTGGGTGAGCTTGTAAGTGCTTACACCTGGTAAGGATGTCCTTAAATTACTAACCCACCCACGCTCTATGAGCATCCAAGTGATTTTCACCCTTTAAAAAGAAAGGACTGCCCGGGACTGCTGTGACTTTACCCAGTCCACAGCATCAGATGCTGGCATCACTACCCTGATGCTACGATGGGTCCTTGTATGGGCCCCCCCTATACCACATACTTTTACCACTTCTACATGTTGTGCTGAAATCACAGGCACTTCAATAGGTGCCACTATCGGGCTCCTACTCCCGGGACCCCCCTATATATTATCACCTATATTGTTATTAAGACTAGCAGGACATTCCTTCCTTGTGTCTCCCCCGGCTACCGCATGGGACCCTGCAGGGTTACGCCCGCTTTTTCCACCTTGGCGGGACCTGTCTAGATTTTCTCCTGAGGAAGCGGATTTTTCCGCGAAACTAGTTGAGACTGCCATAACCCTCAACCCATCGTGTTTTTCTCCTCATCGGGGGATCTTCAGTTTGGTGTTGTCATAGGTTATCATTATTTTAATTGTGTGACCTTGTCTGTTTATGTTTTGAATAAAAATGTATCTTTTGTTTTTAAATACTTATCCTCATTTGTTCATTTATGTACCTGTACCGCGATAGTCCTAATTGGCCCATTTCTTCCCCCTTGGTTCTCTGGTCTGGGGACCTTAGACCCAAAATATTTCATATGATCTCAGGATGATGGTACCTCCAATACTTGTATTCACATATCTTACCCAGAGGCTCCTACTTTAAACTGGCACTGATAATGTTTTTGTTTGGATCATTACTAACTGTATCTACCACCCTGAGAACTTGGGTGCCATTGGTATTATATGTGGCTGCCCTAGTAATGAGACCATGACCTGGAACTAGAGAGAGACTAATGCACAGAGCCCAGACCCTTTTACTGATAAAGTGTTGTTGCTTCAGTTTAAGTATGTTTATGCCCATAATTCATGATATAAGAAGTGCTGGGTGTGTAGAAAATTGCACCCGAGCATGGCTCAAATACCCATAATGTCTGTCTCCTTGAATATAACCCAATTTCTGAATGGTACCCCCTCCTATAACTATAACTAATATATCAGCTGTATTTTTGAATGACACAATTTTCTTCCCAATAATAGGTAGGAGTCATTTCCCAGATAGGTGTTTTAAGCTGGGAAACTCATCAGATAAAGGTCAAAACAAAATATGCCAGAAATCACTATTTAACATATCCTTGCATAAAGATTTGTCCTCCATGTTTCACACCAATGACCCAGAAATCAATTCTACTCGAAATTCCCTCTTTACAGCACAAGACAGCATCATGGGTTTTGTTCTAGGCCAATTAATACTGGCCACCTTTTCTGAATATGTCCAGGATACCAGAGGTAGACGACCATTTTCTCTGGTTGATAATATATATATATATATATATATATATATATATATATATATATATATATATATATCTTGTGGCAAAGTCGCTTGGGTTAGTAGAGATAGTGAAAACATGCAGCGCAGCAAAGTCACCAAAATAGCAATAAATATGGCTTTATTGCATCAAAAATAATAATACAAACAAAAAGGCCTACTCCAGCTTAGGAGGCTAACTAAACAGTAGTGTCCCTCACTACGGGTTACTGGAGCGGCTATTCCGGCCTCCAGTATAAATAAACAAAAATAATAGTTCAGTATAAACAATAAGTTCTGACAGACCTTATTCCTCAGATACACAGACAGACAGACTTCAATCTGCCCATCCAGCACAGCCTGGATCTCACACTGAGCTCTCCCCTCCCAAGACTCCATCAGGTGCAGGCTAATTAATAGGGAGAGATAGGAGGTTTACCTGTTGGGCCAGGCTTAACCCTTTCTACGACAGGGAAAGCTGACCTTTCCAATCTCACACTGACATACCTGGAATCATGTACTCTGTCACAATATATATATATATATATATATATATATATATATATATATATATATATATATATATATATATATATATATATATATATATATATCAAGAAGTGCTATCCTCTGATTCCCATTAAAGAGCAAAGATGGTGTAATCTGGCCTTACTGGTCCCATTACCTTTTGAAGGCTAGTACACATTCCAGGTACCTCCTTAAACACATAGGAAAATGTGTGGGGTATAGAATTAATGAAAAGGCTAAACAACTACTCCTAAGTTATAGATGAGGTTATGGAAAATAACTTTGCAGATATCAAACTGTTAAGTATTGAGCAAAGAGCTATACATAAGGAACTAGAACTGCATGATTTAGCTATTGAGTCCATGAGTGATGCCCTGACAGGACTCTGTGAAGTCAAGGAGGACTATGAGTGCTGTACCTGGATTCTTAAAGCAGAGTTCCGGCCACAATTTCACTTTTTAAATATAAATACCCCTGTAATACACAAGCTTAATGTATTCTAGTAAAGTTAGTCTGTAAACTAAGGTCCGTTTTTTTAGGTTGTTACAGCATTTAGACACTTTATAAAATAGAAATTGACTGGGGCCATCTTAAGTGTGGGCATCATGAAGCCAGACTGTATGACTTCCTGGATTTCAGCCTTGCAGATCTCGAACATGCTCAGTGCTGCACAAGCAATGTAATAGTTTTCAGATCAGGTTTCAGCACCTGTACTGTCCAAGTCACATGATTCTTCGAGACTGGGGAGTGCACAGACTCCTGGAAAGTTACACCCACTACATTCCCAGGAGTCTGTGCGGTGAAGCTTAAGCACCTAGGTGCAGGAAGATGGAAGATTAACTATTCTGCCTAGCAACAACACTTTGAAGGCATCTTAAAGGACTAATGACATTTTTTTAAAACTACTGATGTAATGTTATATTTATGGGTGGAACTCCACTTTAAGTACCTGATAATTATTAATCAGACAGCAAGCACCAACTGGAGATGTCACTCCTCCAGGCTGAAGCCAGAGACATTGCCAAGGATGGATGGAATCCCTTTAAAGAATTAGGAAGCTTTGGTGATTTCTTTGGCTCCATTTTTTAATGGTTTATAAAAGCTGGAATGCAAATTTTAATGTGCCTGCTGATTGTTTTTGCGTATACGTTTTGTTCAAACGTATCCAGTGTGTTTGCAAATACAGTGAACAGAATACTGGTCACCCAAAAGTTTTTAGGCAACCATGGTGAGATCACGTTGTGATCTAAGAGGGGTATTGAAGGAGTAGAAAGAGTTAATGCACTGTAACATTAAATGCATGAGAAACAAGTGTCCTTCTGCTGTACTTTTCATGTACTTGTACTTTCACACATAGCATAACCGCAGGCAAAACAGGCTCCATAAATACAATTAAAGGCGTATACTTTGAACCTTTTTTGTGTCGTTTTCATTGTATGCTCCCAGAGCTCTGTATAAGGAATACGCTGGTCCTTTATAGTATCCAGGTATTATTAACCATTTTAGTTAATGGTGGCAGCGGTGGGATACAGTGTTCATCTGAGGTAAGTAGTGGATTGTGTCAATTTTCTGACGCTTTTCTCCTTGCCCCAGCTCTGACAAAACTGTATGTTTATGCTGTGTTTATAGGGGAAATTGTGCTTTTGGTAAGCACTGTAAAATTGTTTTTGGTAGACTGTCTTTGGTAGACTCATATTGTTTGTCTTTGGTAGACTTATATTGATTGTCTTTGGTAGACTTATATTGCAGAAGTTCTTTTGGGAAGGACTTGTGGACGACCAGTGATTCCCTACCTTTCTTTTGCTTCTTTTGTTTAAATCAATGCAGTATAAATAATAGAGTATAAGTTTGAATAGAATATAAGTAGTAGAGTATAAGTTTGAATAGAGTATAAGTAGTAGAGTATAAGTTTGAATAGAGTATAAGTAGTAGAGTATAAGTATAAATAATAGAGTATAAGTTGCATGATATTTAATTGATTGGTGAAGCCTTGTACTGTAAGACAACGGCTACTGCCCACGGATTGTTTTTGACTTAATTCAGAATAGAAGAAACGAGTAGCAAACACTACCCCCGCCCAATCTCGGGGAAACATGCAAAGATTATGTAGCCAGAGTATGTGGAACGGATTATTATTTAATAAATCCTTGTGTAGATGAACTGGCAGCATGGGCAGAAAGTATGCATAGCAGTTTCCCTTTACCACAAGTGGGTGCCAACGATGAATTTTATATGGACATGGTCAGAGGACTCTGCCTGAGGGACAAAAAGGCTTTCTCATGGAATTTGGGGGACCCCGAGTGGGACATAAATTACACGAGAGAGGCAAGGGAAAAACTGGGTAAATGTAGCCCCTTATTGGCACGATACACAGCCAGAAGGGAGTAAAAAGAATACGTGGGGAAAAAACCTCTCTGACTGCCTTTTACGGCAGAACAATTGCACTTATTGAAAGCAAAAGTAAAGTGACCCCACATACAGCCAGCCACCCCATCCTTTTTCCCACTAACCCATTTCTCACCATACTGCCTGATGCACACCCTCAGCCACCACCACCACCTGCCTACACACCCCTGTATCCCAGCATACCTGTGTGCAAGGCTTCAGGGGATGACGAGTTGATCCAAATAGCCGCCTTGGCCAGAGGCAACCCAGTAAACCCCCCTCCTTAGGTGGTAGCACAGGTACTCAAACAACAGATACCAGTGGTGGTGCAAGTCGAGAAAGCTTTAGACTCTGATGAAAGCGAGGCAGGATCAGAAATAATTGTTGAAAGGAAGACATTAGAAACCCTTATGAAAAAAGTAGAAGCTATCTCAGATCAAGTTACTGAATTACAACAAAAACAAACCGACTCTGGTGAAACCTCGGAGGAAGGCACCAGAACTAGAACGAGAACCCAGAGCCGCAAAAGTTACAGCGATCCAAATACTCATCACCACCAAATTTCAAAGGAAATGTCAAAAACTGGGACTCCCCATCCATCCTCCAACATTATCCAAAGGACCCCCATCACAGGAAGACATTGTTCCTGGCAGAGAGGATGAGGAGGAAGACTTTTTCATGCTAGGCACATCAGCGCCTGATGTGGATGAGCCCGAGTCGGGTGGAGTGAAACTGATTCTACCATTCCTCATTATTGGGGACGAGATGATCCTAAAACCATTCGATTTTGAGAAACTTACCACTATAATAAAAAGAGCCCCCAAACTTCAAGTTAACCCTCTTGCATTTCTTTCTCAAATAGAGCATGCAAAGGTAGAAATTACATGCAGGAGGATATGAAGCTGATGATAGATGGCATTATGGGCTATGATCAAGAGAGTAGCTGGGACTGGAGAAATGTTGGTAGCATACACGACATACAGCCTGCGGACACTGCAGTCAGTGCTTACAAGCTTAAAACAGAAGATGGCCATACTGAAATGGGGACAGAATTAGAGGCAGAAATTAAGAAAGTTTTTAAGGAACAATCTTCCTTCCCGTGGCCATAGCATTCTAAGCAAAAGCCGAAGGAACAAATAGCAGAGTTCTACAAGACGTTCATGAAAGTGTGGAAAGAAGAAGCAGGTTTAGGCAGATAGGAAACAATGGGATCTTTGTTAATCCAGACCTTCATTTCTAGTTTGAAAAATTAGACAGGTTTGGTAGTGAAACAATTGATATCAGACTGGCCTGGATTAATGGAAAAGGGACACAGCAGGATGTTTTTATCTCAAAGGGGTCACTACAATGCATTATCAAGAGGCATTACAACACTGTAACCCCCTGGATGCTAGACCCCGGGATGATACAGGTGAATTTAGACAGTGGGGCCATGGGGGGAGAGGTAGAGGCAGAGGCTGAGGAGCGCGGGGTAATTTTAACAACCACTCTGGACCCCGAAGACGTACCCATTGTTTCAATTGTAGACAGGAGAGGCATTGGAGGAATCAATGTCGTCATCCCTGCTCTCCCATTTATGGGGAACAACCACCCATGGCAAAAACTTCCGCCAAGGGGCTCTTACCATACAATCCACAACACAGGTCAGATATCCCCTAGACTGGAATCAACAACAACATTAGCAAACATAGGGAGGTGCAGAAGGTGGTGTCCCAGCATTTCCACTTTTTCTCACAGACAATTACAACAAATCTCCCATTATCCCTTTGGAGGTTAATGGTAGAATCCTCCCATACGGTATATTCTCGATACAGGGGCCACAAAATTGACCATATCAGAGGAGATGTATAGAGGTGAGAGAATGGATGATGAGCCTTCAATGGGAATTAATGGGATACCAACTAAAACTTTCAAAACACCTCCATTACCAATTACTGTATTTGACGGCATATAAGGCGACTGGGCGTATAAGACGACCCCCTATTTTTGCAGCTAAAATTTGGGATTTGAGATATACTTGTCATGTAAGAAGACCAGCTTCAGATGCTTCAGATGGAGGGTCAGATGCCAGATGGAGGGTCAGGTGCCAGATGGAGGGTCAGGTGCCACATAAGGGGTCCAGTGCCAGATGGAGTGTCCAGTGCCAGATGGAGGGTCCAGTGCTTCAAACCAGTGCTTCAGACCAGGGTCCGGTGGTAGATGGTGAGGTGGCCATGGAAGGAAGTGGAGCCGAGGGGTAGCCGCATTTGGTAACATATTACTGTACGATATACAGTATTACAATATACCGCGCTGAGCCAATCACTGCAAGCAATGTATTCTATTAATGAATACAAAGTCTGCTCAGATTGGCTTTGAGATTCAGAGAGGCGCGGGCTGATGATATTACAACCTCTGCCATTCCGAGCAGGCTTTGTATTCATTTATAGAAAACATCGCTTGCTGTGATTGGCAGAGGTTGCAGCATCATCAGCCTGCGCCTCTCTAAATCTCAAAGCCAATCAGAGCAGGCTTTGTATTTATTAATAGAATACATCGCTCGCCGTGATTGGCTCAGTGGACATTAATGCTGACAAGCCTGACATCCATAAACTGGCGGGGGAAAAAGTCATCTTATACGCCGGAAAATACGGAAGATTCTGTCACAGAAACAGTGCTCTTGCTTTACTCATTCAGAATAATACCCTCATGCCCGTAAATCTTTTGGGGAGAGATTTAATAGGAGTTCTGGAAATTGAAATTTTCCTGAATGGAAGAGGGGGGTAGCTATAGAGTCACCCCTGTTTTTCCAAGCTGAAGTTCCTTCCCCATTCCCGCAGGATGCACCCCTCACAAGGCTTGGTTAAAGCAATGGAAAATATACAAAATGCCCAGACGGTGACCCTAAAGGGTAAGGTTACCTCTGGGCGAGAGGCTACTGTAGGCAAAATACGGACTATACTCAATTTATGCAAAAATATTAAATTTAATGAATTATTAATTAGTTACATAACATGATTAAAATCGATCAACTGTAAATACAAATTGAAAATGTGGCAGAGCTATTTGATGAAACAAGAAGCTCCCGCAATAGCGGTTGTGAAATTATCAGACAAACAAACGTAAAACAATAACAGACATATAACAATAAGACTCAGACAGTCCGGACACAAAAAGTATCACTTCTGTGGTGACTCACCGGGGAAATTCCCTTATTAGTTAATTTAATGAAAAAGTTATAAACATATTTGTATTGGCATAGCCAGATAAATGGTGAGCAAACCACAGAGGTGACACTGCAGGGAGGGGGGAGCAGCTAACTACCCAAGAAAACCACCTTATGTGATTGATATTTTCTGTGATAGTATAAATTCCATTGGTGATGGTCTGTGCATACATCAAATGTCAGGGCCCGTAAATGGGGAGGAAAATATCCTATGATTGGAGAGCTATAGACCTATCGGCAATAAAAATGAGAGTGTCCTCAAAAGTAGCGAGTGAGACTAGAAACAAAACTGTTTATAGCATAATAAATAGTAGACCGCTAGGTCATATTTCTGGGTAGTCTCGCTCGTAGATCATAGATGTAACTGGACACAATATCGTTCCTGGAAAGAGGTACAACTCTGAAGTGTAGTTCAAGATGCAACCAGTTCAAATCAAGGCAGTTTAGTGTTGAAACAGTAATTAGTGGAACGATCTTACCACATCCACGTGTTTAGAGTTGATGGGCTGTGTTGGAGATTCTCCATATCTTTTGAGAGGATTTATCCTACATATATAGATCATATATATGGCTCCTTAATAAGGCTTTGAGTAGCACGATCAAACACTGTATACACCTTGTGAAAAGGTACCGTCTCGAGGGATAACCCTCATATAGATCAATATCTCCGTGACACTGGATCAGATTGTCTGGAGTGCTGGTATACTAGCGTGTGTACGTGCTGGTATGCAGCAGGCTGACGATGATATCATCGGTTTCTTGTCGGGTTTAGCGCTCCCTCCCACACCTGGTCCCAGCTGGTAAGGGGTGTGTGTGTGTCCGACGTCTGAGCGTGTGACGTCAACGCGTTTCGCAAATGACTTGCGTAGCTTCGTCTGGACGCTTGGTAAGGGGCCGTGCATCACTCCTTTTTAAGCATGATGCCATGCACGCCCACATTCCTGAACTGTACGTTCAAAGTTTCATCTCTGAGTGTTTGTTGATTTAGTCTCCTGTAGTTTGTAAAGACTGATAGGTTCCTTGATGGTATGCTGATAGGAAGCCGAGTTAGTGTCATTGTCTCACTTTAATCACTGGTATGTTATCAGAGTTCTTGGCAAACGAGATCCCATTAGAGGCAGCATTAATAGAGGGAGATTGATTTGTTCCCACAAACAATAATATAGTGCTAACTAAGATCTATTTGATGGGGGGCCATTGACATAAGACAACATTAAACAGTGATTCCATATTATGCGAAGAATACATTCTGATACCAAGGGTATGGACTATTAATAGCCCGCGTTATGCTGTAAGTTAAGAGCAATAATTTTTAAAGAGAAATATGTATACACATTCAATAGGTGGGAGATATAATTAATCTAGGACTGGCAGGATTGCGGACACATGAAATGGGCCCGGGCTGCTGTGATGCCTATTGATAGTGGTATAGTGTGTTGCGAAAGATTAGAAATATCAGGAAGGTCTAAAGAAAGGGATGAGGGGACTTATTAAAGGGGGGACAGTGCTGGAGACGTACATTTAGAGGAACGGTTGCATACTTAAAATCTTTTTTAGATCCTTATATGAGAAGGGCGACACACGAAACCCACCCCTAGACCCCGAAGACCAACAAGTCCTCGCCATCCTGAACTCCTTACTTGAGGAAAACGAAGGGGTCGAGGTTAGTAATCCAACTAGAAGGGAAGCAAAGATAGCTTTCAAATCTAATAAAATGCCACCCCTTAACAAAAATAAATGGCTAAATGTTTTCCTCGAGCTCATTCAGAATGACCTGGAACAAGTCGATTGGAAACTTAAAAGCACTGACAATTTATCAATCCATGAACGTCAGGCTCTAAAGGAACTCAGAGAAGCAAAGAATTTAGTCATTAAGAAAAGTGACAAAGGTGGGAATGTCGTCCTTATGGACGACACCAGCTATGAAGCTGAGGTGAGACGTCTTTTGGGCGACAGCAATACCTATTCAAGGATAGAGAGGAATCCTTTCCCCAAAATGGTTCAAATCTTGAACGACATGCTTGACAATGCGAAAGAGACAGGGATTCTAACTAAACGAGAATACGATTATCTCTTTGTCATTGAATATAACATCCCTACTTTTTATTGTATACCTAAAATACATAAGTCAATGGAAAATCCGCCAGGCAGGCCCATTGTGTCCGCCGTAGGAGGGCCACTAGAAAGAATTGGGAGGTATCTTGACCTCCTATTTAAGGACATGGTTTACCAACTAAAATCCTATGTACAGGATACAAGACATGTCCTTTCAAAGTTAGAATCCCTAACAGTGGAGGAAGATGTGTGGTTAGTAGGCATCGACATAGAGTCTCTCTATACATCTATCCCCCACTCTTGTGGTATCAAAGCTGTCAAAACCTTCCTTGACCAACACTTTTCCGCAATGTCACACCAAAATGAGTTCCTTGTGGACCTTCTCCAATTTGCATTAGCCAATAATTTCTTTCAGTTCGCCTCACAATACTTCCAGCAGATCAAAGGAACCTCTATGGGAGCTGCCTGGGCTCCCGCCTATGCCTGCCTGCATTTGGGGCTGTGGGAGGAGGAAGATGTTTTTACACTGCCAGAATATCATGACCATGTACGGACCTGGCTAAGGTACATAGATGACATTTTTGTCATATGGGCAGGTGACATCGACTCCTTCCACAGCTTCATCGGTAGGCTAAATGTCAACGAGCGGAACATTCATTTAACCCACACGATAGACAGGAATGTAATTCCCTTCCTTGATCTCAAAATTGGCCTCAAGGAAGGTAGAATCGTCACGTGTACCTACCGCAAAGAGACAGCGGCAAATACTTTGCTCCAGGCAGACAGCCACCACCCACCGTGGCAAAAAAACAGCATCCCCATAGGGGAATTTATCAGGATAAAACGAAATTGCTCTGATAAATCTAACTATGAGTCTGAAAGTAAGGAACTCTATAAAAGATTTAGGGAAAGAGGATATTCACACAAACAGATTAGACATGCCAGGAAGAAAGCAGCCCAACGAGATAGGAGCAGTCTTCTCACCACGAAACCCAAGATGTTAGTATCGGACAACAAGGACTCTAACCCCGTGAGGCTTATTACCACATACGGCCCACAATGGGAAAATGTGAGACAACTATTGGAAAAACACTGGGGTGTACTTGCCGGAAATAGGGTGCTCGCGAAAATTGTAGGCACAAGTCCTAAAATGGTAGCACGTAGGACCAAAAACCTGGGGGATCTCCTGGTCCATTCTGAGTTCACCAAACAACCACAGTTCTCCTGGCTATCGGAATATCCACGTAGTACCGGTATGTTCCCGTGCTCTAAGTGCCAGGTCTGCCCATATGTGGACAGAACCAAAAATTTCTGCGATGCTAAGGGTGAGAGGACCTTTGAAATTAAAGGGCTCATAAATTGTGCGACGGAAAGGGTTATCTATATGCTCACCTGCCCCTGCCCCAAGATATACGTGGGCAAAACTAAGAGACAGCTCAGGACAAGGATAGGCGAACATTTAAGGGACATTAAAAATGAGGAAAGGGAGGAAGAAAAACGAAAAAAGGTAGGATATACTGAAAAATACCGTGAAAGCCCACTAGCAAGGCATTTCTTGAAATACCATGGAGGCAGACCCGACGGTCTTCTGGTTAAAGGCATATACACACTAAGGCTACCTGCAAGACGAGGTGATTTTGACAAAGTATTACACCAGAAAGAAAAATGGTGGATATACACTTTGAAAGCTTTAGCGCCCCTCGGTATCAACACCGAATTAAGTATGCAACCGTTCCTCTAAATGTACGTCTCCAGCACTGTCCCCCCTTTAATAAGTCCCCTCATCCCTTTCTTTAGACCTTCCTGATATTTCTAATCTTTCGCAACACACTATACCACTATCAATAGGCATCACAGCAGCCCGGGCCCATTTCATGTGTCCGCAATCCTGCCAGTCCTAGATTAATTATATCTCCCACCTATTGAATGTGTATACATATTTCTCTTTAAAAATTATTGCTCTTAACTTACAGCATAACGCGGGCTATTAATAGTCCATACCCTTGGTATCAGAATGTATTCTTCGCATAATATGGAATCACTGTTTAATGTTGTCTTATGTCAATGGCCCCCCATCAAATAGATCTTAGTTAGCACTATATTATTGTTTGTGGGAACAAATCAATCTCCCTCTATTAATGCTGCCTCTAATGGGATCTCGTTTGCCAAGAACTCTGATAACATACCAGTGATTAAAGTGAGACAATGACACTAACTCGGCTTCCTATCAGCATACCATCAAGGAACCTATCAGTCTTTACAAACTACAGGAGACTAAATCAACAAACACTCAGAGATGAAACTTTGAACGTACAGTTCAGGAATGTGGGCGTGCATGGCATCATGCTTAAAAAGGAGTGATGCACGGCCCCTTACCAAGCGTCCAGACAAAGCTACGCAAGTCATTTGCGAAACGCGTTGACGTCACACGCTCAGACGTCGGACACACACACACCCCTTACCAGCTGGGACCAGGTGTGGGAGGGAGCGCTAAACCCGACAAGAAACCGATGATATCATCGTCAGCCTGCTGCATACCAGCACGTACACACGCTAGTATACCAGCACTCCAGACAATCTGATCCAGTGTCACGGAGATATTGATCTATATGAGGGTTATCCCTCGAGACGGTACCTTTTCACAAGGTGTATACAGTGTTTGATCGTGCTACTCAAAGCCTTATTAAGGAGCCATATATATGATCTATATATGTAGGATAAATCCTCTCAAAAGATATGGAGAATCTCCAACACAGCCCATCAACTCTAAACACGTGGATGTGGTAAGATCGTTCCACTAATTACTGTTTCAACACTAAACTGCCTTGATTTGAACTGGTTGCATCTTGAACTACACTTCAGAGTTGTACCTCTTTCCAGGAACGATATTGTGTCCAGTTACATCTATGATCTACGAGCGAGACTACCCAGAAATATGACCTAGCGGTCTACTATTTATTATGCTATAAACAGTTTTGTTTCTAGTCTCACTCGCTACTTTTGAGGACACTCTCATTTTTATTGCCGATAGGTCTATAGCTCTCCAATCATAGGATATTTTCCTCCCCATTTACGGGCCCTGACATTTGATGTATGCACAGACCATCACCAATGGAATTTATACTATCACAGAAAATATCAATCACATAAGGTGGTTTTCTTGGGTAGTTAGCTGCTCCCCCCTCCCTGCAGTGTCACCTCTGTGGTTTGCTCACCATTTATCTGGCTATGCCAATACAAATATGTTTATAACTTTTTCATTAAATTAACTAATAAGGGAATTTCCCCGGTGAGTCACCACAGAAGTGATACTTTTTGTGTCCGGACTGTCTGAGTCTTATTGTTATATGTCTGTTATTGTTTTACGTTTGTTTGTCTGATAACTTCACAACCGCTATTGCGGGAGCTTCTTGTTTCATCAAATAGCTCTGCCACATTTTCAATTTGTATTTACAGTTGATCGATTTTAATCATGTTATGTAACTAATTAATAATTCATTAAATTTAATATTTTTGCATAAATTGAGTATAGTCCGTATTTTGCCTACAGTAGCCTCTCGCCCAGAGGTAACCTTACCCTTTAGGGTCACCGTCTGGGCATTTTGTATATTTTCAGTTGGTCTTTTGGCTATGGCAAAAACCCTTTAAATTTTAGGGTGGTCTTCTCTGCATTATTGGTTACTTCATACAATAGGTCAGTGCATGGGACACTTTTTCTTTTTCTATTTTGGTTAAAGCAATGGGCGTCCCGTTTTTCCATAAACAATACCATCTCTGCAAAGAAAAAGAAGAAGAAATTAAACCCATTATAGAACAATTTCTAAAACAAGGAATTTTGAGACCCATTGTAACACCCCTATAAATCCAGTTAAAAGGAGTGATGGGTCATATAGATTTATAATAAAGAAGACCTTAGAGCCATTGATAACCTTGTAATTCTGATTTCCCCTATTGTACCTGATGGGCCATCCCTCATCACCTCCATACCTGCTTTGGCAGTGTGTTTTTCAGTTATTGATTTAAGTAATGCTTTTTTCTCTGTCTCAATTGACGGAGTGACACAACTACTACTCACTTTTCCTTATGCGGGCACCAGATAATCTGGAATTGTCTTCCACAAGGATATATATATTCACTTGCAGTCTATTCAATAGCTCTCCAGGTCACCTTACAGTCTTGGGCACCCAGCCATGATTCCGTCCTGCTTTAGTACGTCGATGACTTACTGTTGTGTAGTCCCTCCCAGGAAGCCTGTCAGAAAGATTCTGTTTTGCTGATAGAACATCTAGCTCAGACAGGTCACAAAGTGTCTAAAAAAAGTTACAATGGTGTCAGGATACAGTTGAATATCTTGGTTTCACTTTGTCTCATGGTGAAAGGAGAATCAGTCACAAAAGATCTGCAGCTCTCGTGGGTCTACCGCGCAGGCAATTTTTTTAATTTACTAATATTTGTTATTAACTTAATACAGGTTTAGCTTTTATATTTAGAATGAACTTTGTCAAATGTGCAGTGTTTGTACCTGCTAATAATGATTTTAGTGCATTTTTTGCCAAAATATAATTTTGGTAAACATTTGCACAAATATCGCAGAGCCCTAAAAATATCTGTAGCACCTACCTTTCATTCTACTGGTCCTATGTTTTCAGAAAACATATAGTTTCTAGGGGTCTTTTACAAACTCTGAAAGCTGTAAGTGAATAATAAAAACCTTCAGATTTTTTGAGAAATTTGGTTATTCATAGTTTTGCGCAATTTAAAATGTACAAATATTTGTTATTTGTTAACTCAATACAGGTTTAGCTTTTATATTTAGTAGGAATTTAGCAGAATTTTTTGAAAAATTTGCTGTGTTTATATCCGCTAATAATGATTTTAGAGATTTTTTTGCCAAAATATTGTTTTGGTAAATATTTGCGCAAATATCGCAGAGCCCTAAAAAATTCTGTAGCACCTTCCTTTCATTCTACTGGTCCTATGCTTTCAGAAAACATAGTTAGTTATTAACTCAATACATGTTTAGCTTTTATATTTAGTAAAAAATTTAGCAGGAATTTTTGTTAAATTTGCTGTGTTTATATCCGCTAATAATGATTTTAGAGATTTTTTGGCGAATATATTGTTTTGATTAACATTTACACAAATATCACAGGGCGTTACAATCAGTAGCACCTTCTTTTTATTCTACAGTGCATGTGCTTTTCAGATAATATATTGTTTGGGGGGATCTTTTTATAGAGAAGTTTGGATTGTTAGATTTCTGCGTATGTTCAATATTTCACCATTTTGCAAAAAGGCACAAACTAAAATTTACAAATATTGGTTATTTAATAACTCAATACAGGTTAGCCTATTAAGTAGGAATTTTGTAAAATGTGCTGTGTTTTTATCTGCTAATAATGATTTCTGTGTATTTGTATTGAAAATATTGTTTAGATAAACATCTGCGCAAATATTGTGCTGTAAAAATCAGTAGCACCTTATTTGTATTTCACTGGTTATGTGCTCTCAGAAAATATATGATTTGGTGGGGGGCTCTTTTACAAACTCTGAAAGCTATAAGAAAAAAATAAAAAAGCAATGGAAAAATTTCAAAAATGGTCTGGCCAGCTGATTTTAAAAGTGGAGCACAGAGCCTGGTAGCGAAAAGGTTAAGTATATTTATTTAACTTTTGCCCATATACCTGTATTTCTTCAGGGTTTCCTAACATTACAGGTTAATAGGTATAATGTTTGGCTACCTCACTACAATGAATTTGCAGAAATTTGCTGGCAATCACAAAGTTTGCACATTTTAGACTTTTAGCTGAAAAGTTTGCATAAGGGGCAACCTATAATGCAGTGCATACTTATTGCCCCTGGTCATCTGAGTCACAAGAGCCAATAATGTAAAGGAATGTATAACCCAGACCTCTTATATAAGCAAAGTCCAGAGACCAAAATGAAAAAGAGGAATCACCGCTCTAAGATACTAATCAGAAAGTCCCTTCACCTGATCCAAAGCCAAGGGTCCTGGCAATGCATGGAATGATGCAAAATGAAGGAAAAACTTTCTGGACAGCCGCACTCCAAAAATAAATTGCTTTTATTGTAAAATCAAAAAACACACACAAAGCATGCCACAGCAGACGGGGTAAAAAGCAGACGCGTTTCACACCAAACTTTAGTGCTTATTCATAGCTTACACGCACTTCATTAGAGGTGGTTCTCTATTTCCCCAAACTTTTGTAATCCCAGAGATTCACCAAAAATCGATGGTAACTGCTGAACCTCATCCCTACATCTATATTTTATTCAAATTCATGTTATGAATATTAATAATAATAATTATACTAATATACATGACATTCTTGGCCATCAAACTTCAAATTTTTACTGTTTCATGTACAATATGTCATAATGGTAATTTTATAACCTTCACTTTCTACAGTGCTGACAAAGATGGATTCTGTGTATTTTATGTTTGGCTTTTTATTCCTACTCTATAAGCAGATTCATATTCCAGTCTATAGTAATAAATAACAGAATTATTCTTTATAAACCTGACACTCTCACAGCCTTCAGCTCATCCATGAAGTCAGTGTCAGGATCCTGGGCTGCTGTCAGTGATGATGAGGTCGGGAGAAGAGGAAGAAGTCATTGGAGTCTATCAGAGACTCGGCCATGTTGTCTTCAGATATCCACTTAGAATATTGTGGTTGTTGTCTTTGTGTGTGACCCCCTGCACATCTGACACCCAGAACTCTGCTCACCGCTGTGATATGACTATGAGGAATTTTACATTTGAGTACAAGTATTCTCAGGATGGAGACATCATTATAGGAGGGATATTCTCTGTACATTCTGTAGTGTCACGGTGGAGTGAGAAAGGAAGTCTTATTAAAAATCTCATGTGTTCAGCGTAAGTGAAATATGAAGTGTTTGAGTGCTCCCCCAATGTTAGTGCCTCTACACTCTCTGTATGGCTTGTCTTGCTGCTACACATATTGTATGTCTGGGATTTTAGTGCCTCTACACTCTCTGTATGGCTTGTCTTGCTGCTACACATATTGTATGTCTGGGATATCTGTAGTTGTTTATAATGTACTTTTCCCCCTTGTGTACCTTTGGTACTATTTGTACTTTACACTTTGTCTTGTACTTTGAAAACTTTTCAATAAAAAAACAATTTAAAGAAATATGAATTGTAAAGCTTCCAATCTGATCTACAGAGCTGTGTCTTTAGGAGATATGTGTGATAATGTGCAGGACTCAGTCTGTTACATGGCATTTATATAAAATCAAAGTATATCCTTCAATGTGTTCATGAAAATCACATATGGCCCATTCACATTTAGGTGTTCCATTGCCGGGTGTTAATAGTCACATTCATTCATTATGAATAGCTGCCAATGTACCACAATGGATGAAAAAAATAACAACATGTATGACCCTTTTTTAATAAGGCAGCACAGCTTAGAGTTACAATGCATTGGGTGCAATTCACAATGAATGACACCGCATTGCACTGCCCATTGAGAAGGAGCTTTGCCATACATTGTTATGTGTTAGGGTGTACAATATTACCACAAAGTGTGAATGGGACCTAAATGACTTTGGCCCTTAATGACTCCATATCTTTTTCACTTTTGAATAGAGTGGGGAAGGATAAAGAATCCCTGTCAGGTTTCTACTGCTACAGAAATACTATATAATGTTATTGTGGTACCTTAAAATGCAAACCTCGTAAATTGCCAACCACGGCTATAACTCATATAAATTCAGGAACGATTGAATTTCATTATATGTTTCATGCAGCAATGCACACGGCCACCAATCCCACCATCGATCTGTAGTTGAAATGTGTTATACATTTTGCCATAGATAATTTCTGCTTGAATCCTTGTCCTGTAGACCAATGAACAACTCTCCATTTCCTGCAGGGTTTACCAGAGAGAATACAGACATCTCCTGGCTTTTATATTTGCTATTGATGAGATAAACCGCAGTCCAGATATTCTGCCCAACATAACTCTGGGATACCATGTGTATGATTCTTGTGGACATGTGAATAAAGCTATAAAAGACGTTCTACAGATATTGTCTGGACATACAAAGGAAGCTCCAAATTATTCCTGTATGGTGCGGGGTGCCCTGGCTGGTTTCATTGGAGATCTCAATTCTGACACCACTCTCCAAATGGCCCAGCTGCTGAATCTATATGGTTACACCCAGGTAAGAAAAGCACAATTTCCTATATTACAGAACTTTAGGACAGTTAGGCACACGGTCAGTCAAAACCAATGAAAACGGACTGAAGGACCTTTTCATCAGACCAAACCGACCATGTGTGGGCCCCATCGGTCAGTTATCCTTTGGTCAAAAAATGTAGCACTTGCTTTAATATTGAACCGATGGACGCCTAACCGATAGGTCAAAACTGACAGTTAGTATGCAAAAGCATCGGTTAAAAATCCATGCATGCTCAGAATCAAGTCGACGCATGCTTGGAAGCATTGAACTTCATTTTTTTTCAGCACGTCGTTGTGTTTTACGTCACCATGTTCTGACCCGATTGGTTATTTAACCTATGGTGTGTAGGCACATCAGACCATCAGTCAGCTTCATCGGTTAACCGATGAGAACGCTCCTTCAGATGGATCTTATCGGATGGACTGACCGTGTGTACGCGGCCTCAGTCATCTTATAGTGAGGTGGGTCAAATGGGTACAAATAACCTTTGTGGTAAAGTATAAGGTTGTTCTAAAAAAAGAAGGCAGTGCTGTGTAGGGATGGGTCAATGGTTTAGTCCAATCTTTGGCTGTTATGACATTTGGACAAATGCCTGAACTGTTGCCCATTCAGCCCCCTGATGATCATTTATAGAAGTGATATTTCAGGAAGATATAAACCACCAAAGTCACCAATATCATTGGCTTACATGACCTATAATCCCTGGCCATGGTCATACTTTGTCAATGGTGTCATTGCTATCCCCATCCCTTTCCTGTCAAGTGTACCGGGCCTGTTGGGTTTTTAGTGTTGACAAGTTCTCAGGCGGCAGACATTATAAATAAGGATGCATTTACAATGAGGAGCTTTTCTTGTTTCTTTTTTTTTTAAGTAAAAGACTTGTCAAACATTTGTGTGTATTTATCTATAGGTTACTTTTTTGTCAATGAGTAGGAGTACTATGTCCCTCTTACACATTCACATTGTTTTTAAAAGCCTCCCACCTGCAGACCCCCTCAACCACCGGGCCAGGGTTGTAAGGAGAAGGACTATCTATCGGAGGATTTTGAATCTCACATATAATTGAAAGAGGACTTTTAACACAAGTTTGTCTTGTTATTGAATTATTGTATTATTTCATATTCCATTGAGCAGTCATGGAGATTACTGAACACATGGATATGTGGGATGGATATATAGTAGATGTAGAAGCACTGCATAATTCTATCATGTATACAGTATACAGTATAGAGAGTATCAATCCCTGTAGTTCTGAATCTTATATGTACTGTAGTTTCTATCAAAGTAGTTTTTGGGGATTGATACAATGTTTGTACACAGTGCAAGAAAGGTGTTGAAAAGACCGATCAAAGTAGATAGAAGTGTGTGTTTTTTTATTTGTTTTTTGTTTTGTCTATAACTTTAATAAAATATTTTTGTTTTTTTTGCAAGACAATTTTTCATTTTTAGCCCAAAAACGATATATATATATATATATATATATATATATACTGGGCTAGATTCAGGTAGCATTTACGGCGGCGTATTTCCAGATACGCCGCCGTAATTAAAAAAAAAATAGTCTTTCTCCGCCGACGTAACTTGAATGCGGCGGCGTATAATTGTGTGCAATATTACGCTGGCCGCTAGGGGTGCTTCAGTTGTTTTCGGCGTAGAATATGAAAATTACCTAGATACGCCGATTCACAAACGTACGTACGGCCGGCGCAATTTATTTTCGTCGTTTACGTTAGGCTTTTTCTGCGTAAGGTTGCTCCTGCTATTAGGAGGCGCAGCCAATGTTAAGTATGGACGTCGTTCCCGCTTCGAAATTTGAATTCTTTACGTCGTTTGCGTAATTTACATTCACGTCTAAAGCAATGACCAGTTATGGCTAAATTCCGAGCATGCGCACTGGGGTTCTTTCACGAACGGCGCATGCGCTCTTCGTAAAAAATTTAAAATACGCGGGGTAACCATTTGTTTGAATAAAACACGCCCCCTCGTCATCATTTGAATTATGCACGCTTACGCCGGCCCCATTTATGCTACGCCGCCGTAAGTTAGAAGGCAAGTGCTTTGTGAATACAGCACTTGCCAGTGTAAATACGATACGCTGCGCCGCCGTACGAATGGGCGCAGCTACCTGAATCTAGCCCATTGTATATATATATATATATATATATATATATATATATATATATACACACACACACACACACACATAAACAGTATATCGCAGATTTGTTATCTAAAGAAATTAGAGTTATGGTCGAATAGTGGAAATGTAAACATTTATCTGGTCTATAAAGGATATACAGGTTCAGGAGCTGAGCTGGTAATTGTGTTTATACTCGGTCATCCACCTCCAGCTAAAGCCAAAATCAGTCTTGCAGTGGGAGTGTCTGTCCAGTAAACTGATGATCAGGAGACCCCTAGGTGGGATTACAGGAGGAAGAACTCTTAGAGGGGAATTTATCAAAACTGGAGCAGCCAGAATCTGGGCAGTTGTGTATGACAACCAATCAGCTTCCATATTTCATCTTCAAAGATTATTTAAACAAGCTGAAGATAGAGGCTGATCGGTTGCTCCAGATTCTGGCTTAACCAGTTTTGATAAATTCCCCCCTTAATATCATATTATGAGCTTTTACTGATGGCTGTAATCATTTATGAAATAATAAATTTTCTAGTTGATCCGGTGAAAAAAAAGCACCACTAAAATCTGCTTATAGATCTCTTGTAGACAACTCAGACGGCATGTTTGTTGCTCTCTAAAATCCATCCATTTGGATAGTAAGAGTTCCACATTATTTATACAGACTTTTCTTTCTTTCTAGATTAGTTATGGAGCCAGAGATACTTTGCTGAGTGATAGAAAGATGTATCCAAACTTTTTCCGGACAGTTCCGGATGATGAGATGCAATATGTGGCCATAGCAAAGTTACTGGAAAGGTTGAAGTGGAACTGGGTCGGGATCCTTACATCTGATGATGAATACGGAGAGAGGGAGATCCGACAACTCAGCAAACATTTATCTAATCATGGAATTTGTATTGAATTCAAGATTCTGGTGTCTAAAGAGAATTGTAATAAAATTCCTTCAGAGCTGCGGAGCTCAACTACGGAAGTTCTTATTATTTGTGGCTCAGTTAGTCTGACTTATTACAAGTTTTTGGATAATAATGTCCCTTATTACACGGAGAAAACATTTATTATACCAGATTCTTGGTCAATGAGTGAAATGTTTTTTATTCTCAGTAACTGCAGCTTGGTTTTCAAGTACCCTCATCTCTACATAAAGGGATTGCTGGAATATTTTTATAGTATTTATCCATCCAGCCGCCCAAATGACCCCCTGATAGAGGATATTCTCATAACTGAATATGGATGTTTTTCAAAAAACCAAATGAAAAATTTCCTTATTCCACTCACATTTAGACGTCCTCTTAGGGACTGCAGTTTGGAGACACGTGCACTTGATTTATATTATCCTGATGAGAAAACATCCTATAGAGTGTTTATCTCGGTCTACATTTTGGCTCAAGCATTACATGACATGGATTTCTCCTTTAAAATAAATAATAAAACATCTGAAATAAATCCACACACACTAAAGTATAAGGTGAGAGCGTCCAATGAAAGTTTACTTGTATCTTTTTATACTCAGTCAGTTCAGTACTGGAGCACAATGGGCCAGATTCTCGTAGAATTGCGGCCGTGTAACATAATCCGTTTACGTTACACCGCCGCAAGTTTTCAGTGTAAGTGCCTGATCCACAAAGCACTTACCTGTAAACTTGCGGCGGTGTATCGTAAACACGTCTGGCGGCTACCATTTAAACTAGGCTCGCTCCCGCGCCGGACGTACTGCGCATGCTCAGTTTTGAAATTCCCGCCGTGCTTTGCGCGATGTGACGTCATTTTTTAGAACGGCAACGTGCGTAGCATCCATTCGTATTCCCGGACGTCTTACGCCAAAACAAAAAAAAATTGAAATTCGACCCGGGAACGACGGCCATACTTTAACATGGCTCGACTAAAGTTAAGCCATGTTAAAGCAGGTGTAAATTTGCGACGGGAAAAAATTACTAGCGACGACGTAACGACGGGAAAAACGTTGTGGATCGCCGTAAATCCTCATTTGCATACCCGACACTGGAATACGACGCAAACTCCCCCCAGCGGCGGCCGAAGTATTGCATCCGAAGATCCGACGGTGTAAGTCAATTACACCTGACGGATCTTAGGGCTATCAATGCGGAACTGATTCTATGAATCAGTCGCATAGATACGACAGGAGATACGATGGTGTATCAGGAGATACGCCGTCATATCTCCTCTGTGAATCTGGCCCAATGTGCCCAGACAACAATTACACCCAGTTTAGGTTCATGTTTACATTAGAGGTGTTTAACTCTTTCACTTCTGGAGCTGTTTTTTTTATTTTTGCACCTACGTTAAAAAACTATTTTAGGCCTGAAGATTGTATAAAACCCCCAAACAGTATACAGTATATTTTGTGAAAGCAGAGACACTGGAGAAACAATGCTTGCTGTATCATCTTTTTCTGTCACATGATATTAGTGTAATGGTTTACCAAATGTAATCTTTTGTTTTCAGTAAAAGATGCACTAAGTTCATTTTAGGGCATACAAATGTAATATATTATCCAATTATTTGGTAAAATATAAAAGATGAGGTTGCACTGAAAAAATTGATAGTCAGTATGTCAAGCCAGAAAATGACCCGCACATCTGAAATGGGGACAAACTTTAGTGCCTTCACTTTTCCATAGGTAATGCTTTTACGGCTAAGTTCACCTTTGGGACCATGTCACATGGCACCAGGGCAGCCATGAGAATTTTTTGGGGCCCCTTACACATCTTTATGCATGGGCCCCCTGGAGCAGAGAACCAGGGGGGTTGCCCAAAATTTGAAAGTGTCATCTCACCTGTTCTTCTATCTCCTGCCTGCCGTGGACACAGAATCGGGGGGGGGGGGGGGGGGTCGAGAACCACAAGGTGAGTGAAAGTTTAATCTCTTCTCCTATCCTCTCTCCTGCCGCGACCTGAGAACCAGGGGGGGAGGGTGGTGCTGCTGAGAACCACAAAGCGATCTGAGAAAGTGAAAGTGTCATCTCTTTCTCTATCCTTAGAATAATTTAAGGGTTCAGGGAACCCCCATAGACCCTGAAACACCAACATAGACGGGTGGGCTGGGAGGACTATAGCGGTACTAGATAAAGTGAATCTACTCAAACCAGAGATATCACATAAGTAAATTTAGCAAAATTTATTGGCATAGTATACGTAAAAAAGTATTAAAATCATATGATTTTAATTCTTTTTTATGTATACTATGCCAATAAATTTTGCTAAATTTACTTATGTGATAGCTCTGGTTTGAGTATATGAATATTAGGATGATGGTACATTTCCAACTTTCTTGTATTTTTCTAAATGTTAGAAGTTAAATCTATTTTCTTTCTCTATCCTCTCTCTTGCCGCAAATCGGGGGGGGGGGTGTGGTCTGGCTCCTGGGAACCTTTGGGCCCCCTACATATGTAATGCTTGTACCCCCCTGATTGCTGTCATGGAAGCATGAATCAGACGTACAAAACAGATAAATGAATAAGAAGATTTTATTGGAAACCAAACAGCTAGGTCAAAGTCCACACAGATGATTGAAACAGCCAGAAGAGTCGTCCAACGGTGCCAGGGTCGATAGCCAGGGATGAGAGTCAGCCAAGCCAGAGTCTGAGCCAGAGATGGGGTGAAACGAAGTCGGGAATCAGGAACCAGAAGGAACGTCCGAAGCCGGGTCGGAAACCAGGAGCAGGCAGCACAATCACAGGAGAGGTGTCAGACGAAAGGCCCAAGCGAGGAAATGCTGCAGCTGCCGTCATATATATATGCTGAGCAGCCAGCTCCTCCCAGTGGAAAGGAGGAGCCGCAGGGTGTGGCAGGTTACAAGAACCCCATGAAGCAAGATGGCTGCTCGCACAGGTCAGTGATGAGGAGCCAGCAAAGAGGTAAGACCATGACAGTACCTCCCCCTCAAGGGCCCCTCCTCCGCGGCGCAAAATACCGCTTCTGAGGAAAGCGCGTGTGGAAGGCTCGGAGAAGGACAGGAGCATGGACATCTGTGGAGGGAACCCAGGAACGCTCCTCTAGACCATACCCACGCCAGTGAACCAAGAACTGCAACCGGCCACGGACCAAGCGTCCAGGATATCGCTCACCTCGTATTCTTCATGATCGCCCACCTGGACAGGACGAGGCCGAGGAACCGAGGAGGTGAAACGATTGCATATTAGTGGTTTCAACAAGGAAACGTGAAACACATTGGAAACCTGCATACCAGGTGGAAGCGCGAGAGCATAGGCAACCGGGTTCACCCTGCGGAGCACACGGAAGGGACCAACAAAGCGAGGAGCCAGCTTGGGAGTGGGCACTCGAAAGGTTGTGTGGGCACTCGGAGGTTGAGATTGCGATTGGACAACCATACACGATCTCCGACCTGGTAGGAAGGAGCAGGCAACCGTCTGCGATCAGCCTGGAGCTTCTGGCACTGCGCAGAGACCCTAAGGGACCTCTGAATCTGTACCCATGAAGCACGTAGGGCAGAAAGGTGGTTCTCCACAGCCGGAACATCTTGGGGAGAGAATGACTCCGTTAATACGGCATGTTGGAACCCATAATTGGCCATGAAGGGAGACATCCCAGAGGAAGAGTTAACCGCCGTGTCCCTGGCAAACTCAGCCCATGGCAGAAGGTCAACCCAATTGTCCTGATGATCGGAGACATGGCAACGAAGAAATTGCTCCAGGGCTTGATTCGATCGCTCTGCGGCCCCATTGGACTTAGGGTGGTAAGCCGAAGAGAAGGAGAGTCGAATACCCAATTGAGAGCAAAAAGTACACCAGAACCTGGACACAAACTGACTCCCTCGATCCGAAACTATCTCTTTAGGCAAACCGTGCAACCAGAAGACCTCCTTGGCGAAAACCGTGGCCAACTCCTGTGCAGTGGGTAACTTCTTGAATGGAACACAGTGGCACATTTTGGAGAACCGATCCACAATCATGAGAATGACTGTATGGCCTCTGGACACAGGAAGGTCCACAATGAAGTCCATCCCCAGGTGTGACCATGGGTGCTCCCCATTGGGAATGGGTTGTAGAAGTCCCAACGGAAGATGCCGAGGGGATTTATTCTGGGCACAAACAGAGCACGCCGCTACATATGCGGCAATATCGGACTGTAGAGAAGGCCACCAGAATAAGCGTGAGACAGCCCAGGACAGCTGATTCTTTCCAGGATGCCCCACGGTCTTGGAGTTATGGTAGGTTCGCAACAGCCGGGTACGCAACTCTTCAGGCACGAAGCACCTACCATTGGGTCTCCCAGAGGGAGCACCAGATTGGGCTGCCAGAATCTGCTCTCCAAGGGGAGAGGTCAAGCTGGTACGGATGGCGGCCAAGATCTGATTTGGAGGTATGACCGAAGTCGGTATATAATCCACTTTGGACAGCTCGGAGTATTGACGTGATAAGGCATCCGCCCTGAAGTTCTTGGAACCGGGTAAGTGGGAGACCACTTAATTAAAGCGTGACAGGAACAGAGCCTATCTGGCCTGACGGGGTGTCAATCTCTTGGCCTCCGAAAGGTACGTCAGATTCTTGTGGTCCGTCAGGATAACAACCGGGACCACAGAACCCTCAAGCAAGTGCCTCCATTCCTTGAGAGCCTGTATGATAGCTAACAGCTCTCTGTCACCAATCTGGTAGTTGCATTCCACGGGAGACAGTTTCCTGGAGTAGAACCCACAGGGAAGCAGAGATGCCTCTGGTGTCCGACGCTGAGACAGAAGGGTGCCTACTCCCGTCTCAGACGCATCCACCTCAAGGACGAAGGGCAACCCAGTATTGGGATGAGACAGTATGGGAGCCGAATCAAAGGCTGATTTTAGAGCCTCAAAAGCCAGGATGGCCTCGGCCGGCCAATCATGGGAATTACTGCCCTTCCTGGTCAGATCCGTGAGAGGCTTGGCCAGCATGGAGAAGTCCCTGATGAACTTCCGATAATAATTGGCGAAGCCCAAAAAGCGCTGCAGGGAACGAAGACCAGTGGGCTGTGGCCACTGTAGGACTGCCGAAACCTTCTCAGGGTCCATGGAGAACCCCTCCGCCGAAAAGATGTAACCTAAGAAGGTTACCTGGGACCGGTGGAATTTGCACTTCTCAAGCTTGCAGAAAAGCTTGTTCTCTCGTAACCGTTGCAACACTCGCTTGACGTCCAGAATGTGGACCTCCACGGATTCAGAGTATACCAAGATGTCATCCAAGTAGACCACTACACACTGCTGCAACAGGTCACGAAAAACATCATTGATAAATTCCTGAAAGACTGCGGGCGCATTGCACAACCCAAAGGGCATAACCAGGGATTCGTAATGACCGGTCCTGGTGTTGAACGCGGTCATCCACTCATCACCCTCCCTGATCCTTACAAGGTTATACGCAGCCCTCAAGTCGAGTTTGGTAAAGACTGTTGCCCCCTTGAGACGGTCGAACAACTCGGAAATCAACGGAATCGGGTATGCATTTCTTAATCGTGATGCGATTTAGGCCCCTATAGTCGATGCAAGGCCTCAATTCTCCGCCCTTCTTCTTTACAAAAAAAAATCCAGCCCCCGCTGGGGAAGAGGATTTGCGAATGTGCCCCCGGGAAAGCGCCTCCCTCACAGACTCCTCCATGGCTTCATTCTCAGCAACCGACAGTGGATATACCCTGCCACGAGGAGGAATGGCACCAGGTTGTAAATCTATGGCACAATCATATGGGCGGTGCGGAGGCAGGGCACCAGCGCGCACCTTATCAAATACATCCAGGTACTCCCTGTATTCAGAGGGCAACACGGAGTCCGAGGAGGCACACAACACCTTGACAGGCCCATGGATGCAACTAGCCCCACACTGTGGGGACCACGAGAAGATCTCAGCCGATCTCCAATCGAAAATCGGATTATGCGCCTGTGAACGGCCCCAATGGCTATCTCCACTGGAAGGGTCTCATGAGTCACCTGCGGCGGCCGACAATCGCCTCAAGAACCAGCGGAGAAACTCGAGCCTGCAGAGGAATGGAGTTTGCGGCAGCAAATTTACTGTCGATGAAAAGACCACCAGCACCAGAATCCACCAACGTCTGGGCTGCCACCGAGCCCCCGGCCCAGGAGAGGACAACGGTGAGCAGTGGTTTATCAGCACGGAAAACCGGGGACGAAGAAACTCCACCCAAGATCTGTCCCCGACAGGATCTCAGGTGCGAGCGTTTCCCGGACGGTTCGGACATGACAACCGAAAATGCCCACTGAGGCCGCAGTACATGCAACGACCCTCACGTCTCCGAAGTGCCCTCTCCCCCTCAGACAGGTGAGCAAACCCCAGCTGCATGGGCTCACCCCCAGGCACGTCAACCCCAGGAGGTGTGGGAGGAGAGGGAGGCACGGGTGGGACAGCAAACATAGGCGCCAATCTGTTGGAAGGCCTCCGCAGGCTTTCCTTAAAGGAAGGTCTCTCCCTGAGTCTGGTGTCAATCAATATCAGGAAAGAAATGAGAGCCTCGAGCTCCACGGGTAGGTCTTTAGTCACAGTCTCATCCTTCAAGGTGTCAGAGAGACCATGGGAGAAGGCAGCCACCAGGGCCTCATTATTCCAGCCCACCTCTGCTGCCAGGGTACGAAACTCAATGGCGTATTCGGCTACCGATCGTGAACCCTGTCTGATGGACATGAGGAGCTTCGCAGCAGAGGCAGAGCGAGCCGGCACATCAAAAGCCCTCCGAAGAGAAGCAACAAAACCGGAAAACTCGGCAACCACCGGATTGTTGTTCTCCCATAAAGGACTCGCCCAGGCCAAGGCCTTGTCCGAGAGCAGCGAGATCAGGAAGCCCACCTTCGATCTCTCAGTAGGAAAAGCATGCGGCAGCAACTCGAAATAAATGCCCACTTGGTTAAGGAAGCCTCGGCACTGAGTTGGCTCGCCCCCAAAGCGCTGCGGGAGGGGGGCAGAACCGGTCATACGCCGAGACACCGCAGGCGCAACAACGGGTGCCGGGGTAGACTCAGGCACAACAACCAGAGCGGCAGGAGGAGCGGTAACAGGAGCGACAACCGGCCTATCAGCAGCAGAAGCAAGATGAGCAGTGCGTGCAAGCAGGGTTTGCAACACCTGAGCGAACTGACCCAGCAGGTGATCCTGCTGATCAAGTCTGGCGACCAGCATGGGTAGTGAGGATGGCCCTGTACCGTCAGGATTCATGGCTTGGGCCTAATGTCATGGAAGCATGAATCAGACGTACAAAACAGATAAATGAATAAGAAGATTTTATTGGAAACCAAACAGCAAGGTCAAAGTCCACGCAGATGATCGAAACAGCCAGAAGAGTCGTCCAACAGTGCCAGGGTCGATAGTGATTCCAAAAGAAAAAAACACAAACAAAAACAGAAACAAATGACATTTGGATCAAAAACCATCAACTAAATGTAAATGTGGCTATGAATGGGTTAATAAACAGTCCAAAATGTTGACAGTAAAGAGTCCATAAACAGCAGATAAGATGTCAAACACTCGTGCATCTGTGCCACATTAAAGGTTGGTTGTAAACGTGTCCAAAAAAAAGAGTGACATCTCCTCCACCAGACTTAAAGATTGGCCTCTTACGGAATTTCCACTATCCCTTATGACAGGGGATCAAAACCAGCATATAATAGGTCCCAATCTCGCAGTTTCAGATATGCAGTCCTGATGGATCTCGTTTTCCAAGAAATTTCAGCAATATCAATGCCCACCATGTAAAAAACAGTGACAGCTCCACATAGTGCAATAAATGTGCAGAAATTTATTTTAAAAGGTTAAAATTGCATTACAGTTATGCAGTTTAAAATGCGCCTTGAATTTAATGTGCCGGCTGGTACACAAAACTCTCAGGCACCTGTCTACTGGGGGAACGATAGGAACTTCTTGGGTGACGACAGCGTGCTGCTCGCCCTACGTCCGTTTCGTCAGATATTACTTCTTCCAGGGGCACAAGCCTGGAAGTTGGGAGACGACAGCTGTATTTATTGTTACATTTCAGGGAGCATAAATTACACATCTAATTTCCTGACTACCTATCAATTTCTTGAGACCCTGAAGTGCCAGGACAGGAACACCAACAAAATCACCACTACAGGGTATTTTCTAAGAGGCATGGAGAGTGTTTTGAAAATGTAATTTTCCATAATGAGCCTGTGCTTGCTATGGTGACAGCATGTGAAAAAAAATCAGAAATAAAAAAGGTGTATCTCTGCGCTGTGGTGAGATGGCAGCTGACACAGATAAGTAATATACCAAACGTATACATAATCTTAAGTAAAAATGTGTAGCGCCAAAAGTAAATTAACAGAAACTACTCTCTGATGTGTTTCATCCAGTTTGACGCTATCAAGGGGTCCTCTTGGTCCTATTAGATGAAACGTGTTGGGGAGGAGACACTAGTGCTGATGTCAGGTCACTGTCCGATACCGGATCGGCAGTGGCACCCATTGTCATATGTTTTTATTATTTATTTTATTTTGGCTTTTATCCAAAAAATACTGCACTAAGGAGACTTCATCTGGCTCCCAGTGAAGCTTTATTTACCATAAATACATCTAGATGGTGCGAGTTGCTGAACAGCCTTCCCCACAACAGATAGCAGATCTACACTGAGTGTGTGTTTGCTGCTGCAATGGCAGCCATCTTTTCCGGTGAGTGTCCATTTCAGAGGGGTGCAGTGAATCATTCTGGAGCACCGTACTGGATCACCTCTTCACTTTTCAGGATACCACCACTTAATTATATTTATGGTCGTTACCCTCTGACCGAGAGTGATGTGGATCACATAAACACGCGACAAGACTTACAACATAAATAGACCTGAAGTGTGCCTTGGTGGTCTGGTCAGTATGCCAAGAAAAGGGGGCATACCCAAGGTAAGTAATGGGTAGTTAATTGAAGAAGGTTATGCTGAGAAGTGCCCTGAAAAAGGGAAGGGTGGGAGGGTGTCGAATGTGATTGAATGAGCAGACTCACGGACATGAGGTGAGCTGGGAAGAGTCGGCCCAGTGACGTGTAGTACCGCACACTGAACTGACAAAGAGCATGTGTGAGTGGGCTGCTTAAATACCCTCCGGGCTCCTCCCATAAACTCAGGCCACCATACTGGCCTTCTTATTTATGGTCGTTACCCTCTGACTGAGAGTGATGTGGATCACATAAACACGCGACAAGACTTACAACATAAATAGACCTGAAGTGTGCCTTGGTGGTCTGGTCAGTATGCCAAGAAAGACTCAGATAGGGAAATAGTTTTTATTGATTTCTTGTATTTATTGAGCCAGCTTGGTAAAGGCTTGTGCCATTTCTTCCTGAGGATTTGGGATGTATGTGACAAAACAAGAAAACTTCCATCAGCCTGATATCTTGATTATGTGGTCTGGGACTCCCTGTTGGGAGGCAGCTGAGGCTGCTCTAATTCGGAAAGAATGTCCAGAGAACTGACTGGGGTTTGAAGCCCAAGTTACTTAGGAGGATTCTGACATGCTTGACACACTGGCTGCCACTCAGAGCTGGTTTAGAAAGGGTAGCAACGAGCTACCATCAGATTGGCTGGGTAGATGGAGCAGTAGTGGGTTGTGCACCGTTACTGGGCGTCAGGCGGTGTTAGTCTGAAACAGGTTGATGTCAACCACCGGGGCTGGTTCATTGCATGACTAGTCTGGGCAAAGCCCTAAACGGGGAACCAGTAAGGATTTTAGACATGTCCCTAAAGAGGGCACTCTTGAAAGGTAGGCGCTTGCCACTGACTACAGGTTGGTGCTTCTGTATGCCCTGTAGGAGGGACTTGACTGCATGGGCTGGAGAATACTGAGGGTTTACTGGGGTCCTGCAGGGACAGGAAATGCTGGACGCCATCTAGATATGGTGTGATAGTATTGTGAGAAAGGGTCAGCTGCGTGTGACAATACGATATGAAGGCTAGGACATGTCTAACGTTGCCTATTGCTGCTCCGGGGCAAGGGGCCAAAAATTAGCGGTTAGTGTTCCAAGCAGAGCGATAGGCCTTCAGTGTGTTGCGTGCAAAGAAGTGGTTAATAAGCTGGGTTGCGTTGGTGAGGTGCGACTTCAGTCCATTGTCAGCAATGTCCACGGTGGGACAAGGACAGTTGTTGGGTCGGCTCCAGGCTCTTGCTGGAAAAAACAACCATTCCAAGGTTGGAATAGGAAAGCGCATCAGCTGCTTTTTGCATTTGCCTGGAATATGTCTGCATAAGATATTAACTGGTGATGGAGTGACAGCTGCGTGAACCTGCGCAGGAAGTGATGGGAAGTGACTTAGATCTACCTTAATTGATGATGTCGGCTGTGGCCTGATTGTCTGTGGTGAAGAACAGCATTTGTCCTGTTCAAGTGTGGTCCCAGACCTGGGCAGCTGCCACGATGGGGTACAGCACAAGGCGTGATGAAGACTGGGTGAAGCAAAAATTTAAGAGAATTTCTGGGGACCAAGGTTTGGAGAACCAGTGGCGGCCTAAAAATGGCCGCAAAAGCCTTTGGTGGCTCGGGTGACACTGCTGGGATGAAGATTGAAATGCTGTTCTATCAGGTGGGGAAGTTGTCCCACATAGCCAAGTCTGCTACTGATGCCTGGTCTAGTTTGAGAACTTGGACTGGATCTTGCGTTGGTGTGAGAAAATCAAGACAATACACAGGTGCTCAACAAGACGATATACATGCACTCGCAGGCCAACGTGCACTCGCTGGATGAAAACCTGAACTAACCGCAGGGAAAAAGACAGAGAAAAGATATGTGGCCCGCGTGCCACTGAGGATGAATGGCCAACTGGGTGCCACTGTGTGTTTGTTTGGCTGATTGTTTGTCACTGAGGTGTGTTTGCAAGTTTAGTTTGTATTCGGGTTTGCACGTAGGTGCGTGCTGCAAAGTGTTTTATACTACTGCAGACAATATTGTGTGGTTGCAAGGGTGTCAGGTTGCTGGGACGATATTGTGTGGTTGTAGGGGCCTTGAGTATGAAGGTTTGTTTTGAGAAGGCATTGCGTGGTTGCAAGGGTCTCAGTCTGGTTTGCTGAGACGATATTACGTGGTTGCAAAGGTCTCGATGATTATGAGGTTTGTTTTGAGATGGCATTGTTGAGATGGCATTGTGTGGTTGCACGGGTCTCAACAAGTGAGGGGTTGCTGAGACGATGTTGCATTTTGCAATGGTCTCAAATGAGTGTCAGGCCGCTGAGACGACTTTGTATGACTTCAAGGGTCTGAACGGGTGTCAGGTTGCTGAGATGACATTGCGTTTGCAATGGTCTCAAATGAGTGTCAGGTTGCTAAGATGACTTTGTATGGCTGCAAAGGTCTGAACGGGTGTCAGGTTGCGGAGACGAGATTGTGTGGTTGCAAAGGTCTAGACGAGTGTGAGGTAGCTGAGACAATATTACATTTTGCAAGGGACTCAAATAAGTGCCAAGTTGCTGAGACAATATTCCCTTTTTTTATTTTATTAAAACTACTGAATGAAATGCTGGTGAACATGAGTTACTGCATCTGGCAGTGTTTACAAGCTGTTACAGGCATTGGTGTTTCGAATGCCTCAGAACATCTGTCTGCACCCATTTTTTTTTTCCGGGAAGGTTTATAACTCAACTGCCTAGAAACGACTATAAATGATCCTGTGTACATGTACTGATAAGATAACATAGAGGAGAGATCAGGGATCCTGTGTAGATGTACTGATAAGATAACATAGAGGAGAGATCAGGGGCGGCTGAAAAACACCCAACTGTTCCTAAACGTCCGTTTACCAACAGCAGTGTACCTGAGGCCTAAGACGATTTGTCTGGCTGCAAGGGTCTCAATGAATGCCAGACTGCTGGGGCAAGACTGCATGGTCACAAAAGGTCTTTGACAAGTGGGAGGTTGCTCGAGATGGTATTGCGTGGTTGCAAGGGTCTCGATGAGTGTGGGGCTGCTGAGACGGTATTGCGTTTGCGAGGGTCTCAACAATGGTGTGAGGCTGCTGAGACGGTATTGCGTGGTTGCAAGGGTCTTGATGAGTGTAGGGCTGCTGAGATGGTATTGCGTTTGCATTGGTCTCAACAATGGTGTGAGGCTGTTGAGACGATTTTGCATGGTTGCAATGGTCTCAACAGGTGTCAGGTTGCTGGGCGGAGATTGTGTGTTGACAATTTTTTTTTTCTGCACTTTTTATATTTATGTTTGCGTTTTTTTTTCTGCATATTTTTTTTTTTTTTTTTGCGTTTTGTAAGGGTCATGTGTTGCAAGGGTCTTAACAAGGGTGTCAGGCTACTGAGACAATTTTGTGTGCTTGCAAGAGTCTCCATGAGTGTGGGGCTGCTGAGAAGGTATTGCGTTTGCAAGGGTCTTAACAAGGGTGTTAGGCTGCTGAGACAATTTTGCGTGCTTGCAAGAGTCTCCATGAGTGTGGGGCTGCTGAGACGGTATTGCGTTTGCAAGGTTCTTAACAAGGGTGTCAGGCTGATGAGACAATTTTGCGTGCTTGCAAGAGTCTCCATGAGTGTGGGGCTGCTGAGACGGTATTGCGTTTGCAAGGGTCTCAACAAGGGTGTCAGGCCGCGGAGACAAATTTTGCATCGTTGCAACGGTCTCAACAGGTGTCAGGTTGTGGGGCTGAGATTTTGTGGTGGCAATTTTGTTTTTTTTCTGTACTTTTATATTTCTTTTTTTTTTCTTTTTTTGCGTTTTTTTTTCTTTTTTTCTTTTTTCTTTTTTTTACGTTTTTTTTTTTTCGTTTTGTAAGGGTCATGTGTTGCAAGGGTCTAAACAAGGGTGTCAGGCTGCTGAGACGATTTTGTGTGGTTGCAAGAGTCTCGATGAGTGTGGGGCTGCTGAGACGGTATTGCGTTTGCAAGGGTCTCAATAAGGGTGTCAGGCTGTGGAGACGAATTTTACGTCGTTGAAACGGTCTCAACAGGTGTCAGGTTGCTGGGCTGAGATTACGTGGTGGCAATTGTTATTTTTATTTTATTTTTTGCGTTTTATATATTTTTTTCCTTTTTGCGTTTTTTTTTTTTGCATTTTGTAAGGGTCATGTGTTGCAAGGGTCTCAGCAAGGGTATCAGACTGCTGGGATGATTTGCATGGTTGCAAGGTCTCAATCAATTAGAATTGGGTTACTGAGAAAGGATATCAACACCTGGTTTGTTTGTACCTTAAGCAAGCAGTATAATGTAGAAGGACAACGCCTGTTTGAATCGTAGGTTCCGCAGGGGCCACTAATGAACGATATGGGAGACAACGAATGGTAGCAAATTGATAAGACATAAAGAATGTAATAACAAATCTTACTTGTGTCAGTGGGCCATGCGAGTGAGTTTGTGGCGGACTGTGGCTGGAGTGAAACATGTCGGGAACGTGTAGCGTGATGCCGTGCATAGAAAATAGAACACGAGAAGTTCGTATCAATGCTTTGTAAGCTCCACTGCGGGAACCAAACATATGGTACAGGTGAAACCATGAGTGGCCACGAATTTGACATGCTCCGGACGGCGCATGTGTATAACAATTGCCACCACGTAATCTCAGCCCAGCAACCTGACACCTGTTGAGACCGTTTCAACGACGTAAAATTTGTCTCCACAGCCTGACACCCTTATTGAGACCCTTGCAAACGCAATACCGTCTCAGCAGCCCCACACTCATCGAGACTCTTGCAACCACACAAAATTGTCTCAGCAGCCTGACACCCTTGTTAAGACCCTTGCAACACATGACCCTTACAAAATGAAAAAAAAACGTGAAAAAAAGAAAAAAAAAAAGCAAAAAAAGAAAAAAAAAGAAATATAAAAGTACAGAAAAAAAAATGACAAACAAGCTAACAAATCCTACCTGGGACAGTGAACGTGCGACTGGGTTTGCTTTGGACTGGAGTGGATGTGCAACACATCACAAGAGTGTGGTGTGGCGCCATGCATGACACAAAGGCAATAACTTTGGTAAATAAATGAGAGAGAAGAGCCGTGTACAAGCAATTTGTAAGTTCCGCTGCGGGAACTAAAACACATGACATGGGGGAAACAATGAATGGCAACGGTAGAAAGTATGCAATGTATCTGATACAAAACGGTTGTAAAATGCATGAAATGAATCCGATACGAATTGATAGTAAGGAGTATTGAACGAATCTGATACGAATTGGTTGTAGAGTGTATGCTACCCCTTGCTTTGAAACCGAACACCTACCAACCACCCATCCCCCCAGGCTAATCAAGTGCAGACAAGGCACCATGTAAGTCCGATTACCACCTCAATCTGCCAAAGAACCCATACAAACACATGTCAATCTCCAAATGGACTTACAAATGAATCGTATGTTTGGCAGAAGGAAGTTACAAATGTACTAGGCCTGAGCCGAATGATGTTGGAACATGAGCAAAAGTAACTCAGAGGCAGTTTTTTTTCCCAAAAGGGATGCAGGATAGGAAGCATAACGAATTGCAAGATTGCACAAGATACGAAAAGGTTTGAATCCTACCTGCGACAGTAAGCGGGAACCGCCGGCGAAGACCATGAAGGGAGAAGCCGCAAAACGCTTGCGATGCCGAATGCGATTGAACTCACGGACATGAGGTGAGCTGGGAAGAGTCGGCCCAGTGACGTGTAGTACCGCACACTGAACCGACAAAGAGCATGTGTGAGTGGGCTGCTTAAATACCCTCCGGGTTCCTCCCATAAACTCAGGCCACCATACTGGCCTTCTTATTTGTTTGATTTTTTTTCACTTTTTTTTTTCAATGTGCTGTTCATTTTTTAACACAGTATTCACATATCATTGCTGTCCATTTACTTTTGGCGCTACACATTTTTCTTTATTTTTTTTTAACATGTCACCAGAGCAGTGCAGTGCCACCATAGTAATGCTGTACTGCTGGGGGGTGTTTGCTATTCAAAAAAAACAAAAAACGGCACATGCGCGGCTGCCTGAGGAAAAGGCAATGTCTCCTTAGTGCTCCGCTCCTCGAATGTAAATACCGGCGGACTACGGGTCCCAGCAGAACCGGAAAGTTAACAGAACAGCAGCGGAATTGTAGCGGAGTATTAAATACCACCTACTATGGCGATGAGAGGCTCTAAATCCAAGTTCAAAACGAGTGCCCTAAAGGGAGCAGTGAACAGGCTGGCAGGTGAAATGGCGGCTTCTCCCTCCTCCTCACAGCACCGCTCTACACCTATTGTGAAACTCTCCAGTAAAAAAACACAGCCCAGCGCTGGTTAGTCTATAGTGGATGACATTGAAACAACAACTGGAATCCAGCCTGACATATTTCTAAAATGTAAGCAAATGCTGCAGAAAGCTTTAAAACAGACTTCTGAGGGGGCGTGGCCTGACGCATGGAGCTGTAGGACGTGTCTGCTCGCAGCTCCCCGGTCCCTCGGCTCCACGGACCGCAAGCATCGCAGGAACCCGCCTTCACCGCCGCATATGGGGAAAGATAAGCAGCGGGCACCGAGGGGCACCCGTGGAAACACGCAAAGCGGCGATCTCGAGGAGTTATTCGCCAGATCTCGGGCCGCTGCACTCCGCCGCCCGGAATCCAAGATGGCGCCGGCCCCGCCGTCTCCAGCCCGCTCTGAGTCCTCAATCCACACGTAGGTGAGCTCCCATAGCCATCTCCCGCTCCCTGAGGACAATATGTTTCCCTCCATGCTCACCAGGAGCAGGTCTAATGTATCCCTGGGCTCAGGTGATTGCTGGGACATGGAGGCCCAGATGAGGTCCCTTCACAGTTATATCAGAACCCTGCCCACTAAATCTGACTTTGAAAATTGTGTCCACAGAATAGAAAAAGCGCACAAAAAGGAGATCTCTGACCTTAAGAAAGATATGGGTGCCCGCTTTGAGGACATAGATAACACCACTGATAGCCTCAGCAACACTGTACAGGCTCATGATCAAATACTCAATACCCACACTATCATGCTGCAGCAACTCGCTTACCAACAAGACGACATCGAAAATAGAAATTGTCGCAATAATATACGCATTCGCGGGATCCCCGAAGCGGTTGACCCCAAAAATCTGCCCACGGCTGTGACGGCGATTTTCAACCAATTGCTGCAGCGCCCCAAAGATGACCCCATTGAACTAGACCGTGTGCACAGAACCTCGGGGCCCCGGACCCCTGACCCCTCTTTTATACGGGACACATTATGCCGAGTTCACTTCTACAAGATCAAGGAGGAAATCATGAGAGCGGCAAGCTCACAGACCACTATCCTCTTCAACGATGCCCCTGTGATGCTTCTTCCGGATCTATCTCGCCAGACTCTGACGATGAGGAAATCTCTGAAGCCGCTTACACAGTTGCTGCAAGCTAAACAGATAAAGTACCAATGGCGATTCCCCTTCCATCTCCGAGTACACCACAAGGGCAAAACCGCCATATTCCGCACCTTAGGAGATCTGCCTTCCTTCCTCAGCACACTGGAGCTTCCTACTACGCCGGGCCTACCCTTTGCACCTCAATGGCAGAAACAGGGCCGCAAACGCAACCCCAAGCATACGCCTCAACGCTCCGGATCCATGCCCCGGCAGGGCCCCAATGACTGAGATGTCCTGCTTTTCCGCACTGATTTCCCACTCTTACAGGGAACCCCCCTGCACTGCTGATGACTAAGCATAAGCTGGATTCCTGATTTCTTACTCCCCCCCCCTTTTTTTTTTCTCTCTTTCCTCTCTTTTTTATCACCATCGCTATATTTTTGGGACAAGTTTTTGATCTGCTGGACTGCTTGATGTTGGGGGCCTGTTGTGTTTTGTTCACCCCGAGATGTGTGGCATTATTCATGCGATTGATTGTTCCCTGCAATTTGTTACGTGTCATTGTTATTTGCCATCATTACATGTTGTACTGCATGCTTGCTAGTTTTAACCTATTCTATAATTATTATTATTGTTTTTTTTTTTTTCTCACACTCCGTGGAGCTGGGGGACCTAGGGATTACTCTGCTTTGTGGGTCTTCCCTCGCACCCCCCCTTAAGGGTTTTTATTTTTCTCGGTGCCATATTGGACACTGAGTGATATACTGTCGTATGTCAAGTGGTAAGGGTTTTTTTTTTCCTTACCTATGGTTCTTTGGTGCCACCTAGTGGCCTTTTTTGTTTTTGTTTTTTCGAACCTTTTTTTTTCTAAGAATAGCTTGTCGATCACCTCATCCTCTGAACCAAGATTCTCTCTGCTTATTGTTTTTACCTCCTATTTGTGGTTTGGTGTATGGTGGTCGAGATGTAGTAATTCACCTTCCTGTGTTATGGGTTCTTTTGATCTTTACTGCTCTCTTTTGCCCCTCTTTTTCTTGCTACCTCTACTCACTTCCCCTCTTCCTTTTTTCTCCTCCCCCCTTTCTTTCTCCCTGTGCCTCTCTCAACTTTGCTGGTTCGATCGAAGGCTGCTGATTTTTTGGGACAATATTGATACCATGCTCCGTATAGAGCCGCACCGACGTTCGGCTTCTTTCGGCATCTCGTGACGCGATGTATGCGTCGGTCGGATGCCTGTCCATCAATTAGGAACGCCCACCGCCAGCATCGTACCCGGAAGTGGCGGTGGGAACGAATATAGCAAACGGTATGTACGGACGTTTTTTTTTTTAATAAAACCAGCCGATTCTAATCGTAATTAATGTGGGAAAAGCAATGTTAAAAGTTTATTTTTAGGGGAACCACCGCTTTAAATCGGAAAATGCAGCATTACAGGCAGGTTTAGAAGATCAAGAAAACAGAGACCGCAGATCTAACATACGGATCAGAGACTACTCTACTACAAAACCAAAGAACAGCTACTAACAGCTGCTAGAGGTAAAGATCTCCTCAGCTTTCAGAGCTATACCTATCAGCTTTTCACTGACCTGTCCCCACTTACAATGGCGAAGAGACATGCGCTCAAACCATTATTACAAGTGCTCCAAAAGAATCAAATCATTTATCACTGGGGATTCCCTTTCTGTCTCAGATTCACTCATCTGGAGACCAAATATGTCTGTTGTTCCTCAGAAGATTTAAAGGCAGCCTTAACTGAAATGGGTATTACAGATACAGCCATATCCACTGGTCAGTTTTGCAGAAATTTAACCTCTCGGCTTGATCAGCAATCATCTAATTCAAGCTATGCCTCACACTCCCCTGCGCATCGAAACCTCCATAAGCGTGGTCGCTTTGAAAACCCATCACCCACTCAAGAGGACTGAATGGATTGACTAATTCATCTGACCTAATATTTTTTTTTCTTTACAGGTTTTGACCTCTCAAACTGTTCTAGTTGTTTACTAGCATTAATCATATTCATTATCAATTGATGTTAGTAATTTTAAAGCTCAAAATATAGAGCAATAACCTTTCTAGCTCTCTATACATTTTTTTTTTTCGGAACCATGATTTATTGACAGTTTATAGAAGGTTCCTGTTGTCTGCTGTTCACTCCATAGGAATTTCATGTTGCCCCTTTTTTCCACCCACAGTCTTGCTTTTGTGTGGGACTCTGTCGGTGGATCTGGATCCTCTCAGGGAGCACTGTACACTCCTCTGAGACGCCCCCACACCTTGTGGTTTTACCTTAACTTTGTAATGCATTGTTCATATAATGGGTTAACATGATTGTTATAGAGACCAAACAGGCTTTATACCTAAACGCCAAGCAGGCGATAATATTAGACGTGCGCTTCTACTTATCCATGCAGCCAAATCTAGGAACATCCTGTCCTGCCTTGTATCTTTAGATATAAAAAAGGCATTTGACTCTGTCACTTGGCCTTATATGCAATACACACTCCAAAAATGGGGCTTTGGCAATCATTTCCTAACCTGGGTCTCCTCCCTATACAATAGTCCAAAAGCATATATAAAATACGCTGGCTATAAGCCGCCAATATTCGACATTGAAAGAGGAACTAGACAGGGATATCCCCTTTCCCCATTACTCTTTGCCCTATTAGTAGAACCACTAGCACAATTAATTAGATCAAACGTTGACATTAAAGGCATAGAGTTCGGTGGATATGAGCATAAGATATGTCTTTTCGCGGAAAATATCCTTATTTTTATGTCATATCCACATGTAACAGCCCCAAACTTGCTCAAAACTTTAGATAATTTTGCTCAAATTTCAGGACTTCATCTTAATCCCTCTAAATCAAATGCACTAAATATCTCATTGTCCCAATCTAATCTTCATCTTGCTCAAAATTCTTTACCCTTTAATTGGGTTTTGAAACAACTCCCTTATTTAGGAATTCAACTCACAATCTCCCTTAACGATATGTTTGCTGCTAATTATCTACCTATACTAAAGCAAACAACTGGTTTAATGAAATTATGGACTTCCATTGTCATGGATCAGTAAGATAAACACGGTAAAGATGTCAATATTACCAACATTTCTATATTTATTTAGAGTACTTTCCTATCCCATTACCATCCTACTTTCTAAGATTTACTCAACGTAGAGTTATGTCCTTTATTTGGGGCACAACTAAACCCTGTATTCCTAATTCTACGTTATACCTCCATAAATTGAGAGGAGGGATGGGACTACCCCACTTCTCCTCTTATTTCAATGCTGCACAAATAGCATCACTATACAAATACCATGCTACAGATGAAATACCTTTATGGGTTGTTATAGAGTCGGTAGATAGTGATCTGTTGTCGGTAGCCAACCTGCTATGGCTCAGACTCGCTGATAGGTCTCATTTATCCAATCCCATAACAAAATATTCTCTAGCTATTTGGGATACATTTAAAAGTTCTCATATGCTCCAATCCTCACATAATCCCCTGCTTTCCTTCCTTAGGAACCCTGCCTTCTATCCTGCTTGGAAATACCCAAAATCTTTTTCGGCATGGTTCTCCACTAACTTGACTCGCCTACACAACCTAGTATCTAATACTAACATTCACTCATTTCCTGTACTATGTGAATCCTTTGGGCTCCCTAAGTCTGACATTTTCAGATATCTACAAATTAAAAACTTTTATGAACCACTACTCAATACAGGCTCATCACTTACTGAACTGTCTTAATTTGAGCGGATTTGCATCAGCAACCCACATGTCAGAGGACTAATTTCAATTATTTACCAATTAATAAATGCAAATTCCAATGATACATGAGATCCTCTGTCCTCCTTGTTCATTTTCAACTCTTTATAATTCATCTACATCTTTCCTGAGGATTGGGGACCAAAACTGAACTGTATATCCAAGATGAGGCTGAGCCAGTGTATTGTGAAGGGGAAGAATTATTGATTTATCTCTGGAAAGTTTGCATTCCCAAAGCAAATTGTGTCTAAATAGTCCCATTAAAATGTATCTGATTATAAATGCTCAGAAAACAGGTCATCTGATCCGATGACATTTCCTGATTGAGATATAACAAGATAAACAACCTATAGTCAAAAAATTACTAAACATTCTATATGCTTGTTACCTATAATAATTTCTGTCTTTTTTTAAGCTGTCCCGCTATATAAAAGAAGTCCAGTACAAGGATCAGAGTGGCAAGGTCATGATTTTTAATGATAAAGGAGAACTGCCCAGCCCATTGTACATTGTAAATTGGATTACAAGAATTAAAGGTAGAAATTTCACTGATTGGATGATTGTGGGTCACTTTGATGGGTCCCTTTCAGAGGGTCAGCAACTTACACTAGATCCAGAACTAATATCATGGAAAGGAGACAAGGTGAGTTACACTGGGGAAGCTGATCCAGAACAAGAAACATACTAGTTTTGACCCTAAAGCCATCTCCAGACAAAACTTAACCCCCCCCCCCTTCCTGTTAATAGATGGCCAACATCTGTCCTGACTCATTCCATGGTGATTAGATAATGTACAATGGAAGAGAGAGCGCACGACTACTCTTGCATAATGCCGTTTTTAAAAATAAAATGTAAATTAAAAAAAATCTAGGATTGCACTCACAAACATGGAACATAAGTTCACATGTACAGCTGGATGTTATCCTCCTTTCCTGGTCTGTGTTAATTCATTGGCTCCCAAGGATGTATGATGTTGTTTATGGGATGTTGATTCTAAGAACCTACTTCCTCATCTCAGGCTGTGTCTGCTGCTCAACGCATGCACGGACCAGCTGGCGTTGCATGACGTCACTTGTGGCCGAAAGGGGGAATCAAGGTGTGTCTGCTTTCTCCTCTA
The DNA here is from genome assembly GCF_905171775.1 of Rana temporaria. Taxonomy (NCBI): domain Eukaryota; kingdom Metazoa; phylum Chordata; class Amphibia; order Anura; family Ranidae; genus Rana; species Rana temporaria. The sequence goes on along the minus strand of NC_053489.1, from coordinate 18,565,879 downwards.
ACACACATACAAAAATGGTTGCTATGACTATATGTTTCAGAGGCGCGGCCTTCTTCTTTGGGTAATGCCCTCATCTCCTTAGGCTTTCCTGTATACCTGAATGCCCAAGCCCCTCCTCCTTGACAGCAAATGGCATTTCCACAGACCAGGAGTACAGAGTTCACAACAGGAAGTATATACAAAGAGGGGGTGTTCAGTAACATGTAGGACCCAAGAGGTTAAGTATTGAAAAAAGGACTGTGCCAGGGAGTTAGGGGCATGGACATTAGAAATACCAATGTCACGAGAGGGAATAGTTAGATGAAGGGTAAGTCCATGAGCGACCGAGTCTGTTTCAATGGAGCGGATTGTTTAGTGGAGGTTCTTATGAAGAAGAATAGCAACCCCAGCTTTTCATCGCACAGCTTGGTAGCCAAAAACCTTGCCTTCCCACAGAAGCAACACTACCCGCTACCCACTACAGAAGCAAGAGAGATCATCTGCTGTCAGATGAGTCTCCTGTAAGAGAGCCATATCTGCCCGCAAGTGCTTGAGGTGTCTCACAATTTGCATATGCCTATGAGGGAAGCGTAACCCCTTGACATTCCATGATATTACCTTTAGGTGAACAGACATTGTCCCATCGGATCCGGGATCACTAGAGCTTTGGTAGAATCCTAGAGAAAAAACAAGAAAATATAGCACAATAAAACACAAATTGTGAACAACAAAAAAGGCCTCCAGAAAAAGACCAGGGACTTCACTCTTTTACCTATGGTGCACACTCGCAAGATACCCCTGTCAAAGAGTGCATCCTCTGTAATCATAGACATGAAACATCTCTGAGGAGGGGGGTCTAAAGGATGTGGGAGGATTAGGGATAAGGGACAGAGATAGGGGGTTAAGGGAAGGGATGGGCTGGTGAGGGAAGGAGAGGGGGAAGCCAATAAGCAAGTGGGGATAACAGGCTTGTGCATTAAGTAAATCAGAGTAGGCTGTGGGCGGAAGCTAATAAGGTCTGCTAGATGAGGTAAATTAAGAGCAGGTGGCGAGGACATAACATAGAGAGAGGGTCTCCCCTGGAAATTATGTTTCAGATGATCAGTTCTCACGAAATATGAGATAGCACAGAATAGGCAGCTATAAAGAAGAGACAACAGGTGCAAACCGCATAGATTATCAGGAACGGGTGATCAGCGTTGCGCAAAACGAGCATCTGGGATTCCAAGCGCACTCTCTTGTAGGAAGGTTTCTTAGGACTTTGCTGGTTTCTTGTTGACGGAGCAGATCTTCTAGGGGAGGAAGAATCGATGGCTGAAGGTTGTGCGATGTTAAGGTGTTGCTCTGCTTTAGATGCAGAAGTGAATGTGACCCGCTCACCCGTGGCAGGTGGTATATGCAGAATAGCTGGGTACGCCAGTGTAAATTTGATGTGGTAGTTGTAGAGTGAGGAGCAGACCACAGAGAAGGCCTTGCACTGGGGCATTTAAGGAGTTATCTGCGAAGAGGAGCAGTGGGTGATCATTAATGGTCAAAGTGCAGGCTTGGTGGAACTTTTGAAGTATGGCATGCTTGTCCGCGTAACTAAGATATCTGACAATAACAGGCTGGGGCTTGGATCGCGATTCAAATGGATGACCAATATGATAGGCCTGTTCCACAAGGCAGGGGGTGCATAGCCCTAGCTGTTATTGATGGAGCAGATGGTGGTGAACATGGAAGAAGAGTAGAACTCTGGGAGTCCTGTTATGCGCAGGTTGTTGTGCCTGGAACAATTTTCCAAGTTGTCCACTTTATCCTGGAGCTCCTTTTGCACTGTGAAGAACCTGGCAAGAGCCACAGACACTGCAGCAGTATCATCTTCTATAGAGGAGATCCGCTCCTCTGTTTAGTTGATTCTCTGTGCCTGAAGCTAGAGCTCAATATGAAGGTGCTCTAGCCCTTTAAGAACCGATTTATGGCCTCAACTACCATGGGGGTCAATAAAGACATGACTGCCTGTGCAATGCTTGCTGAAGAGGTAGGGTCCATTTGATGGAGCTTAAAAGGTGCTGGATGCAGCACAGAAGTTTCTGCAGCAGAGGGCTCAGGACAAGGAGCGGGTGCCATGTTGGTTGCGGCATGGGCTGTGTGCCCTATGTCCATGCAGGGAGCAGGGGGCGCTCGAGGCCGCGGATCACTCCAAGAGGTGTTCCCCAGGGATTAAGGAGGTAGTGGAGGGGGCCGTGTCTCCTAGATCCTCTCCATGCAGCATAATCAACCATCTTAAGTGAGGGTTTTTTTTTTGTCCCAACACCCATCTGTCACGTCTTTGTGATTGAGTGATTTTAAAATGGCCTGGATAGAATGGGCTTAGAGCCACAAGCACCACAGCTACTGTATATCATGAAACCAGATTCCACCTATTGGTGGACTTTGTCCTTATAGATACATGAAACATATTTATCCCAGTCGAAAAGGCTTACCCCTGTTTTTCTACCCCTCATTCCACTTTGTTTCAAATTGACTTTATACTGTTCTCCCAGCAGCTAATCTCAAGACTACAGAAGGCTGGATTCTGCTCCTGTTTTTTTTTTATCAGATCATGCCCCTTATTGGGTCACCCTAACACTGTTTACTAGTTCCTCTACACCAAGCTGGAGGCTGAATCCATTCTGGTTATCTATATTACAAGATACAGATATATTAAATACAGAATGGAAGTTTTTCTTTAATTTTAATTCTGGAACAGCAACCCTGCTGGAGGTATGGGAAGCATTTAAAAAAACATGCCCGTCTACTACTAACTAAGCATATCTCTAGATTTAAGTGGCCTTCTGAATTTTCCTATGTTCAGGCAGTAGCTCAGTTAACCTCCTTGGAGGAGCAATATGTAACTGCACCCTCTGCAGAATCTCTTACTAAAACTCCTAACTAGAGCTCTATACCAGATGTGTTAGGAGAGGGCTAGGCATGAACTTTTTTTCAATCAACAAAGCGGGCCATATTCTCTCTAAATATCCGCCTGCTGCGCTTAGGGCACTTACACTCCGCTGTCCCAACTTACTGGAGCAGGTGTTGTATTCCCCAACCACTTGCTCCATAAGTTGGGACAGCGGAGTGTAAGTGTCCCGGCGTAGCCTGGCGGATCTCCAAGGGGGCGGCTTCTATTCAAATGAAGCGCGCCCCCGATGCAAATGAACTGGGCATGCGCCGGGCTGCAAAAAGCCCAGTGCGCATGCTCCAGTTCTCGGCGGAAAACGTCAATGACGCCGACGTGTGCGTCATTGACGTAAAGTCGTATTCAAGAACGACTTACGTAAACGACGTATCCGACGAAAAAACACGACGGGGACCCGACGCCATCCGTAACATGGCCTACGCAAGACTTGCGGAAACTTACCCCTCATATAGCAGGGGTAAGTTTCCGCTTACGCAAACGACGTTAGCGACGGTTACGCGACGCGAACTCGTTCGTGAATCGGCGTAGAAGGATCATTTGCATATGCAAATGACTCCTTCATGTAAATGCCATCTAGCGGCGGCCGGCGTCATTGCATTTAAGATCCGCCAGTGTAAGTGACTTACAGATGGCGGATCTTAAGTGTATCTATGCAAAAATGATTCTGAGAATCAGGAGCATAGATACACTGGCCAAAAAAGGGAGTTACGATGGAGTATCCTGAGATACTCCATCGTAACTTCTCTGAGAATATGGCCCAGCATTTTTAAACATGGAGCTCACCCAGGGAAATCATCAGCTTATCTGGCTCATATGAATTTCAGACCCCCAGTGGTTATTGTATTAAGATCACCTCCACATGGTTTCATTAGGAACCCAGAAATGATTACAAGAGAGTTTGCCATATGTTTTTCGAGATGTTTGTACATCTAAGGTCGATTACCCTGCCCAAACTCTACATGACTTTTTGGTTGCTCTTACCTTCTCTAAATTGACAGAGGCACAGGAAGTTTTATTGGAGGCTCCTATTTCAGTAGATGATATATAGTTTACTATGGCTCACTTTGCCATTAAAAAGCTCTGGGATCAGATGGCTTACCTGTTGAGTTCTATACCCTCTTCTCTGACACATTAGTTCCTAAATCATTGGCTCTTTATCATGCTATATTTGAGGCTTCTACCCTTTCTGATTCCATACGTAAAACTCTTATAGTGCTAATACCCAAGTCCAGAAAGGACCCCCGTCATATAGGCCTATCTCCCTATTGCAAACTGATATCAAAATACTAGCCAAGATCCTAGCCCTTTGTCTAAACAAGGTAGTTTTGTCTTTAATTCATCCATATCAGACAGGTTTTGTGCAGGCCAAGAACACAGCCTTTAACACCAGCACCTATTTACGAATCTTCAGGTCTCTCACAATCAAATCGGCTCCATGGTGGTAGTCAAACTTGATGCTGCCAAAGCGTTTGATTTAGTATAATGGCTTTAATTACTGTATGCTAGTTGAACCCCAGACTATGTCACTTAGGTCCCACCCTGGTCCTCAAAAAAACAATGTCTCTAGGTGGATTGGCAGTCGCTGACTTTGGTTTATATTACCTGGCGGCCCAACTCTCCCACTTTTACCATTTTGATAAATATGATAAACATAGATACCTCTTTCTGGTCTGTCAAGTCCCCGAGTCACATCTCCTGCATCCTTTCTGTGATTTGCTGAGGTGCCTGGGTGGCTCCCTTGTTTCTTTGAGATGCTCTGGCCTTCTTTTCCAGCACAGACGGATCTGGTACCTGGCCATGTCTAAAATTAACTGTTCTATGTTACATATGAAAATAAAGTGCAGCGGCCAGAAATAAGAAGCACCTTCCATATACTGGGAAATGCTATAAAAGTCAAAATACAGATTGTCCGATCATACAACCAACATGTGTGATTGTAAAACTAGTATTGGTGTAAAGTCCACAGTAATAACTAGTGCTAGTGACCGTGAAAACACAAGTCAATGTGCATAAATAATGTCCATCCAAATACAGTAAAGCTGTCAGGGCCTGTACAAGAGATGGAGCCTGCTTCTTCCCAATGTCACCGTGTCTGGAATCCCATTCAGAGATATTACCAATCATCAAAGTAAGAAGAGGTTGAATACCCTTACCGACTGTGATGGACCCAGGAACACCACACGGTGGTGGGTCAAAAGCACATAATCAACACGATTCTCTGGGGTGCAGCTCCTCTCGATGACCCTGGAATACGATTCTCCACGGTAGTAAGATCCAAACTGACTCAAACCCTGGTCGTGGTATAATGAATCACTGTTTCCTCTGTATCATGGGATGGACTCACCACATAAAAAAGAAAAAAAGCAAAAGAGGACGCCTCCCCATAGTGTACAAAAATGATACAAAATGTATTGTTCAAAAGGAGATCAATCAAACATGAACACACTCGATAAAAAATGCATATCCACATCAAAAGGAAAAAAACGTGAAAGCCTTAAAAAATCCCTGTATGAGAAAAAAGGTAGCACAGTATAGGAATGGCTGGGGCCAGTGTATGTGCCCAACCAGTTTCGTCTGCTGGGGCATACGCGTATGCCCCAGCAGAAGTCTTAGCAGATGAAACTGGTCGGGCACATGAAACTTGCATGAAACTTTGGTAGCAGAAAAGTGGTGGCTCAGGGATGGATACAGGCTACACCTCCCACTCTCACAGCCTGGATTAATGTAATAAACTTTACCCTACAAAAAGGTTATTTATACCAACAGGGGCTGTCCGGGCAAATATAACACAATCTTGGACAGATGGCTACAGTCTCCATTGACTTGTACCTCATAGTGGTAACTTAGACTTCTTCTCCCCCCATTGTATAAAATAACACTTAGGTTGTCGCCAATATATCACTTAGGCTAATTGTGATATTGCTTCTTAATAATAATATGTACGCTAATAATATATGCGGCTTGTTGTGGCTCTGCCTCTCGCCTGAGAGGCCCACCTGCGTGCCAATGTTGTTTATTTCTGTTATTTTTCTTGCTGTGTCAATTTGTGAGTTGGTGCAGCTGTATAAATCAATGTCCACAATTTGTTCTTTGCTACTGGGTTTTATGTTAATGTCTAGTATACTACTTACACCTATATGTTGTATTTTGCACAAAACTCAATAAAGCTTAGTTTGTAAAAAAAAAAAAAAAAAAATAGTAGCAGTAGTGATTCAAAATATTGTGGTCCACATTCAGATCATTCCCTGTTTTGTCATACAGAATTATTATTCACAGTTAAAGGTATTTAAAAAACAAAACAAAAAAAAAACTTTTAGTAACCAAAACTTCAATGTCTTCCATAGAATGGTCTTTTTTGTAACCACTGTCCTGTGTCACCAATGTATGACCCATGCTTGCACTTGCTGCACTGAATAAAGTGCATCCCATTACTGGAGGCCAAGCTGTATGATCCTGTAAGACTGAAGGTTCCTTTTATTTGTGTGACAATGTTCAATACATTTACTTTACGTTGCTACACAGTTTGCAACATTTGCAGTACGTATTGTTCTTAGGTTGTGTTCCTTTTCTAAATCCCCGTCCTCAGAATGAAGCTTCCCGCTGATTAATTGATGTATGAGGTTGGGTGGTTGCCTGAAGGTCATCACTGGGGGTGGTTGGAATATTCCTTTCAGAGTTCTGTCCTCTGTTTTGATGAGTTACATCTATTTCATTATCTCTCTCATCCCTTCTAGTGCCGGATTGTATGTGATTATTAGAGGTACACGGATATTTGTTTTCTTCTCTTTGTATTGTAGGAGATTTTCTCTTTGGGTTTCTAAGGCAGTGTTTATGTTTGTACTGATCGTTTTGTTTCTGTAACCTTTTTAATGAAAGGATTCTGCTAGTACTTCTAGATGTCTATTTATGTTTTCTGGTTCAGAACATATTCTGTGGTATCCAGACTAATGGAGGGCCACCTTCTGGAATAGTTCACATGTTTCCACCAAGGTTTGCATTTTACATCATTGTACACACCAGAAGCTTGTCTTACTTACACTATTATATCTGTAGTTTTGTTCTTGAATAGTCCATATCCTTCTATATTATCTCAGGTCCCAAGAGGTCGATGCTCCGAGGAATGTCTACCAGGGTTCAGAAAATCTGTAAGAGAGGGATATCACCCATGTTGTTATAATTGTGCTCCGTGTTCAGAAGGTGACATATCAAACCAATCTGGTAAGCTTTATGTTTCTTTAACCACTTCAGCACCAGAAGATTTGGCTGCTAAATGACCAGGCCATTTTTTGCGATACAGACTTGCGTCGCTTTAACTGACAATTGTGCGGCCGTGTGACGTTGTACCCAAACAAAATTTACGTCCTTTTCCCCACAAATAGAGCTTTCTTTTGGTTGTAGTTGATCGCCTCAGCGGTTTTTATTTTTTGCTTAGTGTAAACACACGATTTATGTGGTCAAAAGGCGAACTGACACAAAGTAGCGTCGTTTCGCCCAGGACAGCCAACCTTCCGCAGTAAAACTGCAGCGGCTGGTCGGGAAGGGGTTAAGAAGAATCTCATATTGATGATGTTGATGAAATTAAAACTTTCAAAGTCCTTTAAAATGATTCTGTAACCACTTTACACTTTGCAGGCTGAACATCTCCCTAAATTGTATAAATTTAATGATTACTGATTTTGCCTTTCTGCACTTTTCTTCTACCTCTGACCCTTCTGAGAGTGTTGGAGGTTTTCTCAAGCAAGCAATGGAAATCAGCTTTCTCCTCCTGTCTGCCTTAGAACAGTTTTGTATTTATCAAACAGTAATGGTCTGGAAAATGATTACACGGAAGAGGCCAAAACTGTCAAATAGTTGCATTCTTAGTATACCGTGCCTAATGTTATTTCACTTATTTTTACTCTACAGACAGTGAACTCTGCAAGAAGTGTCCTGAAAATGAATGGCCTAACAAAGCTAAAACTATTTGTATTGACAAAGTCATAGAGTATTTATCATACAAGGAGGACATTCTAGTTTTATTTTTTTCTATAACTTCAGTCATATTTGCTACAACATCTCTCCTTATACTTGGACTATTTGTTTGGTTTCGGAGCACTCCCATAGTCAGAGCCAATAACCGGAACCTCAGCTTCATTCTGCTCCTCTCCCTCATACTGAGCTTCCTTTCTGTATTCCTGTTCCTTGGCCGTCCTGTGGATATTACCTGTATGCTGCAACAAGTCACTTTTGGAATTCCCTTCACCATCTCAGCATCTTCTATCCTCGCCAAAACCATCATGGTCTTCATTGCTTTTAAAGCCACCAGACCTGGAAGCTCTTGTAGAAAATGGGTGGGAGTCAAACTTCCCAATACAGTCATGTTATTCTGCTCATCCATTCAGGTTATGAATTGCATTCTCTGGTTGTCCATCTCGCCACCATTTCAGGAGTATGACATGGACTCCTATCCTGGGAAGATCATCATTCAGTGTAATGAAGGGTCAGTTATCGGCTTCTACTCTATGTTGGGTTATATGGGGTTTCTGGCAGCTGTGAGTTTTCTTCTGGCTTTCATGGTGAGGACATTACCGGACAGTTTTAATGAGGCCAAGTACATCACCTTCAGCATGCTGGTGTTCTGCAGTGTCTGGATTGCCATGATCCCAGCCTATCTGAGCACCAGAGGGAAATACATGGTGGCTGTGGAGATATTCGCCATACTGACCTCCAGTGCTGGAATATTATTGTGTATGTTTTCTCCAAAACTCTACATTTTACTTTTCAAACCTGAACTGAATACAAAGAAAACAATTCTGGAGATGAGACTGATGTAAATGTAACACTCAGGCCCCGTACTCACGACCAAACATGTCTGCTGAAACTGGTCCGCAGACCAGTTTCAGCAGACATGTTTGGCCGTGTGTTGGCCCGAGCGGACCATTTTCGGGCGGATCGGACAGGTTTCCAGCGGACAACTGTTTCCTGGCATTGCTTTAAAACAGTCCGCTGGAAACCTGTCCGCCCAGACATGTACGGTCGTCTGTACAGACCTACCGTACATGTCCTGCTGCCCGCCATCCCTCGCATGCGTTGAATGACTTCGACGCATGCGTGGAAGCATTTTAAAGGCGGGCCGCCCACGTCGCCGCGTCATTGTCGCGGCGACACCGCGTCATCGACGTGGCGACACCGCGGACACGCCCCGCGTATTGTTTACGCGCGGACTTCTGTTCGATGGTGTGTATAGCCATCGAACAGAAGTCCCCGGGCAGTCCCCGGCCAGACATGTCCGATGGAAACGGTCTGCGGACCGTTTTCATCGGACATGTCCTGCCGTGAGTACAAGGCCAAAGATTCAATGTATAATGCTGTAGACCAGATTAAACACATTCAGCCATATTGTTAAATCATCATTATCATTATGAAGGGCTTTTATGTATAGGCAGGTGAACTGGATGATGAAGATTGGAGTGAGGTGTTGGAGGTTGGTAAATTAGTGTCTCCTAAAATGTCAGATAGACTTGCTCAAATATACATTATTCATAGATCATCTCTTGCTCCAGAACGTATGGCTGAATTTTGTCCCTCCCCGAGCCCCATGTGCCCCAAATGTCTAATCTCCACTGATACCTTTGGGTATTTATTTTGGCATCGTTCTTGTATTCAGGGATTTTGGACGTAAGCTGCTCAATTCCTTCTTGGTCAGATGGGTTCACTGGTAACAATGGATCTGAGACAATGCCTGTTGGGTCTATTCCTGGACTCCGATATGGATAAACAAACTCTTAAGTTTGTGCATAAAACTTTGGTGGCAAAAAGGTGGGGGCTCAGGGATAGATACAGGCTACACCCCCCCCCACTCTCACAGCCTGGATTAATGTAATAAACAACAATTTAGAGAGGCTGTCCGGGCAAATATAACAAAATCTTGGACAGATGGCTACAGTCTCCACTGACTTGTACCTCATAGTGGAAACTTAGACTCCTAGGCCCGGATTCACAGAGAGCGGCGCACATTTATGCCGTCGTAACGTATCTCCTTTACGCTACGCCGACGCAGCGCAGAGAGGCAAGCATTGAATTCACAAAGCCAATTCTCCCAAATATGCGCTGGGTTTCCAAGGCGTAAGTCGGCGTAAGTGGTAGTGGGTGTGAGCCATGAAAATGAGGCGTGACCCCATGCAAATGAACGGCGCATGTGCTGTCCCGTTGACGCATCCCAGTGCGCATGCTCACAATCACGTCGGAACAACTGCCTAAGATACGCCGGATCACTGTCTACGGCGTGAAGGTAACCTACGCCTAGTCATATTCACGTCCAACGTAAACTACGTAAAATACGCCGGTTTGGGTTCCCTGGTGCAGACCTTTGCATGTCTGCTGCTGACTTACATCTCCTTTATAGGGCATAACTTTACGCTGGACGTATGACTTTACACGCACTGCGTCGGGCGCACGTATGTTCGTGAATCGGCATATCTCCCTCATTTTCATATTTGAATAGGAAATCAATGGGAGCTCCAAATGCGTCCAGCGTAAGGCAAGTTATGTCGGTGGGATGAAGCCTATTTTTAGGCGTATCTTAGTTTGTGGGTCTGGCGCACAGATACGACGGCGCATATTTGCACTTACGCGGCGTAAGTGCTTTGTGAATCCGGGCCCTACTCCCTCCATTGTATTAATTAACATGTATGCTGTCCCCAATATATCACTTAATTGTGATATTGCTTCTTTAATAATATATATTGCTCATTGTGGCTCTGCCTCTCGCCCGAGAAGCCCATCTGTGTGTCAATAATATTGATTTCTGTTATTTTTCTTGCTATGTCACATTGTGAATTGGTACTGCTGCATAAATCAATGTCCTCAATTTGTTCTTTGCTATTGGGTTTTATGATAATGTCTATTATGATACTTATACCTAAATGTAACACATTGATTCAATGTATAATGCTGTAGACCAGATTAAACAAATTCAGCCATATTGTTAAATCATCTTCATAATTATGAATGACTTTTGTGTATTTTTTATGTATATTAACTACCTCCTGTCTGCATATTGTACATAAGTGGAATGAAGGTGGATGTTACACGGTGGGAAACTATATTATAGCTTCATTTTTTTTTCTTGCTCTTACATGCCCCCTATTGTGACTACACTGTCCATTGGACGGTGCCAATCACAAAAATATGCTGTGACCAATCAAAGCATCACACAATGTAACCAACACCTGCAGTTAGCAGCTTGCTATCACTTTTCTCTCACACACTGATCAGTGTGTTAGAGGAAAAAAAGCTTCAAGATCACCAGCCAGTAAGGATGAGCTGAACACAGGGCCCCCCCAATTCGGTTCACACTAGAACTTGCGAACAGGAAAAAAAAGAATTTGAACACGCAAACACCCATAAAGTCTATGGGACACGCTAAGTCTTAGGCCTTGTACACACGAGCAGACATGTCCGATGAAAACCGTCCGTGGACCGTTTTCATCGGACATGTCTGCTGGGATCTTTTGGTCTGATGTGTGTACACACCATCAGACCAAAATCCATGCGAACAGAGAAAGCGGTGACGTAGAAGACACCGATGTTCTCTGACACGGGAGTTCAATGCTTCCACGCATGCGTCAAATCAATTTGACGCATGCGCGGGATTTTGGGCCAGCGGACATGTCCAATGAGTCGCACTAACCATCGGACATGTCCGACGGACAGGCTTCCAGCGGACAAGTTTCTTAGCATGCTAAGAAACTTTTGTCCGCTGGAAACCTGTCCGCTAGGGTGGAAAACTGTCCGGTAGGCTCTACACACGGTCGGACATGTCCGCGGAAACTGGTCCGATGGACCAGTTTCAGCGGACATGTTCGGTCGTGTGTACAAGGCCTTATTTGCAAGTTATTGTCATAAAAAGTGTTTGGGGACCCGTGTCCTGCCGCAGGGGACATGTATCAATACAAAAAAAAAGTTTTAAAAACTGCAGTTTTTTCGTAAGCAATGATTTTAATAATGCTTAAAGTGAAACAATAAAAATTAAATATTCCTTTAAATTTCATAACTGGGGGGGGGTGTCTATAGTATGCTTATAAAGTGGCACATTTTCCCGTGTTTAGAACAGTCCCTGCAATAAAATGACATTTATAAATTAAGAAAGTCATTTAAAACTGCTCCAGGCTATAATGAATTGTCGGGTCCCAGCAATACAGATAAAAGTCATTGAAAAAAATGGCATGGGTTCCACCCTCAGTCCTCTACCAGGCCCTTTGGGTCTGGAATGAATATTAAGGAGAACCCCAAACCAAAAATAAAATAAAAATCCTTACCAGGCCTGTCAGGTCTAATATGGTTATTAAGGGGAACCATGCGCCATTTTTTTTTAAAATTGCATAGGGGTCCCCTCAAAATGCATACCAGACCCAAAGGGCCTGAACTGTACCAGGCCACATGCTCTCAACACGGGGGGTGCTTCGGAGTCACCCCTAAAGCACCTTGTCCCCTTGTTGATGGGGACAAGGGCCTCATCCCCACAACCCTTGCCCGGTAGTTGTGGGGGTCTGTGGGCTGGGGGCTTATCGGAATCTGGAACCCCCCAGATCCCGGACCCCCTATATGAATTGGTAATTGGGTACACTGTACCCCTACCATTTCACCCAAAACAAGTGTCAAAACTGTTAAAAAAAGACAAGAGCCAGCTTGGGACAAGTCCTTTATTTAAAAAAATAAAAATAAATTCCAGCAATGTAATCCATTCTCTGAACGATGAGACAATATCGAGAAAAAAAAAGAAAAGAAACACAACAGTTTCACCTCCATGGTAGGTGGCCGATGTCCACTGCTACCGAGGTACACAGAGGCAATATAGCACTGTATATGAGGATCGTATATATCAGGTTACCAAGGCACATTAGGACACCGACCCCATCCATGCTTCCCTGGACACCACTGTACATGAAGAATACTAGACGATAGCCACCGCAAGATCCCGGATTCCCTCATCATCACTATTTACATCACGCTCTTACCTTACAGTGTTGCGGCGGCGTAGCGTTATTAGGCCGGCGTAAGCCCGCCTAATTCAAATTGTGAAGAGGTGGGAGTGTGTTATGTAAATTAACCATGACCCAACGTGATTGACGTTTTTAACGAACGGTGTCCGTGGAATATCCCAGTGTGCATTACTCCAAAGTACGCCGCAAGGACGTATTGGTTTCGACGTGAACGTAAATGACGTCCAGCCCCATTCACGGACGACTTACGCAAACAACGTAAATTTTTCAAAATTCGACGCGGGAACGACGGCCATACTTAACATTGGTATGCTGCATGTACGCCACCATATAGCAGGGGTAACTTTACGCTGGGAAAAGCCTAACGTAAATGGCGTATCTGTACTGCGTCGGCCAGACGTACGTTCATTAATTCGCGTATCTAGATGATTTACATATTTCTAGGCGTAAATCAGCGTATACGCCCCTATCGGCCAGCGTAAATATGCAGTTAAGATCCGACGGCGTAAGAGACTTACGCCGGTCGGATCTAATAGAAATCTATGCGTAACTGATTCTAAGAATCAGGCGCATAGATACGACAGCTCTGGAGATATACGCCGTCGTATCTCCTTTGAGAATCTGGGCCTATTTCTATACTGTGTCAGCATTAGCACTTTAAACTCATTATTTTTTATGCCATTTTTTTTTCAATTTTCTTTGGAAGTTGAATTCTATGTGATTGTAGCATTTAGTATGCAATTTTTAATGAAATTTTGCACATGCGATGTACATTTTATTTAGCACTTAATTTATGGTAATGAACCATCTTTCACTAGAGCACAACACCACATATTGATTTTTATATATATATATATTTATTGTTGGTATAGATTGACCAATCCGGTGTCTGGTGCAATTAGTGTTCCATTATTTATTATTATCTATGTAGCGCAGGATTATTCTCTTTATGCCCCATACACACGATCGGAATTTCCAATGGAAAAAGTCAGACAGAATTCTGATGAATTCCATTGGAGTTTACATAGAGAAGATGTTGGGCCAGATCCACATAGATCGGCATCGGCGCAGCGTATCTAAGATACGCTACGCCTCCGTAACTTACTTGGCTTTATTTCAACTCCACAACAAATTTGCGCCGTAAGTTACGGCGGCGTAGTGTATCTCTGGCGGCGGAATTCAAATCGGCGATTAGGGGGAGTAATTTATTTAAATGAACCGCGTCCCCGCGCCGAATGAACTGCGCATGCTCCGTTTCTAAATTTCCCGCCGTGCATTGCGCGAAATGACGTTGCAACAACGTCATTTTTTAAACTTAGACATGACTTACGTCCATCCCGATTCACGGACGACTTACGCAAAAAAAAAAAAAATCTAATTTCGACGCGGGAACGACGGCTATACTTAACATGGCAAATCTAACTATACGCCACAAAATACCAGCTTTAACTATACGCCGGAAAAAGCCGACTAGAGACGACGTAAGAGAATGCGACGGCCGCGCGTACGTTCGTGTATCGTCGGAAATAGCTAATTTGCATACCCGACGCAGAAAACGATGCAAACTCCACCCAGCGGACGCCTGAGTATTGCATCTACGATCCGAAGGCGTACGAAGCCGTACGCCTGTCGGATCAAACCCAGATGCCGTCGTATCTTGGTTTGAGGATTCAAACTAAAGATACGACGCAGGAAATTTGAAAGTACGCTGGCGTATCAGTAGATACGCCGGCATACTCTCACTGTGGATCTGGCCCGTTCTCTTTTACTCCGATGGAATTCTGTCGGAATTCCGATGTGAATTTGGTCAGACAAACGTCCAATCGTGTGTATACGGGGCATTAGTTATTCAATTGGGACTTTATATGAGATATATACAATCATGCATCTCCATCCTTACATCTGTATTAACCACTAGAGGCCGCGCTATAGTCAAATGATGGCTACAGTGCGGGCCTGAAAATCCAGCGCACGCTGTGATCACCGAGTCACTGGGACTCGGTGGATCACAGATCCGTGTAAGGGGCCGGTCCTGGCCTCTTACCATGTCAGCCAATGACAGCTGATCACATGTCAGCGCTGACAGCGTGAGAACAAAAAGCCGATCACCGGCTTGTTTACAAGGGACATCGGTCCGAAGAGGAAGGAGGCTCATCTGCCTCCTCTGTGCCCAAAAATACCGCCTGCCAGTGTTACCTGCCATTGCCACCTGCCAGTGCCCACAGTGCCACCTATCAATGCCCACAGTGCCATCTATCAATGCCCACAGTGCCCCCTATCAATGCCCACAGTGCCACCTATCAATGCCCACCTGTTATGCCAATCAGTGCCACCTAGTAATGATGCCTATCAGTGTAAAGCCCTGTACACACGATCGGTTCGTCTGATGGAAACGGACCGTTTTCATCGAACAAACCGATCGTGTGTGGGCCCCATAGGTTTTTTATCCATCGGTGAAAAAAAATAGAACCTGTTTTAATTTTTTTTTATGGTTAAAAAAATGATAGAAAAAAAAAAAACGATTGTCTGTGGGGAAATCCATCGGTCAAAAATCTACGCATGCTCAGAATCAAGTCGACGCATTCTCAGAAGCATTGAACTTCATTGTTCTCTGCACGTCATTGTGTTTTACGTCACCGCGTTGGACACGATCGGATTTTTAACGATGGTGTGTAGGCAAGACTGATGAAAGTCAGCTTCATCGGATATCCGATCGTATGTACAGGGCTTAACCGATCAGTGCCTATTATTGCCACTCATCAGTGCCCATCACTGCCACTCACCAGTGCCCATCACTGCCACCTATCAGTGCCTAACCTTGCCAGCTATCAGTGCCATCTATCAATGCCACCTATTAGTGCCACTTTTCAGTGCCCACCAGTGTCACCCATCAATGCCCTTCAGTTCCACCCATCCGTGCCACCTCTCAGTGCCGCCTAGAAGTGCTCACCAGTGCCATCTTATCGGTGCCCACCAGTGCCGTTTTATTGATGCCCACCAGTGCCGCCTTATCGGTGCCCATCAAGGCAGCCTTTCGGTGCCCATCAATGCAGCCCATCGATGTCCATCAGTGCAGCCTCATCAGCGTACATCAATGAAGGAGAAAAATTATGCAAAATATAAAAATATACAATTTATTTTTAGGGCTGTGGAAATTAACTATTAATTCATCGATTAATCTTTAATTTTTTTAATTGATCAACATTTTTTTGATTGGTACTCACCTCTCCGCCGGCTTCCGGGCCTTCAGGGAGTTCCGTCTGAGATTCGGTAACGTCACGGACACCGGCGGGGCTTGCCGTGTCCATCTGAAGGGCTCCTTTGCTGTGCCTTCATATCTGCATGCCGGCGGGACCTTACTATCTGCCACACTCAAGGGCTGTTACACTTCCCTCTATCACTTCCCTCTATCAACCTGGGATTCTACAGCCATCCACTGGGAGTTGTGATAGTTTCCTTCACCGGACATCTACATGCCGACAGAGTGATGTTAACCTCACCTGGATTCAGCAGTGGTATCGTTGTACACATTTTTATACCAGTATCATACTTGGCTACCTGTTTTTATGACTGTTTTTGGTACCATTCGGTATTGCTCGCACCATTTTTACAGTTTATGTAGCTACATCGATTTTATCTCCAGTGCAATATTTATTTTGTTACCTACTTGAAGCCTATAAAAGTTTTAATGCTATTCCCAGCGAGCGCTGCCTTTGTGTGTTTTTTGTATCCTGCTGACGATTTTTCCAGTGGTTGGTAGCTGCACTGGGAATCAGCCTGCAAGGAGATCAGCTAAAAGTAGTTGGATCTGTATGTGCGTTATAATTAATCGAAATTAGTCGATTAATTATATTAAAAAAAAAACGATTAATCAAAGACCAAAATTTTGATCAGTAACAGCCCTATTTTTTTTTAAATCTGTCTTTTTAATGTTTTTTTTAACAAAAGAGAAAAACCGCAGAGGTGATCAAACACCACCGAAAGAAAAGCTCTATTTGTGGGAAACAATGATAGAAATTTAATTTGGGTTCATTTGGGTACAGTGTTGTATGACCGCGCAATTGTCATTCAAAGTGCGACAGCACTGATAGCTGAAAATTGGTCTGGGCAGGAGGGGGGTTTAAGTACCCAGTAAGCAAGTGGTTAAAGAATATAAGTTTGGGACTTTATATGAGGCATATATTGAAAGCTAAAATTGAAATAAAGTTAACGCTTTTATTCATAGTGACAATGCGTTGTTGAGCATATGTGAACAACATATATCACATAAATACATAAAATGTTCTAATACATACAGGGGCAGATCCACAAAGCGAGTACGCCGGCGTATCTACTGATACGCCAGCGTACTTTCAAATTTCCCGCGTCGTATCTTTGTTTTGAATCTTCAAAACAAGATACGACGGCTTCTGGGTTAGATCCGACAGGCGTACATCTTCGTACGCCTTCGGATCTAAGATGCAATTCTTCGGCGTCCGCTGGGTGGCGTTCCCGTCGTAATCCGCGTCGAGTATGCAAATTAGCTATTTCTGAACGTACGAGCGGCCGTCGCATTCTTTTACGTCGTCTCTAGTCGACTTTTTCCGGCGTATAGTTAAAGCTGCTGTTTCGTGGCGTATAGTCAAACCTGCTATGTTAAGTATGGCCGCCGTTTCCACGTTTAATTTGAATTCATTTGCGTAAGTCGTCCGTGAATCGGGATGGACGTAATTTACGTCCACGTCAAAACAATGACGTCCTTGCGACGTCATTTAGCGCAATGCACGGCGGGAAATTCAGGGGCGGCGCATGCGCAGTTCGTTCGGCGCGGGGACGCGCTTCATTTAAATGAAACACGCCCCCCTACTCGCCGATTTGAATTAGGCACCGTTACGCCGCAAGAGATACACTACGCCACCGTAACTTACGGCGCAAATTCTTTGTGGATTCAAAGCTAAAAAAAGTAAGTTACAGCGGCGTAGCGTATCTCACATACGCTGCGCCCATGCAATTCTTTGTGGATCTGCCCCACAGTATATTGAGTAAATTGATGATTACAGCACATGATAATAGTATATTCATATATACATGAATACATAAATAGCACATTGAAGAGGATGATCGATAGGGTAATAATGCTCCATAAAATGATTGATAAAATTACTAAAACAGTTGATAATATGTTCTAAAGAATAGTACATTTATCTTAGCCTATAGAATGGCAGCATCCTGGTGCCCAACACGTTTGATGGATAAAACCACTTCATCAGGGGCAGATGAGTCCAAAGGTCTGTAAGAAAATATAATAACAATATGCTCTAGCTGTATTATCAAACAGGTATACATAAGGGGAAATCTTGTTCCCAGTCCTAAATACTTACTTGGGACTAGGATATAGGAGCCTGTGGTGCTGCAGGATGGAGGCCGCTGGAAATGTATGGTCCCCGGAGCTGAGGTATGTGGGACCATGTGTCTGTCAGATAAGTGTACAAGGTCCCCAAAAAGAACTAAAGCCCTGTACACACGATCGGTCCATCCGATGAAAATGGACCGATGGACCGTTTTCATCGGTTAACCGGTGAAGCTGACTGATGGTCATTTGTGCCTACACACCATCGGTTAAAAAAACGATCTTGTCAGAACGCGGTGACGTAAAACACAACGATGTGCTGAAAAAAACGAAGTTCAAAGCTTCCAAGCATGCGTAGACTTGATTCTGAGCATGCGTGGATTTTTAACCGATGGACGTGCCTACTAACGATCGGTTGGTTTCTATCGGTTAGGAATCCATCGGTTAAATTTAAAACAAGATTGCCCAGATTCTCAAAGGGCTTACGACGGCGCAACGCCATGTACACCGTCGTAAGTCCTAATCTGGGCCGTCGTATCTATGCGACTGATTCTTAGAATCAGTTACGCATAGATATCCATTAGCTCCAACAGGCGTAAGTGTCTTACACCGTCGTATCTTAAATGCAATTTTTTTTTGTCCGCTAGGTGTCGCCTCTGTCGTTTTCCCCGTCGAGTATGCAAATTAGCTAGATACGCGAATTCCTGAACGTACGCGCGGCCAATGCAGTAAAGTTACAACGTTTACGTTATGCTTTTCCCGGCGTAAAGTTGTTCCTGGGTATATGAGGCGCAAGCAATGTTAAGTATGGCCGTCGTTCCCGCGTCAAAATTTATACATTTACGTTGTTTGCGTGAGTCGTCCGTGAATGGGGCTGGACGCCATTTACGTTCACGTCGAAACCAATGACGTCCTTGCACCCTGGGATATTTTACGGACCACGCATGCGCAGTGCATGCGCTTAATTTAAATGCTACATGCCCCCTACCCGCCTAATTTGAATTAGGCGGGCTTGCGCCGGGTGATTTACGCTACGCCGCCGCAACTTTACAGGCAAGTTCTTTGTGAATAAAGCACTTGCCTGAAAAACTTGCGGCGGCGTAATGTAAATGAGATACGCTACGCCCGCCCTACGTTACGCCATTCTACGAGAATCTGCCCCCATGTCTTTTTTTTAACCGGTGGATAAATAACCGATGGAGCCCACACACGATCGGTTTGGACCGATGAAACCGGTCCATCAGACCGTTCTCATCGGTTTAAAGCGGGGGTTCACCCTATAACAATTATATACCGTTACATCCAGCATACTGCTGACATCTACAATATGCTGGTATTTTTTTTTTTGCTGTACTTACTGTCTTATAGTTCTTTTCACACGGGTTCTCACTGCCCCGGGAGTAGGCGTTCATATGAATATGCGTAGATGATTGACGTGCGGGTAAGGCGCGTCACGCGTTCCGAAAATAGACAAACTAGGACTCGGCTTTATACGGCGCCTGCACAGTCAGCTCTACACGGCAGGCACCGCATAGCGCCGTATAGAACCGAGTCCTAGTTCGTCTATTTTCGGGAACGCGTCAATCATCTACGCCTCTTCATAGGAACACCTATAAAAATATGTAAATATAGAGGTTGTTTATTACACTCATAAGGGTAAGTATATACAATACCCCATAAAAAATGATAAATGCTATATATATGTATGGAGAAAGAAAGAGGGAATATTATTATATATATATATATATATATATATATATATATATATATATATATATATATATATATATATATATATATATATATATATAACACAAGTGAAAAACCATGACCAAATGAAAAACAAACCTTAAAGTGTACTATATAGTATTTTGTGCACCATTGTGCAGCACGTGCAACAAAACAACAAGTCAGTGAATAAAACTACCGTATATACTCGAGTATAAGCCGAGTTTTTCAGCACATTTTTTTTGTGCTGAAAATGCCCCCCTCGGCTTATACTCGAGTCACCATTTTGTGCCTGATCTCCCGGAATTTGGGGACCCGGTACAGGCCGGCCGCAGGTCCCCTGGACCCCAATCTTGGCACACATATAGCTCAACTCTTCCTCTACAATTGTGCAAAGTTTGTTGTCCGGGGGACCTACCGTCAGGGAGCACCAATTTATCAAATGCAGGCACCCCTTCCCCTGTGAGGCATGGGCACAGTGAGGCATAGACACAGTGAGGCATAGGCACAGTGAGGCATGGGCACAATGAGGCATGGGCACAGTGAGGCATGGGCACAGTGAGGCATGGGCACAGTGAGTCATGGACACAGTGAGGCAAAGTGAGGCACAACGAGGCATGCAGATGGACGTCCTAGGCTTATACTCAAGTCAATAAGTTTTCCCATTTTGTTGTGGTAAAATTAGATGCCTTGGCTTATATTTGGGTCGGCTTATACTCGAGTATATATGGGTAAATAAAACATGGAAGAGTGTGACCCAAATGTGATTACCTGATAGATAGTGGAAGCCCACAATCCTCTCAGGTGGATGTGCACGGCATGTGGGTGTCGCCCTGATGTACCGTATTTATCGGGGTATTTTGCGCACCCGCGTATAGCGCGCACCCCCAACCTAGAAGGGAAATTTCAGAAAACAAAAAAAATACTTACAGTTTGAATGCCCCTCGTCGGTGTCTTGTCCGGCGTCCATCGCGGCCTTGTCTGGTCCGGCATCCATCTGCTGCCTCGGTGGTGTCCTCCCGCGCTGTCTCTGAGTCAAATCCCCGCTTTCCACGCTGTGTTTGAACGCCGCCGCCGACATATGCCGAGTGCAGTACACTCGGGCACGCTCGGCTTCGTATGCATAAAAGCTAGGAGGCGTCACAGAGCGTGACCGCGAGCAAAGCCGAGCCTGGCCGAATGTACCCGAGTGTACTGCGCTCGGTATATGTCGGCGGCACAGTTCAAACTCAGTGCGGGAAGCGGGTATCGGCATAGATCGCACACCCACGATTTCCCCCTTATTTTAAGGGGAAAAAAGTGCGCTGTATACGCCGATAAATACGGTAAATCAAGGCTCACCAGCCCAATCCCCCACAACAAAGGCAGATGAGAGGGGGAAGGGCAAGCCATGTGCACCACAGCTCCCGGACAACAGACAACAGAAGCAGCCCAGACAATGCAAATCACCTGAAACTTCATAGACACAGTAATTTTATATATTTGTGTTTTTTCAGAGATATTTAATGCATTTCCCCTGAAGAGTGGATCAAATCCACAAAATGTGTAGGGATTATTGGATCCACCTGAGGTGACTTGTGAGTAGCAAAGTCATTCATTATAATTTTCTCCCATTCATTGTGTAGAATTACTTACAAAAAAAAACCTTCCACCCTTTTTTTATACAGACCTACATGAGATTAATATTTTATACATTAATACTTCATTGTATCAAACTCCTGATGAGTGGACATTAACACAATTCATGAAACGCGTTGAGTTCTGTGGAAGCTACATTATTTGTTCCATCTTATACTTATATTATGTCATGATTTACTGTATATGGACTTCTTTAGAATATTTTTACAGATGACTATTTGAATTTTGTGAATCAATGTTTGTAATATATTTTTGCATTTTTTGGTAATTATAAATTATTTCTTTCATGTTATTTTGTGGCCTATCTCACTCAAAGTCCCATGACCATTATCCTGTTTTTATGTCCATATTTAGGGATGGAGGTGGGTCGCGGTGAATGCCCCAGAATATTCTTTCTTTTATGTTGGCTTATTGGATGCATCTCCTCTACATTGGCTGGTTTAACCTGTTTTATATATACAGATTTTGGGTGTATTAATCCGCCGGGCGTAGCGTATCCAAGATACACTACGCCGCCGTAACTTACTTTTTTTTTCAAATCCACAAAGAATCCGCGCCGTAACTTACGGCGGCGTAGTGTATCTTTGGCGGCGTAATGGCGCGGCATTCAAATCTCTGTGATGGGGGCGTGTTTTATGGAAATATGTCGTGACCCAACGCAAACAACGTTTTTTTTAACTGCGCATGCGCCGTCCGTGGGGGTATCCCAGTGCGCATGCTCAAAATTAACCCGGAACAAGCCAATGCTCACAACGGTGACGTCATTCTACGCAATTCCCTATTCGCGAACGACTTACACAAACGACGTAAAAAATGCAAAATGCAAGGCGGGAACGACGGCCATACTTAACATTGAGTACGCCTCATAAGAGTAGCTTTAACTATAGTCCGGAAAAGCCGAACGCAAACGACGTAAAAAAATGCGGCGGCCGGACGTACGTTCATGGATCGCCGTAACTAGCTAATTTACAAACTCGACGTGGAATTCGACGGAAATGCCACCGATCGGCGGCCGAAAAATTGCATCTAAGATCCGACGGCTTACTAAGACGTACGCCTGTCGGATCGATCCCAGATGGCGTTGTATCTTGTTTTGTAGATACAAAACAAAGATACGACGTGGGAATTTTAAAATTACGGCGACGTATCAATAGATATGCCGGCGTAATTCTTTTGTGGATCTGCCCCTGTGTTTTTTACATTGACTGCATTTCTGCTGCCACACATACCTCATATAAAGTCCCATTTTTGTTCTCTTTTGTTTTTACTGAATCAGGGATGAAGACATATTCACATACATCTCCTATAAAAGCCCACCAAGTTTCCCCCCCCCTCTTTTTTCTCATGTAATACCTGAGATACCTCCCAGGGGGATTAAATCCTAGCTGTCGGGACCCAGGGCTTTATTTCTTGCTAGATTTTGTTTGTGAATAATATTTCCTCACTTGATATAGGGGCATTGATATTGTCAATTTGGAACGATGGGAGATTCTGAAGTGTTAGTCCATCTAGAAAAGATTAAAGGGGTTGTAAAACATTTTTTCCCTAAATAGCTTCCTTTACCTCAGTGCAGTCCTCCTTCACTTACCTCATCCTTCCATTTTGCTTTTAAATGTCTTTATTTCTTCTGAGAAATCCTCACTTCCTGTTCTTCTGTCTGTAACTCAACACAGAAATGCAAGGCTTTCTCCCTGGTGTGGAGTGTCATGCTCTCCCCCTCCCTTGAACTACTGGAGAGTCAGGACGCTCTCTACATTGCAGATAGAGAAAGGAGCTGTGTGTTAGTGGGCGTTCTGACTCTCCTGTAGTCCAAGGGAGGGGGCCAGCATGACACTCCACACCAGGGAGAAAGACTTGCATTTCTGTGTGGAGTTACAGACAGAAGAACAACAAGTGAGGATTTCTCAGAAGAAATAAGGACATTTAAAAGCAAAATGGAAGGATGAGGGAAGTGAAGGAGGACTGCACTAAGGTAAAGGAAGCTATTTAGGAAAAACAATTGTACCTTTACAACCCCATTAAGCAGTGGCCTGATCCAATGGATCCTTAGGCCCCGTACACACGACCGGATCGATCCGCTGAAACTGGTCCGACGGACCAGTTTCAGCGGATAGATCCGGTCGTGTGTAGGCCCGACCGGACAATCGTCCGGCGGATCGGACAGTTTCCAGCGGATCAAAATTTCTTAGCATGCTAAGAAATCTATCCGCTGGAAACCTGTCCGTCGGACGTGTTCGGTTGTCTGTACAGACTCACCAGACACGTCCGACCGACCGCCATCCCATGCATGCGTCATACTGATTTGACGCATGCGTGGAAGCTTTGAACTTCAAGGCCGCCCACGTCGCCGTGTCATCGTCGCGGTGATGGCGCGGCCATGCCCCGCGTATTGTTTACGCGCGGATTTCTGTCTGATGGTGTGTACAACCATCAGACAGAAATCTCCGGGCGGACATGTCCGCTGAAAACGGTCCGGCGGACCGTTTTCAGTGGATTGTCCGTCCGTGTGTACGGGGCCTTAGAGTACAAAGCAGTCTAATAGGCCTCTAGGATGCTTGTGTTTTCCTGTGGAGAATGAGTAAGTTGGTTTGTTCTGTCCCCAAGGACCATGATATTGGTTTATAAGGGCCTTTCATGAGTCTGGCAAGTAGTTTTCTAAATTTGTTGCCAAATTTGTGAAGCTGCACATCAAGATACGATCGGTTGATCAGTTCCTACTGTTCAGCCCAGTGGACAAAGTGCCATTTGACCTCATGCCAGACTTTCTTGTGGGCTGAGGAAACAGAGTGAGTCAGATTCCTTTGAGCCTTACAAAGCTTCACTACCTGTCTGTACTGTTGCAGGGAAGACTTTTTTAAAGGATGAAGTATAAGCAATGATTTTGCCTTGGAGACAGGCCTTGCCTTCTTCCCTAAATAGGACAGGGTCCGTTACATGCTCACTCTTAAAGAATGTGTATTCAGACCAGGATGTATGTAGGGTATGGACAAAGTCTTCATTGCAGGCTAAATTGTCTGGGAATTTCCACAGTCTAGGAAAAGTACCAGAAAGAAGAGTGTCAACTGAGAGGGAGATAGAGGAGTGTTCAGAGCTAGCCATGTCATGGATATGAAAATCACGAATCATGGGAAGAAGGGGAGGGAGCAAAACAAGTAGTCAAGTCTGGCTAATGAGTCATGGGGGTATAAAAGATGAATTCTCTCTCTGTAGGATGGTTGATACACCATGGGTCAATCATGTTCATTGCTGATAACATATGGGAGAGGGAAGAAGCTGCCTGAGAAGGTGTAGTGCCTGGCTTCATTTTGTGTAGTGAGCGGATTTATAGTCTTCTTCAGGGTGCAGTACTGTAATATAATCTCTACCCACTATATGAAAGGGCAAAGGATGATGCATAGTCCATCAAGAGTGTCTGAAAAAAAAGGCCATGTCAGGAGAATTAGGGGCGTATAAATCGGGAAGGGAATTGCAGATACAGAAACTTTGCAGCCAAACCCATTGTTGGCTGTCGACTACACAGTACAAGACACATTTTTGTGTAGCAGGATAAGAAAACCCATCTTACTGACTATCACCGGGGACCACAAAACCTCACCCCCCAGAGCTTTTCCAAATGGTGGAAGTCAGCCTCAGGCAAGTGGGTCTCCTGAAGGAGAGCTATATCAGCTCTGAGGTTTTTGCAGTGGCGCAGTACCTTTATAGGGGAGCGGAGACCCTTAACATTCCAGGAAATTACATTTACAATGGTTATTGTAAATGGCAATGAGTTAAACACTGGGCAGTGAAAATGTTAGAAGGACCAAGTTCCTAAGTGGGGAGGTAGGGAACTATCAAGGAAAAAGTAGGAAACTTATCCAGTTAGGGAATAAAAGCTCAATATAACAGTAAAACCGTAATAACAATAGGCTTCACATATTTCTACACAGAGTCATTAGGAAAAAGGAACCTAGAGCTTGTATCCTTTGTTAGCTGGAGTAGTTGCACCTCAGGAGCGGTAACGTCAAAGGCCATGCACTCGAGGATGGCAGCTTCTCCAGTTTTCTGGACAAGGGAGACTGGGCACATTAGTCAAACACAAAACCTTAAACTGATGACATACGTCCATTCGTATCAACATAACACTCAGAATACTGAACATAGGAATTGTCCACACACAATTGCAAGGAGATAAAGATATTACAGTGTCCGGCAAAGTGGGCGAAGATAAGAACAAAGAGGGCAAGGGTCAGTCCCCTGACCAATGTAAGAGATCCTCCCCTGGCCATATGAGGAGCCAAATGTAACTTTCTTAGAGGCTTCTTTTATGAGGCTGCATTATGCTTTGTGAGAGAGAGTCGCCTTTCTGGTTGGTGAGACATCCACCATTGGCTGTGAACCTGAGGAATTCAAGTATTGCTCTGCTTCTAGTGGTGTGTGGAGCATTAAATGCTCTCTGTCTGTCATAGTGAAGTGGAGAATGGTCGGATAGGTCAGAGTAAAATTGAGGCGACGTTGGAATAGAACAGACCAAATCTGAGCGAAATTCTTGTGTTTTACGTGACACCACTGCCAATGAATTTTACAGTTTTACAGAAAAGATATGAAGTCCAAATGAACAGATTACATATTTGAATGACTGATTGGGCAAATTACATTTGAAAATAAAAGGAAATAAATGTCTTAATTCAGAGAATGAAAAGACAAATAGCTGGATTCAGGTACGGCGGCGTATTAGTGAGTCGGCGTAGAGCGTATCGTATTTACGCTACGCCGCCGTAAGTCAGAGAGGCAAGTGCTGTATTCACAAAGCACTTGCCTCCTAAGTTACGGCGGTGTAGCGTAAATGGGCCGGCCTAAGCGTGCCTAATTCAAATGTGGAACAGGGGGCGTGTTTTATGTTAATAACTGGTGACCGGATGTGATTGACATTTTTAAGGAATGCCGCATGCGCCATCCGTGTACATATCCCAGTGTGCATTGCTCCAAAGTACGCCGCAAGGACGTATTGGTTTCGACGTGGACGTAAATTACGTCCTGCCCCATTCACGGACGAATTACGAAAATGACGTAAAAATTACAAATTTCGACGCGGGAACGACGGCCATACTTAATATTGGCTAGGCCAGCTATTTGTTCGACTAATTTACGCCTGGAAAAAGCCTTACGTAAACGACGTAAAAAAATGCGCTGGGCACACGTACGTTTCTGAATCAGCGTATCTAGCTCATTTGCATATTCTACGCCAAACTCAACGGAAGTGCCACCTAGCGGCCAGAGTAAATATGCACCCTAAGATACGACAGCGTAGGAGACTTACGCCGCTCGTATCTTAGCCTAATTTAAGCGTATCTAGTTTCCAGAATACGCTTAAATTTCAACGCCATAGATTCAGAGTTACAAAGGCGTATCTACTGATACGCCGGCGTAACTGTATCTGAATCTAGCTAATAAAGTGCAATTTTTAACCACAGCTGTTTAGCATTTTTTTGACATGCTGCAATTTCTTTGGGGATTGAACAGGCATATTGCATCTTGAAAGAAAATAAATAGTACTTATTTGTTTCAAATTTTAAAGAAAAACATTGTAAAAGATTTGCAGCACAGCTTTGAAGCTTATTGGATAGGCCACAATTCCTGAAGGAGAGAATAAGTAAATTATATGCAGCATGAAAAAAAAATAATAATGGCCCAGATTCACAGAGAGCAAGGCGCACATCACGCCACCGTAGAGTAACCGCCGTAGCTACGCCAATGCAGCACAGAGAGGCAAGCATTGAATTCAGCAAGCCAGTGCTCCCAACGCTGCGCCAGCGTGGCGTGGGTTTCGAAGGCGTACGCCGGCGTAGGTGGAAGTGGGCGTGACCCATGCAAATGAGGTGTGACCCCATGCAAATGATGGGCCGAGTGTCAGACAGGTACGTATCACGAACTGCGCATGCGCACATACCCCCGCGCCTGCCCCCCGTGCCTGCTCACAACCACGCTGGCACAACTGCCTAAGCTACGCCAGATCACTGCGTACGCCGTGAACATAACGTACGCCCAGCCAGACACACGTCCAACACACAATACGCCGGCTTGTGTTCCCTGTTGCAGGCCTGAGCATGTCTGTTGCTGGGTTGCACCTCCTTTATGGGAAATAACTTTTACGCCGGACGTACAACTTAAGCGCATCTCACGTAGCATGCGCCGGGAACACGCAGGTTCGTGAATCGTCGTATTTCCCTCATTTGCATGTTGGAATAGCTAATCAATGGGAGCTGCACTATGCGCCCAGCCTAAATGTGTGCCCTCCCTACGTCGGCGTAAGCAAGATACGTCGGCAGGGTGTAGCCTGTTTTTAGGCGCATATCTGTTCTTGGGTGTGGCGCACAGATACGACGGCGCACATTTGCACTTACGTCGGTGTAACTTGTTATACGCCGGCGTAAGTGCTTTGTGAATTTGGGCCACTGTCTTTCTTTGGAGACTGAAGATGGGGAAAAGGTTTGAGATTTGCACAACCGATATTAAAAGTGTATGGGGAGGCTTCAATTTCTGAGTGATTAAGTGGTCATCTTGCATCCGGAACTAAAAAAAAATGGTCCTTATTATTTTAAATTGAAAGCATTAACATTGAACAGAATTGCACCGCACTTTACAAGCCTTCATTGGATATACCACAATGTATGAGGACAGAGTAAACAGATTGCTTCTGCAAATAAAGATAAATATGACAGATTTGCTGCAAAGTGTGTAATTATTTTTGGCCAGACCACTTTTTCGGAGATAGAGAGCATGTATACTGCACTTGGAAATAAGAAATAATTTATTGTTTACAAGAATGAATCAAGATGGTAAATGTTAATAGATTTTCACCATAGCTTTTAAGCCTGTTTAGGCAGGATACTACATACCGGCCATAGGACAAACAGATTGCATCAGGTTAGTTGTCCTCTGAAGCAGCACTCCCAAACGTGTTGAAGAGACTTTACAATGGATTTAGGTACAATGAAGCCATGCAGTGTAGTAACTGGTATGTCTTGGGAGACAGGATCCACACCGGGGCAGAGATTCTCTAAGCTCTGAAGGGTGAGGCCCAGAGGTGGCACTCCATATTGTGCAAGGAAAGGTCATGTATGACAATAGTACCAACCTGTTTACAAGGGAAGGTTCACACACACACACACACACACATATTATGAAAAAGAATAGAAGATTTTGTAGCCATCTGAGCCCATTCTGCATTTTTTCTGGCTCCAGCCTAGTTACCCAGGCCAGTGGTTGATGAACAATATATAACATTTCTGCCATTACTTGTTGAACCATGTGTCTGTGATCAAGTTGACCATCCTGCTGACCACATGGTGAAGCGACTTACATTCCACATACTGGGTGGGCTTATGGCTGAAGAATTAGAATGAGCCAATGTTCCAGTCCAAACAAAGGTTAGGACAAAACGTTGGTTGCTCTGGTAATCATCCAAATGCCCAAATGTTTGCCCATTAAGCCCTGTGTTCAGTGGAATCCGAGCAGCATAGATAGAATTGGTATTTCTACTGCTTCTACACACTTATCCTGGAGTTGGGCTTTATGGTTGACTATTTTTTATCTATGTATTGCATAAAAAATAAAAATATTTTTTAAGGCAATATCAGCAGTAAAAGTATTTCCTTGTCCTTAAAGCGGGGGTTCACCCAAAAATATTTTTTTAACATTACATTCAGCCGAGTTGTCCTAATGACAATCGGCTGTTTTTTTTTTTTTTCCCGTACATTCCCGTATTTCACCGCCGCTTCCGGGTATGTCTTCTGCGGGACTGGGCGTTCCTATCTGATTGACAGGCTTCCGACCGTCGCATACAGCGCATCACGAGTTGCCGAAAGAAGCCGAACGTCGGTGTGGCTCTATACGGCGCCTGCGCACCGACGTTCGGCTTCTTTCGGCAACTCGTGACGCGTAGTATGCAACGGTCGGAAGCCTGTCAATCAGATAGGAATGCCCAGTCCCGCAGAAGACATACCCGGAAGCGGCGGTGAAATACGGTATGTACGGGAAAAAAAACAGCCGATTGTCATTAGGACAACTCGGCTGGGTGTAATGTTAAAAATTTATTTTTTGGGTGAACCTCCACTTTAAGAGCCGGTTCACACTGGGGCGATCCGACTTCCAGCGCGACTTCCAGAGGCGATTCCAACACGACTTGAATGTGAACCACAGGGCGATCTGGGGAGATTTACAACACGACTTGAAGTCGTCTCCAGGACAGGAGACATTCCAGTGGCCAATAAAACAACAATCAGCTCTGGGAGAGGGAGGGGGAGGGAGGGGGGCAGGAGAGGTTTCCCTGAGAAATGTATGTTATCTTCCTAGAAAGTAGCTTCAGATAAGACAGTGATCCGACTTCTGAGGCGACTTCCATTGAAATCAATGCGTACAAATCGCCTACAAGTCGGATTGAAGTAGTACAGGAACCTTTTCTGAAGTCGGATCGCCTTGAGTCGTGTGTATTAACACCGCTCCCATTCACTTCCATTGTTTTTCTCTACAGCACGACTTGGGACGACTTGAGGCGACATGAAGTCGGATCGCAAGTCGCCCCAGTGTGAACCGGCTCTAAAGAAACAATATATGTATTACTTTGTTATTACAAAGTTATTGCTGAATCAATAGGTTCATAGAGGAGAGTAAACATTGCTCTGGTCCATAGGTTGGGTACAGGTGAGAGAGAGGAAGGAGTTAAAATTATTATCCCTGTAGATGTATTTCATGAACAAAACCTCCATATATATTACATAACCGTTCTTCACAAATCTTAAGTCCATTATTTATAGGATTATAGATATTATAATTATTAGTAGTAGTAGTATTGGTATTTTTATTGAACTGTATATTTTATCTTTAATTATCATATACATTTCTTAATATTTGACATGATAATACCAATTACATTATTTTATATATTTACATCTGAATGTTAAATTTTATATATCCTTAATATCCAAAAAAATAAATTACTAAACAATATATGTTTTATTTCTCGGCATTGCTGATACTGGAAAGCAGTTTCTTTAGTAAAGTGTTATTAGACATCTTCTTCAGGGAACAGCCAGAGTTTCTTCTATTGGATGAAAGTTTCTGTAGAATCTCTCAGGAGATGGAATCTGAATTTACTATTCTTCCCCTGATCACTGAAGTCACATATAGAATGTTGTATTTCTTGTGTCTTATTCAGAAAAACATCTTTTATCTCGGTGTTGTGTTGGATTCCCCTGATAGGTGATATTCTGGAGGATGGTTACCAGATGATGACAATATCTCACACATTGCAGAAGACTAGTAAAGCCTGTTACTAATAATAATATTTAGTTATTCATAGTATTTTTTATAACTAGCATTATACAAATAACTGATAGGATTGTACAGTGATGGTCAATGTGTACATTACAGCCCTAGTTTGCTATTGGTGTTGAACATCCAGTTTTGCTGATTTTATGCCTTTTACCCCCATAAGGTGCAATACATACTACAGATCACCACACATTACTTCATATGAATTCAAAGAAAACATTAAAATGAATAAAAGAATATGAGTGGTGCTCTGTGCAGTGAATTGTACGTACAGTATACTAAGCTAAATGACCTGTCAGACAAATTCCTGTACACTATGATGTCATAGAATAAGAGCAGCAAATGTATGTTTATCATACACTGGTTAGTGTAGCTCAGTTTCAGGGTCTTGACAATCTTCTTATAGCCTAGGCCACAGGTGTCAAACACAAGTCCGCGGCCGAATCCGGCCCTCCAGGTCAGTTCATGTGGCCCTCGCACCTCTCCTCCTCTCCTCTGGTCCTGCTCCATACCCTTACTTATTGCTTTCAAGCAATGCATCCAGCTTCTTCCCAGCAGCAGCATAAGGAAAGGGGTGCACTGTGATGTAAGGGAGAGTGGGGGGACTCAACTTCTGATGGTGGGGTGGCTCTTGACATCTAATGTAAGGGGAGGGGATGTGATGGACATCTAATCTTACAGATACAACTGGCCCTTTTAAGGGCAATCATAATGCTGATGCGGCCCACGATGAAATTGAGTTTGACATCCCTGGCCTAGGCCATCTTTATGTAGAGAAACAATTATTTATTAGTTCTTTGCCATGAGGTGCCATGTTGAACTTCCAGTGACCAGTATGAGAGAGTAAGAGAGATAACACCAAATATAACACACCTGCTCCCCATTCACACCTGAGCCCTTGTAACACTAACAAGTCACAGACAATTTCCCAATTTGGACATTTTCACTTAGGAATGTACTCTTTTTTTTGCCAGCGGTTTAGACATTAATGGCTGTGCGTTGAGTTATTATGAGGGGACAGCAAATTTACACTGTTATACAAGCTGTACACAGAAGGGCATGTTGAGGAATTTAAACAGTCTGAAGGGAGTGATGAAGGCTGAGTGCTACCTACTAACTGTGATTAAGAAGATTTCCCATTAGCCTTTTCTTAGATCCAGTGTTGTGACATAATGGAGCCCAGCCAGACAATTCCCCAGGTCATTGATACAGTCATTGGGTATGCATTGCCAACAGTGTGATCATTGAGGTGTCAGTCTACACTAAATCAAATACTGCCATCTTTTTTATGAATTATTACAACAAGTGAGGCCTATGGGCTCTGAGAGGGCTGAATTCCAGAATATAGTTTAGTTTAGTTTAGCTCCTGACTCATTATATTCCAGATGGATACTCGATAGGGGGCCTGTTGGATGGGCCTGGTAAAAAAAAAAGTTTCCCAGATGGTGAATGGTTAGTATAGTGCTCACTGGCAAGGAGATA
Organism: Rana temporaria; assembly: GCF_905171775.1. Taxonomy (NCBI): domain Eukaryota; kingdom Metazoa; phylum Chordata; class Amphibia; order Anura; family Ranidae; genus Rana; species Rana temporaria. Next base: position 18,533,490 of record NC_053489.1, on the reverse strand, counting down.
CAAATGAAGCAACATTGCTGATGACAGTTTGCATGACTCTCTGAGGTCCCATGTGGAGAGAGAGAGAGAGAGAGAGAGAGACTTGTAAAGCGCAACACATGCGAACTGAATCGCCTCTGGGCTCTGTATCCATTTCATGGGTAAGGAACCCCTTGACCTCAGAAGAGATGGGTTTTAATCTTTCTCCTGAAGGCCAAGTGATCCGACTCCAGTCGGATGGTGGTTGGTAGTGCATTCCACAGGCGGGGTCCTTGGACTGCAAATCTTCAATCTCCTTTGGACTTGTATCTGGCTTTGGGTATCTGGAGGAGGTTTTGATTGGTGGATCGCAGAATGCGAATGGGGTTGGATTGGAATAAATACTTATAGAGCGCCAAATGCGAGTTGTGAAACTCGCATTATGGGCTTTTATTTTTCCGCATAGATATTGGGGGGCGTTGCCTTGAATACACTTATGTATTAGGCAGAGTGCCTTGAAAGTGATTCTGTCTTTTACTGGCAACCAATGAAGGGATCTCAGTGAAGGTGAGATTGATTCCCATGTTTTTTTCCCAGTCACTAGTCGAGCGGCCGTATTTTGAACGACTTGCAGACGAGTGATTTGGTATTTGGGGAGTCCTAGATAGAGGGCATTTGCGTAGTCGAGTCTGGAATTGATGATTTTTCCCACCACGACTGCAATGTCCTCTTTCGGGATAAAGGGCGTGAGTCTGCGTAGTAGGCGCAGCAGATGGTGGGATCCGCTGACTACTGACCCTATTTGTGCATCCATTGTCATGTAGGTATCGAAAATGACTCCGAGACTTTTGACTTTGGTGCTAGGGGTGATAGTTTTACCCAGAATGGGTGGGGGAGTCCATGTTGACGCGGGGTGATTTTTCCGGTAAGCGTGAAACAGGAGAAGTTCTGTTTTCGAACCATTGAGTTTAAGATAGCTGTTTGTCATCCAGTTATCTATTAGAGTGAGGCATTTCTCTAGTCCAAGAGAATGATCCTTTTCGTTGCAGATGCGGAAATACAGTTGTGTGTCGTCTGCATAGGAGTGATAAAGTAACTTCTGGTTACTGATGATTTCAAAGAGAGGGCGAAGATAGATATTAAGCAATACGGGCGATAAGGGAGATCCCTGAGGGACTCCGCATGATGTGGAGTCTGGAGCCTCAGCTGGACTTGGTTCACATTGGTCAGAAGGTGCGTTGCTTCCAGGAGGTCCAGCGTGGCATCTGCTTTTAAGGGTAGAGGGCAGAAAATCAGGATAGGAAGTTTCCTGTCATTGCATTCCTTCCATTTACATGTATAATTTTCTGTCACCTCAACTAATCATCCACCACAAATATGTTTGCCTTGTTCAATATCTTAGGGCAGCCTTGCTGTACTCCAGACAGAATGCCCAGAAACTTCTGCCCCAACCTGATAGTGAATACCTGGGACTCTCTCCCATCCTCCCTTTGCACATGCTCCAGCCATTCTCTCATGACTGTTATCTGTGTTGGCCAATCGCCATCCGTGCATGGGATCTAGGCATCTTAGGGAATGCAGTAGGTGAGGAGCATAGAGGGGGAGAGGGTTGGACTGTAGAAGGCTGTGTATGTGCTGCTGGTAAAATTCCAAGCTGAGTCAATAGAACAAGGACAGCCATATGTCTAAAAACCTTCCATAGATTTACACTGCAACACTGCTTGGGATACCCAGGCCTCTTGGGTTACACAGGTCTCCTACATGTGTATGGGCTATTCCCCTCTGATGGCAGCCCTGCTGGCAACCCAGGGTGCCTCATCTGCTAAGGCTGCCTCCTCCAGGGTAGCTGGTTTCCAATCTCGCACCCACTGACATAGTTAAGAGGGAAATTTGAAAACAAAACTGCTCCTGTAATACTGCAAGGATAATTTCCTCAGGGGAGGTTGCTTTTTTTCCCCCTTCAAGCTGTCAATGACACACTACGGATAGCTTGTGTGCAAACCTTTTGAAAGAATTTGGTGCAATAGGTTTCTGGTGACACTGTTCGATTTGCAGCAGAACTTCCAAACGGGGGAAAGTTCTAACCAAAAGGCGAACCCCATTGAAGTCTTTGGGAGCCATGCAGGAAAGATCAAAGGGCCAGATTCACGTACAGCGGGCGCAACTTAATTTTTGGGATTTAAGTTTTACCACCGCAAAATTTCTACCTAAGTGCCCGATCCACAAAGCACTTACCTAGAAATTTTCAGCGGTGTAACTTAAATCCGCCCGGCGCAAGGCGTGCCCAATCTAATGGGGCGAGTTCCATTTAAATTAGGTGCGCTCACGCGCCGGACGTACTGCGCATGCTCCCGGCACGATTTTCCCGATGTGCTTTGGCGAAGTTACGTTGCGCCAAGTTATGTGAATCGTGCGGGTAAAAAAAGTTGCGTCGGAAAAAAAAAGAGATGCGGCAGGAAAAAAAAATGTAAAAAAAAATTTGACAGCGTCGCGGGAAAGAAGGGTATACTTTTACAAGGTGTACTAACTTTACACTTTGTAAAAGGTACCCTATCTTTGCGTTTGCAAACTAACAATTTACGGAGACTTCACGAAGGGAAACCGCTTCGTGGATCTCCGTAAGTGCTAATTTGCATACCCGAAGCGGAATTTCAACGAGAAATGCCCCCAGCGGCGGCCGCGGTACTGCATCCTAAGATCCGACAGTGTAAAACTCTTACACCTGCCGGATCTTAGGAATATCTATGCGTAACTGATTCTGTGAATCAGTCGCATAGATAGAAACAGGGATACGATGGCGTATCAGTAGATACGCCGGCGTATCCCTTTTGTGGATCTGGCCCAAAGTGCCCATTTTGAAGTCTTATATTTAAGTAATTGGCCATAAAAGGGCTATGGGGGTCTGTAAACTGCCCTGGGGGATATGTATCAATGCAAAATTTGTTTTAGAAACAATATCTTTTTTACGGTAGTGATTTTAGTAGTGATTTTAATTTCAATTGTTTTGTATTGAGTTTTTTCGTTATACAAACAACACAGAGAAGAGAAAAAAATATTTAAATGTAATAGAATAGAAAAAAGAACATGTTTCTTTAATACAGAAGATTGTCCAGTAGCATTGTTGTGGATATCTAGTACCACATACCGAGACATTAGTCGGGATACCGATAGCTCCCCAGCCAGGGTACTGGCTATAGCCAACCACCTATGATCTCTCTAATTGGTCGCAGTGATCAGCTCCAGATTAATAAATGTGAATCCCTGTAGTCAGCTATCATTATATAAGATAATCTTAGATATCTGAAGAATCCTAATTGCGCGACAAGGAACAAACATAGAAAATAACGTAAAATAAAATAAAAAAAAATGAAGTAACAGTAGATTAGCATTAGCTTTGCCCTAATCAGTCAGCACATCTGCTCTTGGTTATCAATGATCATACACCCCTTCTACCTAACCTCCAGTTTTTCCAAGGCGTCCATAGTTTGGATACCTTCTCAAATCTCCCCATCTCAGATGCATGAAGTATCTCGTATGTACCTTGGGCCAGATTCAGGTAGAATCGCCCTACGCTGCGGCGGCGTAACGTATTACATTTACGTTACACCGCCGCAAGTTTTCAGTGTAAGTGCTTGATTCACAAAGCACTTGCCTGTAAACTTGCGGCGGCGTAGCGTAAATCCGCCCGGCACAAGCCCGCCTAATTCAAATGGGGCGGGGACCATTTAAATTAGGTGCGTTCCCGCGCCGAACGTACTGCGCATGCTCCGTCCCTAAAATTTCCTGACGTGCATTGCGCTTAATGACGTCGCAAGGACGTCATTGTTTTTAACGTTAACGTAAATGGCGTCCAGTGCCATTCACAGACGACTTACGCAAACGACGTGAAATTTCAGATTTCGACGCGGGAACGACGGCCATACTAAACATTGGCTAGACCACCTAGAGGGCAGGTTTAGTTTTACACCACGTATCTCTACGGAAACTACGTAAATTTACAGCGACGGGCAAAGCGTACGTACGTGTTTTGGCATAACTAGTCATTTGCATATTCTACGCCGACCGCAATGGAATCGCCACCTAGCGGCCAGCCTAGAATTGCAGCCTAAGATCCGACGGTGTAAGTCCCTTACACCTGTCGGATCTTAGGGCTATCTATGCGTAACCTGATTCTATGAATCAGGCGCATAGATACGACAATCGTATCTCAGAGATACGACGGCGTATCAGGAGATACGCCGTCGTATCTCTTGTATGAATCCGGCCCTATGTGTTTGGCACCGTGTTTATAACTTTTGACAATGATGGAGGGACAATGTTTTTCCAGTGTCTAAGTATGATGAGGCGGGTGGCCATCAGAATATGTGAGACTATGGTTATGTATGGTGCAGGAGTTGAGCTGAGATTCAGGGAGAGTAGAGCCATACTAGGTTGCAGTGGTTGCTTAAAGGGGTGGTTCACCCTAAAAACTACTTTTTCTTATTACACTGGCCCCCCACATTACAATACGATTAAGCCTATTATCTTTTTTTTTATGCTGTACATACCTTCGTACAGCTATTCACCCGTGGCTTCCGGGTTGCGAGTCCCGCGGGAGTGGGCGTTCCTAACATGTCTGTGATTGACGTTTTGACCAAAAACGAGCTCCCCCCGTCACGTAAGTTGGTGAAAGGAGCCGAACGGCGAGTCAGCGCTATACTGCGCATCGCCGTTCGGCCTCTTTTCGCCAACCGTGACGCGGCTTACGCGACGGGGGGAGCTCGTTTTTGGTCAAAACGTCAATCACAGACATGTTCGGAACGCCCACTCCCGCGGGACTCGCAACCCGGAAGCCACGGGTGAATAGCTGTACGAAGGTATGTACAGCATCAAAAAAAAGATAATAGGCTTAATCGTATTGTAATGTGGGGGGCCAGTGTAATAAGAAAAAGTAGTTTTTAGGGTGAACCACCCCTTTAATAGGTGAGACATCAGCCAAAAGACTCTCCACCAGAGACCACAGAGGTTTAATTTTTTGGCATTCCCATAGTATGTGGATCAATGTACCCCTCCCCCTGCAAAGTCTCCAACACCTTGAGGAGGCAGTCGGAAATATCTTTGATAGACAATGCGGGGTGAGGTACCAGCGAAGGAGTTTCTTCTGGTGCACTTCCCACAAGTTGGTACTTTTGGTGGAAGTGAGCTGCAGTCTAAGTGATTTCTCCCAGTGTTGAACTGTGTACTCTATCCCAAGATCTTGTTCCCATGCCAAGATGTTTTGAGTTTTGACCAAGTTGTCCTTTTCCTGAAGCCCCCTGTATATAATTGATATACCTTTGGACTTAATGGGTGTTTGTTGGAAGAATACGATTTATATCTGGGATTATATCTTGGACCGCTGTTATAGGAAGATTAAATGGCGCTGTCTGACCCTTCCACTTGTGTGCTGTATAGAGATGAGCCCAAGCCCTCAGTAAAGCCAGGATAGGTGGTGCCAATCTTTTGTCTAGTGACTTGTTGAGGTGTGTTGTCATTAAAATGTCCTAGAGACTCCCCTTCGGTATTTGAGTTTGTTCTAGTTCCTTCCACAGTGCTTTAGAATCGGGACTTACCCAATGACTGAGCTGAGTCAGGATAGATGTAAAGTAATAGTCCTGTAAATGCAAATGGCCTATCCCTCCCGCTGCCCTACTTTTGATTATTTTGCTGAAAGCACAGCTAGATTTTTTCCCCTGTCACAGGAAACTGTTGAGAGTGGACTGTAAAGAATTAACATAGACATTGCGTAGAGGGATTGGAAGGGTCCTGAAGATGTACAGCAGTTGAGGCAATATTAGCATCTTAAAAGCCACCAATCTACCTAGCCAGGACTAGTCTTTTGTGACTATCAGCTTTGTTGGGAAGCCCCATTTGTAGCTCAACGGGTAGGAGAATGGGTAGGGGTACTATGTACCGCATACTCATTAACATGGGGGGCAGGATCTGGGGGCCCCCTTGTTAAAGGGGATTCTGATAATCCCCTTGCACACATACCCACACAACCATTGGTCGGGGTTGTAGGGATGAAGCCCTTGTCCCCATCAATGTAGGGACAGGGAGTTTTGGGGTGCATGTTGATGGTATGTGGCCTGGGGGGACCCCATTACATGTTTTTCTTTTTTTTTGCCAGCATTTTTTTTCAGCTGTCAACAGGCTAACCCATTGTCAGCTGATGACTCATCTGTTGTTAAGGATTCCCGTCCCTGCTTCTTAACAACCAGCTTATACTGGGCCCTGATTGGGCATAGCTTTGCCCAATCAGGGCACAAAATGCCCTGTGAAGTGTGCAGGGCATTGGGCGAACACCTGCCAAACAACCTGTAAATTTGGATGTTGGACAATCGGGCTGAACAGCCAATACTCGACCCCAGCATCAGCTCCAACACTATTGCCCTTGCCTATAACTCTACAATTTGTCAAGTTTAGTCTGTGGCTGGGATTTCCAGTGGCTTTTACTGGTGTCCAAAGTTCTGAAAGAACTCTTCCACATTTTATGGCACAGCAAAGGGCAATACAGGAAGGTTGAAGTACTCATGTTGAGGAAGCCTGACTGTCCTGGGCAGTTGATGAGGTGGTCATGGCAATGGAAGACTGGTCCATGATGGTCTGTAGAGGCAGGTCCCTGAGCAGGCATAGTCAGTCCTAGGCATGCTGGGACCATAAAGAGAGAGGAGCAGAAGGTGCAGGCAGAGGGGCAGCTGTATAAGGAAAGACATGTTGTGGCTCCTGGAGGCCCGACCTTAGTCTTCAGCCCTTATAGACAAAGGTAGCCTTCAGGGGCTTAGCATCACATTGACTGTTCAACAGGTTCTTCCTCCTTCCCAAGCAGGAGCACGGTCATATGTACCTTAGTTGGGGGCCAGTAGTTAGACTGTTGTTGCCACTCTCCCTGAAGGCCACCTGTGCCTGAAAAAAACCAAGACTAAGGTTGGGCTCCCAGGAGCCACCCTTTGTCTCTCCTTGTACAGCCATGCCTGCACCTTCTGCTCCTCTCTCTTATTTTGGACTCAGTGTATGCCTGCCCAGGAACCAGCCTCCATTAATCACCCTGGACCAGTCTTCCATCACCCAGACCATCTCACCAGCTGCCAGGGAATGTCAGGCTTCTTCAGTGTGAGTACTTGAACCTTCCTGTATTGCCAGACCCTGGCATTTGGGGAAAGGAAGCCTGTGGCTGGTATTAGGGAACTCACACACCGGCCACAGTGGTGGTTCTGATAGGCTGGTGCCTCATACAGAATAGGTGTGGAAAAGCAAGAACTGTGTGTGAGGTGCCAGCTGTTGGTTGCATGTCTCCCCACATAGATGTAGTGTGGTCGGTGGGGGACATGCAGGGAGTGGAGGGGGAAGCTGGGTGCTTTGACAGGCTGTGATATTTTTAAACAGCTCAAAGACTGCAGAAATGATCTACCAATCCAGTACAACAGAGTGCTATGGGATTCAGTAATTCTGAATAAATACAGATGCTTCATCAGCATGCCCTTCCAAAATTGGTCGTGAAAAACGTTCGTGTGTATGCTCCAGAGCATTTTTCTCGAAAAATTGCCTTTTTTTTTTTACAACCTGCTCTATTTTTTCTCCTCGTTTTTCACGTCTTTTTTTTTTTCGTCGTGAAAAACTGTTGTGTGTACGCTTTTACGAGGGGGAAAAAATGCGGATGCTCAGAAGCAAGTTATGAGACGAGAGCGCTTGTTCTGGTAAAACTAGCGTTCGTAATGAAGATAGCACATTTGTCACGCTGTAACAGACTGAAAAGCATGAAAACTGAAAAGCGCGAATCGTCTCTCACCAAACTTTTACTAACACGCGGTAACACGAAATTAGCAAAAGCAGCCCAAAGGGTGGCGCCATTCTAATGGAACTTCCCCTTTATAGTGCCGTCGCACGTGTTGTCATACGTTTTGTACGTCACCGCGCTTTGCTAGAGAATTTTTTTCACGAACGTCTGTATGCAAGGCAGGCTTGAGAGGAATCACGACAAATCGTGTCAAGAAAAACGTTGTTGTTTTTTGCATGACATGAAAAACGGTCGTGTGAACACGGCATTATTCATCCATTTTCAACATTCACTTTCTATTCTGTAATGTAAAAATATTGTTTTACCAGAAATAAACATATATGGCCAGATTCACGTACGGCGTCTTAAAGTTGTGCGGGCGTAGCGTATGTAATTTACGTTATGCCGCCGCAAGTTAGAGAGGCAAGTGCTGTATTCACAAAGCACTTGCGTCCTAAGTTACGGCGGCGTAGCATAAATGTGCAGGCGTAAGCGCGCCTAATTCAAATTGTGAAGAGGTGGGCGTGTTTTATGTAAATAAAGCATGACCCCACGTAAATGACGCTTTGAACGAACGGCACATGCGCCGTCCGTGGTCGTATCCCAATGCGCATGCTCCAAATCACGTCGCAAATAGTAAATGCTTTCGACGTGAACGTAACCTACGCCCAGCCCTATTCGGAATCGACGTACGCAAATGACGCAAACGACGTGAAATTCGACGGCGGTTCTGACGTCCATACTTAACATTGGCTGCGCCATCTTTTTGGTGGTTTATCTTTACGCCTGAAAATGCCTTACGTAAACGGTGTATCTTTACTGCGACGGGCGAGCCTATGTTCGTGTATAGGCGTATCTCGCTGATTTACATATTCTAGGCGTAAATCAGCGTACATGCCCCTAGCTGCCAGCGTAAATAGACAGCTAAGATACGACGGCGTAGGAAGACTTACGCCGCTCGTATCTTAGCAACATTTAAGTGTATCTCAGTTTGAGCATACGCTTAAATGTAGGACAGCGAGGATTCAGAGTTACGACGGCGTATCTACTGATACGCCGGCGTAACTATACCTGAATCTGGCTAATACTGTGTGGTAAAGGGAAGTCTATCTTGAACATGAATTACTGGAAGTGTACTGAATAAGAAATATAAGAAGAAGAAGAAGAAATATAAGAATAAACCAACTTTATTAGATCAGTTGCACTGCCTGTTATAGATGTTATATTTTCAGACTGGTGTTACTATTCTTCTGTTCTTTGTTCTGTAGTGTAAATTGGTGTCAGGTGATGTGTATAAAGCTCTGGTGATTGTGTCTCCTCCTGAGCAGATCTGCCGGTGACTGAGAGGACCTGCTGTGTGCCATGAAATGTTCTCCTCTCTTCTGTGTCTGTTACCTGCTGATACTCGTCCTTTTCATCACCTACTATGGAGTCGTATTGACCCGGAGCTCAGCACCCGGTTGTAGACTTGATATGGCAATGCCATTGTGCGAGTTTGAATATTACCAGGAGGGAGACGTCATTATCGGAGGATTGTTCTCGGCTCACATGGAGAGACTATATGGCGTAAATTTGAATAAAATCCATTTTCATTTTACTAGTTCACCACACCTTTCCAGGTGTTCGAGGTAAGTCTCTCTTTTCTCTCATCTTTCCTCTCTCTGTAGAACTCAACAAAGAGAAAATAGAATTCTTCATTGTCACTGTAATATATTATGATCATTTACTTCTGATTCTACTGATGTTTTATGTATTTTCTCATGATTTGGTTACAGTCTGTGCTGCACCAATATACAATGATTACATTTTTCTTCCATCATATTTTGTCTTCAGGTCATGCTGGGATGTCTGATAAATAATCATGTCATGTATGTAGTTCTAAAATCTAGATTGTTATATCATTGTCAGGAGAGAAGACGGGAGGGAGGGGGGCTGTCATGTAATAGATTGTGTGTATGATCTTCTACTTATCAGGGCAGCTCACAGTAAAGACTATTCACAGCATAGCAATAAGCCAGCCTGGGGAAAACTTTGGGATTCATATAAAGCAGTGAATCTGACAATTCACTGTGGCTAAATGTGTTTTAAATGACATATATTGATTAACCACTTAACCCCCGGACCATATTGCTGGTCAAAGACCAGAGCACTTTTTTTGCGATTCGGCACTGCGTCGCTTTAACTGACAATTGCGCGGTCGTGCGACGTGGCTCCAAAACAAAATTGGCGCCCTTTTTTCCCCACAAATAGAGCTTTCCTTTTGGTGGTATTTAATCACCTCTGCGGTTTTTAGTTTTTGCGCTATAAACAAAAATAGAGCGACAATTTTGAAAAAAATTATATTTTTTACTTTTTGCTATAATAAATATCCCCCCAAAATATATATATGAAAAAAAAATTCCTCAGTTTAGACCGATACGTATTCTTCTACATATTTTTTGTAAAAAAAAAATCGCAGTAAGCGTTTATTGATTGGTTTGCGCAAAAGTTATAGCATTTACAAAATAGGGGGTAGTTTTATGGCCTTTTTATTAATATTTTTTTTTTACTAGTAATGGCGGTGATCAGCGATTTTTTTTCGGTACTGCGACATTATGGCGGACATTTGGATTGTAGTGTTTTATTTTCCTGCATAAGTATTAAGGCATGTTTTTTGCATTTGTGGGTGAGGCAGAGGGTCTTGAATGTGACCCGATCCTTTACGGTCAGCCATTGGAGGGTCCTTAGGGACGGCGTGATTGATTGCCAGTTTTTTTACCAGTCTGGCTGTTGTGTTCTGGACGACTTGTAGACGAGAATTTTGGTATTTGGGTAGTCCTAGGTAGACAGAGTTTGCATAGTGGAGTCAGGAACTACTACTGCTGTGTCCTCTTCCGGGATGAAGGGGATGAGTCTACGCAGCAGGTGGAGAAGATAGTGAGATCCGCTGACTACTACGTCCATAGTCATGTCTAAGTCAAAGATGACTCTGAAGATTTTGACTTTGGTACTTTAGATGATGGTTTGTCCATGGATGGTGGGTGGTGTCCATGTAGTCCTAGAGTTAGTCTTTCGGTTTGCGTGGAGAAATAGAAGTTATGTTTTGGATCCATTAAGTTTGAGGGAGCTCTCCGTAATCCAATTATCGATCAATGTGAGGCATTTTTCTAGTCCGTGATATTGGTCTTTTTTGTTGGTATGCAGAAGTAAAGTTGAGTGTCATCAGCATAGGAGTGATAGAGCAGGTCCTGTTTGCTGATGATTTTGAGGAGTGGGTGAAGGTTGATGTTGAAGAGCATGGGCGACAGGGTTAATCCTTGAGGGACTCTGCATTTAATGGTGCGCATTTCCGAAGTGAAGGCTCCTAGTTTTACTGTCTGGGATAGATTTTCTAGGAAGGATGCGAACCAGGGTAGATCAGAGTCTGAGACTCCAGCTACTTCTTTGAGATGGGTGAGAGTTTTGTGGTCTACTGTGTTGAAAGCTGCACTGAGGTTCAGAAGCACCAGGAGACACGATTCTCCATCATCTGCCGATTCGGGGGCATCATCCCATATTTTGAGAAGTGCCATTTCTGTCCCGTGGCCTGGGCAGAAACCCAATTGTAGTGGTCCAGGAGTTTGTGGGTTTCCAAATGGAGCTGTAGCTGTTGTACTACTGCTTTCTCAATAATCTTGGAGATGGTGTTAAGGCTTGTTACCGATCTGTGGTAGTTTGGGTCTTTGGGGTCGAGGTTGGGTTTCTTTAAGAGGGGTTTGATTATGCCTTGCTTGAGGGAAGTCGGAACAATACCTTCTTTGAACGATTGATTTATGAGGTGTGTTATGGTGGGAGCCAAGATGTCAGTACATTCTTTCAGAAGTTTTGTAGAAAAAATGTAATTTGGTGATGTGCTGTCTCGGAGGCTTCTGATGGTGCTTTTGGTGTTGTCGATGATGATTGGGACCAGAGTAAATTTCATTGATTGTAGGATATTTATATTGATTTTTTCTTCTTGCTTTGTCTGAGTGAGGTTGGTTGTTTTTTTTCTGCTGAATTATTTCACAAATGTTTTTCGATTTTGTCAATAAAAAAGTCAGATAGTTTGTTGCAGAATTCTTGTGTTTCGCTTGCTGGAGGCTCTAGGCAGGTGGGGTTCAAAGTCTGAGTGACTAGTTTAAAAAGTTTGCGGGGGCCGGTTTAGGGCTTTTGAGATGGTGTTAGAGAAGTGTTCTTTTTTTTCTCTGAAGATTGCTTTGTGGAATTTCCTGGTTAGTAATTTGTAGTTTGTGTGGTTTTCCTTTGTTGAGTTTCTTCTCCAGGCTCCTTCAGCTCATCTGCATTCTTGCTTCAGTAATATAAGAGCGTCATTGAACCAGCCCAAATTATTTTTGCGGATGAGTGCTCTGCGTCTCGGAGCGACTGTGTCTGCTGTCTGTAGTAACGCTTTGTTAAGGGAGTTGAGTGTTTCTTTCGTTGAGTGGTTTTGATTTAGCATTGCTATTTTGTTTGATAGTGTAGTTTTGAAGAGTTCCGAGTGTAGTTTCTTCTGAGATCTTGTCAAGTGTGTTGTTATTGAGTGTGTTGGTTTTTGGAAGATGGTTTTGGTGGATATTTTAAATTTGATAGCGTGGTGGTCCGTCCATGGTAAAGGCGTGTTGTCCAGTGTGTTGATGTCCATTTTTTGTTTGAAGATGAGGTCGAGAGTGTGACCCGAAATATGCGTGGGAGTATTTGTCAGTTGTTGCAGCCCTAGGTCTTCCAGTTGGTCGATGCAGGCTGTGGTGATTGGGTCCTGGGTGGAGTTAGCCCAGAGGTTGAAGTCCCCGAGCAGCAGAGTGAGTGTTTCCATGAAAGGCAATGAGTTCTGTAGAGTTGGTTTGATGAGAGAGAGGTGGAATTTGTAGATCACTGCTAGGCCTCCTCCTCTTTGACTGATTCTATGCTCGGTTAGGATGCTGATGGTGATGGGATTATGCAGATGATGATGAGATGAGATGAGATGGTGATGTCGCTGACAATGATGATGACGATGAGAAATGAGATAAGATGATGCAGATGTGTGCTGATGATGCTGATTGAAGTTGGTATTGATGTTGATGAAGCTGAAGTGTCTCCATGAAGATGATGGAGATGATGAGATGATGATGATGATGATGATGAAGATGATGCCAAGGATAGGAAGATGGTGATGATGATGTGATGGTGATGATGATGAAGATGATGCCAAGGATAGGAAGATGGTGATGATGATGTGATGGTGATGATGATGATGATGATGATGATGATGATGATGATGATGATAATGAAGATGATGATACCCAATCTACACCCCCCCCCAGTTGATCCAGAGGAAGGTGAAAAATCCCAGCCGAGCATGTGCCAATTTGCTACAGCAGGGGAAAAAATTCCTTTCTGATCCCCTGAGAGGCAATCGGCTTTACCCTGGATCAACTTGCTATGGTTGGTTGTGCCCGGTGTACTTACCTAGTTTGTCAGGTTAAAAAAGACAGCAAGTCCAAAATGCACAGCCGATGATGATGCTGAGATGACGACGATGACGGTGAGGATGATGAGGGGGGAGGTGGAAAAAGGATGTCGGGTACTAGTGGTAAGGGCACCCGGGTGTACCAAGATGGTCGCTTCTTACCAGGCCGGATCCCTGATTCATCCTCCAGGCTGCCGATTGTGAGTGGCCCGGTGGGTGTTACGAGCAGTTGCCAGTACCAGGTGAGTCCTTTGTTTTTTTTACTGACCAGAGTGACTGGGGGGGTCAGGAGAAGGTACTAGGCCGAGACTGGGTGGACTAAGATGCTGCCAGAGCTAGGCCAGAGCAGCGGTCTGTCCTGAAGGACCAGGCCGCTACTGATGCGGCTTCATGAGGCTAGAGAGAGGATTGGAGGAGAGAAGATTCTCGGATGACTGGAGCTAGGCTGCAGCTGCGGTCTGTCCTGCAGATCTAAAATTCTAGAGAAGATGCCCGGATGGTGGAAGGTGGTGGCTGTGGGCGGCACGCTGGTGAGATGGGGGAAGCTGGGGGAGCTGGGCTGGAAAAGAACTGGGTCTAGGGGAGCCCTAGCCCATCAGGCCTGCTGGGGGAGAGAACGAGTGTAATCGTGGATGTGTCCTGAGTGGCAGGAGCTCCTTACACACATGTCCGTTCAGCTGTGACAACTGAGTGAGTCTGCAGGACTGAGAGAGCTGAGGCAACTAGCCAGTGCAAGGGGGCTGGAGGGCGTCTGTAAGCCTTCAGAAGCTGCTAGGCTGTCTTCCTAATCTGCCACTTCCTATACCGCGGCTAGCTTCTTTCTCATCCTCCTTGTGTTGTCTTCTGGGGAATGGGGTGAGCTGTCTTCTGGGACCTATGTGTGTCCCAGAAGACATCCGGTCATTCGCACAGCGCCGCGTGACTCGCACATGCACAGAAGGAAACAGGCAGTGAAGCCGCAAGGCTCCACTGCTTGTTTCTCTTAGTTCGAATGGCGGCACCAGCACCTGATCCGATGGACGGATCGGCCTCGGGGGGGGGGGGGGTTGACATCATGGGCACCCTGGACAGGTAAGTGTGCTTATTAAAAGACAGCAGCTACAGTGTTTGAAGATGCTGACTTAAAAAAAAAAATCAGCTGGAACACTGCTTAAGCAGGGCAATAACCTCTCTTCAGGATGTAGAAACCTTGCAAGAAGATCTGAACAAATTAATGGGGTGGGCAACTACATGGCAAATGAGATTTAATGTAGACAAATTTAAAATGATGCATTTAGGTAGCAAAAATATGAATTAAAACTACTCACTGGGGGAGAACTTCTGGGGGAATCTAGTATGGAAAAGGACCTGGGGGTCCTAGTAGATGATAGGCTCAGCAATGCCATGCAACACCAAGCCGCTGCTAACAAAGAAAACATAATATTGGCATGCATTAAAAAGGGGATCAACTCCAGAGATAAAACAGTAATTCTCCCGCTCTACAAGACTCTGGTCCGGCCGCACCTGGAGTATGCTGTCCAGTTCTGGGCACCAGTCCTCAGGAAGGATGTACTGGAAATCGAGAGAGTACAAAGAAGGGCACAAAATTCAAATCCTTCTCGTACAACAGTATCTCTAGTTCACCCATCTTGTCCGCTAGGCTCCTGGCATTGGTGAAAATGCCACAGTTTTTACCGGTCACATACTGTCCTCTTATTGGGTGTTCCAAGATTGCAACTAGGACTTGTTACTATACTTACCTCTGGTTTATGTGATTTAGTCAACTTACCACTAATGCCCCCAATACTACCCTCTGGAATATGTTCCATTCTGACTATCTCTACCTCCCCCATCACCTAGTTTAAAAACCTAAATTAAAGCAGTGTTCTACACAGAAATGTAACTTCTGCTGATTGGATTCCTCTCCCCTCTCCGGTGTCACATTTGGCACCTTTCAGGGGGGGGGGGGGCAGATACCTGTCAAATCAAGGTATTTGCTTCCTCTTCTGAAAAAAAAGGCAGCACACTGTGTGTGCGTCGAACTACACCATGTATGGCCCCTCCTCCTTCCCCCTGCTGTCTTCTGGGAGACACACAGGTCCCAGAAGGCAGCAGGGACTATTCATAATGTGCAGCGCGACTCATGCATGCACAGTAGGGAACCAGGAGTGAAGCCGAAAGTCTTCACTGCCTGGTTCCCTTACCAGGAATGGTAGCGGAAGCACCCATGAGTTGATCCGAAGATCGGCTTTGGGTGCCGACATTGCAGGCTCCCTGGTAAGCCAGTGTAGGTGGAAGTGGGCGTGAGCCATGCTAATGAGGCATGACCCAATGCAAATGATGGGCTAAGCGCCATAGAAGTACCTAAAATGAATGGCGCATGCGCCGTCCCGTGTCCGCATCCCAGTGCGCATGCTCAGAATCACGTCGAAACAACTGCCTAAGATACGTTGAATCACTGCCTACGACGTGAATGTAACCTGCGCCTAACTTTACGCCAGACGTACGACTTATGCAAAACGCGTATATTATGCGCCGGGCGCAACTACGTTTGTGAATCGGCGTAGCTCCCTCATTTGCATATGTGCATAGAAAATCTATGGGAGCGGCAAATGCGCCCGGCGTAAATATGCGCCCACGATACGACGGCGTAGGCAAGTTAGGTCGGTCGTAGGAAGCCTATTTTCAGGCGTATCTAGTTTTGTGGGCACGGCGCAGAGATACGACGGCGCATATTTACACTGAGGCCGGGTACTCACGACCAAACATGTATGGTGAAAGCGGTCCGTCGGACCGTTTTCACCATACATGTCTGCCAGAGGGCTTCTGTACGATGGTTGTACACACCATCGTACAGAAGACCGCGCGTAAACAATACGCGGGGCGTGTCCGCGGTGTCGCCGCGACAATGACGCAGCGACGTGGGCGGGCCGCCTTTAAAATGCTTCCACGCATGCGTCGAAGTCATTCGACGCATGCGAGGGACGGCGGGCGCCTGGACATGTACGGTAGGTCTGTACTGACGACCGTACATGTCCGAGCGGGCAGGATTCCAGCGGACTGTTTTAAAACAAGTCCAGGAATATTTGTCCGCTGGGAAAAGGCCTGGCGGGCAAATGTTTGCTGGAATTCGGCCCGCTCGCGCCCACACACGACCAAACATGTCTGCTGAAACTGGCCTGCGGACCAGTTTCAGCAGACATGTTTGGTCGTGAGTACGGGGCCTCACTCTGCGTATCTCGAGATACGTCGGCGTAAGTGCTTTGTGAATCCGGACCTATCTGTCCGGAGGGGCTCTGCTCGGCTTCAGCTACCATGTCTACTATTTGTCATTACTGGAGATGTCTACTGCGAGGAGCCTGCCAACATCTATGGAGCTGTTGAGACCTGTAGTCCAACAACACACAGCCAACTGCATGGGAAAGAAAGATACAGACAGCCAGCAAAGTGTGGGAGAGAGTTTCTGTCCTGATCCCAGCAAAGCTACTACAATCCTGTGTCCTGGAACCTGGCATATCTAGGGGGATTTCTGAGACTTGAAGTCCTCTTGAGGACACCAGCATGGACTCTAACTTTGCAGGTATGTTGGGGTGGCAAATAGCCTATTTTAGGGATTAGGGATGTAGGGAAAGAACTGTTTATTGTGAATGTAAACTTATTAAAAGGAGTGTAATGCAAGTAACCGACACACTATGGGCCGGATCCTCGTAGAGCCGCGCATCTTACTGCCGGCGTAGCGCATCTCATATGCGCTACGCCGACGTAACATAGAGAGGCAAGAACAGTATTCACAAAGCACTCGCTCCGTACGTTGCGCCAACGCAACGTAAATTAATCGGTGTAAGCCCGCCAAATTCAAAGTAGGTGGGCGTGATCCATTTAAATGAACCGTGACCCCATGCAAATAATGGTCCGAATGAACGGCGCATGCTCAGAATCACTTCTAAAATACTCCATAAGATACGTCGAATCACTGCCTACGATGTGACGTAAGCTACGCCCTCAGCAAAGCTGAATAATGACAATTACCAGCTATGGAAGTTTAAAGTGGAAATGCTGTTATCCAGAGATGACTTGTGGGAGGTTACCACTACAGAGAGGCCACAGGATAATAATCAGGACTGGGACAAGAAAAACAGACAAGCACGTGCCACAATAAGTTTACTAGTAGAAGATGATCAGCTCATTCATATACGCAATGAGGACACAGCGAAAGGCATGTGGGATGTACTGAAAAGACTGCATGAAAGATCCAGTTTAAACAACAAGCTGTTTATGCTGCGGAAACTTTACAAAATGAGACTTGGCAAAGAACAGGACATGCAGGAGCATATAAACACAATGCTGGAAGTGATTGCGAAACTCAGATCAATCGGGGAGAACATAACAGACAGTCACATTGCAGCCATGTTGTTATGCAGTTTACCTGATACATATACTGCACTAATAAATGCACTGGAGACACGAGACAAAACAGATTTGACGGGTAGCATTTGTAAAAACCAGGCTCATAGATGAGTATCAGAGAAGAAAGGAATTAATGCATGACTCCACAGAAACCGACACCAGTACCGCTCTTAAAGCTACAGACGCAAGATTACACAGAAAAGAAACCAGAGTGTGTTTCAGATGCCACAAACAGGGACACATAAAGAAAGACTGTACTATATGGAGAGCAGAGCAAATGAGACAACGTCCCTCTTATGCTAAAAAAAAAGGTCAAAACCACAATCCATGACCCAAGAGAAGGCAACTGGAATGCCACATTTAAAGCGACAGGCAACAATAAATGCCAAGACTGGTGCATCGATTCAGGAGCAACCAGTCACATGACGAGTGATAGAAGTTTCTTCACAGAACTTGATCTAAACAACAAAGAAACTATTTACCTTGCAGATGGAAGCAAAATACATGCAGAAGGATGTGGGCACGGAATCCTTGTATGCCCTGATGATGCGGGACACAATTTAACTATACCAGTGAAAGATGTGCTTTATGTTCCTAATCTAGAAGGAGGACTCTTATCTGTGAAACGTCTAACAGCCAGAGGACTCACTCTGAAATTCCAAGGTGACAAGTGTTCCATTCTAAACGGCAAACAGACAATAGCAAGTGCCAAGCTGGATGATCATCTATATCACCTCGACACAGTGAAGGAAAAGGTGAGACTATGTACACACAAGCACAATGACTGTATACATATATGGCACAGACGTCTAGGTCACAGACACCCAGAATGCATACAGGAACTACAGAGGAGGAATCTGACAAGGGATCTGATAATATCCCCTTGTCCAGTCACTATCAAATGTGAGGCCCCGTACACACGACCGAGGAACTCGACGTGCCAAACACATCGAGTTCCTCGTCGAGTTCAGTGTGGAAGCCGCCGAGGAACTCGGCGGGCCGACTTTTGCCATTGAAGAACGAGGAAATAGAGAACATGTTCTCTATTTCCTCGCCAAGGTCCTCGTCGGCTTCCTCGGCCGAAAGTGTACACACGGCCGGGTTTCTCGGCAGAATTCAGCACTGAACCGAGTTTCTGGCTGAATTCTGCCGAGAAACTCGGTCGTGTGTACGGGGCCTGAGTGTTGCATCAAATCCAAAGCTACAAGAGCAACACTTCCCAAAGTCAGTCAAAAGAGAGCTTCAAGACCACTTGACTTAGTTCACAGTGACGTGTGTGGTCCCCTAAACCCACCAACATCTGGAGGCAACAGGTACATAGTGACTTTCATAGACGACTATTCAAGATATACAGTCACCTACCTAATGCAACACAAGAGTGAAGTTTTCGACAAATTACAAGACTATATAACAAAGACAAGTAACAAGTTTCAGAGGAAGCCTCTCATACTCCGGAGCGATAATGGAGGTGAATTCACAGAAGGTAAGATACAAGAGTACTTAAAAAGGCATGGAATAGAACATCAAAAGACAGTTCCGTATACACCAGAACAAAATGGAGTAGCTGAAAGAAAGAATAGAACTCTGACCGAAATGATCAGATGTATGCTGACAGATTCTGGACTACCACAAAAATACTGGGGTGAGGCAGCCATGACAGCTACATATTTGCAGAACAGACTTATTTCCAGAACAGTGGAGAAAACCCCATATGAACTATGGCACAATGAGAAACCAAGTGTAAAACATCTAAGAGTTTTTGGATGCAAAGCATTTGTCTACATACCTGAAGAAAAACGCACCAAGCTCCAAAACAGAGCATTTGAAGGTATCTACGTTGGATACAGTGACAATGTCAAAGGTTACAGAATCCTAGATCCCAAAACAGCCAAGGTTACCATTAGCAACAGCGTAACTTGTGTTGAAGATTTAAGAGACAATGTAATGACAACAGTAGAAGCAAGAATACAAGAGAAAACTGACATTGACCAGCCCATCTCTGTAACTTCTGAAAAAACAGTTGAAGTGAGTGTAGACTCAACCAGTACTGAAGAGCAGACACAAGAAGGCTCAGACAAAAAAATGAGACGGTCAACAAGAGAAAACAAAGGTAAACCACCTATACGTCTCTCATACAAAGCAAGTACTGCCAGTATCAACGAACCTGTAAACTGGGAAGACATATCTCAACTTTCAGAACAAGAAGCAACTAAATGGATAAAGGCTGCTGAGGAAGAGATAAAATCCATGCATGACACTAAAACATGGACACTTACAGAACTACCACCCGGAAGGAAAGCCATAGGCTGTAAATGGACTTTTAAAGTGAAATACAATGCAGATGGCACAATAAATAGAACGGTACAAAGCAAGACTAGTAGCCAAAGGCTATTCTCAAAAATATGGAGAGGACTACGATGAGACATTTGCACCAGTAGTCAAGCACACTACAATACGGACTTTACTGACAGTAGCCGTCACAAGGAAAATGCAAGTGAAACATTTTGATGTGAAAACCGCGTTTCTACATGGCGATTTAACAGAAGAAATCTACATGGAACAGCCGCCAGGATTCAAAGAAGAACAAAGGTCAGACCTAGTATGCAAACTTCGCAGGAGTATATATGGCCTAAAGCAAGCCGCCAGAGCGTGGAATATAAAAATAAATGAAGTGCTTACACATTAAAACTTTCAAAGGAGCAAAGCAGACCCCTGCTTATACACAAAGAAATTGGCAAACAGATGGATCTATTTGCTTATTTATGTGGATGATATTCTGATTTGTTTTGAGCAAGAAGGGGATGAAGCAGAAATACTTGAAAAGCTAAACCAGCACTTTGACACCAAAGACCTCGGCAACATAAAGAATTACCTCGGCATCCAGATCGAGAGAGAGGAAGATGGCAGCTTCCTTCTGAATCAAAGACACAAAATACAAGAAATAATTGAAACTTTTGGAATGGAAGACGCCAAACCAGTGAAATCTCCCATGGAAACCAACTACCTAAAGGAGATGAAATGTCAAGATAACCCATTACCTACTAATACTCAATACAGGAAAGCAATAGGGAAATTGCTGTACCTTACCACAGCTACAAGGCCTGACATTGCAGCAACAGTTGGAATCATATGCAGAAAGGTTTCAATGCCAAATCAAAAGGACTGGAATGCTGTAAAGCGAATCATTCGCTATCTTAAAGGGACTTTGCACTACAAGCTCAAGTTACCAGCAAGCGATGAAAGCACCTTAACAGGATATGTGGATGCTGACTGGGCAGGAGACACCAATGACAGAAAATCTACCAGTGGTTACTTATTTTTCCTGTCAGGAGGCGCCATCAGTTGGACTAGTAAGAAGCAACTCACTGTTTCACTGTCATCTACTGAAGCAGAATACATTGCTGCAGCGGAAGCAAGCAAATAAGTTATATGGCTGAGACAGCTATTAACAGATTTAGGTCAACCACAGTTGGGACCAACAGAAATCTATGAGGACAATCAAGGATGCATTGGACTTGCACATACGGAAGGAGTTAATTCAAGAACCAAGCACATTGATGTGAAGTTTCACTTTCTTAGGGATCTTCAAGAGCAATGTTCTTCTTACCATGATGCAGAGAGACATCTTTGTCTGTGTGACGATGTTCCAATAAAGAAGCCAGTTCCTGTTACTACTACAATATGTCTGATCTGAATTAGACTCCGATCCACTTATCCATCATACTCTGCAACACATATCTCATAAGAACATTCAGAGATTCAGCTTAACAATTTTTTATATTGTCATATTTTCAACCGGACAATTATCTACAATAATAAATGAGATTGCAGGACACACCTCAACCCTCCCAACAATAATCCGCAAATACAACCAACTGGCAAAAAAAGAAAACCATTAGGCAAAAGTGGCAAGAAATGCCCGCGGGACTTTACTGGTGATAATATAAACAGAAATCACTATTAACCATTGATGCATTAAACAGGATACAATACACAGGTTTCTTTAAGATTTTGGCCCAGTTGTCAGAACTCGAGGCATAACCCACATTATAACATTTATCAAATACCTGCCTGACTCCAGGGTGTCAGCACCACATAAAGTGCTTGCAACGGGTGGGAGGGAGCCCTTTTATAGCTTCTCAGCGGCCTTCCTGAATATTAAGCGGGATCTGACTGGCACAATACTGATCCCCAATTTAAAGATTTAAAAGGGCAATTACACTGAATACCCCAGAGCCTATATACATTAATATGACCCTGATAAATCATGCTAGCCTAGGGGAGGGGGGTGGTTGCACTCCCAAGGAAGCCTTGGGATTAAATGTGAAAAAAACTACTTTACAAAGTTCAACTGGTCTTTGGTTTTGTGTAGAGTGTAATTCATTAGCAGAGTCATTCCAATCTGATGGATGAGAGTCACTGGCTCCTATCAATTACTCTTAGCATTCTTAGCTGGATTCAGGTAGCCGTGCCTAACGTTACGCAGGCGTAGCATATCTCATATACGCTACGCCGCCGTAAGTTAGAGAGGCAAGTGCTGTATTCACAAAGCACTTGCGTCCTAAGTTACGGCGGTGTAGCGTAAATGTGCCGGCGTAAGCGCGCCTAATTCAAATTGTGAAGAGGTGGGCGTGTTTTATGTAAATAAAGCATGACCCCACGTAAATGACGTTTTTAACGAACGGCGCATGCGTCGTCCGTGGACGTATCCCAGTGCGCATGCTCCAAATTACGCCGCAAAGACTCATTGGTTTCGACATGAACGTAAATTACGCCCATCCCCATTCACGGACGACTTACGCAAACGATGTAAAAATTAAAAAATTTGACGCGGGACCATCGTCCATACTTAACATTGGCTGCGCCATCTTTTTGGTGGAATATCTTTACGCCTGAAAACGCCTTGCGTAAACAGGGTATCTTTACTGCGACGGGCAAGCGTACGTTCGTGAATAGGCGTATCTCGCTGATTTACGCATTGTAGGCGTAAATCAGCGTACACGGCCCCTAGCGCCCGGCGTAAATAGACAGCTAAGATACGCCGGCGGTCGTATCTTAGCTACATTTAAGTGTATCTCAATTTGAGAATACACTTAAATATACGAGGGTGCAGATTCGGAGTTACGACGGCATATCTACTGATACGCCGGCGTAACTCTACCTGAATCTGGCTATCTGTATTCATAACCGATCGTGTCAGAACGCGGTGACGTAAAACACAACGACGTGCTGAAAAAAATGAAGTTCAATGCTTCCAAGCATGCGTCGACTTGATTCTGAGCATGCGTGGATTTTTAACCGATGGTCGTGCCTGCTAACGATCGGTTTTGACCTATCGGTTAGGAATCCATTGGTTAAATTTAAAGCAAGTTGCCTTTTTTTTAACCAATGGTTAAATAACCTATGGGGCCCACACACAATCGGTTTTGACTGATGAAAACGGTCCATCAGACCGTTGTCCTCTGGTTAACTTATCGTGTGTACATAGCCTAAGCCGACCCGGCGAACTGTAGGACAACTTGAGTTGTGGATTCCTCCTTAATAAGGTCACCAGGCCTATCCCGAGACATAAGCCTTCCAGCTTGGTCTCCTCCAGGGCAGGTCCTCCCATGGTTTCCTTCATTAAGTGTAGCTTCCTTCTCTTAGATGGACAGCTTGGGATCCCTCTTGACTTGTAGGCCCCAGTCAGCATAACTGGGCCTAGTGATAGAGATGCAGCCTCGGGCCAACGTGGTCCCGGGCTGGAAATCAAGCAACACATACCTCGTTCCAGGAGGGCCACGAGGCAAAGGACCCAAAAAAATGGTGTCTGCCCCTTAAGTATCCCTTCCCGGCATGCACAGCGGGGAACCACTCCCACTGGGCTGTTCCCAAGGAAAGATACTCAATGATCTATGGCTTGCCCGTGTTCCAACACTGGCCTGTGGGGGTTTCACCACCTACAAGCAACAGTGGGAAAATGCTATCAGGCACAGCCAGGCTCAGGCTAATTTAGTATAAATCCTACAGTTTGAGCCACATTATCAGCACAGACACCCACTAAATTTAACATAGCACCCAGTCATTTGGGAGCAGGGCGCTACAAACATAACTAGTCCAAGCATCTGAGGGGTCAGCTGAAGAAGTGTATGTGGTCCGGCGTAAGCCCGCGGAATACAAATTATCCATGCAGTGGGCGTGTTGTATGGTAATGAAGGCTGACCCCACGTAAATGGCGTTTTTGACTAACGGCACATGCACCATCCGTGAACGTATCCCAGTGTGCATGCTCGAAATTACGCCGCAAATAGTCAATGCTTTCGACGTGAACATAACTTACGTACAGCCCTATTCGCGAACGACTTACGCAAATGACGTAATCGACGGGAAATTCGACGCTGGCCCGACGTCCATACTTAACATAGGATACGCCTCATATGGCAGGGGTAACTTTACGCCGGAAATCTACCTAATTTACATATTCTACGCGTAAATCTACGTTAGCGCCACCAAGCGGCCAGCGTAAATATGCAACTAAGATACGACAGCGTAAGAGACTTACGTCAGTCGGATCTTAGCCAAATTTCGGCGTATCTTGCTTTCTGAATACAGAAAGAAGATACGCCGGCGCAGCTTAGAATTTACGCAGCATATCAATAGATACGCCAACGTAAATTCTTTCTGAATCTGGCCCAGTAACTTTTTCTAGAGTAAATATAGAGGACATAAGAAAAATAATCACAAAATATATTGGGCTAGATTCAGATAGCCCTGCGTAATGTTGTGTGCGGGTGTAACGTATCTCCGATACGTTACGCCGCCGTAAATTAGGGCGCAAGTTCCGTATTTAGAAAGAACTTGCGCCCTAAGTTACGGCGGCGTAATGTATGTGCTCCGGCGTAAGCCCGCCTAATTCAAATTTGGATGATGTGGGCGTGTTTTATTTAAATTTAGTGTGACCCCACGTATTTGACGTTTTTTTCGAACAGCGCATGCGCCGTTCGTGAAAGAATCCCAGTGCGCATGCTCGAAATTCTGCCGCAAATCGTCAATGCTTTAGACGTGAACGTAACTTACGTACAGCCCTATTCGCGAACGACTTACGCAAACAACGTAAAAATTTCAAAATTTGACGCGGGAACGACGTCCATACTTAACATTGCGTACGCCTCATATAGCAGGAGTAACCTTACGCTGGAAAAAGCCTAACGTAAATGACGTAAAAAAATGCGCCGGGCGTACGTACGTTTGTGAATTGGCGTATCTACCTAATTAGCATATTCCTCACGTAAATCGACGGAAGCGAACCTAGTGGATCTTAGTCAAATCTATGCGTAACTGATTCTAAGAATCAGGCGCATAGATACGACGCCGCAACTTAGAGATACGGCGGCATATCTGGAGATACGCCGTCGTATCTCGTACCTGAATCTAGCCCATTGTGTTTACAAATTTTATTTCAAAGACCATAAAAATTATTAAAAGTAGTGCAATGGCTGATCATGCTGAATCAGAGATGGACCTGTACTTTGTATCTGTACCTACTTTGCTGATTAGTCAGTCACAGTGGATCAGTGATGTTTAACCACTTCCATACAAGGCAGTACGCACCTTCCTACCCAAGCCAATTTTCAGCTTTCAGCGCTGTCGCAATTTGAATGACAATTGCGCGGTCATGCTACACTGTACCCAAAATGTTTTTTTTTATCATTTTGTTCCCACAAATAGAGCTTTCTTTTGGTGGTATTTGATCACCTCTGCGATTTTTATTTTTTGCGCAACAACTAAAAAAAGACCGAAAATTTTGAAAAAAATAAAGTTTTAATTTTTTTCTGTTATTTTTTTGGTGAATAAGTAAGTTTTCTTCTTTGATTACGGGCACTGATATGGCGGCACTGGTGAGGCGGCACTGATGGGCACTGATTGGCGGCACTGATAGGCAGCGTTGGTATGCGGCACTGATGAGCACTCATAGGCGGCACTGCTGGACACTCATAGGCGAGACTGATAGGCACTCAGGCGGCACTGATGGGCACTCATAGGCGGCACTGGGCACTCATAGGCGACACTGATGGGCACTAAAGGGTGGCACTGATGGGTACTTATGGGTGGCACAGATGGGCACTGATAGGTGGGCACTGGGCATGGGTGGGCACTGGGCATGGATGGGCACTAAGAGGTGGCACTGATGGACACTGAGGGGTGGCACTGATGGACACTGAGGGGTGGCACTGATGGCATTGCTGGGCATCACTTGTGCCCATGTTGCCAGTCAGTGCCCATTTGTGGGCACTGATTGGCATCTTTCTCATTTATTTTTATTTTTTACTGCCCCCCTCCCTGGTGGTCCAGTGTGGGCTTCCCTGGTGGTCAAGTGTGGGCAACCGAGAGGGGGCTGTGCCGATAAACAATCAGCGCGAACCCCCCCTGTCAGGAGAGCCGCCGATTGGCTCTCTCGCGTCTGTCAGATGCGAGTGAGGAAGAGCCATCAACGGCTCTTCCTGATTACATCGTGATCAGCTGTGATTGGACATGGCTGATCACATGGTAAAGAGCCTCCGCCGGAGGCTCTTTACCAAGATCGGAGATGCAGGGTGTCAGACTGACAGCCCGCATCACCGATCGCCGCGCTACGCGCCCCCACGGGCACACGCCGGCATGAAATCCTGCAGGACGTCAATAGATGTCCAATCAGGATTTCACAACCACTCAATCAGATATACTGCGGCAGGTCGGCTCTCCTGTGCAAATCGACATACCTGTACATCGGTCCTTACAAGAAGTAAAGTGGGGGACACGTGCGCGCCATAGGAGAATGCCCACAGGTCCCGCAGGCTCGATGTCCACCGGCGACCCGCGATCAGTGAGGAGAAGAACGGGGAACTGCCTATGTAAACACGGCGATTCCCTGTTCTGCCAGATGACATAACAGAGATATACTGTTCCAAGTGATCAGGAATAGTGATCTCTGCCATGTCCCAGTAAGCCCACCCCCTCTACAGTTAGAACACACCCAGGGAACACACTTAACCACTTTATCACTCCCTAGTGTTAACCCCTTCCCTGCCATTGTCATTTTTACATTAATCAATGCATTTTTCTAGCACTGATCAATGTAGTAATGTCACTGGCCCCAAAAAAGTGTAATTTGGGTCTACATTTGTCCATTGCAATGTCGCAGTCCTGCTAAAAATCACAGATCACGGGGGCGTGGCCAGGCAGCGGATGTAGCCGGACGTGTCTGAAGTGAGCTCCGCCGAAAATCCTTCTATTCATCCTGCGGAAGAAATTTATACTCACCCACAGTCATACCGGAGGATTCCTTGTTGCTCGGGGAGCACGTACATACCTTTCCCGGTGTCCTGGTCCCGCGATGTCGTCCGGCAAACGGCAGCTGGTGAACAAGCCAGCAGAGCTCATGGTCCAAAATGGCGCGTATGCAGGCCGCACAGCGAGGGAGAAACACCGCGAGGCAGCTGAAAAACTGTTCTCCAAGCCACTGCTGAAAGAACCCACGGCCTCCTCCAGCACTCCGGAGGACTCACCGAGCGGAGGATCCGAGGCGGATGACACAGTGCCCCTGGAGGACTCGGTACAGGCCGGACTACTATGGGACACAGTGAGTACTCCAGAGCAGGCCTCAGATAAGACACAGGGCCCGGGGAGTCCTACCATAGAGGGAGAACCCACGCTGAGAGATATATTCACTGCAGTCACTTCATGTAATGTATCTCTGGCAGTACTGACAACGGAAGTAAAAGGGATGAAGTCAGAAATCTCATTTCTCAGACAGGATGCCCAAAAAATGAGAGAAAGAACCTCAGCATTAGAGGAAAGGGTGAGCACCATTGAAGATGACATGGGGCCTATGCAGAGGGACCTGACCTACAATAACCATTTAATAGACCAACACTCTTCTCGTTTGGAGGAATTAGAGAACAGGATGAGAAGAAATAACGTAAGGGCTATAGGCCTACCTGAGAAAATGGAAGGAAAAAATCCTGTGGAGTTCATTGAGAAGTGGCTGATTGCAGCTTTTGGAAGAGAAGCATTCTCCCCTATGTTTTCTGTTGAACGGGCACACAGGGTGCCATCTAGACCCCCACAGCCTGGAGCACCGCCTAGACCATTCCTGTTTAAATTCCTACATTACCGGGACAGGGACGCCACTTTATACAATGCCAGAATTAATCCAGCAGCACTGAAGGTTGACAATACTAAAGTCTCCCTATTCCCGGACTTTTCTGCTGAGCTACAGAAGAAGAGAAGCAAGTTCCTGGATGTGAAACGCCGTTTGAGGGACCTCGACTTGAAATACGCCATGTTGTACCCGGCCCGCCTTCGGGTAGAGGTTTTTGGTGCTGTCCAATTTTTTGATTCCCCGGCCACTGCAGCACACTGGCTGGATCGGGAAGAGCAATCCATCAAAGAGGCGAGGGGTAGACGACCGGCAGACTGAAAAGAAAGTCTAATCTGATGACACAGCATATTATGTGCTCACTTTCCTAGTTGCCTTTGTAAGGCGGTTTTTGTTCACTTTGGTCACTAAGGCCCAGAGTTTTGCTGTTGAGAAGCTCTAAGACACTGTGGTGCGCTTCCACTGTTGCCCCCAATAGGGTTGTTTCAGGCCCTAACTTGCCCCCTGGGTAAACTTTCGTTAGCCATGTTGGCTACATTACATATGATACTAAAGAGCGATGATCCCGCCATGCTCTGCTCTCAGGAAACTGCTCTATATACTTCTTTGTTGTTTTTTCTGTTTTTTTTACTATTTTTTTCTATGCTCTCCCTAGCCTGTAGCCCACATGATCTTGAAATAGGGTTCCCTTACTGCAGTAGACAAGGGTCCCAGAATGGTAGTATGCTTATTGCTTGTGTTATGCCTCTAACCTCCAAGATGGTCATAGATGATGCTTTAGATAATTTTTACTTATACGGTATAAGATTGTATTCTCCTACTGCTATTAAGATTCCGGTAGCATGTCTAATATAACTAGGTGTCTGTCGTGGAATGTCCGAGGCCTGAATAGTCCGGTGAAGCGCCTTGAGGTACTGCGCACTATTAAAAGATTGGGCGCGGAGGTAATCTGTCTACAGGAGACTCACCTCCCCCCGGGTTCTACCCCAAAACTGGCAACTAGGCAATTTTGCCACCAATATCATTCTACCCATACGGTTTACTCGAGGGGAGTGAGTGTCCTGATCCGTAGTGGTACACAGTACACACTTATAAATGTTAAGATAGATCCCGAGGGCAGATATGTCTTTTTATATTGTTCCCTTTATGGGGTCAAATGTGTATTAGCGGGAGTGTATATCCCCCCACCATTCTCATCTAATGTCTTGAAAATACTGGCTGAATTTGTGTCCTGTCTTCCTGGTATTCCAGTCCTAGTAATAGGGGACTTTAATAACCTAATGGATCACGAAAAGGACAAACTTAAGACTGGTGCGGGACAGGGGGGACATGATAGGAAGGGTCCCACACCTTTTGCCCGTTTAATTGAGGAATTAGGCCTGTTTGATGTCTGGAGACTGCATAACCCTGATTCTAGAATTTATTCCTGCAGGTCAGCTTCTGTAGGGGGATTGTCAAGGATAGACATGGGTTTCGGTAATGGTCTATTACTACCATTGGTACGGAACTCGGCATACCACCCGAGACACACTTCCGATCATTCCCCGTTTACGGTAGATCTGGGCCTGGGTGAAAGACGAGGTAAAACACTGTGGAAACTCAACCCGTTCTGGTTGTCTCTTATTCCGGATCCAGACCCAATCCCGGCATTACTTAGTGAGTTCTTTAGGGATAACTTAGGCACGGCGGACATTCAGGTGGTGTGGGATGCGGCTAAAGCCTTTATGAGAGGCCAATTTATTAGAACTATCAACCAAATTAAATCGGGCACAAAGGAATGGGAGACACGTGTGTTAGAGGAAGCTCGCAGCTCAGAGGCAGCCTACGTAGCAGATCCATCTAATGATGGCTTAAAAAGACAGTGGATGGCCTCCCATACCATGCTTAAAGACCTATCGTTTCAACTTGCAGAAAACAAAAGGTTCTTCTTACAACAGAGACATTTTGAGGAGGGTGAAAATACAGGTCATATGCTGGCGATCCTGGCTAGATCACAGCAACCCCCTTCTCATATTGCAGTGGTAGCGGATGCGGGGGGGACACTATGCCACTCCACACGTACCATTATAACCTGCTTCCAAGAATTTTTCCAAAACGTATACTCATCTAAGGTCAGCCCCACCAGTGAACAGTTGCACTCTTTCTTGGATAAATATCAGCTACCAAAATTTCCTGGGTCGGATGTAGCCATGCTTAATGCTCCCCTTACTAGTGAGGAACTTCTGGAGGCACTGGCGCAGGCACATAATGGGCGGGCGCCAGGGGCTGACGGTCTTCCCTCTGAGATTTATTGCAGATACTCTGAGCAACTCATCCCCATTTTACTAAAAGTTTATAATACAGCTTTTGAAACTGGAATTCTACCCCCGTCTATGAATGAGGCCCTGGTTGTGGTTCTGTTGAAGCCTGGTAAGGATCCTCTCTCACCAGACTCCTATAGACCGATCTCTCTCTTGACATTTGACATTAAGTTGCTGGCTAGAGTTCTGGCCACCAGACTCTCCAAATGTATTCATCAAGTAATACATAGGGATCAGTCGGGCTTCATCCCTACGAGGTCCACAGCACAAAACCTGCGTAGGCTATTCCTAAATATACAGGTGCCGGTGGACAACCCAGGTAATAGAGCTATATTCTCTCTAGATGCGGCCAAGGCATTTGATAGTGTTGAATGGCCTTATCTTTGGGAGACTCTGCATAGATTTGGGGTGGGACCATCCTTCCTAAAATGGGTTCAACTACTGTATAGCGCCCCGACTGCAAGAATGAGAATTAATGGGGAGGTCTCTGACTCTTTCAGGCTCTTCCGGGGCACGCGGCAGGGGTGCCCCCTGTCACCCCTGCTGTTTGCCCTAGCCCTAGAGCCCTTGGCAATACATATGAGAGCTTCACCCGACATTACAGGTTTCATCCGAGGTGCAGGGCGGGATGTCATTTCTTTATTTGCAGACGATACACTGCTGTATTTGGGTGATACTCAAAAGTCGCTGGGGAATGCGATGTCCTTGATCGCAGGCTTTGGCGAACTATCAGGATTCAGCATTAACTGGAATAAATCAGTACTTATGCCTCTAGACCCCCTAGCAGACAGCCTGCCTGACTGCGCTAGGGATATTGTGGTAGTGAATGAGTTTAAGTACTTGGGAATTCTGGTCACGCCAGACCCCTCCCAATATCTCTCTCTGAATCTGGCACCATTGCTACAAAAATTCAGACAGAAATGTGCGTCCTGGAAAAAACTTCCACTATCAGTTACAGGCAGAGCGAACCTCATTAAAATGGTGTGGGCCCCCCAGCTTCTGTATGTTTTCCACAATACCCCGATTTGGATTCCCCACAGGTGGTTTGCTCAGATTGATGCCCAGTTCAGAGATTTAGTTTGGGGTGGTAAGGTGGCACGTATAAAACTTGCCACATTACAACTAGCCAAGGATCAGGGTGGTTTAGCTGTCCCTCATGCCCGCTACTACTTTATAGCATCGCAAATACAGCATCTAGGAAACTGGGGGGAGGTAGACCTCGGAGACCCAATACGAGCCATATTACTCCCGTCGGGGCCAATGCTACCAGCGGTTTCTTACTTGGAAGCAGGACTCACACACCTGGACCAGACCTTACCTACGGTGGTGCTGCTTAATACGTTGTGGAAATACGTTCGTTCCAGTCTCAATGTCAGGGGGGTATGCCCCTTTACTCCCATTTGGAAAAATTCCTACTACAGGGAACTTTTTAAATTAGAAGGCTTCAGGACCTGGGTAAATGCAGGTATACACTATATCACTCAATTGTTTAGTGGCCCAACCCTCAAATCGTTTGTTAATCTGCAGGAAGAGTATGGTCTGCACAGAACTCAGTTCTATAAATACTTACAGCTGAGACATGCAGCCCAGAGGGAAGTCAGGCTCTCTCCAATCTTGCTAATAAGGCACCCCCTTCATAATGATGTGCTTTTTAATGTGGACAAGAAGGGCATGATTTCCCTTGTATACTCCAGACTGCTTAATGTAACACATGATGCATCGGCATTACCATGTAGGAAAGGGTGGGTATCGGACCTAGGTCCCATTGATGGGGATACATGGGAGCTGTGTTTGACCTCCGCCCCTCTGGTCTCGGTATCGGCGCAACACAGACTTTCTCATCTATTTCTCCTCCATAGAGTATATAGAACACCCACTCGACTACATAAATGGGGTATACGGGATTCCCCAATATGCCCAAAATGTAATGTGCAGGAGGGAGATTTATTACACATGATGTGGAAGTGTCCAAAACTCTTCCGATACTGGAACTATGTTATTGATACTATATCCCAGGCGTATGGCTTTCCGTTGCCTCATGACCCGGTGGTGTGTCTGCTGGGTGGCCTCGAGGTACCTTCGCTGTCTCCCGGTGGCCATACAGCCGTACTTAGACTACTGTATGTGGCTCGCAAGGCCATCGCCAGATATTGGATCACTCCCCGAGTGCCTACAGAGGGTCAATGGGTAAAGCTGGTAAATAATCTACTGATAAGGGAAAAAGTCACATACCAACACAGAAATGCTCTTAAGAAATTCTACTCATTATGGCAACCCTGGCTGGATGTACCAGGCCTGGGACCCACGCAATTGATTATGGAAAGGCTATTGCAGGGATAAATAGATAGGATATGAGTCGAGATGGGCTGGCAAAATGTGGGATGAATAATGTTCAAATAGTTTTTTTGATCCTTGGAGCAGAGTGTGGGGCGAGGGATTCAGAACCAGGAGGTGGTTTAAGAATCAATGTGTTTGTTACAAATGTAAATGTTATTGCTTGCATTATGGCGGGGTAGGTTAAATAATTATTGCAATTAGAGGGTAGGGTAACATAGGATAGACGGCCTGAACGCAAATTGAATAAGGTTATATCCAAAGTACAGATGGAATCTGGCTTTTCTTGGCCGCTGTCTAGGGGGGGTAAGCTCCTCTCATGTTTGATTTAGCTCATGTAATTATGTTTGCACGAAGTTTACCTGCCTCTCTCTTAATTTGGCATATGTTCACCCTGAATGTAATGATACTGTCTGTGTATGTATCCTAAAGTATTGTTTTACTATTTTTTGCATCAATAAACCTTTTTCTTGATTTAAAAAAAAAATCACAGATCACCATCATTACTAGATATTTTTCTAGATATTCTCTCATTTAAGGTTTTTCACTCATTAACCACTTAAGCCCCGGACCTTTAGGCAGCTAAATGCCCAGGCCAGGTTTTGCGATTCGGCACTGTGTTGCTTTAACAGACAATTGCGCGGTCATGCAAATAGAGCTTTCTTTTGGTGGTATTTGATCACCTCTACGGTTTTTATTTATTGCGCTATAAACAAAAATAGAGCGTCAATTTTAAAAAAATGCAATATTTTTAACTTTTTGCTATAATAAAAAATGTCCTCAGTTTAGGCCGATACGTATTCTTCTACATATTTTTGGTAAAAAAAATCGCAATAGGCGTTTATCGATTGGTTTGCGCAAACTTTATAGCGTTTACAAAATAGGGGATAGTTTTTTTTTTTTACTACTATTGGCGGCGATCAGCGATTTTTTTCATGACTGCGACATTATGGCGGACACTTCGGACAATTTTGACACATTTTTGGGACCATTGTCATTTTCACAGCAAAAAATGCATTTAAATTGCATTGTTTATTGTGAAAATGACAGTTGCAGTTTGGGAGTTAACCACAGGGGGGCGCTGTAGGAGTTAGGCTTCACCTAGTGTGTGTTTACAACTGTAGGGGGGTGTGGCTGTAGGACCGACGTCATCGATCGAGTCTCCCTATAAAAGGGATCACTCGATTGATGCGCCGCCACAGTGAAGCACGGGGAAGCCGTGTTTACATACGGCTCTCCCCGTTCTTCAGCTCCGGGGAACGATCGCGAGGGGGCGGCTAGAAACGAATAGCCGCGCCGTCGTCCCGGATCGCTCCCCGCCGGTTACCGACCGCCGCATGTCCCGGGGGGGGGTCCCGATCGGACCCCCGACCCGCGGAAAGGCGGGGACGTACATGTACGCACATATGCCTGTACGTGCCATTCTGTGGACGTATATGTACATGTGGCGGGCGTTAACCAGTTAACACATTTTCACCTCATTTATGTGGTAGCGCACTATTTTTGTTTTACACTTTTATGGACTGAATTTTAAAGGTTTTTAAGTTGCTGCACCACTTCACTTATGTTTTTTTTATACCATCTTGATCATCATTAATTTTCAACACATTTGTTCACTTGTTAATTTTTTTAAATGGTTTAGCGCAGATTTTTTTTCCTTTTACACCGCCATCATTACTAGTAAAAACAATAAAAAATAAAATAAAAGTCCCTAAATCTATCCCATGGTTTGTAGATGCGATAACTTTTGCGAAAACCAACCAATATATACACCTATTGTGATATTTTTTTACCAAAAATATGTAGAAGAATATATATCAGCCTAAACTAATGAATAAATGTGTTTTTTTATATATTTTTTTTATATGTATTTTTTTTTCAACATTGACGGTCTCTGTTTGTTTATAGCGCAAAAAAAAAAAAAAACGTAGTGAAACCACTACCACCAAAATAAAGCTCTATTTGTGGGAAAAAGGACATCCATTTTGTTTGGGTACAGTGTCGCACGACCGTGGATTTGTCAGCTAAAGTTTCGCAGTGCCATATCGCAAAAAATGGCCTGGTCATTAAAGCAGAACTCCAGGCAAAAACTTTTTTCCATGTTCTCGTTGCTGATCTCTTACCTTCACCAACTATGTCAGCCATGTTCTTCTGAGCTCTGTAGTTCCTCTGCAATAACCTGCTGAACTTGCTGAAAAACGTTATTGCCTGGTGATTTCCTGTTTGTAAGACCGCTGGCTGCTATCCCTGCAGTAACCTCAGCCAGCGGTCTGACATGCCCCCTTGTATTTCACCCAGGTTATCATAGGCTAGTCTTTGGGTGGTTTTATAGCCCACTTTTTTTTGGGCTCAAATTTTTGTGACATTCTTGGGTCTGGGTCTGGGCCATATGATTACAGCCTCTATGTTGCTAGGATTGGTGGTGACTCCCTCGGCTGAAAAGATATGCCCCAAGTAGGTGACAAAAGTCTGATAAAACTGACATTTTTCTAAAGACAGTTTAAAGCGGAGGTTCACCCTAAAAAAAATATCTACCATCCCATCCAGCATACTTGCGTCAGCTACAGTATGCTTTTTTTTTTTTTCTCTCGCTGTACTTACCGTTTAATCGTTGACTTTTTTTTCTTCTCCCCGCGGGGAATTGGCGTTCCTATGAAGGGGCGTAGATGATTGACGTGCGGCTACAGCGCATCACGCTTTCCAAAAATAGCCGGACTAGGACTCGGCTCTTCACGACTAGGAGCTGACTGCACAGGCGCCGTATATAGCCGAGTCCTAGGTCGGCTATTTTCGGAAAGCGTGACGCGCTGTAGCCGCATGTCAATCATCTACGCCCCTTCATAGGAATGCCTATTCCCCGCGGGGAGAAGAAAAGAAAATCAACGATTAAACGGTAAGTACAGCGAGAGAAAAAAAAAAAGCATACTGTAGCTGACGCAAGTATGCTGGATGGGATGGTAGATATTTTTTTTAGGGTGAACCTCCGCTTTAAGACCTTTGTTGTAAAGCATGGGTGCTCAACCTGTGGCTCTTCAGCTGTTGCAGAAATACATGCCCCATGATGCATTGCAAGCCACTGTCAGTTGCAAGCATGACTCCCAAAGGCATAGGCATGATGGGACTTGTAGTTCTGCAATAGCTGGAAGGCCACAGATTGAGCACCCATGTTGTAAAGTCTCTTTAGCCTTGTCTCCAAATGCTCTTCATGTTCTTCTGGAGTTTTCCAGAAACACAATTATGTCATCTAGGTACACCAATACCTTGATCAGGTTCATACCCCCCATGGTGATATTCCATTCATTTTGGAAATTTTCTGGTGCTCCTGATAGTCCTTCGGCCAAACTTAACTAAGTGGAGTGAGTGGACTAATGAGAGAAGTCTTCTCCCTGTCATTGGAATGCATTGGGATATGGTAGTATCCACTTTTCAGATACAAAACACTGAACCACTTGGCCCCTGACAGACACTGCAGTGCGTCCTCGATCTTTTGTTGAGAGTCAATACACATCCACAGGGTCCCATTCTTCTTCCTCACCGCAACAATGGGGGATGCGTAAGGTATTCTGGACTCTCTAATGGTACCTGACTTCTTCAGCTCTGTCAACTACTTTGAGTCCTCCTAGAGATCTCCTAAAGGGATCCACTGGGCCTGCCCTCTGAAGGGTTTATCTTCACCAGATCTGACGCTGTGCACTTTTGGCCCATCCAACATCATAATCATTCTTGGAGAAGATCTTTTGTCGGTTCAACAGTTGTTCACAAGCCCTCAGCTTCCACCCTTTTGGTAGAGGGGAAACCTGGAGGTGGAAACCCCTATTGGATGCTTCCTTCATTAGGTCGACGGTGTTTACAGGGTATCCATATTCACTTGCCATAGGAGCATCCAACCTAATGGGTGCATCTGTATTGTTGCAAACTCTGACCAGTACTGTGCCATTGTTGCACTGTAAGGCTTTGGTAGGAATCACTTCTGCTACTATATCGACCCCATTCTCGCCCTTGAAAGGATCTGACACAAGGGCAAAAAATAGGTCAGCCTAACTCTAGCTGTCATACAAACATTTTCTCCAGGCTGAAGTGCCTTCTCTTCAGGTCCACTATTCCAGAGTCTCCCTACTTCCTCTTCTGGAGCCTTCTGCTCTTTGACAACTCACTGAAAAGCTTAGTGTACTTGGGGGTACTGTATTGGTCACAGTATCCTGCAACTAGGTCACAGTAATCTTCAAACTAGGTCAGTATTAGTTCCAATTAACAAAGAACTCTACAAAGCAAAACTGTTGCATTGTCATACTGACATATCCAAAATGAAATATATAAAAACACAGTGCTGTGCAAAGTTCACTAATAGAGTGAACATAATAAATAAACAAGCTCTGCTATGACACAAGTGCATGAATGTATAGTCTCTAGATATATCTGCAAGACGTATCTGCAAAGCTCTCAAGAGATAGCCCGTGAAGTGCTAACAATATCTCCATCTACCTACACACACAGCCTCTTACCATAAGGGATGGTCACAAATTATAGGTGGTCAGAGAAGTACTGTGTAAAACTATTTACCGTATTTGCCGGTGTATAAGGCGACTGGGCGTATAAGACAACCTCCTAAATTTCCAGCTAAAATTTTGATTTTGGGATATACTCGCCGTATAAGACGACCCCCTTCCTACTAGTCTGTCTGGAAGCTGAGGGGTAGCCGGAACAACCGCTGACAGGAACAACTGCTGACAGGAACAGGCTTTATTCAGCTTTTTTTCAAATCTCACTGTGCCATTACATGCCTCACTGTGCCATTACATGCCTCACTGTGCCATCAACATGCCTTACTGTGCCATCCCATGCCTTACTGTGCCATCCCATGCCTTACTGTGCCATCCCATGCCTCACTGTGTCATCAACATGCTTCACTGTGCCATCAACATGCCTCACTGTGCCATACCTTATTCCTGTACTGCGGGCATCCGTTATTTAAAAGCCGCGCCTCCTCCTTGTGCTGTTCCGTGATAGGCGCCTGTGTTCCGCCTATCACAGAGGTCCTCTTGTCCGAAGCCGAGGATGAGAAGACATCCGTGATAGGCGGACCACCGAACAGAGGCTCTGCTGTGAAACCAAGTGTTCCGCCTATCACGGAACAGCAAAAGGAGGAGGCAGGGCTTTTGAATAATGGATCCCCTAGACAGGTATCGGCGTATAAGACGACCCCCGGGTTTTGAGGCAAGTTTTTAAGCCCAAAAGGTCATCTTATACGCCGGAAAATACGGTACAAAGTATCAAGTGGCAAAGTGAATGTTTGATCTGACATGCACTTTGCCACTTGATATTTTGTAAGTAGATCTTTTATTTTAGCCTTCAATAAGCTGAGCGGATTTACTCTATTGGAGGCTTAATTTGTTCTTTTGCTGTTCATTATCCTCAGCGAGTAAGAGAACAGAGCACTGGAATCCGTAGCCACAGTGTTTTATCTCATCCCTGTAACTGATGATCCAGTCATTACAGACCCACTCAAAATAGGGTTCATCCCTAAGGCCGCGTACACACGATCGGTTAAACCGATGAGAATGGTCTGATGGACCTTTTTCATCGGACCAAACTGATCGTGTGTAGGCCCCATCGGTTATTTATCCATAGGTTAAAAAAAAAGCAATCTTGTTTTAAATTTAACTGAAGGATACCTAACCGATAGAAAAAAAAAACGATCGTTTGTAGGCACGTCCATCGGTTAAAAATCCACACATGCTCAGAATCAAGTCGACGCATGCTTGGAAGCATTGAACTTTGTTTTTTTCAGTACGTCGTTGTGTTTTACGACACCGCGTTCTGATACGATCGGTTTCTTAACTGATGGTGTGTAGGCACGACTGACCATCAGTCAGCTTCATCGGTTAACCGATGAAAACGGTCCATTAGACCGTTTTCATCGGATGGGCCGATCGTGTGTACAGGGCTTTATGGTAAGAGGCTGTGTGTGCAGGTGAAGGGAGTCATTGTCGACACTTGGGATATCTCTTGAGAGATTTGCAGACACGGCATGCAGATATATCTAGAGACTATGCATGTATACACTTGTGTCTCAGCGGTGCTGGTTTAACAGTTTTGACTGGTAGTTATTGCAACATTTGTATTTGGTGTTCTGAGTGCAGCTGTTTTCTAAGTGCAGTTTTTTCCTTTTACATACTAAATAACAAAGAACTCTGCCTCTCCCCAGGTGGCCAAGGACAACCTCTGGAGGTACTGTATGCTGTGGTATCTATGAGTAGCAGATTCTTTATGTCCTGTAAGTTGTGAGGTGGGGCCTCCATGGATCAGACTTCCCATAGTCCATCTTGGTACCATCTCTTCCCCAGGTAAGTGATGCACAAGCACCCGGCCAGCCACATGATGTAAAAGAAAATCCAAAATGCCCTAAATCCCTGTTGGAGTCTTAATAGACCCACTGGCTCTCTGAATCCAAAATCAGAGGATCAACGAATGGTGTTTCCCCCAGTGTCCAGGTGCCTGGACACTGGGCGAAACGCCATTCTTTGATCCTCTGATTTTGGACCCACTGGCTCTCTGAATCCAAAATCAGAGGATCAAAGAATGGCGTTTTCCCCAGTGTCCAGGTGCCTGGACACTGGGCGAAACGCCATTCTTTGATCCTCTGATTTTGGATCCAGAGAGCCAGTGGGTCTATTAAGACTCCAACAGGGATTTAGGGCATTTTGGATTTGGATTTGGGCAGGACGCGACCTGACATTAACACACCGGAAAGGCCCTGGGCCCACTCATTCCCTATCCCTCTGGGCTTGAGGAACGCTCAGACGTAACCCTATCTCTATATATTCATGCAGCCAGGAAGGGTCTATATCCATGAAATGACGTGTAAAAAAGAACCACGATTGTACTACTCTTCATCCGTGGCCCCTTATGATGGTCTATTTCCAGAAATGCGTCGGGAATCTATGGATCATCAACTAGGAGAGTTTTTGTCTATCTGCCATTTGTTGTGGCATATGTGCTGTTTTACTGTTTTGTATCTGTATATTTGTTTTTTTTATATGCACATTGGGTGCTTGCTGAGTGTACTATTATTAAGTGCCATTATGTGTACCCATTTCTATTAAACTATTTTATACTTCAACACTCTGTTTGGCCTTTAAAGTCCCACCCAGGGGGAGATACTCTCTATTTTTGTTTAAAAGAAAGTGTAATTCATCAGACCAGGCTGTGGACACGGATCAGCATGGGCTGACAGGTCTGCAGCTACACAGCCCCATACACAACAAAGTGGGATGCAATGTGTGTTCTGACACCTTTCTGTTGGAATGAGCATTAACTTTTGCAGCAATTTCAGCTATGAACCAGACTACATGGGTCAGGCTTTTCACCCCCATGTGCACCAATGATCCTTGGTCGTCCTTGACCCTGTTGCTGGTTCACTGGTTTTCCTTCCTTGGACTACTTTTGGTAGGTCCTGACCACTGCAGACTGGGAATATCCCACAAGAGCTGCAGTTTTGTAGTTTCACTGACCCAGTTGTCTAACTATTACAATTTGGCCCATGTCAAAATCACTCAAATCCTTCCGCTTGACCATTATTTCTATATTCAACACATCAACTTTAGGGACAACTGAAGAATTGTTCACTTGTGCCAAATATATAATACAAAAACACACTAGTTCTATTATTTCTGAGTTTAAATGTTTTAGCTTTTTAAGCAATTTCTAAATTAACATTTAGCTAAAACAGAAGCTTTAAACATTTCTCGTCCACCTGCTTCCCTTTTACCCCTTCAATCGTATTTATCTTTTCAATGGAAACATACAGTAGGTATTTAGGGACTGCTGTCCCAGCCTGCCTCTCAATCTTTACCCTCTCAACTATGGACCATTATTACCCAACATACATAGGGAACTAGATACTTGGCCCCTCTTGAATATCCCATGGTTGGGCAATTTTTTTTTTGTTAATTGATATTCCAAACTTCTATACCTCTTTTAAACTATACCCTTTTGTAACAGGAGGGCCCGTGGAACCCATAATCCCTTAGAAAGTAGAAGATACCCTTGCTTCAGCTCCCCATGCACCTCTTATATTTAAATCACCCTGTGTCTCTAATAGGGGCATAGGGTGACTGATAAATTATATCTTGGACTCCTTAAAATGAGACAGTGATATTTATCCACAATATATTCCAGGATATCTGTAAAGAACTATTTACTGTTTGTTGATTCTGAACTCAATAGGTTAATGGAAAGAGGCTGATGTGTTCAACTCCAACCACCTGTCTGTGTAATGTTAATGAACCCAGACTAACTTCTAAAGATCTTTTCATTGTGGCCTGTGGTAATTAACCCTGCAATTGTGTGAAGGTGTATTTGTGATAATGTGATAATGTTGAGTTT
The DNA here is from genome assembly GCF_905171775.1 of Rana temporaria. Lineage (NCBI taxonomy): Eukaryota > Metazoa > Chordata > Amphibia > Anura > Ranidae > Rana > Rana temporaria. The sequence continues at coordinate 18,492,769 of NC_053489.1, read as the reverse complement.
GTCTTCTGACACAGACGCCATGGTCAGGTCTCTGAGTCATCAGCTGCTGTAAGGGGGATTAGTTAATTAGCCCATGTAAATTAGGTCTGATCAAAGGTGTATTTTCAGAGTAAAATGAGGAGAATGTAAGAACCTCCTCTTTTGGTGTATAAAACTTGTAGTTTTTCCAATAAAGATTGCCATTCCTGCTTAAACCTCAAGACAGTGTTGTCTCGTTATTGAGGGAGAATTATTCTTATGGGTCTCGTTCGCCTGACTGGAGTGTCGGTAGCTGCCTTGTGTTCGGGAATGGAATATCCTAAATGGCGTTAACCCTTTTCATCCTTCATTGCCGTTACACCATTATTCTTCTATCTACCCTTTTCCATTCATTGCATTCATTAACTATAAATCTATAATTAACTATCATTGAACTCAGTTCATTTGTCAAAAGAAATTCTCTAGACTTAGACTCAGTATATTGTGCAAATCTAAAGCATCAGGTGGGGCTGGACGTCCCGATTTTCAGTTGTTTCATGTCCTGGCACTACTCACACACCTTGTAGAATGGTTTCCATGTCTGTGTCCCACGTCTCTGATCTCACTATAATAGGATCTGTCTCTGATATATTTACATGTCCTACAATGGGAATTTGCCTGCTCCTTCCATACCCTTCAAGACTTCTCTCTTCTTACCTTACCAACTTTATATGTGCGGTATAAATATAAGCTTCTTCACTGGTTATTGTCTAAACCTAGCCCATTAATGCCTCTGTTCAATAATCCCAAACTATTTGGGGACTGGCAATCCTCTTCCATTGATTGCAAGTAATTTTATTCACCGTCATGCAGGTTTACTTTATCTTTAAGTGTTCCCTACCCGTAGCCTGCCAGACAGGTTTACACATCATCAACTGATTGTCTTCTGCCAAAAACTTCATTCTGCTGGCCTAACTCAACACGCTCTCTGAATTTCAAAAATTACGATCTCTCTCAGAACAACCCAGACAAAAGAAAACAACTGATACTATAGATAGACAAGAAGATAAGAAGACAACTGAGACCAAAGGTAGACAACTGATAACATCTATCTGGAAAACCTCCTGACAAGCTGGGTACATTTGGTAAATGATATTATGAGAATAGAGGAGCTTTTAGCTTCTGACACAGATACATGTGACACATTTTTCACCCAATGGATGGTGTGGATTATTTACTCTTCGGATGCTTTGAGAAGAAGGCTTTAAACTGACCTCTTTTGCTTACGCTTTTTTTTTTTCAAATAGTTTTATTGAAATTTTCAACGTACAGTTATGCAGGTAAAGCAATGCAATGTAGTGAACTATACATAAATAACAAGGCATTGTAATCGAACATGGAGGAGACACGTATGCGTGTTCCCAATGAAAGTAATATAAACATTGGAACATAGACTATACTGGTAATATACTGGCAGTAAGTCATGTTTGTAACAAAATGCATATACAACACAAGGAGAGGAGGTGGGGGGGTAGGATGGGAGAAGGGGATGGGGTGGGATAGAGGAGATGAAAGAAAGAAAGAAAGAAAGAAAGAAAGAAAGAAAGAAAGAAAGAAAGAAAGAAAGAAAGAAAGAAAGAAAGAAAGAAAGAAACGAGGGGGGGCGAGAGCACCAGTAAGAGGGCAGTAGTGTGTAACAGGAAGTTATCAATGGTTGTGTTTATTTGTGTACCAAAGGTTCCAGGGATTCCAGAGGTTCAACAGGTTAGTGTATGTGGGTTTCCCTCGAGATAGAACAGTTTCATAGGCATAGGATCAACAATTTCGTTGCCAAGAGGATGTGAGTAGTCACCAGTTGGAGATTGGGCGGTATGTCATCAATAGTCAGATTGAGGATTGCCAGTTGGGGAGTCAGTGCCACAGGGAGGTGAAGAACCTCCCGCAGCAGTGACTCAATATCAGTCCAGAGTCGTCGTATGTGCGTGCAGGACCAAAAGATATGAATGAGGGTACCCGGCAGGCTGCAGTGTCTCCAGCATTCGCTCGATGTGCGGCTATAGAATTTAGCTATCCTGTGCGGCATCAAATAACATCTCATCAATATCTTCTGAGCAAGCTCCCATAAGGAGGTGCAGGATGTGTACTTGTACTGTTGTCTGTTGGCTGTTTGCCATTGCAGGTCAGAAAATGTGTTCTGTATATCAGTTTCCCAGTCAGTGAGGGGTTTCGATTTTTGTCCTGCAAAGTAGATTATATTACTGAAGTACCCTGAGTGGTATGTTTGTCAGAGAAAAAGTAGTTCCAGGGACGTAGGGGTAAAGAGCCTTCCAGAGAAGGGTTAGCTACTAGGCACTGTTGTATTCTATAGTAAGTAAAGAAATCAGTGGCTTGGGGCTTGAAATTCCTCTTGGATGTGTAGGAATGATTTGTTTGCCGCCACGGTGCGGAGGTCAGAGGTAAAGGACATATGGTCTGTTATCCAGGTCGGGATGTGTAAGTCCAGTGACATCAGTTGCAATGTCCCAAGGGGGACAGGTATGGGTTTGGTTGGGAGATCAGACCATTTGGAGTGGTGAATCGTTTTCCATGCTTTGACGGTGGCTTGGATGGTAGGGGAGTAAAGGTGTAGTAGTGCAATCTTAGTGGTCATGTTAAATAGCCAATTAGATAGGTTTGGTCCCGGTTTCATAGTATTTTCTATATCGCTTTATAGGGTAACAGGTTTTGTGTTGAACCAGTCTTTCATCTGTGACAGTACAGTCACTAGATAGTAGTCTCTAACATCAACTTTACCCACCCCTCCTGCAAATCTGTGTTTGACAAGTCTAGCATGGTTGCATCTGGATTTTTTGCCTTGCCATACAAATCGTGTGATAATGGATTGCAATGAGTTAAGGTAGGAGTGAGAGAGGGGTATGGGCAGTGTTCGGAAGAAATACAATAGTCTGGGCAGTATCATAATTTAAAAGGCCGCCAAACGGCCCGCCCAAGAGAATTTGCGTTCAGAGATTTTTGCAGTTTCTTGGATCAGCATTTGCCTAAGGCTTGAGTAGTTATGTGTAAAGAGACCTTTCATTGATTTGGTAAGTGTGATACCCAGGTAAGGTATCCCAGTATCTGCCCAGGAATATGGGTATGCAGTTCTGAGGAGGGTACTCGTGATTGCATCTAAGCCTAAGTCCAGAATGTGGGACTTGTGCTCATTCACCTTGTAATAAGATATGTTACTAAATCTTTGCAATAGTAGTTGTACCGAAGCCAGGGAGGAAAGGGGGTCTGTAATCATTAATATCACATCATCCGCGAATAGATTAATTTTGTGCTCTGCGGTGCCTATTTTGAAGCCTTTAATTTTGATATTGGACCTGACATGTTCTGCTAGTGGTTCCATTACTAGATCGAATATGAGCGGAGACAATGGGCAGCCTTGTCGGCTGCCATTAGAGATAGAGAATGGTCTAGAGAGCATCTCTGATGTGTATACCTGCGCTGACGGGGAGGAGTACAGTGCCAGTATGGCAGACAGGATATTGCATTGGAAGCCAAATTTAATGAGGGTTGCTCTCATGTAATCCCAGTGGACTCTATCGAACGCCTTCTCTGCATCCAAGGAAAGAAACAGAGAAGGCGTTTGTGTCAAATTTGTTATGAATAATATTAAGAATCCTACGAGTAGCATCAAATGTTTGTCTCCCTTTTGTGAACCCAGACTGGTCCCTGTGTATGAGAAGGGGTATCAAGTCTATCAACCGATTGGCTATAAGTTTGGCATATATCTTGGTATCTAGGTTGAGGAGAGAGATGGGTCGGAAGTTTTGCGCACATGTGGGTTCCTTGCCTGGCTTCGGCAACATAACAATCAGGGCAGACAGAATCTCTGGAGGGAGAGAGGAGGACGAGGCGGCATCATTGCATACCCTAGACAAGAAGGGTGAAAGAATTGTTCCAAATTGTATATTTCAGCCTGTCGGGTCCCGGGGATTTATTGGAGGGCAGTTTAGAGATAGTAAGCATAATTTCTTGGGCGGTTAATGGGGCATCCAACGTTTTAAGTTGGTCCGCAGACAGTTTGGGGAGATTAATCTCCTCAAGGAACGATGTTATATCATGTAGGGAGGGCTGCGGTACCGAAGTGTCTTCTTTCAAGTTGTAGAGTGTATTATAGTAAGGGCGAAAGGCATCTGCAATGGCTGAGGGATCAATACGTTTTTGATTTAAAGCGGGGTGGTAGAGGTGGGAGATTTTAGTGTTAGAGTGATGTCCCTTAAAGCGGGGGTTCACCCTATCGACAGTAAAAAAAAAAAAAAATTTTTCTTTTACCTTTAAATCAGGCACTGTAGCGCGAGCTACAGTATGCCTGTCCCGAATTTTTTCCCCCCATACTCACCTTGTAGTCGTCCATCGAAGATACCGGGGAATGGGCGTGCCTCTGGAGACGGAGGATGATTGACGGCCGGCTCTGGCGCGTCACGCTTCTCCGGAAATAGCCGAAATAGGCTTGGTCTTCACGACGCGTGCGCATAGCCTGTGCGCACGCGCCGTGAAGAGCCGAGACCTACTCCGGCTGTCTTCGGGGAGAGTGACGTGCCAGGGCCGGCCGTCAATCATCCTCCCTCTCCATAGGCACGCCCATTCCCCGCGGGAGCCGGAATCTACGATGGACGACTACGAGGTGAGTACGGGGTTAAAAAAATCGGGACAGGCATACTGTAGCTCGCGCTACAATGCCTGTCTCGATGGTAACATCATGGGATTGTGGGTGAACTACCGCTTTAAGTCTAGTGACCATGGCTTTCCCTGCTTTGTTACCAGTAGAGTACAGTTTGGCTTTGAAGTGAGTATGGGCTTTTTCAAAAGAGTCCAATAGATGGGTTCTCAGTTCCTGCCTAAGGAGGCCTAGTTTGTGTTTGGTATCAGGGTCAGGGTTAGATTGGTTTTGCCCTTTAAGGGTTTTGATCTCGGACGTAAGGGCGTCTAGACACTGTGACTTCCTCCCCCTCTCTCTAGCTCCTAATTGAACAAAAATCCCTCGTATGAACGCCTTCCAAGTGATCTTTGATGTATCCCGAGTAGGTTGGGGAGTGGATGATTGTGGCATTAGCCCGCAAAATCCGTGTACTGGAAGTAGACAACGAGTCATTGACAGTCAATGTGACTGGGGCGTGGTCTGACCACGTAATGGTGGAGATCTCGGAAGCTGACACTCTGGACAGGGTCCATTTTTCGACCAAGAAATAGTCAATCCAGGCGTAGGACTTATGGAATGGTGAGAAGTAAGAGTAGTGCCTTTCGGTGGTGACATCGTCACACATCGTATAGGTCATTTGACTGTATAAAAGAGCTCATAGGCGATCGAGTCCTACTGTATCTGGAAGAAGTATTGATGGAATTGTCAGGGACTATAATGAAGTGACCGCAGATGACAAGGTGGCCTTGTTTGAAGCGGTTGATCTTTTTCATTCGTTTGGACAGGAAACCAATTTGTTTTTTGTTGGGAGCGTATATCGTTACAATGGTGTATCTGGTATTGTTTAGGGAACAATCCAATGGCAGGTATCGGCCATCAACATCTACCAGGCTATTGTGAAGCTTGAAGAATGTTGTGTTTTTGACGGCTATCAGAACCCCATTTTTCTTATCAGGACCTGATGCTCTGAAGATATTGGGAAAGTTCCTGTTAGTGCAAGAGGGCTCTGCAGTAATTTTGAAGTGTGTCTCTTGTACACATAGAATGTTGCAAAGGGAGTTTTGCGCTGTTTTCCACAAAGAGGATCTTTTTGCAGGGTGGTTAAGTCCCTTTATGTTCAGAGATAAGAATTTCAGCATCGTTGTTCCTGTGGTGTAGTAGAATAAAAGAACAGTAGTACTTACAGTTCGTGGGTGGTAGGTTGTAGCTCAGTAGGCAAATTTGTGGTACCTCTGGATTTTCAAGTGCTGGGGAGGTCGTATCTTAGTTGTCTCATGATCTTTGTGATATGGACAGGAGGGGAACAGAATAGAGGGTAACAGTTAGTGCAAAACAAGAACAGGGGTAACTGGGAAGTAGTGTGATAAACGAACTACTGATCGCGTTTCAGGGTATTAGTTTGTGGGTTATCTGCAACGAGCAGGCACTGACCGGAGTGCATACTTGAACTTAGCACAAAAAGGTCACTAACCGCACAATCACCTGGTGGTGCTGGATTGGGGTCCAGCTTTGGGTGCTTGACCCTCAGCAGCATGAGACATCTAATTTGAGGTGGTACTCTCCGAGAGGATTTTCCACTTTCTGAGTAGGTGCAAGCCTTCCTCAACAGTATGAATACTGTGCTTTACGCCATTTCTAGTAACCAGAAGCTTGGTCGGGAATCCCCATTGGTACAAGATCTTGTGGTTATTCAATGGTTTAGTAATGGTTTAGTAATGGCGTTTGGCGTTGTCGCCGCTGTTGGCGGGTGTATTGGGAGATATCAGCAAAAAGTTGTAGCTTTGCATACGGAAGCGGCAGTTGGTTAAGACGTCTTATTTGTGCTAGGAGCATGTCCTTGGCATGAAAGAAATGGACCCTCATGAGCGTATCATGGGGGGACCTCAGCTGGGAGATGCAGAGGTTTCGGTAAGCAATGGATGCGGTCAATGATAGTCTCCATCGGAGAGAGGTCAGGTAGGAGCGCGGATATCAGTAAGACCGTTTCCGGTATACCGCGTATTTTTAACATTATTGCGTCTCGAGCGGTCCTCGAGGTCCACCATCTTGGCCCGCACCCACTGTTGTTCATCTCTCGTTTGTTCGTGGGCATCAACCAGGTCGTTCACTGTAACCGTCATGGCACCCATTTGCTTTTCAACGTGGCCTAATTTGGTCCCCATATTTATCATCTCCGATCTGAATGCAGAGAACATGGATGATATATAATTGTGTAGCAAGCTATGCAGGGAGATCAGCATTTCTTTTAGCATAGTGTCTATGCAGGGGTCAAGTCCTGTGGAAAAAAGTGTGGGAACTCCCACCCAAGATCCACTCCCCCACCAAAAAAAAATAAAAAATGATACGCTCATATGCATTACTAAACCGCAAGTTTTTTTTTTTTTTTTTCAATCCACTATACCTTAGTAATCCTTTATGTTACTGGCCGCTTCCTGTATATGGATTCATCGGGTAGTGTGCGGGTATTCCGTCACTTCCTCGATGCCGCAATGTCTCCTGGGAGCTTTTGTAAATGTTCTTAGGAGACATTGCGGAGGCCTGCCGCGAGTTATCGCGGGATTTAGAAAGAACTTTAAGTAAGTGACTCGAGCTGGGCATCGCCGCTTAGTGAAGGATTGGCTCGGGTGGCTCAGCTGCTCTCGGGTGCTCTAGTCCTGCAAAGGGAACTGCGTTCCTGCTGTAAAAAAAGTGCAGGAACTCCGTTCCCACGCGTTCCCGCAGGACTTGAGCCCTGTGTCTATGACTGGCTGATTGGTAGTAGGGGAAGCCGCAATAGAGGATGGTGAAGGAGCCTGAGTGAGGAGATCATCCAGTACAGGCCTTACCTCTGAGGCCTTGTCTCCTGTATCCAAGCGCATCCGTGCTTTCGCCAGGCTGTTTGGGGAAGAAGAAGGTCCAGATCGTGTAGAGGGGTCTGAGGTGATGTCCTGAGGCAGGATGGATGGGATATCTGCATCTGACAGGTCAGTATAGGCCCTGTCTCCTCGCGGCGAGCGATCGCGGGTGCCATTTTGGATATCTCCTCCCGAGGGCTGAGTGAAGAAATCAGTTAGTTTTCTCGGTGGCCGGTAATCCTTTCTTTTCTGGGAGGTCCCGGACTTATTCCCCAGTGTGTGAGGGTCGGAGTGGTGCATGTTTGCTGCGTGGGTTAGCGATGCTGACGATCGATCCTCCGGTCAGTGCAGGAGCTGAGGATTCAGGCTGCCATTCAGCTCGGGGGTTAACCACGCCCCCCTGCTTACGCATTTTTGTTTGACATTATAAGTGAGTATAGGTCTCTACTTCAGAGGCATATTTCTTTACAACACTTGATTCCTGTAACAAACAAATTTCCAGGTTTTGTGTTATCTTACCTATTTACTGCATTACTATGTACTTACCTTATTGTGCCACTAATACTGCAATGGCCCTGGAACCTTGTATTATGTCACATAAACTTTGTATTCTGTCCTAAAAACTGACAATAAAAATATATTTAACTCAAAATGTTTATAATTATTGTTTTCTGTGAAACATTGTTGTGTTAGTTTTGTGGGATGTGGCCAAACTGTAATCTCATTAATAACCATTTTACTTAAAGTTAAACCCTCTCAATATCCTACAGGGCGGACTTTGAAGAGTACAAAAGCATCTTGGTGATGATCTTAGCTGTCAATAGGATTAACAAGGACCCCAATCTTCTGCCCAACGTTACCCTTGGCTATCGTATATTTAGTACTTGTTCTGATCCAAAGAATACTTTGGGATATGCCACAAAGATATTGTCTGGAGAAAAGGAAGCTTATAACTATTACTGTAAGGGACGTGGAGAAGTGGCCGGTTTTATTGGTGACAGTGATTACCGTTCAAATCATGTGCTGGCTCAGTTACTTAGTCTGTATCGGTATACACAGGTAAGTGATCACTGCAATATATTATATTGTATATGTAATATGGTGTGTACAATAGATGGCTCAGTACAGTCTAGGTGGATTTTTTTAGCCTTACTTTTCTAGAATGAGTGCAGATCAGGATTTACAGAACTTTGATTAATTCAGGTACTCGTAACATTGTTGTAAAAATAGAAAAAGAAAAGAGATTGCACAGGTCTAGTGCATTAACCAACACATTTATTAAAAGATAGGAATAAAATCATAAAGATATCTACTTGCAAACATAAGTTAAAAACATACTTGTACGGCCACATGTTTGCTCAAATCACCTAACCTAAAGAGAAGGCTAATGTATTTAATGCTTTCTTCAGCTCTGTGTATACAATGGAGCATGGGGGAGCTCATGTCCATAATGGGGGTGGGAGTGACACAGCCTCAAATCCACAATGGCTCAAAAGTGATATGGTCCAGAAATATTTAGACAGAATAAAGGTGGATAAAGCACCTGGACCAGATGGCATCCACCCACGGATCCTAAAAGAATTGAGCTCTGTCATTTCAAATCCATTGTATCTATTTTTTAGGGACTCATTAATGACAGGAATAGTACCACTGGATTGGCACAGGGCCAATGTGGTGCCCATATTTAAAAAGGGAACAAAGTCTTTACCAAGTAACTATAGACCTGTTAGTTTAACTTCTATAGCTGGGAAGATACTGGATAGATTAACAAAAGACCACATAGATGAGTTCTTGTTGGAAAAAATAACTATTTAAGCAGCAGACAGCATGGATTCATGAAAGACATAAGTTGTCAGACAAACCTGATTTATTTTTATGAAGAGGTAAGTAAAACCCTAGACAGAGGGGTGGCGGTGGACGTGGTATACTTGGATTTTGCAAAAGCGTTCGATACAGTTCCGCACACACGGCTCATGTGTAAGGAAAGGTCTACAGGATTGGATAAATCAGTTTGTAAATGGATAGAAAACTGGCTGAAAGACAGAATTCAGAGAGTCGTGGTTAATGATTCTTACTCTGAATGGTCCAAGGTTATCAGTGGTGTACCCCAAGGTTCAGTGCTGGGACCCTTACTTTTCAATATATTTATAAATGATATTGGGTCTGAGATCAAAAGTAACATTTCTGTCTTTGCAGATGACACCAAGCTATGCAGTGGAATAACGTCCTTGCAGGATGTCTCCAATTTACAAGCCGACCTCAATGCTCTGTCTAATTGGGCGACTATGTGGCAGATGAGGTTTAATGTTGATAAATGTAAAGTTATGCACTTGGGAGCTAATAATATGCATGCATCATACATACTAGGGGGAGTACAACTGGGGGGATCTGTAGTGGAGAAAGATCTGGGGGATTCGGTAGATCATAAGCTCAATAAAAACATGCAATGCCAAGCTGCGGTTTCCAAAGCGAGCAAAGTCCTTTCTTGTATAAGAGAGGTATGGACTCCAGAGAGAGAGAGATATCATGTTGCCTCCCTGTACAAATCATTAGTAAGACCTCATCTGGAATATGCAGTTCAGTTTTGGGCCCCAGTTCTCAAAAAGGATATCCGAGAACTGGAGAAAGTGCAGAGAAGGGCAACCAAACTGATAAGAGGCATGGAGGAGCTCAGCTATGAGGAAAGATTAGAGGAACTGAATTTATTCTCTCTTGAGAAGAGGAGAATAAGGGGGGATATGATCAACATGTACAAATATATAAGGGGTCCATATAGTGAACTTGGTGTTGAGTTTTTCATTTTATTGTCAACACTGAGGACAAGGGAGGCACTCTTTACGTCTAGAGGAAAAGAGATTTCTTCTCCAAATACGGAAAGGTTTCTTCACAGTAAGAGCTGTGAAAATGTGGAACAGACTCCCTCCAGAGGTGGTTCTGGCCAGCTCAATAGATTGCTTTAAGAAAGGCCTGGATACTTTCCTAAATGTACAGAATATAACTGAGTACTAAGATTTATAGGTAAAGTTGATCCGGGGAAAATCCGATTGCCTCTCGGGGGATCAGGAAGGAATTTTTTTCCCCTGCTGTAGCAAATTGGATCTCATGCTCTGCTGTTTTTTTTTTCCTTCCTCTGGATCAACTATGGGTATGGAGTTGGGTGTATGGGATTGTACTATGTTTTTTATTTTGTTTGTTTATTTTTTTGTGGTTGAACTGGATGGACTTTTTTCAACCTGACTAACTATGTAACTATGTAACCTGGGATTGGGGGGTCCTGAATGAGACCTCTCATGCTGATGTGTTTTGAAGGACTGGCCTTCTTCTTCAGAGCCTTTTTCTATTCTCATGGCACTGTCAGGACAACCCCAGTCCTAGAGGGCAGCAAGGCATCTATGAGATTATCCACGATTTGACCAGGCAACTGTGACACTACACAATCAGCAGGGGTGTGTTGTTCTTTAAACATAACATTGTAACGTGGGGAAATTATTCAGTGATTACTATCCTCACAGGCCACTCAGTCCCACCACTTTACAGAACAGTTTTAATTGCTTGAATGAGGGAGCCATTCAGGTAGGAGGATTTGTTTCATCTCTGTGTATCACTTTTACTGGATATATGGAAGGGGTTACAACCACTCTATTGTCTGGATGTCATGGTGGAGAAGGTAAGTAGGTGTTGTGTGCTGTCATATACTTAGATCTCCATAATATAAATTCAGACAACTTATTTTTATTAGAACAGAAACAATACATATAATAAAGAGATCTTTGGGTGCCTTTTATATATTTAATTTCTCATAATTCATTGTTTGAATAAAAACATCCCATTAAAATATTTCCCAACTGCAGCAAAGCTAAATATCACCAGACAGTAGAAAACTGCAAACCCCCATTCCCAGGGGGCCACTCTTGTAGACCTCAATCTCCAATGTGAGATGGAGAGAATAGAAGTCAGAAATAACTTGACCACAGAAAAGTTTCTTTTCAAATGGTCCTCTTGGTTATCATATTCTGGATGCACTGTTAACCTCCCTGGCGGTATGATTATGTCAGATTTTAGGTCCTGAAAGTGGTACCATTATTTTGCATGGAAATTTGGCGTTTTATATTGCAGGCCTGTAATTCTTAAGAATAACTCACTTAAATCTGTCCAAACGTCTAGTAGACATCCCTGGTATGATAAAGTTTGAAACACAAAATCATAAATTATAATATAATAAATAATTATAACAAACAATAATATAATAATAATAATAATAATAATAATAATAATAATAATAATAATAATAATAATAAAAACACTGAAATTTGCTCAGTTGCAGAATTGTCATTGTCATTACTTTCAGTGTCTGAAGACGCTCAATTCTGCAAGTGATTCTAATTTATTTTTGCTGTTTTCTAGCTGGTCTAAAAGCACTTTTGACGTAAATGGACACTTTTTGGTTGCTATGGACAATCTCTAGTTTCCAGGCAGAAAAAACTGTCTTTATTATATAAAAGTGCATGCAGGTCACTGGACAGACCACTAGGGACAAAGGGGATGTGTAATTATTTTATACAGTACTGTAATCTGTAAGATTACAGTGCACTGTGTTTTTACTTTTTTGAATTTGGCGCCGAACTCCGCCCCGTGCGTCGTAACGTTGCAGAGAATGGAGCTCGGCGGCACTCGGACACTGTGTGAATCGAGCGAGGAGACAGCTCACTCACACAGCAGGGAGACATTGCAGGATCCAGGGGACAAGGTAAGTAACTTTGCCTGGATCCTGCAATGCGATCCCGAGTCTTGCTCGGGGATACCACTAATGGTACTGGAATTCCACCCCGAGCCAGACTCTGGAATACCGCTAGCCAGGTTAAAGTATAATGTTTTTTTTGTGTTTTGATTGATAAGCTGGTACCCCCCCCTCCTCTTCAAACTTGTCCTATACCCAGTGCCGATCCTGACCTCCCTGGGGCCCTAAGCAAATTGACATGTCACATTAAAGTTGAGAAGGGGGGGGTCTGCCGAAAATGATATGTCACGTTAATGTTGAGAAGCGGGAGGGGCACACTGCCGACAATGACATATCACATTAAAGATTAAAGTTGAGAAGCAGGGGGAGGGGGTGTTCTGCTGTCGGAAAAAGTGAGAAGCGGAGGGTGCTGACTTCTTACCTCTACTCCCATGCAGCTACAGCGAGTTGAGAAGCGGGGCGAGGGGCCGAAAATGACTCACCAGGCGGGGCCTCTAGAAATTTGGGGGGCCCTCCGTAGCTTTGCGTGGGCCCTAAGCGGCTTGCATAGTGAGCCTATAGGGAGGATCGGCCTTGCCTATATCCCCCCATCTGGAGCCAATACCATTAACAACTTGCCGACCAGTCGCCGTCGTTTTACGACGGGCAGGTCGGCTCACCTGCGCGAGAGCCCGTAGCTATACGTCGGCTCTCGCGCAGGCCGCTAGTGGCGCCCCCGAATCCCGTGCCCGGCGGCCGGGATCGCCGCCGGGCACACGCGATCGCTCATTACAGAGCGGGAACGGGAGCTGTGTGTGTAAACACACAGCTCCCGGTCCTGTCAGAGAGAGAAATGCTGATCTTCTGTTCATACAATGTATGAACAGAAGATGGGTCATTTCCCCTAGTGAGTCCTCCCCCCCTACAGTTAGAACACACCCAGGGAACATACTTAACCCCTTCCCCGCCCCCTAGTGTTAACCCCTTCACTGCCAGTGGCATTTTTATAGTAATCAAATGCATTTTTATAGCACTGATCGCTATAAAAATGCCAATGGTCCCAACAATGTGTCAAAAGTGTCCGAAGTGTCCGCCATAATGTCGCAGTACCAAAAAAAAAAACGCTGATTGCCGCCATTACTAGTAAAAAAAAAATATTAATAAAAATGCCATAAATTGTCGCTCTATTTTCGTCTATAGCGCAAAAACTAAAAACCGCAGAGGTGATCAAATACCATTAAAAAGAAAGCTCTATTTGTGGGGAAAAAGGGATGTCAATTTTGTTTGGGAGCCACGTCGCACGACTGCGCAATTGTCAGTTAAAGCGATGCAGTGCCGAATCGCAAAAAGTGCTCTGGTCTTTGACCAGCAATATGGTCCGGGGGTTAAGTGGTTAATACCTCCAGGTGTAATTATAGCCCTACAACCTAGTTTGAACTTGACTAATTTTCTACTTGTTATGAATATGTTACACAATTTGAATTGAACTTTATGTTCCGGTTGGAACATCTGCCGAATTACTACATGTATTATTAATGATGTATGTGAAAACTTCTAATAAAGAATATTGAAATAAAATATTTCCCAACATATCATCTAGATTAATTATCATGTCACAAACACCCCTCTCAGTGACGGAAAAATGTATCCAACTTTATTCCGTGTGACGCCAGAAGATCGGGTCCGTTTTGCAGCTATTATTACATTTTTGCAGCATTGTGGATGGAATTGGGTTGGAATAATAACATCATTGGATGACAGCGGAGATGAGGAGGCCCAAGAGCTGAGTAATATGATGAGAGAACACGGGATCTGTACAGATTATATCATTAAACTCACTGTAGAGAACCCTTATGATTTTCAGAAATGGAGAATTATTAGTGAATCAGCAGCTAAGGTTGCCATAGTGTGTGGAACTTCAAAAAGTAACTTTTTTATTATTGCTTTAGAATTATCTTCTGCTATAGAAAACATTACATTTATTTTTCCACCATCGTGGATTATGTTAACTAAAGAACTGAATATACAAGATATATCAATTAACAACAGCTTCATATTTGTGTGGCCACAGGAAAAAAAATCAAACATTGATGTTTTTACAAATGGTTTCACCTTCAACAGCTGCCTAAATGACCCCATACTGGAAGATATTTGGATTTCTTATTATGGCTGCATTCCCCCAACCACATTCAAAAATAGCTGTCATATAGAACTCTGTGGTATTACTGAAAAACCTTGTACAGAGGTAATAGATATTTCATTCTTCTTGTCTTTTTATACAACTCTGCCATCCTATGTATACAAGGCTGTAAATATTCTGGCCAACGCCCTACATGGAATGCACATGAAGAAAAATACATCTGAACAACACGGATTCCAACACAGAGTAAGTTGTATAATAATTGTTTATATTACTAAGATCCCATCCTTTATTATATAATAACTATGTGAATAGACAGCTATCTCCTCCCTCTCACTCTCTGGCCAATCAGAAAAATCACAATCCCTCACATTTTTGGTTTCTCTGTACAAGTTTAAATATACTTACATAAATGGTTATTTTGTTATAGGTTAGGGGAAGGATGATGTTATTTTTGTCTTTTATTCATTTATTAATTGCTTTCTATATGCTAAATTCATATAAATACAGTCCTGATCAAAAGTTTAAGACCACTTGAAAAATGGCAAAAAATCATATTTTACATTGTTGGATCTTAACAAGGTTCCAAGTAGAGCTTCAACATGCAACAAGAAGAAATGAGAGTGAGACAAAACATTTTTTGAGCATTCAATTTAATGAAAATAACGAATAAACTGAAACAGGCTGTTTTTCAGCTGATCAAAAGTTTAGGACCACATGCCTTTAAAAGGCGAAATCTGTGCAAAGATGTGGATTCATTGTCATTTTCTGTCAGGTAATCACATGTTGTGATGGCAAAGGTAAAAAAACTCTCCCTTTTTGAACGTGGTCGGGTTGCTGAACTGCATAAGCAGGGTCTCTCATCAAGACACTGGACGATTCTTGACCCAAATTAAGGCCCTTACTGGTGCTGACTGCAGCCCCATAACCATCAGACGGCATCTGAGACTGAAGGGCTTCAAAAACAAAAAATGTCTTCAAAAACATTGTCTCCTTAACCCCCCTTAGCGGTATCCCCGAGCGTGACTCGGGGTTGTTTTTCTATGCTATTATCGGTATCCCCGAGTCACGCTCGGGGTAGCTGTGCAGAGCGTCCAGCGGCGCGGCTTACCTTTAGCAGCATCCACAGACAAGTTACTTACCTTGTCCCTGGATCCTGCGATGCATCCCCGCTGTGTGAGCGAGCGGGACCTCGCTCGATTCACAGTGTCCCCGTGTCCTGACGATCTCCGTTCCCTGCGACGTTACGACGCACGGGGGCGGAGAATGGCGCCAAATTCAAAAAAGTAAACAAACACATTACATACAGTATACTGTAATCTTATAGATTACAGTACTGTATGTAAAATACACAACCCCCCTTGTCCCTAGTGGTCTGCCCAGTGCCCTACATGTTCTTTTATATAATAAAAACTTTTCTTTCTCCCTGCAAACTGTAGATTGTCCATAGTAACCAAAAGTGTCCCTTTATGTCAAATATGGTTTTAGAGCAGCTAGAAAACAGCGATAATAAATTATAATCACTTGCAGAATTGTGCGATAGTGATTTGTGGGGAAATTTGTCATAAAAAAATAAAAATAATGACAGCGACAATTCTGCAACTGAGCAAATTTCTGTGATTTTGAGTTGATTACATTATTGAATAATTTTTATTATAATTATATTATTATTTTTTATAATTATTTATAGTTATTTATTATATTATAATTTATATATATATATATATATTTTTTAAATCATACCCGGGATGCCTAAGAATTGCAGGACTACCGTATAAAACGCCAAATTTCCTTGCCAAATAATGGTACCGCTTTTGGTACGTAATTCCAGACAGAATCATACCGCCAGGGAGGTTAAATGCCACAGAACTGCTTGTTTGGACTTTGCAAGAGAGCACCAAACATGGGACATTCAAAGGTGGAAGAAAGTTTTATTCTCTGATGAGAAAAAATTTAACCTTGATGGTCCTGATTGTTTCCAACGTTACTGGCATGACAAGCAGATCCCACCTGAGATGTTTTCTACGCACCACAGTGGAGGGGGCGCCATAATGGTTTGGGGTGCTTTTTCTTTCAGTGGAACAATGGAGTTTCAGGAAGTGCAGGGGCGTCAAACGGCCGCTGGCTATGTCCAGATGTTGCAGAGAGCATTCCCCATGACTGAGGGCCCTCGTCTGTGTGGTAACGACTGGGTTTTTCAACAGGACAACGCTACAGTTCACAATGCCCACAGGACAAGGGACTTCTTCCAGGAGAATAGCATCACTATTTTGGCCCATCCTGCGTGTTCTCCTGATCTAAATCCAATTGAGAACCTTTGGGGATGGATGGCAAGGGAAGTTTACAAAAATGGACAACAGTTCCAGACAGTAGATGGCCTTCGTGCGGCTGTCTTCACCACTTGGAGAAATGTTCCCACTCACCTCATGGAAACGCGAGGCATCAAGCATGCCGAAACAAATTTTTGAAGTGATCAGCAATAACGGCGGAGCTACTCATTACTGAGTTCATGTTTGGAAGTTGGATTTCTGTTTTGGGGGGTTTAGTTTTTTTTGGAGGTGTGGTCCTAAACTTTTGATCAGCTGAAAAACAGCCGTTTCAGTTTATTCATTATTTTCAATTAATTGAATGCTCAAATAAATGTTTTGTCTCACTCTCATTTATTCTTGTTGCATGTTGAAGCTCTACTTGGAACCTTGTTAAGATCCAACAATGCAAAATGTGATTTTTTGCCATTTTTCAAGTGGTCTTAAACTTTTGATCAGGACTATATATATATATATATATATATATATATATATATATATATATATATATATATATATATATATATATATATATATATATATATATATTTATATACACTGCTCAAAAATATTAAAGGAACCATTTTGAGTCAGAACTCCTGGGATATTGATCTGGTCAGTTTAGTAGCGGAGGGGGAGGGGTGTATACAGAGGGGGAGGGGTGTATACAGAGGGGGCTGTTAATCAGTTTCAGCTGCTTTGCTGTTAATTAAAATTAACAACAGGTGTACTAGATGGGCAACAATGAGACGACCTCCAAAACAGGAATGTTTTTTTCAGGTGGAGGTGTCTGACATTTTTTTTCCCTACTCATCTTTTCTGAATGTTTTTCACTAGTTTTGCATTTGGCTAGGGTCAGTGTCACTACTGGTAGCACGAGGCGATACTTGGACCCTATAAAGGTTGCACAGGCAGTCCAACTCCTCCAGGATGGCACATCAATACGTGTCATTGCCAGAAGGTTTGCTGTGTCTCCCAGCAGTCTCAAGAACATGGAGGAGATTCCAGGAGACAGGCAGTTACTCTAGGAGAGCTGGACAGAGCCGTAGAAGGTCTTTAACCAATCAGCAGGACCGGTATCTGCACCTTTGTGCAAGGAGGAACAGGATGAGCACTGCCAGAGCCATACAAAATGACCTCCAGCAGGCCACTGGTGTGAATGTCTCTGACCAAACAATCAGAAACAGACTTCATGGGGGTGGCCTGATGGCCCAATGTCCTCTAGTGTGCTCTGTGATCACTGCCGGGCACTGTGGAGCTCGATTGGCATTTTCCATTGAACACCAGAATTGGCAGGTCCGCCACTGGTGCCCTTTGCTTTTTAAAGATGAAAGCTGGTTTGCCCTGAGCATATGTGACAGATGTGAAAGGGTCTGGAGAAGCCGCAGAGAACTTTCATTATAGATATCCAGCATGAGATATATTTCCAAACCAGAGGCCAAAGAGAATAAATTGGTGGGTTTTGCACTTTTTTTTTGTCACATGGTATTTGCGCAGCATTTTTTTCAAGCTAAATTTTTTGCGAAAATATAAAAAAAATGTGTGAAATCTAAAATATGAAGTTATGCTGAGTAAAGAGATACCAAACATGTCAGGGGTTAGGCTTCTCCAGAGCAAGGCTGTCAGGCAGGCCAGACAGAGGGGGTCAGCCGTCTGTGTCTCTGTAGGTCAAAGAGCTCTCACTTGCTGCACAGCTTGTGAACTCTCTATCTCTCTCTTTCTCTCTCTCTCCCACTTACTTCCTTGACGCAGGTGTTGATTTCCCTCTGCTGCCCTTCAAGCCCCCCTTCCCTGGGAGTTAACCCTTTCGGTACCAAAGTCCTAGTAATTGGTGTTTGAAGACTCTGCAACTGCCCCCCTTAAAGGGACCACAACTCAAATATTGGGGGAATGTACCTGGCATCCAGGACACATTCCCGGTGTTCTGTACACTGGGTAAGACCCCAAATCCCTCCTTTGCACCTAAAAGCATTCAAAAATACATGTTTCTTAATGCTTTTAATTTCCAAAAAATGGAACCAATGGTTTCTAGGTAAACCAGAAGTCATGTCATGTCATCGCTTCTGGGTTACTATTACAAACATCCAATCAAAGCCAATCCCGGATGCGCTGGCTGGTCTCTTGGGCCTCCTGGTGGGGGACTGGAGAGCCTGAGAGAGCTGTGGAAGTCGGCAGAAGGGGGAATGTCCCTTGGCTGCTTGTAATAGCAATCGAGCGGCTGGTGAGCCGGTGCGATTGCTACTACAAGGGAGCCGACCATCGGTTCCACAATATTGCACCAGGTGATGCCCTACTTCTATGGTCAGTTGGCAGAACCAATGGCTGCATTCTCTGGTTTCTGGTGGGACGAGATAGCCTGAGAAAACCGTGAAAGGTGTTGGGGAGGCATCCCCTCCGGCTACTTGAAAAAGCAATTTAGTAGCTAATAAGGTGCTAGAATTGCTTTTAAATGAAAGCCAACCGCCGGCTGAAATAAATTATACCAGCATTATGCCTAAAGCTTCAGAAATGTGTGACATCATCATAGCTCCACCCATCACCCTGTTCTTCAGTGATAACATAGCTGTGGTTGTCAATAAAATAGTGGACACAGATGTCATTTTATTGAAGACTACATCAGTTTTTTTTACTACAAAGGGGGAATGGCCTGTTTACTTGGTAAACACTAATGTGACTTTAAAAGGTTATTGCCAGTAATTACAAGTAGAGTATTTTCACCTTCATTAACAATAAGATCAACAAGTATGTTGAGTTGACAAAGCAGAACCCCCCCCCCCAAGGGGCAGACTAGTATTTCAGAGTCCCATTGGTCCTAGCATATATTATCAAGCACAGGGATGCTACAATCTAGCATATGTCCCATCTATAATATACACGTATATAGCTTCCATGTATGTAATACTGTGTATTATAATCTAGAACTGTGCTCTTATCTTGATGAAGAAAGAATGTAAAAAAATAAACAATTCCTCTGAAATTCTGCTTGGCCTTGGTGAACCCAAAATACTTTTTGATCCTATTGTTAATCAAGTGAATCAGTGAAAATATTATACTTGTAATTGTTGGCAACAATCTTTTAAAGTCACATTAGTGTTTACCAAGTAAACAAGCCACCATTTCCCACCATTTCCCATGAACACCATTCCTGACAAGTCTGATCAGAAAAATGTACATTTTGCAATCCCCTTTGGCCCTTTTGATATGTAAAATGTAACATGTCTCATGTGTTAGGCCATAAATCATAGCCTACAGTAGGGATGGTCCCAATGTTCAACTCGAACATCGGGTGTTCGTTTGTTTGCTGAAAAAACAAATACATGGGGCGTTTGTGGCAAATTTGAGCGCCCCATAATAGTTACATCATAGGCGTGCACACAGGGTGTGTCAGGTGTCCCCAGGCACACCCTAATCACCCTGTGCAGCACAGATTCCCCCTACTGCTCTGGCTCTTCCCCCTAAAGTACCTCTGACTTCCCTACTCTCCTCTCCCTCTGGCTGTTGCGGCGGGGATGTTGTAGGATGAGTGGGGGGAAGGGGCCTCTTCCCTTTCATCGTGAGTGATCGATAGTATGTGTTTGAGCTCTGGGGTGTACACCCTAATGCAACAGGTTGCGCACGCCTATAAGTTATATAGTTGGTGAGGTTGAAAAAAGACCATCAAGTCCAACCTGTGTGTGTGTTTTTATGTCAGTATTATATTGTATATCCCTGTATGCTATGGTTGCTCAGGTGTCTATCTAATAGTTTTTTGAAACTATCAATGTTCCCCGTTGAAACCACTGCCTGTGGAAGAGAATTCCACATCCTTGCCGCTCTTACAGTAAAGAACCATCTACACAGTTTAAGGTTAAACTGCTTCTCTTCTAATTTTAGTGAATGGCTGCATGTCTTATTAAATTCCCTTTTGCGGAAAAGTTTTATCCCCATTGTGGGGTCACCGGTACGGTATTTGTACATTGAAATCATATACCCTATCAAGCATCTCTCCTCCAGAAAGAATACGTTCAGTGCTTGCAGTCTTTCTACGTAGCTGAGATCCCCCAGTCCATTTATTAGATTTGTTGCCCTCCTCTGGACTTTCTCCAGTTCCAGCACATCCTTCCTGAGGACTGGTGCCCAGAAATGGACAGCATACTCCAGGTGCGGCCGGACCAGAGTCTTGTAGAGTGATAAAAGAATTGGAGATAAGAAATTAGACTGAGCAGGTGTGAGCCTGCTCAGAATAATTAGGACTTTGCGGAGGGGGGTGTGTTTATGAGAGGTGAGCAAGGATAACAACAACGTTATAATACAAAAGTATAAATTTAATTAAATAATTAAAATGATAATAAAATCAGTTTTTCCCTGATATGATACAAATTACAAGATGATTCAGATAGAGATAATGCTGGTCGCCGACATGTTTCACAGTTTTAGCGTCATCAGGGCGCCACATCCATCTATTTCTTCATCTAGTTCTATACAAAGTAAAGCACAAAGCATATTACTAGTGTAGGTTTGTATTACAGGGTATAACAACATTTTCCGATCATAGATTTATTTGCTGGGAATCTAATTGCAATTTTATTGCTCACCTATTTTGTCTGATGAGACAGGGACTGCACAAAACGGTTCATGGTCACAGAGTCATCCCGCCCCAGTGTGAAAGGGGCCATAGTGAGTTGATAGAGCGTGTAGTCAGTGTAGTGTGTATATATGTAACGGAATGGCCCGTGATACCCAGAGACCTTTGAAGGATGTGGGGGACTCCTGTGCCAGCTTCACTAATGACTCTTGGGTCTAGGGTCATCCTATGTCCCTTTTGGGCATAGGATGACTGAGAAATGATAATTCATGTATTACAGGATATCTTGACATATTACAGGTGGTTTATTCTGACCCCAACAGGTCAAAAGGATTGTTTCATTCAAGTGTAACATAGACTGTTGAGATGTTAATCAAGCCCACCTGGCTGTGGTGATGGGGCTTGCTGTGACTGCATTCTATTGTCCATTGTGCTAATTACGTCTGCTCCTAAGATCTTTCATTGTGTATGCTAATGACACTGTTTTGTGTAAAGATACTATTGATAATAGATGTGGAATGTGACTTGTCATCTGTAGTAATTAACTCCTCTAGATTTGGTGCCAGAAAGTCTGACCTTTCAGGGGTAGGGAATTAGCATGTCAATTATGTTTAGTAAAGGAATGTGTTTTGTGTAACAGTTGAGGATAACTTGTCGCAGAGCCTGACCGTCTGGGTATTGAGTAGTAATTAACTCACCTGAATGTCATTATCTAAAAGAATGTGTAAAGTGGTGGGTGGAGTTGAGTCATTGTCCACTCTTAGTTTCAACTGTATATAACAAGCTGAGTGTACCATTAAAGTATTTATTCGTTTGAACCAGAGAGAACAGAGCGTGTGTCTCGTCCTTCTGGGGAATGGAATGGGTCATGTCTGCTGGATTGTGGAGTGTCGAGGAGCTGTCGTGGGTTGGTGGAATGGAATATTGTAAACTGTGTTAACCCCTGACCGTTAATATATATATATATATATATATATATATATATATATATATATATATATATATATATATATATATATATATATATATATATATATATATATCAGTGCAGGCAGGGTGTAGTATATAATACAATGCAGGCTGTGTACAATATATAATACATTGCAGTCAGTGTACAGTATATAATACAGTGTAGGCAGTGTGCAGTAGATAATACAGTGAGGCGGTGTACAATATACTGTATAATACATTGCAGTCAGTGTACAGTACAGTGGAACCTCTGATTGCGAGTAACACGGTTAACGAGCATTTTGCAATACAAGCATTTTTTTTAAATCCTGTCTCGGTTTGCGAGTGTTGTTTCGCAAAACAAGCAGGATTGCAGTTTCACTTTTGGCCAGAGGTGCGTGGGCGACTGTTGATGATCAGGCCACACAGCGGGAGGTAAGCTGTGACCGCGGCCTGGACAGGGCTAACACAGGCCGTGGCCGCCGCTCACCTACTGCTATACGACAATGCCTGTGTCTTCTCCGGTAGAACTAGCTCTATGATTATGTGAGCCTCTGGATGATGTGTTTCCATTTTTGGTAACCTAGGCAACCTTTTGTTGTGGTGGTGATTCGAACCTACAAGGCCTCTTCTTTCATCTAACTTGCTGTGTCTATGCCAACATTGCACATATGCCCACTGTATTCACTGGAGCTGGGAACACAGAGGGAATCACTGGACCTGTGCTTTGATTGACAGCCCAAAGAGGAAGGGGAGGAACCAGACATGCTGAGGAAGCCGCACCAACATCCTGTGAGAAATCCCCCACTGGAGATTCAGCCAGCAGGTCTCTGCCAAGTTATTGGGCTGCTAGGCAGGACGCTGCAGGAAGCTTAGGCATAGTGGCAGATATGTATGAGAATGGCAGCAGTGTGGATAGTCAGCCCGACATCCATTCCTCCCCATGGGCCTCACAGGCTCCTTCTGTAGAGCAGGGACACCAGGAAAATCTCTGTCAGTAGCAGAACTTTACAGCACCTTCCTCTTCTGTCTTCTGCTGCTGACTGATAGCTAATATTACATCCCATGGTATAAATGTAACAACCTTTAATCAAAAAACACTAACAGACATGTGACTTTTGAAACTGACCAAAAACATTTAGATATGACAGTTAGGTTGACCTACTCTTTTTTTCTCTAGTCTACCATGGTCCTATAGGTGTAGGGATGGGGACATTGTTTACCCCACCCCCCCTCCCACCTTATAGTCTGTACAGCAAGAAAGTGATAAACAAATAAACTGAAAAAGGCTCCCACCAATCATCGTAAAACACACAGAATGGAGACCTGTCTATGTAAACAAGGCAGATCTTTGTTCTCAGAGGGGGAGGGGATGGATTTTGTGTTCCTGTAAAGCAGGGACTAGGATCCATGTCTTCCCTTAACAAAAGCAGCACACGCATGTCACAAAAACACTGGCTAGGCACACATTTAACCCTTTGAGCACCCTAGATGTTTAATTGCCCTAGTAAGATGCTCGACTGGCCTGACTCTTTTAAACCGAGTCGGGTACCAGTCTCTAAGGTCAGGGACCTGGGGGTTATCCTTGATTCTAAGTTGGCATTGCGTAGCCAGGTGAATCAAGTGGTAAGTGTATGTCACTTCCACTTGAGACTCCTGAGATCTACGTTTCGCTTTATCGAGGACTCTGATAAAATCTCTATGGTCAATGCAATGGTTGGTAGTCGACTCGAATACTACAATGCCCTGTACATGGGTGTGTCTAAGAACATCTTGCACAAGTGTGTCTAAGAACATCTTGCACATCTTGCACAAGCTTGTTCAGAATGCGGCTGCCAGGCTACTCACGGGCGTGGGCCGGTACGACCACATCACTTGATCCCTACAGGCCTTGCACTGGCTGCCCGTGGCACAACGGGCTCAGTTCAAGACAGTGTGTCTTGTGCATAAGGCCATCCATGGTTTTGGACCGGGCTATCTCAGAGAAAAATTCATCAGACATGTGCCTACCAGATCGCTGCGGTCTGAGAATTTGGCTTTGTTGAACATCCCCAAATTTGACAAAAACAAATGCGGTGAAAGGAAAGTTCTGAAAGTTCAAGAAGCTCAGTTCTGGAACTCCTTGCCCCTTCACATAAGACTTGAGAATGATCTCCTAAAGTTTAAACATTCTAATAGCTCTAAATTTTATATTTTTAACTTTGTATGTTTTATATATCTTCTTGTACGCTGATTGTTATTGTTTTATTGTTACTTGTTTGATCTATGTCGTTTCTGCCCCTTTCTGTTCTGTTTTTATCTCGCCAGCGCATCGAGGCACGTGTGTAAGACTGCGCTGTTGTTTTACAAGCATTTTAATAAATAAAGAAAGAAATAATCCCTTCTCAACGAGTGTGATTAGCACAGTAACAGTGCATATTTTTAGAACTGCTTACTGTATTAGTGTCACTGGTTCCCGAAAAGTGTCAAACGTGTAATTTAGTATCCGATTGACCGCCACAATATCGCTTACCATTGCTAGTTTAAAAAAAAAACACAAATATATACCATAGTTTGTAGACGCAATAATCTTCGAAAAAAACAATAAATATGCACTTATTGGGATTTTTACCAAAAGCATGTAGCAGAATACTTTTTGGCCTACATTTTTGAAGAAATTTATTTATTTTTACTTTTTTTTTTTATTTGTTTTATAGCAGGAAGTTATATATTTATATATTACAGTGGTGATTAAATAACAGGAAAAGAAAGTTCTATTTGTGGGGAAAAAAATGATACACTGTGCATTTTATCTGGGTACAGCGTTGCATGGCCGCAAAATTGTCAGTTAAGTAACGCAGTGCTGTATCGCAAAAAATGGCCTGGTCATGAAGGGGGTAAATCTTCTGGGTATAAGTGGTTAAGGCAACCCACAGGCACACAGCTGTGAGAATATTCAAGTATTAATTGCCACAGGCTCATTATGTGAAATATATGACAATGCAATCACCTATAGGTAATGATGTATTTGATGTGCAGTTACCAGACATTTCTGTTTCTCTGGGATTGATGGGATTCGTCTGATTCCAATTCACATTTATAGGAAGATTGCCAAGTAACTGGAATATCAATAACTCCATCACATTTTTCTTTTAGCATACTATAATTGCAGCACACTTATATCTGTATATAGTAACGTGTGTTCTTCTGTCTTCTATGAAAAGCTGCACAAACATGTGAGAAATGTTCATTACACCGAACCCGATGGTGGTGAGATCTACTTTAATGAGAGAAGAGAAGTTCCAACCGATCTTCTTTTACAAAGCTGGTCTTATTTTAACGATACATATCGTTCATACAGAACAATTTCCACTATTCGAAGCCCAGATTATGTGTCGGGACCATTTCCCAATATGAGTGATCCATCCTACTGGAAAAGAGGCAAAGTAAGAAATCACTTAATTTTCTGCTTATATTGTTTGCTGAGGACGTTCATAATTAAGATATACTAGCCAATGTTTCGCTCCATAAATGGGGTAATTTTTGGAGCCATTGAAGGTTTTTGATTGAGAAAATTGATATTCGTGTGTAGCACCCTCCTATGTCAGGTGCTTAGAAGAGAGGCACTGCTTTTGGCTCTGCTGTTAGAAGTGGAAACTTATAGCCAGATTCAGAGAGAGTTACGTTGGCGTATCAGTAGATACGCCGTCGTAACTCTGAATCTGCGCCGTCGTAAATTTAAGCGTATTCTTGGAACCAGATACGCTTAAATTAGGATAAGTTAAGAGCGGCGCTAGTCTCCTACGCCGTCATATCTTAGGGTGCATATTTACGCTGGCCGATAGGTGGCGCTTTCGTAGTTTTCCATGTCGATTATGCAAATGAGCAAGATACGCCGATTCACGAACGTACGTACGCCCGTCGCAATTAGTTATGCCATTTACGTAAGACATGCGCCGGCGTAAAGATAAAGCTGCTCAGCCCATGCCAAGTATGGACGTCGGAACAAGCGTATCTTTTTATGTCGTTTGCGTAAGTCGTACACGAATAGGGCTGTGCGTAAGTTACGTTCACGTTGTAGGCAGTGTTCGACGTATCTTAGGCATTCTATCCGACGCATGCGCACTGGGATACGTCCACGGACAGCGCATGCACTGTACGTTCAAAACGTCAATTACGTGGGGTCATGCTTTATTAACATAAAACACGCCCACCTCTTCCCAATTTTAATTCTCATCGGTTTAACCGATCGTGTGTACGCGGCATAAGGCTTAGAAGGAGCCTTAAGAAATCCTGGATGATTCTCGCACAGTGAGGAGCCATAGGATCATCTCTTAAGTCACAGGAAATGTGACATTGTCACCCATCTAGAAAACATTATTTTATGTTATTATCTATCTTAACCTCTTCCATACCGGGCAGTTATACACACTTCCATACCAGGCCTATTCTGGCACTTCTCTCCTACATGTACAAATCATAATTTTTTTGCTAGAAAATTACGCAGAACCCCCAAACATTATATATGTTTTTTTAGCAGACACCCTAGGGAATAAAACGACGGTCATTGAAACCTTTTATCTTGCACGGTATTTGCGCAATAATTTTTCAAACGCCTTTTTTTGGGAAAAAAATTGTTTCATGAATTAAAAAAATTTAAAAACAGTAAAGTTAGCCCAATTTTTTTGTAAAATATGAAATATGATGTTACACCGAGTAAATAGATACCTAACATGTCACGCTTTAAAATTGCGCACACTCATGGAATGGCGCCAAACTTCGGTACTTAAAAATCTCCATAGGCAACGATTTGAAATTTTTTACAGGTTACCAGTTTAGATTTACAGAGGAGATCTAGTGCTAGAATTGTTGCTGGCACTCTAACGCACGCGGCGATACCTCACATATGTGGTTTAAACGGTGTTTACATATGTCGGCGGGACTTGCGTGTGCGTTCGCTTCTGCGCGCAAGCTACCGGGGACAGGGGCGTTAAAAAAATTAATTTTTATTTCTTTTTTTTTTATATATATTTATTTCTTTTTTTACACTTTTTTTTTTAATTTTTTTTTTTTTTTTATCACTTTTATTCCTATTACAAGGAATGTAAACATCCCTTGTAATAGGAATGTGTGTGACAGGTACTCTTTATGGAGAGATGCGGGGTCAATAAGACCCCACATCTCTCCTCCAGGCTGGAAAGCATGAAATCGGTGAAAAAAAATTCACCGATCTCATGCTTGTGGTTGCTTAGCAGCCGCAATAGCGGCTTTGTTTACTTACGGGGACCCGGGCGTGACGTCATCACATCGCGCCCGGGTCCTCCGACGGTCATAGAGATGACTGGTGACCATGTGGTCACCAGTCATCTCTATGCTTCCTGCGAGCGCCGGACGATTCGTTCTCCGGGCCCCCGATGGCACGGGAGAGCCCGGAGAAGCACCGGATGGCGGCGGGAGGGGGGGGGTGTCCCCTCCCGCCGCCTGTAAGAACGATCTAGCGGCGGAACCGCCGCTATGATCGTTGTTACGTTGTGCAGAATCGCCGGCAGTTTAGAAGGATATCTGAATGATGCCTCTAGCTGCAGGCATCATTCAGATATCCACCCGGAAAGCCCAGGACGTCACATGACGTCCACTCTGAACGGCAGAAGTTCTTTGTGGACGTCATTTTACTATGGGCCGGTAGGGAAGTGGTTAACAACGACAACAGTAATACAGGAAGCCGATAAGGGTGGAGCGGTGGTAATCCTCTCTTCTGTGGAATACAGGATGGATACCAAACGACAATTGAGTGACACGTCTACATACCGTGCCTTAAAGTGGTTGTTAACCCACTCTGCCGACTTTATACAATTCTGGATCGGTACCTGCATCTCTTAGTTGAAAGGCTTCCAAGCTACTGTATATTAGGGATATTTCTACTGTTATATTACATACAAATGACATCCAGTGGTAGGAGACCTTTGTCTGGGCTACTTTGGATATCAAGTCCTTGTGCTCATATATTCCACATGACTTGGCACTTAAGGGCTCTCCATTTTAATCTGCACAGCTATAGCACATAGAGTGCAGAGCTAAAGGAATTGTTGGTTCTGTCTGTTTGGGTTTTGTTACAACATAATGACTTTATGTTTGACCAAATGTGATATTTGCAGTGATGGGGAGCCTCTATGGGAGACAAGTTTCCGCCTTCCCTGGCCAATTAGACATGGGTTGGTGGAAGGAACTGTTATTGTTTTCCCATTACAATACTTATACAGAAGCCATCAAGTTTTATAGAAGATCCTATTTTCGTATGGGACGGTAGCATTGTGGACTTATAATTTGTTGTATCTTTTGTTAATTACCATATTTTTCAGACCATAAGACACACTTTTCCCCCCCAAAAATATGGGGGGAAATCTCTCTGCATCTTATAGTCCGAATACTGAATGGCCACCCCCCGTCTCCGCCATTTAACATACCGGGCCGGTGGTCAAAGAGAACGTCCGCAGAGGGCAGGCAGCCGGCACCATCAGCTGGAGCTCATGGGGGGTCAGACTGGTCCATCTTTTTCCCAGCAGAACTCCTGCACATATCACACAGCAGGGACAGGGGCGGTCCTTGTAGAATTAGCCCAGGAAGCTTTGCAGCAGCTCCAGTGCGCAGAGGCACACCCACACACGTTACTACATGTTGCTCCGAGCACTCGGCCTGTGTTCTGTCATATTTTCCCACATTGTCAACTGCGCATGCGCGTCCACGAGAACGTCAATCTGAATCACGTCTTCTTTCAGATTGTCGTCTTACTTCACACTGCGCCTGCATGGCCTTTCTTTAACACGCTATACCCTGAATACATTACCGTAAATACTGGTAAATAGAGGTACATTAACAACACTCGCCGCTGCACTGCTCCTGTCACCTAAAAAAATCAAAACAAAGCATACAAAGCAATGCTCGGTACACCAAGTAATGCACATTAAACAAACCAATCCACATGTTTTATTAGATGCTATACAATGCACATATTTTATCAGACGCTTATGATATATACAAAGTGTGCACCATTCAGTGCACCATTTGGGTCAGGATATTTTTCTTCTAATTTTCCTCCTCTAAAACCTAGGTGCGTCTTATGGTCAGGTGCATCTTATAGTCCGAAAAATACGGTATAACCATCTTAGTCTGGAGTTTAGCCACGAAAGCCATGTTAACACTATCAACTATCTAAATGTCACAATGGTGGGTAATTACGGTACATCACGGGCAGCGCACAAACTTGCAACTTTTTAGAAAGAGCGTGCTGGTAACTCTCTTCATTCAGCTACAGGTTGTCACCCTACACACATGATACGATCGATTCCGGTGGGGTGAATTCATTAGAGCACGGCACAATTGCTCCACTGCAGACAGCTTCAATAAGGGAATATTGAATAAGACATTATCGCTTACAGACCTAAAGAAAGAGGATACCAGGATTGGCATATTAATGAAGTATTTCTATAGCCTATAAAAGAAGCATACATACACTCCGCAATAAAACAGCTGCTAATAAACATCAGCATAAGTCTAATGGTTCCTAGTGTTGCTCACGAATATTCGCATTGCGAATATTCGACTCGAATATAGCATATTCGAGAAATCGCGCTATATTTCGAATTTCGCGGTGAATATTCGCAATTCCGAATATTCGCATTTTTTCAATTTGATTTTTAAAACAGATCACATCCTATCGACGTCTAAAAGCATTGCTGGTATGATTAGAGACCCTGGGCCGAGTAGCTAAGCTGAGGCGATCCTTTTATGTTGCCAAATTGAAAAAAAAAAAATTGCGATTTTTCGCTATTGCGAATTCGAAAATGATTGCGAATTTTCGATAACTGTGGTAGGAGAACTCTGATTGTCTCTGATGCAAAAGGGGGGGGCTTTGTGTATGTTTCTGTTATGAATATTTGTATGTTTGATATTATTATTTTTTGTAAGAAGGAAAAAATTGCGCATACCTTAAAAAAGGGGAGAATACAGCAGCAACTCAAAAATGTTATACAACATAAATTAATACAAGACAGAAAATGGAGTCGCTCTATAAGAATAAAAAATATGTCTAGTGACAAGACATGTGGGCAAATTATAAAATAAGCAAGCGCAAATAACTTGTGAAATACACAGTGAAACAAATATATAAAGAAATATAGTCCCAATAATAGAAAAATAATCTTTCATAAAAATGTCTTTGATATGTGAAGTGAAAAAAAGTCCAAAGCATGCAGCATGAACGTGTTCAATCTTCAAGGTGTGTGTTTGACAAATGGCTGTGACAGATGGATAGAGTAAAGAATCACCACCAATGCAAAACACTTTTTATTTTCTATTGTAAAATATCAAGAATATTCTGAGCCAATCAGAGTGCTCCTTCCGCATTTGCCGAATATTCACAATTATTTTGTATTGTAAAATATCACGAATATTCTGAGCCAATCAGAGTGCTCCTTCCGCATTTGCCGAATATTCGCAATTATTTTGTATTGTAAAATATCACGAATATTCTGAGCCAATCAGAGTGCTCTTACAGCATTTGTCAAAATTGCGCAATAAATATCGCATTCGCATGTTGCGATATTTCGATAAAATATCACGAATATTCTGAGCCAATCAGAGCGCTCCTCCAGCATTTCTCGAAATTGCGCAATAAATATCGCATTCGCATGTTGCGATATTTCGATAAAATATCACAAATATTCTGAGCCAATCAGAGCGCTCCTCCAGCATTTCTCGAAATTGCGCAATAAATATCGCATTCGCATGTTGCGATATTTCGATAAAATATCACGAATATTCTGAGCCAATCAGAGTGCTCCTACCGCAGTTATCAAAAAATCGCAATTATTTTCGCATTCGCAATAGCGAAAAATCGCAATCATTTCATTTCGATAAAATATCACGAATATTCGAATTTAGCGAATATATCTCGAATATTCGAATATATATTCGAGATATATCGCGAAATCGAATATGGCATATTCTGCTCAACACTAATGGTTCCTAACGTCTTGTGGATTTTTTCCTTGAATACTAGATTTCCAGATGGGATATAGATCTATTCTTGAAGTAATCTTCTATAGCTATAGGCCCAGATTCACAGAGAGCAAGGCGCACATTACGCCGCCGTAGAGTAACCAATGTACGCTACGCCAACGCAACACAGAGAGGCAAGCAATGCATTCAGCAAGCCAGTGCTCCCAACGCTGCGCCATCGTGGCGTGGGATTCGAAGGCGTACGCCGGCGTAGGTGGAAGTGGGCGTGAACCATGCAAATGAGGCGTGACCCCATGCAAATGATGGGCCGAGCGCCAGACAGATACGCACGTAAACTACGCCCTGCCAGACACACGTCCAATGTAAAATACGCCGGTTTGTGTTCCTTGGTGCAGACCTTTGCATGTCTTCTGCTGGGTTGCACCTCCTTTATGAGGAATAACTTTATGCTGGACGTTCAACTTATGCGCACCTCGCGTAGCCTGCGTCGGGCACACGCAGGTTCATGAATCGTCGTATTTCCCTCATTTGCATGTTTGAATGGCTAATCATTGGGAGCGGCAACATGCACCCAGCCTAAATGTGCACCCACCCTACGCCGGCGTAAGCAAGCTACGTCGGCGGGGTGTAGCCTGGTTTTAGGCACATATCTGTTGGTGGGTCTGGCGCACAGATACAACGGCGCACATTTGCACTTACGTCGGCATAACTTGTTATACGTTGGCGTAAGTGCTTTGTGAATCTGGGCCATAGTTTTCTGAATATGTTTTAGTTTAAGGCGTCTTTTTAATCGCTGAGGAATGTTGTTTAGATAGATAATACTATAATATAATGTTTTCTAGATGGGTGACAACATTTCACATATTTTGATACTTTTTTTCCCCAGAATGGGTCACATACCATGTGATTACTATCAAGTGCTGCTTTTTTCTCTGTCCACTGAATAGACTTGACTCTATTTAATTGAATATTTGTTTTTAGTGTAGTACCCACCCTCAAATGAGGTGTATAGTGTCTACATATGTCTTTCATTTGTAAAGATATGCTGTGGTCAAGGCTTTGTGCCGAACCATGTGGCTGAGCCCATATCCACCCTGTTGTTGGAGTATTTGTGGTATATTAATCAGTGGACAGTTCCCCCACTAGAAAATGGACAAACCTTGTAGGACTTAACTCTGTGATTTTGTCAGACTCCTATGTTTAAAAATGGCCAACACTGCAGGCCAAGCCTCGTTCTAATGTAAAAATGGACACTCGATCGGAAGCTTCACTTTCAAGTCAATATGGTCGGCGCCCTGCTCCAAAAATAGCCTCATTCTGAACACATGATGGCAAGTTTAACATTAATCAAGCCTTACTATTGGCCACCTTTTTCACAAGAAAGGGAGGCTAAACCACCACTAGTCAAGCCTCGCTCTCGGCCGAGAGCCGCTGCCTGGCCCATAGAAGAACCATAGTTATCCTGCAGAATGAGCGGCCAACCATACAGGTGTATGGGGCTAAATAAAAGAAACCATCAATTATGTCTTTGTAATTTAGAAAAATTTACATATATGGCCACAAGATCCATTATATCTTATAAAATGATTAAAAAACAAAGGGAATCAATAATGAGTATATATGAAAAAAGTAAAAAATTGTATGTGTATATATATATATATATATATATATATATATATATATATATATATATATATGAGGAAGGGAAAACATCTTGCTGAATAATGATACATAGAACAAGGACATCAAATTTATATTCATATGAGAAGAGACGTAATTAACCTAAATATGGTCAGAAGTCACAGAAAAACCTGGTAATGAGCATGTGTGGGTTCATGCGTTTGAAATGAATGCATTATTATCAATGTTTAAATTAAATGGGCTATAGGACTTCAGTTCATAAATCTAAGGCCCCGTACACATGACCGAACATGTCTGCTGAAACTGGTCCGCGGACCAGTTTCAGCAGACATGTTCGGCCGTGTGTATGGCCGACCGGACAGGTTTCCAGCGGACATTTGTCCAGCCGACCGTTTTGCAGTGGACAAATGTTTCTTAGCATGCTAAGAAACATGTCCGCTGGAAGCCTGTCCGTCGGACATGTTCGGTCGTCTGTACAGACTCACCGTACATGTCCGATCGGCCGCCATTCCTCGCATGCGTCAAATCACTTTGGATTTCTGTCTGATGGTGTGTACAACCATCAGACAAAAATCTCCGGGCGGACAGTCCGTCCGTCTGTACGAGGCCCAACAGGTTTCTCATCGAGAAACCCCTCCAATGTGCCTCTAGGATCTTTTAGGGATGAGCTTTATGTTCGACTCGAACATGAGTTCGACTCGAGCATTGCCTGTTCGCCCGTTCGCCGAACAGCGAACAATTTTGGGTGTTTGCGGCAAATTCGAAAAGCCACGGAACACCCTTTAAAAAGTCTCTGGGAGAAATCAAAAGTGTTAATTTTAAAGGTTAATATGCAAGTTATTGTCCTAAAAAATGTTTGAGGGCCCGGGTCCTGCCCCAGGGGACATTTATCAATGCAAAATAAAGTTTTAAAAACTGAAGTTTTATCAGAAGCAGTGATTTTAATAATGCTTAAAGTGAAACAATAAAAGTGAAATATTCCTTTAAATTTCAAACCTGTGCGGTGTCTAAAGTATGCATGTAAAGTAGCACATTTTCCCGTGTTTAGAACTGTCTCTGCACAAAATGTAATTTCTGAAGGAAATAAAGTAATTTAAAACTACTCACGGCTATTCATGAATTGCCGGTCCCGGCAATACAGAGAAAGGTCATTGAAAACAATGACATGGGTCCCCTCCCAATCCATTACCAGGCCCTTTGGGTCTGGTATATATATTAAGGGGTTCTGAACCCCTGCCATTTTTTTCAATTACTTTTTATCTTATTGCCAGGACCCGTCAATTCATTAATAGTGCAAGTAGTTTTAAATTACTTGTTTCCCCTTAAAAATGACATTTTGTGCAGGGAACCAACATTTAAAAAAAAAAAGGTGGGGGTCCCCCCAAATTCCATATCAGGCCATTCAGGTCTGGTATGGATATTAAGGGGAACCCTGTGTAATTAACAACAAATGGTATGGGGTTCCCCCAAAAAATCTATTTTAAGGGGAACTCTGTGCCAGAATAAGAAAAAAAGGCGCGGGGTTCCCGAAAAAATCCATACCAGACCCTTATCCGAGCACACAACCTGGCAGGCCACAGGAAAAGAGGGGGAATGAGATAGCACCCCCCCCCCCTGAACTGTACCAGGCCACATGCCCTCAACATGGGGAGGATGCTTTGGGGATCTTGCAGTGCACAATGGATTTTCCTTTAGTAAATCAACCCCTATGTTCCTTCATGACCTTCCTTATATTTTTAATGTGCTCATTAATCCTTACTGAGAAAGAGCGTATAGTCCTCCCTACATATTGCTTACCAAAAGGACAGCAGATGAACAAGGACATCAGACAGCAGGTAAACAAAAGGCTATACAACCACTTCAAGGACATGGAAAAAGGATGGCTTCTTGGAGGGGTCAAGTACATTTGGGGCAACTCTGAGTTGTAAATATAGGTCCCCTCTACAAATAACATTATTTTTTTGGGCAAAAGTGGATTTTTACATTTTTAAGGACTGCCCGATGCTTAGTTATTATGTTCTCAATTTTATTGTGTTGCATAGAATATGATGTGATCATCGACCATCTATGTTGGTCAGACTTGCTCACTCCACCCTCTATATTTTGCAACAAATCCTCTCTATTGGTATCCCTTACTGATCCAATGAGGGATAACCCTTTTGAAGAAAGCAATAATTTAGAATGAAAGACTGGCTGTCAAAGTCCCTAACATCCATGCAGTTGCCACGCTGTCTCATAAATTGACCACAGGGAACTGCACAGAGCCAAGCTTAATGGTGACAAATGTCCATGGGAATGTATGCATTTCTATTTCTGGATTTAAAATGTGTATGGGTCAATAATTTCTGACCCACCACTTCAATTTCCAAATCAAAATAATGAATAGGGTGATAAGGAGCTGCAAAAGACAAAGAGATCCTTCTGTGGTTTTCAATAAGATCGTCCATAAAGGACTTTAGTGACTGAAAGCTGCCATTCCATAGGAGGAGGATGTTGTCTATATATCTTGCCCACAGTAGCAACTCAGGTCTGCCATAGGCATAGACAACATCCTTCTCCCACTTGACCATAAAGAGGTTTGCCAGACTGGGGGCAAACTTGCCCCCCATGGCTACCCCCTTCTTTTGAATAAAAATATTTGGGTCAAACCAAAAATAATTGTTTGTTAATAACATTTTTATTGAAAATTTTTCATTAACATACAAATAGAAGTCATAAATCCACAAAGAAAACAGAAACTTTGCATGAATGTATGATAAAGGTACAGGTCAACATATACACCTCAGCTTATAGGGAAAAAAACAGATTGCATAATAAATCATAGTGTACTGGCTGGTGTACTGTAACCACCTCTCACAGCCCGTCCTGCAGTCTCCATCACGGACAGTCATAGCTGGGGGTATAGTAAAGCAGATGTTGACTTACAACAAGGAGAAGTTAGAAATACAATAATAAGTAGGAGGGACTAAAGTAAAAGGGGAAGGGGAAGGGAACTAGGACGAGATGGACCTCAAGTATTAAACAAAATAAGGCATAATAGTAGTGATAGTTGCACCAGGGCGTGTTGGAAACCTCTACTAGCTCTAAGTTATAATTAAGGATTCAGTCAACCAAAGGTAAGCTCACTCCTTGTCCCACTCACTCCAAATCTGCCATCTTCTATCAAAGCTTCTCCTCTGACCAGCTTTGGAAGCTATTAGGGATTCATACACGTAATTGTTGCGCGTAGAAGTGATTACATCTGAGAGGTTAGGGACTACATTGGACTTCCAATTCCGAGTGATAAGCGATCTTGCTGCTAGCAACAGATGTGTCACCACAGTTCGGAATTGTGGGGGGAAAGAGTCAATGTTCAAACTCAGCAGGGCCAACGCAGGCCCTGGTCGAGTAAGGACACTTGTAATTGAGGAGACACATCTGAACACACTATTCCAGAAGCTTGTTAAGTGTTTGCACTTCCAGAAAACATGCATAATGTTTCCCACCTCTCCGCAACCTCTCCAGCACGAAGGAGAATTATCTTGAGAGAACTTGGACATCCTATATGGCGTAAGGTACCATCTTAGGGAAATCTTCTGGGCAAGTTCCCAGTGGTTGGTACATTTAGAGGCCTTATATACAGAATTAAGAGCCAATTGCCACTGCAAATCTGTAAAGGTACTGCCCAAGTCCTCCTCCCATTTCAGGAACGGAGGGGATTTGACAAAGGTACGCCTGTGCTGGAGTAAGTTATAAAAAAGGGGAATCCCTTTGGTGGGAGGGGTAGAGGACGAAACGAACTTCCAAACGGGTTCCGGAAGGTTGTACTCTGTGGTTATTGACAGACTTAAGGAAATGGGATACTTGGCGGAATTTGTATACTTCTGTCGGAGAGAGGTTGTATGTAGATTGAAGAGACTGGAAAGAGGCTAGGCTGCTACCACTGAATAAATTTGAGATATGGGTAATACCCTTGTTCCTCCAGCTAGTGAGGCTAATATTGGGAATGGCACTCGTCGGGGTTTCAATGGGAACTGGCACCTCCACCATTACATCCCGGGGATCAGAGATGTCACCAAGATCCCTCCAGGCCTCCATGGAGGCCCGAATTCATAAGGGAAGCCGGTGCAAGGGAAGAGGTCGCATCCTGTCCAGATACAGCAGGGAGACCAAGTCCATAGAGGGGCTTAATGCCCGTTCGATGCTGCACCAGGGGACTACCGGGGGGTCAGTGAACCATGACTTAAGTTGATTCAGGAGGGATGCGCGGTAATAGTCATGTATGTCCATGAAACCCATAACACCCATAGGAGATATTGCTAAATGACTGTAGGACTTCTTGGACGTGGGGAAGCGATTTAGTTGGGGATGTAATGGACAGAATGATATCATCGGCAAACAGATTGATTTTGTGGGGTGTACCGTGAATAGAGAAACCTGTGATGTGAGGATGGGCTCTAATTTTTTCGGCCAGTGGTTCAATCAAATGGTTGAATATTGAAGGGGACAGGGGGCACCCCTGACGCGTCCCATTTGAGTTATGGAAAGGTCGGGAGAGGCAATTAGAAGTATAGACCTGGGCTGAGGGGTGGGAGTAGAGGGCTAGGATAGATGACATAATAGGGCCCTGGAACCCAAATTTAGCTAGGGTGTGGGACATGTAGGTCCAGTGGACCCTGTCAAACGCCTTCTCCGCATCCAAAGAGAGGAGCAGAGAAGGCTTCCGAGAGGCCCATGCGTGCTGAACCACCCCAATAATCCTGTGAGTGGCATCTGACGCCTGTCTACCTGCAGGGAAGCCGGATTGGTCCGGATTAATTAAAGATGGTATAACAGCTAGAAGCCTATGAGCGAGAATTTTGGCATACAGCTTAACATCAGTATTTAAAAGTGAAATGGGGCGAAAGTTGGAGGGAGCATCAGGAGGTTTACCAGGTTTGGGGATGGTAATGATATAGGCGGGGCACGGATCCCACCAAACGTTCTGTAATAATCGTTCGGTAGGCCATCGGGACCATTTCCGCTTCAGTAATGGGTGCGTTTAAAGCTTGTAGTTGTGTAGGTGACAGGGTAGGGAGAGACAGATCAGTCAGAAATTTCTGTATGTCATGATCTGAGGGCTGCAGGGTGTTGCTATCTTCTTTTATATTGTATAGGGACGAGTAGTAGTCAGCAAAAGAATTGGCAATGTCTTTCGGATCGTACAACTTGCTGTTATTAGTTGGGCTGCGTATGAAAGGAATTTTCATACGCGTCCTCTGGTCCGTCAGGCGATGCGCCAAGAATTTGCCAGCCCTGTTTCCAGAGGAGTAGTACGTCAGCTTCAGGGCATTAACGTATTTACTATGGGATTCTAAAAGTAGGCGTCTTAGGTCACATCTGAGAGCAACCAATTTGTTTGACAGATCCAGACTAGGCGAGGCCTTATTCTGCAATTCCAGAGATCTGATCTCTTTCAGGAGAAGGTCTACCTTCAGATTTATCTGGCGTTTTAATTTTGAGCTAATTTGGAGTAAAATGCCCCTAATAAAGGCCTTATGGGCACACCACATGACCGACGGATCAAATACCGATCCTTCATTCAACTCAAAAAATTCTTTCAGATGCTTGGTAATACTGTTTACCTGGGCCTGCGTCTGAAACACTCCAGCATTGGCCCTCCATATGAAAGCAGGGCTGGGGGCCATCTCCTCCACCAGTGAGATAGAGACAGGTGCATGGTCTGACCACGAGATGTCGTGAATGGTGGAGGAGGTGACCGCCCGAAGCAGAGTTCTATCAACAAGTACCATGTCAATACGGGAGTAAGAATTGTGCCTGGAGGAGTGAAAAGAGTAATCCCGTTCATTAGAGTGTTGACACCTCCAAACATCATAGTAATCCTCCCTAATTAGAGCAGGATGCAATGAAGGGAGAGGGCGTTTGGACCTGGATGTTGTGTCAATACTATAGTCAACTGTCATGTTGTAATCACCACATATAATGACATTACCTTTTTTAACCGCTAGAAGTTTTTTAAAGACCTTATTTACAAACCTGACCTGATTGACATTCGGGGCATAAAGATTCACAATCGTGTAAGTGCGATTATTAAATTCCCCCACCAGGATCACAAATCTACCAGCCGGGTCAGATATTACTTCGCCCAGCTTGAACGTCACTGAGTCTCTAATGATCGTGATGATCCCTCAATGCTTCCTATTAGGTGCAGAGGCAAAAAACATATGGGGGTAGTTCTTATGCTTGAAGCAAGGGGGTTTGGAGGAAAGAAAATGGGATTCCTGTACACACAAGATGTCCGCCTGTAGCTTCTGGGCCTCCTTCCACAAGGACAACCTCTTCACAGGGTGATTTAACCCGTGAACGTTAACACCATGGTGAGGGGGGGTAATGAAGAAACAGTACCTCAGGTTGAAGAAATTGACTTAGCGTAGATTAAATCCAAGGCGTCGTTTCCGGGGGCGGAGGTCCCGCCAC
The DNA here is from genome assembly GCF_905171775.1 of Rana temporaria. Classification (NCBI taxonomy): domain Eukaryota; kingdom Metazoa; phylum Chordata; class Amphibia; order Anura; family Ranidae; genus Rana; species Rana temporaria. Next base: position 18,453,521 of record NC_053489.1, on the reverse strand, counting down.
ATCCTGGTCAGTGGGGTGAACTCCATCTCTCGACAAGGGGAAAAGAAAAGCAAAAAGAATAATAAGAGAGAAGCAAAAAACAAAGCCACAGGGAACAGTGGCATTCAGGCAACAGTTCGGTCAGAGCACACAAGAGTAGTAAAAAGGGAGATTCAATGTTGAATCTGAGAGCAGGAGTACTGCTCATTTAACACGGAGGAGGAAACATCAAAGTAAGTAGGGATTAGGTAGCATGACGGTGTATTCATATCCAAGGCACTTAGGAGGACCGCTTTTTGCACTTCTTCTTGTGGGACGCCAGGTGCCACAAGTCCTGGGTGGCGACTTTGGAGGTCGAGGGCGGGTCGCCCTCCACCCGCTCTGGGACAATTTATTTATTTATTTATTTATTAAAATTCTTAAAAGTACAAAGTACAGAAAACACAGTCAGTTACCCGTAAGCCTCGATGCGCCGCGAACAACAATACAGCCACAACCAAAAAAAAACACATCAGCCAGTGGAACAGTTCAAAATTAAAAGAAGTTAACAGACTAGAAAACTATAAAAGCCTATGTAATTCCATAGTCTTGAATAAAAAGCTTAGTTTTTAATAACTTCCGGAACTTAAAAAGATAATTCTCAAGCCTTAATTTTAAAGGCAGGGAGTTCCAAAACTGGGCTCCCTGAACCGCACTTGTCCTCCCTCCACATTTTTTCTTTAGAAATTTAGGAATCACCAATGTTTCCAAATTAGCCAACCTTAAGGTACGGTTAGGCACATACTTGGTGAATTTTTCCTGCAGGTACACTGGCCCCTTGCCATGAATGGCCTTGTGCACCATACATCCAGTCTTAAACAGAACCCGTTCCTTCACGGGTAGCCAATGCAAGGCTCTCAACGATGGGGTGATGTGGTCACGATGACCCACACCCGTAAGTAGTCTTGCAGCGGCATTCTGAATAAGCTGTAGTTTGTGCAAGATGTTATTAAGAAGACCCAGGTACAAGGCATTGCAGTAATCTTAACGACTTCCGATAATGGAATATTCCAGGACCGAAGGAGAGCAAGGCCCTCTGTGAGGTTGTTGACCACTGATGAGTGGTTGTCTCTCGTGACAGTAAGTTTGGCTGGATAGCCCCATCTGTACACAATGTCATGGTTGCATAAGGCCTTACTAACTGGCAGAAGGGACCTACGTCTCTGCATCGTAAATTGGGAGAGATCTGCGAATAGCTGAATAGAAGCGTACTGAGCAAGTGGGCCCTTGTTCTTCCTGAAGGACATCATGAAGCGCTCCTTAATTTGAAAAAAATGTACCCGCATCAGGACATCCCTGGGGATACTATCAGGGAGATGCGACGGCTTAGGCAGGCGGTGTATCCTGTCAATAGCCAGATCTGCGTCCGAGAGTTCAGGGACAAGCGACCTCATGAGGTCTTGTGCATATTGCTGCAATTGGTGAGGGACGACAGACTCAGGGACACCATGGATCTTAACGTTATTTCTCCTGGATCTGTCCTCCAGGTCAGAAACCTTTGCCTTGAGCCATGTCAGTTCATCAGCTTGGTCATTGTGGGCATCCACCAGTGAGTTATAGGAGGAGGCAAACTCCCCCATCTTCTGCTCCACATGATCCACCCTGCCTCCTAGCTCCTGGACATCAGCTTTGAATCCTCTCATGCACTCCATCATGTCAGCGTGGAGGGAGCTGCGGAGAGACACCAACATGTCCTTCAGCATGGTGTCTGATAAGGGCTTGTCAGCGGTGGGGAAGGAGTTAATGGCCTCCGCGAGCTCCCTGGTGTCATTCAGGGAGTCCTGTGTGATGACTACCTTCCCGCCGGAGCACTCGGGGGAAAGCCGCAGTTTGGACTTGGCTGGGCTGCGCACCAGCGGTGTGGAGGCCTCCGGAGACCTGTGCGCCTCTCCTGGCTGGGGATTAGGGCTTGCTGGGGCAGAGCTAGAGCCGCTGGAGGAGGATGGCGAGGCGCCGTCGGCGCCATCTTGGACTAGGCCACGAGGAGTCAGAGGGAAGAAGTGGGAGAGCTTCTGTACCTGCGGCAAAGTTTTCTGTTTGCGGGCCATCCCAGGAGGCTAGGCGGTCCGGCGGAGCGATCCAGGTAGGTTAGAGTCGTTGTTGGTGCCTCGATGTGTCGTTTCCCCTACAGTTGGCACGGAGCACTCTGCCTAGACGTCCATGCAGAAGCTTGGCAGCCAGCCCCCCCCCCCCCAAAAAAAAAAATTGTGAATGGTAGAAAATGCAGCAAACACATGATTAAGTCCTTCTGGATATGTGGAATTCCCCCTTCTCTAGATAATTAATACTCAACAGTCTCAGACCCCCAACCAGTGGCGTCACTAGGGTTGGTGTCACCTGGTGCGGTAAAATTTGGTGTCCCCCCCCCCCCCCCCAATAAAAAATTTCAAATATTTTTTACCCTACTGTTTGCTCTCTGTTCTCCTTTCTTCCCCTTTTCTCTCTCTCCCTATCCATCTTTCTTGTGCGTTCTATCCCTTCTTCTTTCTCTCCATTTTTCTTTGTCCCCTCCCCCCACCTCTCTTTCTCCAGAACCGGAATTCACATCTCAGGAGCCTATAGGCCAGGGGCGTACCTAGAGCATTTGGCACCCAGGGCGGATCCAATATCTGGCACCCCCCCCCCCACGTTAAAAAGGCAAAAACACCCCACTGTGCCCCCTGCATACCTCTGCATCCTTCAATATCTTTTTGTTACTACTGTGTACCCCTCTCCACAACTGCACCTCTGGACCACTTTACATTGCACAGTACCCTGCACCCCTTTACATTACACAGCCCCCTGCATCACTGGACCCCTTTACATTACACAGCCCCCTGCATCACTGGACCCCTTTATATTACACAGCCCCCTGTATCACTGGACCCCTTTACATTACACAGCCCCCTGCATCACTGGATCCCTTTAAAATTACACAGTACCCTGCATCACTGGACCCCTTTAAAATTACACAGCACCCTGTATCACTGGACCCCTTTACATCTCACAGCCCCCTTCACCTCTGGACCCTTTTACATTACACAGCCGCCTGCACCTCTGCACCCCTTTACATCACATAGCCCCCTGCACCTCTGGACCCTTTTACACTACACAGCCCTCTGTACCCCTTTACATTACACAGCACCCTGCACCTCTGGACCCTTTTACATTACAAAGCCACCTGCACCTGTGGACCCCTTTACATTACACAGCACCCTGCATCACTGCACCCCTTTTACATTACACAGCACCCTGCATCACTGGACCCCTTTACATTACACCGCACCCTGCATCACTGCACCCCTTTTACATTACACAGCCGCCTGCACCTCTGCAGCCCTTTACATCACATAGCCCTCTGCACCTCTGGACCCTTTTACACTACACAGCCCTCTGCACCCCTTTACATTACACAGCACCCTGCACCTCTGGACCCTTTTACATTACACAGCCACCTGCACCTCTGGACCCTTTTACATTACACAGCACCCTGCATCACTGCACCCCTTTTACATTACACAGCACCCTGCATCACTGGACCCCTTTACATTACACAGCACCCTGCATCACTGCACCCCTTTTACATTACACAGCCGCCTGCACCTCTGGACCCCTTTACATTACACAGCACCCTGCATCACTGCACCCCTTTTACATTACACAGCACCCTGCATCACTGGACCCTTTACATTACACAGCACCCTGCATCACTGCACCCCTTTTACATTACACAGCCGCCTGCACCTCTGCAGCCCTTTACATCACATAGCCCCCTGCACCTCTGGACCCTTTTACACTACACAGCCCTCTGCACCCCTTTACATTACACAGAACCCTGCACCTCTGGACCCCTTTACATTACACAGCACCCTGCATCACTGGCCCCCTTTACATCTCATAGCCCCCTGCACCTCTGGACCCTTTTATGTTACACAACACCCTGCATCACTGCACCCCTTTTACATTACACAGCCACCTGCACCTCTGGTCATGTCAGCTAAAAAAAAAAAAAAAAAAAAAAAAAAATGTTTTTTTTTTTTTAAATCAGGATGGTGTCACCCCTCTAGTGGGTGTCACCCGGTGCGGCCCGCACCCCCCGCACCCCCCTAGCAACGCCACTGCCCCCAACTAATGGTAAATACATGTATATAATGATGCTATATTGGCTGTGGCTAATAGGACACCCTGGTTGATAGTGATTCCTAGGATGAGTTTAATTACATCCTTGGTGTCCTTTAAATGTGAAGGCATAGTCTTAACCATTGGTTGTAGATAAACGTCCACATACCTGTCAATTCTACTGTCAATGTTTTTTATTGAAAATTTCAGATACAAAAATGCATAGATAAAACAATGTCTAAAATATAGATACTTTATTCCAGCAGAGATGTAAAACAAAGAACATAGCAGTTTCTACAGTGTGATACTAGAATCCAACATGTGTATTCTCTTCTGTAGAAAGCGGTGGGATAGAGATATAGCAGACATAGCTTTATGACATTCAGGTTTTAGAGAGACAAAAATGCTTAAAAGTTGTGTCACTGAAAACCCAAACAGACTGGAAGTGATCAACAATGATAGAGTATCCCTATTGGGTGGCTCTCACACAGGCATGTAGGGTCGTCAGAATTGCGATTTTTCACTAATCAAGCATCTACATGAAGTGTGAGGAACGCCCCTGGGGGATAAGCAAAGTGTTTAAAAACCCACAGAATAGTATTTATATAGAGTTCAGGGTTGGCTGGTAGCTGTCCAAAAGTTCTCATTACTGGAAATCCATCTTAGGGGTCCTGTCCCAAGTGGTCCAAGAACCTAGACCTACTGGGAGGGAGCCCATAAGCCCTATATCAGTGGTTCTCAACCTTACTAGTGCCGTGACCCCTTGATAACATTTCCCAAGTTGTGGGGACCCCCAACATTAAAATTATGTTCGTAGCGTGGGTTGTCAGCACCCAAGGCAAGACAAGACAATTCATTTGTGCCCCTAACCCATTGACATTTAGCGCTCAACAAGTTACTTCCAGTCGTACGGTATTAAAACCTGTTATGGTACATTTTAGGATGTAGCACTCTCTCTTTGTTCTCTTTCTTTGCCTTTTATCTCTCTCTATCCTAATTTTTTTTTTCTACCTACCCTCTCTCTAGCCATCTTTCTTATTATTTCTCTCCTTTCTCTTTGTTCCTCTCACCCTTTTCCTCTCCATTGCATGTACTGTATTCTCTATTTTTATTCCTTTTCTTACTCCTTGGTGGGGAGGTGGGGGTGGGAACAGTGGCAGTGCTAGGGGGGAGTTCTGATCAGCCAACTTAGATGCTCTTGATCAAGGTCATCTGCTGATCTGAGAACTGTAGTGTGACTTTTAATGGCAACTATATAATCACAGGTAGGCGTTACTCACTGTATCTCCGACTTTGTGGTGTCTCGTAGCAGTAAAAGCTTTTCCGAAATCAGGAGATAGGGTCTCCTCCACTTCACATTCCTCACCAGTCAGCTGACCCCTAGTCTCTGCCTCCCAGCCATGCTGTGAACTGAATGAGTGGCTGCAAAGAGGCTGAGTGGGTGGCCACAGGGTCCAGGAACAGCCCAGCTGGGTGGCCACGGCTTCAGGAACAGCAAATGATTTGGTGACCCCTGGCAAATCATCATTTGACCCCCAAGGGGGTCCCGACCCCCAGGTTGAGAACCACTGCCCTATATGGAGTTTATTCTTCACAAAGGCAAATGGCAACAGTTATACAATTTGAATATCAAACTTTGATGCCTGTTAGGCCAGACAAGGAAAAAGGAGAAAAGTAGAGTTGAGTAGAAGGTAGAGGGTTAAGTGTGTAGGAGAACAGAAAATAGTGCCTGCCAATTCTAGCTGTCACTGAGTCTATCCTACTAATAATGGGATGACTTAGGGGGTTAACAGGGTCATTGTGGACCTTAGGTAAATAGCAAATAGTGGAGATTATTTGGCTAAAGGCACTAGATACGACTTTTCTTTCTTATCAATCATATTTTTACAATACCCCTCAATAATTGTTTTATTTCAATAACTCCTTTTTATAGGAAGAGGTGGGGTCCCTAGTAAGTGGTTCATAAGTATCCTGATCATTGAGAATCGTATACATTTCTTGTAGGTAGTCCTGTTTGCCGAGGACCACTATGCCCTCCTCCCTTTATCCGCAGAGCGGACAACTAAATCTTTCCGTTCACATAGGGCCAGATCCACAGCCCCGCAGCGCAACGTAACTTAACAGATTTAAGTTACACTGCCGCAAATTTCCTAAGTTAGGTATCGATCCACAACACACTTACCTGGAAATTTGCGGCGGTGTAACTCAAATCCGTCCGGCGCAAGGCGTTCCTAATCTAATGGGGCGAGTCCCATTTAAATTAGGCGCGCTCCCGCGCCGGACGTACTGCGCATGCTTGTGACGCAAATTTCCCGACATGCTTTGCGCGATGTGACGTCATTTTTTGATCAGCGCGGCGCGTAGCATATTTCCGTATTCCCGTACGGCTTACGCAATCGGCGTAAAATTTAAAAATTTGACGCGGGAAAGACGGCCATACTTTGCACAGCAGTACGCCTGCTGTGTAAAAGTAGGGCTGGTTTACAAAAGCGTAACTAAGCGACGGGAAACTAACGTAGCGGCGACGTAGCGAACGCGAAAAAGCTTTAAGGATCGACGTAACTCCTCATTAGCATACCCGACTGCATCTTAAGATCCGGCAGTGTAAAACTATTACACCTGCCGGATCTTCTGTCTATCTCTTGGAAACTGATTCTGTGGATCAGTTCCAAAGATAGAAACAGGTATACGACGGCGTATCAGTAGATACTCTGGCGTATCCCTTTTGAGGATCTGGCCCATAGTCTCTTGACTATGGATCTTGGAAAGACTTTTTTTTTTTAAGTTAATCTAAATCTCTTAGAACTAAGTCCTTGAAAACACTGATGGAGGGTGCTACTGGGCCTGGGAATGAACAGTAGACGCATTTAATAGGCCAGAACATACTATTTCCAGATTATTCCTTTTCATTGTTCCAGGTTCTAGAATTTGATAACAAATATTGCTGTAAATTTATTTAACAGATATATTTATGCAATCAATGAATGTATGAAACTTGTCAAGCTTTTTTGGTGGTGCAAAATTGAGGCCCTTATCTAATATCCTGGTTTCTTCTTTAGAGAGTGTTAACTTAATCAGATTAACCACTTAAGGACCACTTCACGCCGATATACGTCGGCAGAATGGCACGGCTGGGCACAATCACATACCCGTACGTGATTCCTTAAGCCCAGCCGTGGGGTCGCGAGCGCGCCGGCGGCGGCATGCTTGTGACCCAGTCAGAAGCTCTGTGAGCTGAAAAATGGAGAGAGGTGTGTGTAAACACACCTTCCCTGTTCTTCGCTGTGGCAATGTCATCGATCGTCTGTTCCCTGATATAGGAAAAGACGATCAATGACGTCACACGTCCATCCCCGCCCTCCTACAGTTAGAAACACATATGAGGTCACACTTAACTCCTACAGCGCCCCCTAGTGGTTAACTCCTAAACTGCAATTGTCATTTTCACAGTAAACAATGCATTTTTATAACACTTTTTGCTGTGAAAATGACAATGGTCCCAAAAATGTGTCAAAATTGTCCGATGTGTCCGCCAACTATCCCCTATTTTGCGCAAACCAATCGATAAACGCTTATTGCGATTTATTTTACCATAAATAGGTAGAAGAATACATATTGGCCTAAACTGAGGAAAAAAACGTTTTTTTATATATTTTTGGGGGATATTTATTATAGCAAAAATGGATGTGATGGGGCGTGTTTTATGTAAATACGTTTTAAACCGACGTAAATTATGTTTTTTTTTCAACTGCGCATGCGCCGTCCGTGGGGGTATCCCAGTGCGCATGCTCGAAATTAAACCGGAACAAGCCAATGTTTACGACGGTCACGTCATTCTACGCAAAGCCCTATTCGCGAACGACTTACGCAAACGACGTAACATTTTCAAAATTCAACGCGGGAACGACGGCCATACTTAACATAGGATACGCCTCATATAGCAGGGGTAACTATACGCCGGAAAAAGCCGAATGCAAACGACGTAAAAAAAATGCGCCGGCCGGACGTACGTTCGTAGATCACAGTATCTAGCTAATTTGCATACTCGATGCGGAATTCGGCGGAAACGCCACCTAGCGGCCAGCGTAAATATGCACCTACGATCCGACGGCGTACTAAGACGTACGCCTGTCGGATCGATCCCTCATTCAGTCGTATCTTGTTTTGTGTATACAAAACAAAGATACGACGCAGGAACTTTGAAATTCCTTTGTGGATCTGGCCCATAGAATTTTATTCAAAATTGTCGCTCTATTTTTGTTTATAGCGCAAAAAATAAAAACTGCAGAGGTGATCAAATACCACCAAAAGAAAGCTCTATTTGTGGGAAAAAAAGGATGCCAATTTTGTTTGGGAGCCACGTCGCATGACCGCGCAATTGTTATTTAAAGCAACGCAGTGCCGAATCGCAAAAAGGGGCCTAGTCTTTTACCTGCATATTGGTCCGGGTCTTAAGTGGTTAAAGATGCCTGTCCCTCCTAAGACCTTCTTCTCTTTCCCTTATAACTTCTTTCCCCTCTAGTCCCTCTCTTTGCTCGGGATCCCTTTGGTTCCCTGGGAAAATCCTTTCTATTAAAATCAGATTGTTCTCTGTCATATTGATAATTGGGTTGGCCTTGGTTATAACTATAGGGCGGTCCATTAAAGGAATTTTTGGCTTATTTTTTCTTAAGAAATTTGGCCTATATTTCTGAAGAAAGACTTTTTTCACAAGAAAAACAACAAAAAAATAGTTTTATTATTATTTAGCAAACAATTAAAAAAAATTGCAGTGATTAAATATCACCAAAAGAAAACTCTATTTATGTGAAAAAACTAGACATGTGCACAGAAAATTTTTTAGTTTTTTTTGTTCCGTTTCGTATCATTCCGTAGGTTCGTTCCCGTTCGTTTTTCGTAAGACACCCGTTTTCCTGTTCGTTCCCGTCCGTTTTTCGTACGACACGATTTTTTCGTATTCCGATCGTTTCGTATTTTGGTTACCGTTTTATTTTCGTACATGCGGGATGGTTCGTTATTCTGTTTAATTCATGTTCGTTACTTGTTAGACAATAATTCTCGTGAATTTTCGTCATTTTGTACTTTTGTAAATATATCGCAGGATTCGCGGCACTTTTAACACACGGCTCATCCATATTAACTATTGTTAAGCCCCATACACTTGGTCAGACTTTTTTAACAACAAACATAAAAACGATTGTTTTACCGAACGTTCGTTCGTTTTTAAACTCCATCAGAAAACCATTTTTGGGTTCCAGGTTCAAAAGTCTGGCCAACTGATCTCTCCCTTCAGACGAAAATCCACAGAAAAGTTTATTTGGCTTTACTGTACTACTGTACTCAGCACAAAAGAGAAGCTGCTTCACTAACTACACTCACTGCCCATTCAAAAAAACGAAAATTACATCTTATAACAAAAGATTTGCATTCTGTATTTTGAAACCAAATTACGAACAGAAAAAAGGAATTCAGAATACAGAATGAAAATCTTTTGTTATAGATGTCATATGAACATACGACTGAAAATCAAAATACGAACAGAACAAGGATTCAAACAAAATACAGAATGCAAGTCTTTTGTTATAGATGTCATATTCGTTCTTTTGCCGTTTTCGTTTTGTCGTATTTTCGTCAGATCGTTCGTATTTGCGATTGTTCGTTATGCGACTCATTCGTAATCCCGTCGTTTTCGTATTTTGGTGCTTAAATTTTTTCGTATGTACACATTATTCTGCGGGTACGAAAATGAACATTTTCGTACGAAAATAACATTTGTACGAACGGGAATGCACATATCTAGAAAAAACGATAAAAATGTCATCTGGGTACAGCATTGCGTGACCTCCACAGTTGTCATTCAAAGTGTGACAGCGCTGAAAATTGGCCTAAAATAGAGGCCCTATCAACATGCAATAGAAAGCAACAAACACCCCAAATGAATGAAAGCCCCAAATTCTGCCCCCCAAAATGGATCTCAAACCTGAAAAATTCACTGTGAATTAATGGTAGAGGCAATGCTGAGACAAGGTTGGCACCCAGGAAAAAGATGCCAAAATGCACCCCACCTCATTCATAATGTGCAAGTTTACATGATCCTATGCCTAGCAGTAGCATGTTTGTCAGAAACACTGTGCAGCTCCTGATCTGGCAGTCAGGTCTTTCATTGACCTGAAAGTGCTTAGTTTTAATACTGAGCTCCTGCATTGCTCATGTGTTGTCGCTGTAGATTTTAAAAGGTTGCTATTAATAACAATTTGTGAGGGTAGATGCACACCAGATGAAGTAGGACTGTTCTGGGCAGGGGAGAGAGAACACAGCCCACACCACCTCCCAACATTTTCCTCCTCTCTTCTCCCCCCTCCCAGCACTGGACTGACAGGTGTAGTGATATCATTGGGCCAAATCCTCAAAAGAGATACAACGGAGTAACTGCTGTTACTCCGTCGTATCCCTGGTCCTAACTATGGAACTGATCCACAGAATCAGTTTTCCATAGTTAGGGAGTAGATCCGGCATGTGTAATTGAATTACACTGCCGGATCTTAGGATGCAGTACCACATCCGCCGCTGGGGGCATTTCGTGTCGAAATGCCGCCTCGGGTATGCAAATTAGCACTTACGGAGATCCACAAAGCTTTTCTGCTTCGTTTTTTCTCCGTAAGTATTAAGTTGCATACGCAAAATTAGGGCTGCTTTTACATGGTGTAAAGTTAGTACACCATGTAAAAGCAGACCCTTCTGTCTAGCGACGCGTTTTTTTTTCGAATTTGAATTTTTTTTCCGCGCCCTATCTTTTTTTTTTCCCGACGCAACTTTATTGACCCGTCACAATCCACAAAGCCTGACGTAACGTAATTTCGCGCTATGCACGTCAGGAAAATGACGTCACGAGCATGCGCAGTACGGCCGGCGCGGGAGCGCGCCTCATTTAAATGGGAATCGCCCCCATGAAATGAGGAACGCCTTGCGCCGGCGGAATTTAAGTTACACGGCCAGAAATTTCTAGGTAAGTGCTTTGTGGATCGGGCACTTAGGTAGAAATTTTAAGGCAGTGTAACTTAAATTAGAAATTCGCCGTTACGCCGTGTCTTTGTGGATTTGGCCCATGGTCTCTACTTCTGTTGGCCTTGTGACAGAAGAAAGGTGACCTCATCCCTACTGTAAACCATTGTGCCCAGGTCAGCCACCCCCCCATCCACTTCTTGCCCTGGCCCTAAGTAGAGGCAAATATGAACCTCATTTGTATTTATAGCACCTAGTTTATATAGCCTCAAGAGATATAGTGGAAAAAAGAATAATAATAATAATAATAGTAATCATCATAATAAAAATAATATGTGATTTCAGATTCCAGTATCTCGATGTTCAGATCCCTGTTTACCTGGCAGCAGAAAAAAGTTTGGATCTTCAATTCATAAATGTTGCTATGAGTGCGTCTCGTGTCCAGAGGGAGAGATCGCCAACATTTCTGGTAGAGTTTGTATTTGTTAGTAAGTTATTGTTGGACCGGACAGAAGGTACCCCTGTGGTTAAAGTGTATGTCAGGGAATAAGACATATGGGCCCAGATTCTCAACCGAGATACGACGGCGTATCTCCATATACGCCGTCATATCTCTGCGTTGAGCCGTCGTATCTATGCGACTGATTCTTAGAATCAGTTACGCATAGATATCCATTAGATCTGACAGGCGTAAGTCTCTTATGCCGTCAGATCTTAAGTGCAATTTTTTTTTGGCTCGCTAGGTGGCGCTTCCGTCGAAATCCACGTCGAGTATGCAAATTACCTAGATACGCGAATTCCCAAATGTACGCGCGGCCGACGCAGTAAAGTTACGATGTTTGCGTTAGGCTTTTCCCGGCGTAAAAAAGTTGCCCCTGGGTCTATGAGGCGCAGCCAATGTTAAGTATGGCCGTCGTTCCCGCGTCAAAATTTAAAAAAAAATGTTGTTTGCGTAAGTCGTCCGTGAATGGGGCTGGACGTCATTTACGTTAACGTCGAAACCAATGACGTACTTGCAACGTCATTTAGAGCAATGCACACTGGGATATTTTACGGACGGCACATGCGCAGTTCGTTTGGCGCGGGACGCACTTCATTTAAATGATACATGCCCCCTACCCGCGGAATTTGAATTCCGCCGGGTGATTTACGATACGCCGCCGCAACTTTACAGGCAAGTGCTTTGTGAATAAAGCACTTGCCTGAAAAACTTGCGGCGGCGTAACGTAAATGAGATACGTTACGCCCGCACAATTTTGCGCCGATCTACATGAATCTGGGCCATGAAGTACATCTCTGCAATGTGTGCACATGTTTTATCCTTTTAAAGACTCTGCAAGTACCGAAGTATACCTGTTGATCCTGCCAGAAATGTACTCAGCTCACAATTCCTCTTGTGAGCTGACACACAGCAGTTTTTGGAGAAACAATAACAGGGGTGCACTATACCCACTCACCAAACCCACTATGACCTAAAACTTCACTTTCATTCATAACTATCTAAAACTCATGATGTATAAAATTGAAGCTAGGCATGAAAAAATTCAGGTGTATAACCTTAAATATAAAATGTTGTCATGTTACATCCAAAATTTTTAATGTATTTAACCTGGGATTTTATGTGATAGACCAACACAAAGGGGCACATAATTGTGAAGTGGAAGGAAAATGATAAATGGTTTCATACATTTTTTACAAAAAAAAACATGTGAAAAGTGTGGGGGGCATTTGTATAGCGCCCCCCCCCCCCCGGAGTCAATACTTTGTAGAACCTCCTTTCACTGCAATTACAGCTGCAAGTCTTTTTGGGAATGTCTCTAACAGCTTTGCACATGTAGAGAGGGACATTTTTGCTCATTATTTTTAGCAAAATAGCTCAAGCTCTGTCAGATTGGATGGAGAGTGTATGTGATCAGCAATTTTCAAGTCTTGCCACAGATTCTCAATGTGATTTAGGTCTGGACTGTGACTGGGCCATTCTAACACATGATTATGCTTTGATCTAAACCATTTTATTGTAGCTCTGGCTGTATGTTTAGGCTGTATGTTTAGGGTTGTTGTCCTGCTGGAAGGTGAACCTCCACCTAGGTCTTTTGCAGACTCTAGCAGGTTTTCTTCTAGGATTGCCCTGTATTTGGCTCCATCCATCTTCCCATCAACTCTGAATAGCTTCCCTGTCCCTGCTGAAGAAAAGCATCCCCACAACATGATGCTGCCACCACCATGTTTCACGGTGGGGGTGGTGTGTTCAGGGCGATGTGCAGTGTTAGGTTTCCCCCACACATAGCATTTTGCTTTTAGGCCAACAAATTCTATTTTGGTCTCATCTGATCAGAGCACCTTCTTCCACATGTTTGCTATGTCCCCCACATGGCTTCTCACAAACAGCAAATGGGACTTCTCATGGTTTCCTTCAACAATGTCTTTCTTCTTGTCACTCTTCCATAAAGGCCAGATTCTCCCACCTGAGCTGCGGATCTCTGCAGCTCCTCCATAATTACCATGGGCCTCTTGGCTGATTCTCTGATTAATGCTCTCCTTGCCCGGCCTGTCAGTTTAGGTGGACGGACATGTCTTGGTAGGTTTGCAGTTGTGCCATACTCTTTCCATGTTTGGATGATAGATTGAACAGTGCTCAGTAAAATGTTCAAAGCTTTGGACATATTTTTTTTATAAGCTAACCCTGCATTAAACTTCTCCACAACTTTATCCCTAACCTGTCTGGTGTGTTTCTTTACCTTAATGATGCTGTTTGTTCACTAAGGTTCTCTAACACACCTCTGAGGGCTTCACAGAACAGCTGTATTTATACTGAGATTAAATTACACACAGGTGGACTCTATTTACTAATTAGGTGATTTCTGAAGGCAATTGGTTCCACTCGATTTTAGTTAGGGGTGTCAGAGTAAAGGGGGCTGAATACAAATGCACCCCACACTTTTCACATATTTATTTGTAAAAAAAATTGAAAACCATTTATCATTTTCCTTCCACTTCACAGTTATGTGCCACTTTGTGTTGGTCTATCACATAAAATCCCAATAAAATACATTTACATTTTTGGTTGTAATATGATAACATGTGGACAATTTCAAGAGGTATGAATACTGTAAATCTTGAGGTGTCAGTGGGGGTAGGACATACTGACCTTGAGGATTATCAAACTGCAATTATACTGACTCTGCATAAAAGTTTATGCACCTATTACCATCCCTTTGGAGTATACTGGAGCAATACCAAATACCAGGTAAATAGTTGCTCCAGGTACCAGGTGCTCTTTCTTGATGGCTTTGCAACATAGTAATGAGCGGATCCAAATACTCAGCAGATTATCCTTCCACTGATATCCACTGAACAGAGAAGACATGGACACAGCCCACTGCTCTCTATGGGGCGTTTTGATGAAAAAATTACCAACTGTTTCCATCTGACTGTCATCTGATCCCATGCGTCAGATGATAGGAAATGGAACTTCCATCCATCTGTTTTTAGCAGGCAATATCGGATCAAATGGAGGCATGTGTAAACAGACACATGTCCGTTTACACCCACAGCTCCATACAGAGCAATAGAACATCTGTTTGGGTCAGCCTGAAAAATGAACAGGCAGACCCCATTGTGTGAAAAAAAATTAAAAGACATGCTGTAATTGTGAGTTCATGTTGAGATTGCAAAGCCTACTCCAAAAAAAAAAAACATTGCATATCACCCAAAGGATATTCTTACCCTGAGGATAGATAATTTACAATTTCTCCTCCGTCAGTGGGACAGGAGACTAGACAGTGTGAGGTTGTTAATGCTGAGTTGCACTGTAGAGGTCCTCACTGGGATCAAGATAGGTACATCTAGGCACTCAAGTGTATATTCAGTTACCTGAACAGATATAAGGGCAAAACAGGCCACCAAAAACTGTCAACAAAGGCAATATGGCAAAGCCATTGCAGAAGCCCTGGGTATCACAATATCAGGTTTTGTCAGTGCCCCTTATGACTCATCACTCGGGATTCAGGTGCTGGTGCAGATGTGGTCTGGTCATAAGGGTGCCCCATGAGTTATATAAGTTTCTACTTCCTTAACAGAGCTAGGCCCTCTTCCAGGGATTTCACTGTAAACATCTTCCCATCTTTAGTGATAACCAATTTCATTGGATAACCCCATGTACAGGTTATCCTGTGATTGCACAGGATTTAGTGATCATTCCTAGATTTTTTCCTCTGCAGCAGAGTATACTGAGTTAGGTCAGGAAAAACGCCAGTTGGGAATATTGCCGAGGAACTGTTTCTGTATTTCTACTGGCTCAAATGTCTTTAATATAATACAAATATATTCTCACCACCATATCTTTAAGTAGCTTGTCTGGCAGGTGTGCAAATTTCAACAAACTGTGTATCTGGAGAGGCATTGGGAAGAAAAGTGGCTCAGTAAAATAATTTCCCAATTCTGCTGGCTGGTCGGTTTCTGAAATGCCATGGATTTTAACACTGTTACACTTGGAACAGTCCTCCAGATCCCTCATTTTAGCCTTGACATCTTCCTCTCTTTTATTGTGAGCATCAACCAGCTCATTGACCATGGTAGGAAAGTCCCCCGTACATTTTTGTAATGTGGCTAACCCTGATGCCTTTAGATTGGTGGACCAAAGAAGTGAGATTTGCTTAAGAAGAGCTGCCTAAAGACATAAGCATTTCCTTAAATGTGGTATCCATAATGGGCTGATAAAGGGTGGAAAATTCAGTTATGGAAGTATGAGTGGCACTAGAATACCCAGAAATACAAGTAGATGGACTCACCTCTGTAGGTGCAGGCTCTGGAGGTTCCATTCTTGTTCTACACTTGGCTGAACTGATAGAGGAAAATAAATTCTATAAAAAGAGTGGCACCATCTTGGCTGCAGAAGTGGTGATAAGGGAGGAAGAACAGTGTAATTTTCCTAGGCTTCCACCGCTCTTTTCTCTTCCTTGACATCTCCATGTCTTACTGTGACATGAGTAAATCAGGATCGCTAGTGATACACAATCCCTGTTACTGCTGTGCAGAGACAAGTCAATCAGTGGCAATCATGCTCAGCTGCCAGTCACTTCCCCCATTTGGTATATTTTATTTACCTCTCCCACAATGCACTGATGGAAATCTGAGTGCTATCTGTGAGACAACTCATTATGTTTGTATTGTTCTTCCTGCAGACAGTGAAAACTGCATGAAATGTCCTGATGAAGAATGGCCAAATGAGAAGAAGGATCGTTGTGTGCCAAAATTGACGGAATTTCTTTCCTACACTGATGATCCCATTGTTGGAGTATTTTCAGCTGTCTCCATCATCTGTTGTCTTCTGACTGGTTTAATATTGGGGATATTTATACATTACCAGCACACCCCCATTGTTAAAGCCAATAACCGGAACCTGAGCTATCTTCTCCTGGTCTCCATCATGCTGAGCTTCCTCTGTGTCTTCTTGTTCCTCGGCCATCCAGTAGATGTGACCTGCATGCTGCGTGTCACCTCTTTTGGTGTCATTTTCTCAGTTGCCGTCTCTTCTCTACTTGCCAAAAGTATCATGGTGTGTATTGCTTTTAAAGCCACCAAACCTGGGAGTCCCTGGAGGAAATGGATGGGAGCCAAACTGTCCAATTTTATCATTTGTGTCTTCTCACTGGTTCAAGTCATAATCTGTGTTACTTGGTTGTCTAGTTCTCCCCCCTTCCAGGAGCGAGACACTCACTCTTATCAGGAGAAGATCATCATTCAGTGTAATGAGGGTTCAGTTATCGGCTTCTACTCTGTCCTGGGATATATGGGGCTTCTGGCAGCTGTGAGCTTCATTATCGCTTTTTTAGCCAGGACATTACCGGACAGTTTTAATGAGGCCAAGTACATCACCTTCAGCATGCTGGTGTTCTGCAGTGTCTGGATTTCCATGATCCCGGCCTATCTGAGCACCAGAGGGAAATACATGGTGGCTGTGGAGGTTTTTGCTATAATAGCATCAAGTATTGGACTTCTTGGCTGTATATTTTTCCCAAAATGTTACATAATTCTGCTCAGATCCGACCTGAATACAAAAACATGTATCCATTAATATGTATGGAGCAACACTGGGTTACCAGTAGGTATAGAATAATCTCTATCACTGTTATTTTTAGAATTCTGTTATTGAGAATAAACACTCTTAAATGTAAACATTTAATACCTACCTCTCCTTTTGATGGTGAGTTTAATTTCTGCTCTGGACACCTCTGGGATCACGGACTTTGGGTTGGTTGAAAACATTGTCCCCTTTTGGGTGTAGTGGTTCCTCCCACTAGTCGTTACATCACTATAGAACAATGTAGTCAATTAGTGAGGAGGAACCACAGTGACCAAAGGAGAACAAAGTATCCAAATCCTCCTAAAGTGTCAGATACCAGAGACACCCATCACTCTTCCAGAGAGGGAAGATTTCACTCACCACTTTCCGGAAGATAAATGTTAAACACATTCTTTAATAAACTGATTATAATGTATTTTTTAGTTTCAGGGTCACGTTATTGTAAATATATTGTTTGTAGATATATCCTGCTATATGAATAAATTCATTTTGTTGGTGTGTTCAAAAATCATTTAATATTTAATATTGGTTAAAGTTGATGAGAACACGTCTTCAGTAAGTTCACATTTTAAGAGATAAGTTGAGTACATTTTAAATTATATTTTCTTTATAGGACCTAATAAAAACAATCCTCCTCATTGTATATGTTTCTTTGTAAGCTGCTGCCACAAGGGAGTATTCTCCTTCTCCATACAATGCTGCCGAGACAACACTCCTACCCCACACCTTTCCAGATCCTAAAATGAAGAATTCCAAAGCTAAAAACATATATAAAAAATGTACAAATAACAAAGTGCCAAACAGCATAAGATGAATACATAAATCTCCAATTATTTAACATACATAAACTCAACCTCAATAACAGTGACAAAGAATGTACACAATAATGAAATTCCCTTAAATTATGTATAACATGTGAAGATCAATTCCCCACAATATTAAGTGCAATAAATCCCTCATTAGTGACATGGAAGGAGCTCCTTTGTGCTCTTCAAACAATTTCTGTAGAGTACCCAAATATATATTTTTTGCATTTTTTGAGACAGACAGAGCTTTCTTTTGGTGGTATTTAATCACCAATGTTTTTTTGTTGTTAAACAAATAAAAAAAGACTTAAAATGTTCTAGCCGACCTTGCTAGGGCAGAAATTGGGATTATCGCCCTATCAGACCACGCCCCCACGGCTATCACCTTGAATTCTAGAGCCCCCCAAAAAAAAACATTTAACTAGGGACTTAAAGCGGCACTCTTAACAGATCAACTAATTCATGACTAGAGTTGAGCGGACACCTGGATGTCCGGGTTCGGACCCGAACCCGGACTTTGAAAAAAAAGTTTGGGTTCAGGACCGAACCCGGACTTTGACCCAAACCCAAACCCCATTGAAGTCAATGGGGACCCAGACTTTTGACTACAAAAATGTCTCTAAAAAACGAAGGGAAATGGCTGGAGGGCTGCAAATGGCAGCAACATGTCGGGAAGAGCATGGCAAGTACTCTGGAAATAAATGTGGATAGGGAAATAACTTAAAATAACATAAAAAAATAAAAATAAAAAATATAATGATTTTGACCCTGGAGGACGAGGTCCATACAGTTTTGTTCAAAATTATTCAACCCCCCAATGCTGTAAAGGGTTTTAGGGAATTTAGTGTACATTTGTAATTGTATTCAGAATGAAATCCTACAAGGACTTCATAAAGAACCATATGCAACTAATATGACATCAATTGGTTTTGTAATAATGTAGTAAATGCAAAATTCAAGGCAAAGGGCACTGTTGAAACGCTACCTGGTCGTGGCAGAAAGAAGATGCTGATTTTGACTGCTGTGCGCTACCAGAAGCGTAGAGTGGAGAAAAGTCCCTGTGTGACTGCTGAGGAACTGAGAAAAGATTTGTCAGATGTGGGTACTGAAGTTTCTGCTCAGACAATATGGCGCACACTGCGTAATGAAGGCCTCCATGCCAGAACTCCCAGGCGCACCCCCTTGCTGTCTCCAAAGAATAAGAGTCGACTGCAGTATGCCAAAAGTCATGTGGGCAAACCACACAAGTTTTGGGATTGTGTTCTGTGGACTGATGAAACAAAATTAGAACTGTTTGGGCCCATGGATCAACGCTATGTTTGGAGGAGGAAGAACAAGGCCTATGATGAAAAGAACACCTTGCCTACTGTGAAGCATGGCGGGGGGTCAATCATGCTTTGGGGCTGTTTTGCTTCTGCAGGTACAGGGAAGCTTCAGCGTGTGCAATGTACCATGAATTCTCTTCAGTACCAGGAGATAGTGGATGACAATGTGATGCAGTCTGTCACAAACCTGAGGCTTGGGAGACGTTGGACCTTTCAACAGGACAATGATCCCAAGCATACCTCCAAGTCCACTAGAGCATGGTTGCAGATTAAAGGCTGGAACATTTTGGAGTGGCCTTCGCAGTCACCAGACTTAAATCCGATTAAGAACCTCTGGTGGGACTTAAAGAAAGCAGTTACAGTGCGCAAGCCTAAGAATGTGACTGAAGGTGGAAGCGGTGGTGGAGGAGGTCGAGGAGGAGGTAGCCAACACAGCAGGTTTTGGTTTTTAATTGATTTCTTTTTCAAATTAGGGTAAACCCCAAAATAGTGAGACAGATCTAGGGTTGCTACCTCATCCCTTTAAACCTGAACACAGAGTTACACAGGTTCTGGGGCTAATTTAATGTCGATAAGGCACCAAGTGAGTTTAATTAGCAGCACCTTAATCAGCCAGAGAACCTGTGTAATTAATATGTTTTTGCTTTGAAAGGGATGAGATGGCAGCCCTAGAAAGCTCCGAAAAAAACAATGGCTGGGTAAGGCCGGCCCGGTGTCTATTCTGCACAAGGTACGGACAAGTCCTGTGGGATCCATGCCTGGTTAATTTTAATGAACGTGAGCTTGTCCACATTGGCTCTGGACAGGCGGCTGCGCTTGATAACGCCCCCTGCCGTGCTAAATACACGTTCAGACAATACACTGGCCGCAGGGCAGGCCAGCACCTCCAAGGCGTAAAGGGCAAGCTCAGGCCATGTGCCCAATTTGGAGACCCAGAAGTTTAAGGGGGCATAGCCGTCATTGAGTATGTGTAGGCGTGTGCACACATACTGCTCCACCATGTTGCTGAAATGCTGCCTCCTGCTAAAACGTTCCATATCAGCTGGTGGTGCTGTTTGTTGTGGCGTGCTGACAAAGCTTTTCCACATTTCGGCCATGCTAACCATGCCTTCTGAGGTGATGGCGATGCCCCTGCTGCGTTGGCGACCTCTTCCTCCTCCTCTGCCTTCGCCTTCTGCTTCCACTGTGCCCCCGCTGCCAGGTGGGAATTGCACCAGCAGCGCGTCTACCAGTGTGCGCTTGTACTCGCGCATCTTGCGTTCACGCTCCAGTGAGGGGATTAAGGACGGTACATTGTCCTTGTAACGGGGATCCAGCAGCGTGGCCACCCAGTAATCAGCACCTGTCATAATGTGCGAAACACGCTGGTCGTTGCTCATGTGTGCCAGGCTGCCCAGAGGCAACGAAAAGCTGTCCTCTGTGGGAGGTGTATCATCTGTGTCCTCTGTATCCCCCCAGCCACGCACCAGTAATGGCCATGAGCTGATCTGGATGCCATCCTGCTGTGAACATGGTTCCTCCTCCTCCTCCTCCATGTCTTCCTGCTCCTCATCCTCCACTGCGTCATCCTCCAGAACTGTGCCCTTGCTGGACAATTGTGTACCTGGCCTTTGTTGGTGCACGAACCCACCCTCGGAGCCACTTGTGAATGACTGCCCTGAAAGCCTTGCAAATGATCCCGATTCCTCCTCCTCCTCCTTCTCCTGTGCCACATCCTCTTCCATCATCGCCCGTAGTGTTTTTTCAAGGAGGCATAGAACTGGGATAGTCACGCTGATAGCGACATCATTGGCACTGGCCATGTTGGTGGAGTATTTAAAACAGCGCAACAAGGCACACAGGTCTCGCATGGAGGCCCAGTTATTGGTGGTAAAGTGGTTCTGTTCCGCAGAGCGACTCACGCGTGCGTGCTGCAGCTGGAACTCCACTATCGCCTGCTGCTGCTCGCACAGTCTGGCCAGCATGTGCAAGGTGGAGTTCCACCTTGTGGGCACATCACATATGAGGCGGTGAGCAGGAAGTCCGAAGTTATGCTGCAGCGCTGCCAGGCGAGCAGCAGCAGGGTGAGAACGCCGAAAGTGTGCACAGATGGCCCGCACTTTCTGCAGCAGCTGTGGCGTATCGGGGTAAGTTTTTAGGAAACTCTGCACCACCAAATTCAGCACATGCGCCAGGCAAGGGATGTGCGTCAAACCGGCTAGGCCCAGAGCTGCTACGAGATTTCGCCCGTTATCGCACACCACCAGGCCCGACTTGAGGCTCACTGATGCCAACCACTCATCGGTCTGTTGTTCCATGTCCCTCCACAACTCCTGCGCAGTGTGTGTTTTTTCCCCCAAACAGGAAAGTTTTAAAACTGCCTGCTGGCGTTTACCCATGGCTGTGCTGAAGTTGGTGGTGAATTTGTTACGCTGACTGGATGAGGAGGCAGTAGAGGATGAGGAAACAGAGTAGAAGGAGTTAGGAACAGGAGGCAAACTGAAGCACCCTGCAATCCTCGGTGGTGGAAGGACATGCGCCAAACTGCTATCCTCCTCAGGCCCAGCCGCCACTGCATTTACCCAGTGCGCTGTTAGGGAGATATAACGTCCCTGACCGTGCTTACTGGTCCACGTATCCATAGTTAGGTGGACCTTGGCACAGATGGCGTTGCGCAGTGCACACCTGATTTTGTCCGCCACTTGGTTGTGCAAGGAAGGGATGGTTTGTCTGGAAAAGTAGTGGCGGCTGGGCACGACGTACTGTGGGACAGCCAATGCCATCAGGCTTTTAAAACTCTGAGTCTCCACCAGACGGAATGACAGCATTTTAAAGGCCAGTAATTTTGAAATGCTGGTATTCAGGGCCAGGGATCGTGGGTGGGTAGAGGGGTACTTCCTCTTACGCTCCAGTGTTTGGGAGATGGAGAGCTGAATGCTTCCATGGGACATTGTGGAGATGTTTGGTGACCCTGGTGGTAGTGTTGCTTGCCGGTCCTCTAATTGAGGGGTGGCAGGTGGCACTGTCACTACGGAGGTGGATGAAGAGGCAGAGAGGCCCAAGACTGATACAGAAGAGGAAGCAGGAGGAGCCAGAGACCTTTCTTGGTTTTGAGGTGTCTACTCCACTGTATCAGCACATTGTGTGAAGAACTGCCACGCTAGGGAACTCCTTGGACCTGGCTTTGGTGTGCTAGGTCCCTTGCTGCATTGGGCAGTAGCAGGCATACTGTCTAAGGGACGAACTCTCTGCTTTGGCACCCTGCTCCCTCTTCTGCTGTGCTGGTGGCTCTGTGCGACCACCGCCTCTTCCTCCGAACTACATGGGTCACCTGCATGAGGTTGATTCCATGTCGGGTATAGGACCTCATCGTCCTCCACATCATCTTCCACCCAGTCTTCACCACTGCCCTCCTTGTCGGTCTGCACAATTGCTAAAGCACCAGCAGTTGGCAACTGTGTCTCATCATCATCCAATACGTGATGTGATGGTCCCCCCATGTACTCATCTTGAAATATAAGTGGTTGGGCATCGGTGCACTCAATCTCTTCCCCTTCTGGGGCTGGGCTAGGTGGATGGCCCTGGGAACACATGCTAACAGACTCATCAAAAAGAAGAAGAGACTGCTGCATGCTTTGGGGCTCAGACTGCTTTGCTGATTTGCAAGGGGGTGAGGTGAAAGACTGATGGTGGACATCGGCTGCAAGCGCCAACTCTGAACTTTCAGCACAAGACTGGTTGGAAAACAATGTGAAGGAACTGGAGGCACTGTCAGCAACCCAATCTACTACCGCCTGTTCTGCTCCTGGCCTTAACATTCGTAGAGCTGGATTAGGCCCAACCAAATACCGCTGCAGGCTCTGTCGGCTACTCGCACCTGAGAAAGGTGTTTCACTTGTGCTTGTAGCTGGCACAGATCGACCACGTCCTCTCCCTGTAACAGGAGCTCCACCAGCAGCACCACGACTGCGGCCACTTATTTGACGTTTTCCTCATATTTCTCAAATTTAGGGTCTTGCCCTAATTCTGAGAAATTTTAAATACAAAAATAGTGTAATATGGTGAAAAAGGCAGAGATTCACCTATATATTTCTCTACCGATAGCAAGAAGCAGGAACCCAGCCCTAAACAACGTACTGGCGGAGTGCTGGTAAAATGGGCAGAGATTCACCTATGTATTTCTCAAATTTAGGGTCTTGCCCTAATTTTGAAAAATAGTGTAATATGGTGAAATAGGCAGAGATTCACCTATATATTTCTGTACCTATAGCAATAAGCAATAAGCAGGAAGCCAGCCCTAAACAATTTACTGCACATACAGTATATCACAGGGGTCAGGTGGAGTGCTGTTGAAATATACAGAGTCACCTACAGAGCACAGTGACAACGAGCCAGATCCAATAAGATCATGCAGATATCAAAGAAATAAAGTGTGCTTCTAGAGATTTCTGGAGCAGGATACACCTAATACTGTCCCTATGCAGCAGATTCAGCAGCCTCTTCCTATCCTAATTAAAGCACAGTGACAACGAGCCAGATCCCATAAGATGATGCAGATATCAAAGAAATAAAGTGTGCTTCTAGAGATTTCTGGAACCTGTCCCTGAACTATGTATTCGACAGAAAAACACAGTATATCACAGGTGCAGTGCTGTTGAAATATTCAGAGTCACCTATAGAATGCTGACTGCCCCTATAGGAAAATATCTGGAACCTGTCCCTGAACTATATACTTGACAGAAAAACACAGTATATCACAGGTGAACAGGTGGTGGCAGGTGCAGTGGTGTTGAAATATTCTGAGTCACCTATAGAATGCTGACTGCCCCTATAGGAAACTATCTGGTACCTGTCCCTGAACTATGTACTTGACAGAAAAACACAGTATATCACAGGTGAACAGGTGGTGGTAGATGCAGTGCTGTTGAAATATTCAGAGTCACCTATAGAATGCTGACTGCCCCTATAGAAAAATATATGGTACCTGTCCCTGAACTATGTACTTTACAGAAAAACACAGTATATCACAGGTGAACAGGTGCAGTGCTGTTGAAATATTCAGAGTCACCCATAGAATGCTGACTGCCCCTATAGGAAAATATCTGGTACCTGTCCCTGAACTATGTAATTGACAGAAAAACACAGTATATCACAGGTGAACATGTGGTGGTAGATGCAGTGCTGTTGAAATATTCAGAGTCACCTATAGAATGCTGACTGCCCCTATAGAAAAATATCTGGAACCTGTCCCTGAACTATGTACTTGACAGAAAAACACAGTATATCACAGGTAAACAGTGCTGTTGAAATATTCAGAGTCACCTATAGAATGCTGACTGCACCTATAGAAAAATATCTGGTACCTGTCCCTGAACTATGTACTTGACAGAAAAACACAGTATATCACAGGTGAACAGGTGCAGTGCTGTTGAAATATTCAGAGTCACCTATAGAATGCTGACTGCCCCTATAGGAAAATATCTGGCACCTGTCCCTGAACTATGTACTTGACAGAAAAACACAGTATATCACAGGTGAACAGGTGCAGTGCTGTTGAAATATTCAGAGTCACCTATAGAATGCTGACTGCCCCTATAGGAAAATATCTGGCACCTGTCCCTGAACTATGTACTTGACAGAAAAACACAGTATATCACAGGTGAACTGGTGGTGGCAGGTGCAGTGCTGTTGAAATATTCTGAGTCACCTATAGATTGCTGACTGCCCCTATAGCTGAACAAAATTCCTAAACTATATGAAGCACAGCAGATGTCACAGGAATAAAGAGTGCTTGTTGAGAATTCTGGAGCAAGATACACCTAACACTGGCCCTAAGCAGCAACAGCAGCCTGTCCCTATCATAAGTCAAGCACAGTGACAACGAGCCAGATCCCATAAGATCATGCAGATATCAAAGAAATAAAGTGCCAAATCCTCAAAAATCCTGCCTAACTTAACTTTTCCCATTTAAGTTACACTGACTTAAAATTTCTACCTAAGTGCCCGATCCACAAAGCACTTACCTAGAAATTTCAGGCCGTGTAACTTAAATGTCTCCGGCGCAAGGCGGTCCTCTTCTGCAGGGGGCGATGACAATTTAAATGAGGCGCGCTCCCGCGCCGGCCGTACTGCGCATGCTCGTGACGTAATTTTCCCGACGGGCAGCGCGCGAAATTACGTTACGTCGGGCTTTGTGGATTGCGACGGGACAATAAAGTTGCGTCGGGTAAAAAAAAAGTTACGCGCCGGGAAAAAAAATTCAAAATTTAAAAAAAATTGCGGCGATCGAAAAAAAGATCTGTTTTTACAAGGTGTTACTAGTTTACACTTTGTAAAAGCAGAACTAATTTTACGTATGCAAACGTAAACTTACGCAGAAAACCCCCCAGCGGCGGATGCGGTACTGCATCCTAAGATCCGACAGTGTAAGTCTCTTACAGATGTCGGATCTTCTGCCTATCTTTGGAAAACTGCTTCTGAGGATCAGTTCCAAAGATAGGCACAGGGATACGCAGGCTGAACAGCAGTTCCGCCTGCGTATCCCTTTTGAGGATTTGGCCCAAAGAGTGCTTGTTGAGATTTCTGGAGCAGGATACACCTAATACTGTCCCTATGCAGCAGATTCAGCAGCCTCTCCCTATCCTAATTAAAGCACAGTGACAACGAGCCAGATCCCATAAGATGATGCAGATATCAAAGAAATAAAGTATGCTTCTAGAGATTTCGTGAGCAGGATACACCTAATACTGTCCCTATGCAGCAGATACAGCAGCCACTCACTATCCTAATTGAAGCAGAGTGACGATCTGTGCTGTGTGCCTCGATCTAATATAGAGGCTGGTGACATGATCGGTCACATGCTGCACTGGCCAATCACAGCCATGCCATAAGTAGGCATGGCTGTGATCAGTTCCCAGTCACAGTAGTAAAACGAATGGCGATTGGCTGCCGTGCAGCGCGCCAAAACATACCCGAACTCCGAACCCGAACCCGGACTTTTTCCAACTATTCGGGTTCGGGTCCAGGTTCGGGAAAAACCCAAAGTCCGTACCGAACCCGAACTTTACAGTTCGGGTTCGCTCAACCCTATTCATGACGACATACATGATTCCATTAAAACATACTTTTGTAACAATGTGGACTCAGATACGAATCCCTTGAACAACTGGGAGGTTCATAAGAGTGTGATCAGAGGCGAGCCTATGAAATGGGGTGCAATATGGAAGAAATAAAGGGAGAAAGAAATTGCCTCATTAACTGACACTATAGCCAAATTAGAAATACAACACAGGCGCTCCCTTGCGGTCAAAGTTGAGGAAGAACTCACTCGCACCAGGAACTCTCCGAGACAAATTCTAAACCTGCAAACTCAAAAATCTATTTTTTTTTAAGAGAAGCATTTTCTATGAACATGGTGATAAGAGTGGGAAACAGCTTGCTAGGGCCCTGAAAGATGTTATGCTAGCAAACCATGTTCACTCCATCCGAGGCAACAAGGGAGTGCTTCAACATAAAACCGAACAGATAGCAGAAATTTTCCATACCTTTTATTCTAAACTATATAACCTACCCGACAAACACAAACCCCAACACATAACTGTTGTAATATTAATATTTATGTGTAGGTATGTATGGCACAATATATTGTATTACATTACCATATTGACCAGGAATTCAGTTGAACTGTCCAAGCCAGCTGAATTCTAACATATCAAAGGTACAGAAGACACTTAGATGTGTTAATCTTATGCAAGACTACCTAGGTGTGTGTGAGGTATGACCCGTTAACTCAAAGGTTATATTGTTTACATACGTTAGGAAGTATTTATTGATGGTAATTAGACTTGAGGGGGTATTCATTCATGAGAAACATTTGGTTAAGTTCATTATATGTCACTCTGAATGACAGGATGTAGATCAAAGACGGCCAATCAAATTGCTCAGCTATTCAGTGGATAGGGAATATAATTCTGGAGATCAATCTTGTTACTCAGAATATTCTCAGTGTATTCTCTGGGTATGGCACAGGTCTAGAGCTGATCTAGTCAGATGGACTTTGAATTACTCTGTCGGATTTGTATCATCTGTGGAATTTGGACTTTATTCTGTATTGGAAGCCAAATAAATGCACTCTCTGGAGAGCCTGGTGTGTTGCTGCGGAACAACATCATTTATAGTCATCATACTAACACCTAAATATCAATTATCTACTGGACACTATACATTTATATCACTACATGTATTGGACATGACTTCACTACAATAACAACCTCCAGAGATGAGGAAACAGCAAAATCCCCTCTTTCAACAGGGAAGAGACCCTCAATCTAGAAGGTCTTATAACTATCTCAGAATTACAATTGGCGATTGCAGAATTAAAACAGGGAAGAGCCTGGGTCCAGATGGCTACACATCCCAATATTATAAAACTTTCACACAATTACTCTCCACTCCCCTATTAAAAGCCTTTATTTACTTAGCGGAAAACAAACATGATTCCAATTCCCTTCTAGCAGCACACATAGCAGTAGTCCCCAAACCGGACAAGGACCATACGGAATGTGCGAATTTCAGGCCCATTTCTCTCTTGAATGTAGACATCAAACTGTTAGCGAAAATCTTGTCCAATAAAATTAAGCCTCTCCTCAATAAAATCATTGGCCCAGAACAGGTAGGCTTCATGCCAGGCTGAGAAGCCAGAGACAACATAACTAAATCACTGAACCTCATCCACTATGCCCAGAGCTTGAACCTTGAGGGCCTTATCCTGTCCAAAGACGCAGAGAAGGCCTTTGATAGGGTCTCCTGGGACTGCATGTTAGCCATTTGCTCCCACATAGGCATGGGTAGCAATATGTTGAACTGGATCGGGGCTCTTTACCAAAATCCACAAGCGCAAATTAAAATCAACTCCATCCTATAAGATCCCATCATGATAAAGAATGGTACAAGACAAGGCTGCCCCCTTTTCCCCTTACTCTTTATTCTCTCTTTGGAACCCCTTATCAGGACCATCAACCTATCACCAGACATAAAAGGCTTCAAAATCCACAACAGGGAATACAAAATAGCCGCTTATGCGGATGATCTTCTCTTTTTTATCACCCAACCCCATGTTTCTATACCCAACCTCACTAAGATATTTAGAACATTTGGCTTTGTTTCCAACTCTAAATCAGAAGCCCTTAATCCTAATTTACCCACAGATAAATGCAACCTACCGTATTTATCGGCGTATACCGCGCACTTTTTTCACCTTAAAATAAGGAGAAAATTGTGGGTGCGCGATGTACGCTGATACCCGCTTCCCGCGCTCAGTTTGAATGCCTGCGCCGACATATACCGAGTGCAGTACACTCGGCTACATTCGGCCAGGCTCGGCTTCGCTCGTGCTCACGCATAAACATCACAGAGCGTGAGCACGAGCGAAGCCGAGCCTGGCCGAATTTAACCGAGTGTACTGCACTCGGTATATGTCGGCGCAGGCATTCAAACTGAGCGCAGGAAGCGGCGATTCGACGGGGAGACAGCGCGGGAGAAGCTGGGAGGACACCACCGAAGCCGCAGACAGACGCCGGATCCGACGAGGAGGACACCACCAAAGCCGCAGACGGACGCCGGACCCGACGAGGCCGCCGATGGACGCCGCGCAAGACACCAAAACTGTAAGTACTAAAATGTTTTTTTTAACAGGAATGCAGGTCCACATTAGGGGTGAGCGATATACGCCGGAGTGCGCAATACCCCGATAAATACGGTACTTAAAGTAAACCATACATTTAAATGGGAACACGACACTCTTAAATATTTAGGAATTAAACTGACTCCCACTATTGATTCATTGTTCTCGGCCAACTTTACACCCCTTACAATCCATATCCAAGTAGCATGTGTGGGGGGAGGAAGGGAGTATGTGACAAGTGTGTGGATCCTCCAACCTGTGTATGTTTTGTGTCATCCACAGATGGCAAGGAGGGTGCAGGGCCATCAGGCCAGTCTGCACCAACCCCCGGACACCAGGCTGCTGAAGTTCCCCAGGCAAGGCCGGAGTCCTCAGGGGAGACACAACTCACAACTCACCTCATGAGGAGGTTGAGGGGGAGGAGGTTGAGAGGGATGAGGTTGACATAGCCAGTGAGATACTTTTCCTTTTGGAGGAGTCTCCCCCTCTGGCTGGCAGCAGTCAGGCCTCCATCAGGGGTAGCCCCTCCCACTCCTCCCCCAACAGGGCGCCCCTCCCATCCTCCCAGGCCACAAGCCTCATCTGGAGGCAGGAAGGCCACCAAGAAGACCAGAGGGTTGGCAGACTTTCTGCCGGCAAATCTTAGGAGGGACCAGGCCCTTCAGACCCGCCATCTGGGTCAGGTCACCCAGACTTTGGCCCAGATGGAGGAGAGACTGTCCGCCATTAAGGAGTCGGTGAACGACGTGAGCTGCAACACCCTGGAAGTCATAAACTGTTTTAATGACCTGCAGACTGCCACAGCAGGCGTGGGTCGGGAGGTGTGTGCCCTGACCCAGGCTGTCCAGGCCAATACAGCAGCCCTCAATGTTGGCCTCACCAGGATTGCCGTGGCCTTGGAGGGCAGGCCAGCAGGTGGGCAGAGACCAGGGGAGGCTCCTCCTTCCCCTGATTCCCCCCCATGAGTCTCCCCTGAGGGGCCGGGCCCGTGGCCGGCCCAGGCGTGGGTCACACCAACGTTAATTGGTGATGTTCTTTTGTTTTAAATTTTTTTTTTTACTGTGATTATGATTTGTTTTATGTTTGTGAATGATGTATGAATGTGGGGGTGACATTCCTGTCTGAAAAGGGGTGTCACCCTCATTTGTGGTGGAGAAGGGTTCCCCAGGACCAGGGAGAAGTGATCCCAGGTCCGTGTGAAATGTGTTTGAATGTACAGTGACATAATTGGAGCCTTGGCGGGGCGTTGCTGCTCCCTAGTACCGTGTGGTGTACTTTGGTCTAATCCAATTCGATGAGGATGTGGGGTGTGTGTGCTAGGGACCACAGTGGTGTGCATGCATGCATTCCCATTGTGCCATGATTAATGTGTGTGTTTAACGTGCGAAGATGCCTTTTGCGCGCCTCTAAAGTCACTAGTATAGCTATGAGCATTGATGCCCCTGGCATGTTGGCATACAGATTGTTGTCCTGCAAGTGTGTGTGCTCAGCTCGTCCCTAATGGTGTTGCTTTAGCTGACCTGCACACGTCTGGTGCAAAGTTAAGGCTGCTTTTATAAGGTGTAACTTTACACCGGACATTCAGCTGATGTGCACATGGCGTAGCTTGCGCCGCACAAACGTACTTTTGTGGATCGCCGTATCTACCTCATTTGCATATTTGACTAGCAAAACAATGGTGCGTCTAGCGTATTTTTGCAAACCAAGATGCGCCGGTGTAATCGTTTTACGTCGGTCGGAAAAAAATGGTTTTCAGGCGTATCTCGTTTTGAGGATACGGCGCATAGATACGCACGGCGCATTTTTCAATTACGCCGCGCATCTCTAGATACGCCGGCGCAAGTGCTTTGTGAATCTAGCCCCATATTCTTTCTATTTGATTATATTAAATTAATTTTTTCTATTCAAATTTAGAATTTTGAAAGATGGCTGCATTCTTTCAAAATTCAAATTTCAAATTGTTTATTTCAGAAGGCAGCTATATTCTATTTTATTTTGTTTTATTATATTCAAAATTTGAAGATTACATTTCAAACGATATTCTTTCTATTTTATTCTATTCCATTCTTTTTTATCCAAAATTCTAATTCTGAAATGTAAAATTTGAATGTTGAAAGACAGATCAAT
Organism: Rana temporaria; assembly: GCF_905171775.1. NCBI lineage: Eukaryota > Metazoa > Chordata > Amphibia > Anura > Ranidae > Rana > Rana temporaria. Next base: position 18,422,399 of record NC_053489.1, on the reverse strand, counting down.
TTTTTTTTTATTATCCTATTTGAAATACTAATTTTAGAAACCGGCTACATTGTTTCTACTTTATTATTTTCTATTTAAAATTTGAACTTCAAAATTCAAATTTTAAAAGTTAGCTATGTATTTTTTCTATTTTATTTTGTTTGAAATTTGAAATTAAGATGTTGTTCATTTTCCTTTTGTTTTACTCTATTCTATTTGTTTCTATTCACAATTCATATTTAAAAATTGGAATTTCCAAACACACATATATATTTTTTTATTTTATTATATTTGAAATGCACATTTTGGAAAATGTCTATATTATTTCTATTTTATTCTATTCCTTTCAAATTTCAAATTTGGGAAGATGGCTATATTCTTTCTACTTTATTCAACTTCATTCTATTTTAATCTATTCAACTTTTCTATTTTAGTAAAGAAAAATCAAACTTGAAATGTTGATATTTGAAATTGGATTTTGGATGACAGCTATATTCTTTCTATTTTATTCTATTCTATTCAGAATTTGAAATTCAAATTTTGGAATTTGGCTATAGATTTTATTCTATTCCTTTTTGTTTTATATATATATATATATATAACCACTTAATGACAGAAGGTGTTTTTCAGATTTGGTGTTTACAAGTCTAAAACTGTTTTTTTTGCTAGAAAATTACTTAAAACCCCCAAACATTATATATTTTTTTTCTAACACCCTAGAGAATAAAATGGCGGTCTTACAAGTGCACTTTTTTTGGAAAAAATAAGACAACAATAAATTTGGCCCAATTTTTTTATATATTGTGAAAGACAATGTTAAGCCGAGTAAAATGATACCCAACATGTCACGCTTAAGAATTGCGCATGGCATGGCGTCAAACGTTTACCCTTAAAAATCTTGATAGGCGACGTTTAAAAAATTCTATATGTTGCATTTTTTGAGATACAGAGGAGGTCTAGAATTATTGCTCTCACTCTAACAATCGCGGCGATACCTCACTTGTGTGGTTTGAACACCGTTTTCATATGCAGGCGCTACTCGCGTATGCATTCGCTTCTGCGCGCAAGCTCGTCGGGACGGGGTGCTTTAAAAAACTATTTTTTTTGTTTTCTTATTTTTATTTTTTTATATAATTTTTTACACTGAAATAAAAAAAAATATCACTTTTATTCCTATTACAAGGAATGTAAACACCCATTGTAATAGAAAAAAGCATGACCTCTTAAATATGATATCTGGGGTCAAAAAGACCTCACATCTCATATTTAGACTTAGGCCTCGTACAGACGACCGGATCTATCCGCTGGGATTGTGCATCCTATTTTTTACTAGCAGACCTGGCAGTCTTTTATGCCTATTACCATCTACTTTTGGTTGGCTGTTTTTACTTTTTATCCTGTGATAATCAGGATCTCCCTACGACCTTTTGCCTTCTCTGCCATGTTACTTTTCTATTTATTTATTTCTCTTTTTTAGAACCTGTTTCTAATGAGCAATCTGCTGCTCCTGGCATCTTCAAAATCCTCAGCTGTCCACACTGCTCCCTGACAGGGAGAACCTCACAGAAAGAAGGAGATTTTTGTCTTCTTACTTTCCTTCTTTTTTTTTTTTGTTTTATACACGTCTCTTGTAACTCTGGTAAGTCCTTTATTTAGTCATCATGTGTTATACGTAATGGATGGCTTCATATATACTGCTTCTTTGATCTAACTACCCTATTAGATTAATTCACCTATGTTTATATAGAGCAGTACCATCACCTATTTAAACAACTGACAGCCATCTCATTGCACTCTATTGGTGCTTTGCTAAATCCAGGCTTCAATACTATTTGGACATGACCGGAGGGCATGTTATAACAACTTTTTCAGTTACTTTATTCATTTTTGACGTTTACCCTATGGATCCCCTGCTGCCATTACTTTTTCCCATGCGGACCAGCCAGGCATTTTTGCTTAATATTTTATATTTTATGTACATCATCTGGTCTATTTCAAACCAGTAAAAGTCTGTTTTGTTTTTTCTTGCTGTCTTTGACAAAAGTGCATTAGATGTGTTTTCTTGTCTGGCATTCTTTTGTTATTATAATTTTTGATACATTGTGCTCCTTTTCTTTTTGCCCTTCTTATCCTTCACACTATAGGTCACATAGTATGGTAATACTGTGTGTATAACCTGTACTGTCAATGACCAAGGACATACTTCTTGCACAATCGACCAAGTAATCTTCATGGTCTCCATCTGAGACTGATCTACCTACCTTCGAATCCATCGGTTAGTAGCTACTAATATATTTTTCTGGGGCCTGATCTATAAGGCCCCTTTCACATTGAGGAGTTATTGAGGCGTTTTTGCGCTAATTTTCCCGCTATAAAAACGCTAAAAAAACGCCTCCCATGTATCTCAGTGTAACCTTTCACACTGAGGAGTTTTGCTGGCTGGGCGTTGAAAAAAGTCTGACAAACAGCATTTTTGAAGCTTCTTTTGGGCGCAGAAGATAGCACTGTAAAAACACCTATCCCCATAGAAATGAATGGGTACCGCTTTAAAACCACAGTAATATCGCTGTAATACCGCTCATAACCTGTGTGGAGGTCACATGATCGCACTAGAGTGAAGTATGCTGGGATACCAGGAAATCCGATTGAGAAGAGGAGAGGAGAAACAGAAAGTGTCATCATGCAGGAAAGCAGCAGTAGACAAATGCAGCCAACATCTGCAGAAGTGAGAGAAGAAAGAGGCTCTGAACCAGAGGAATTTATAGAATCCATGAGAAATCACCCTGAACTATGGGATAAGAAGCATGAATGGTATTCCAACCGTTTAAAAAAAAGGGCAGCTTGGAATGCTGTGGCCCTAGTCCACATTCATAATTGGGCTAACTTGGGCAAAAAAGATAAACAGGCAAAAAGTAAGTACACACCCTCATGTAATCTCTAGTGTAATCATAATCCCACTTTTTCTAGTCCTAATCCCACTTTTTCTAGTCCTAATCCCACTTTTTCTCTTCATAATCCCACTTTTTCTAGTCCTAATCCCACTTTTTCTCTTCATAATCCCACTTTTTCTCTTCCTAATCCCACTTTTTCTAGTCCTAATCCCACTTTTTCTAGTCCTAATCCCCCTTTTTCTAGTCCTAATCCCACTTTTTCTCTTCATAATCCCACTTTTTCTAGTCCTAATCCCACTTTTTCTCTTCATAATCCCACTTTTTCTAGTCCTAATCCCACTTTTTCTCTTCATAATCCCACTTTTTCTAGTCCTAATCCCACTTTTTCTAGTCATTTTACTACTCGTAGAAGTGGATCTCTGACGATTCTAAGTGAGATTATGACTATTTCAAGTGGGATTATGACTATTTCAAGTGAGATTATGACTATTTCAAGTGGGATTATGACTCTGGGGGTGGGATTATGACTATTTCAAGTGGGATTATGACTCTGGGGGTGGGATTATGACTATTTCAAGTGGGATTATGACTCTGGGGGTGGGATTATGACTATTTCAAGTGGGATTATGACTCTGGGGGTGGGATTATGACTATTTCAAGTGGGATTATGACTATTTCAAGTGAGATTATGACTATTTCAAGTGGGATTATGACTCTGGGGGTGGGATTATGACTATTTCAAGTGGGATTATGACTATTTCAAGTGGGATTATGACTCTGGGGTGGGATTATGACTATTTCAAGTGGGATTATGACTATTTCAAGTGAGATTATGACTATTTCAAGTGGGATTATGACTCTGGGGGTGGGATTATGACTATTTCAAGTGGGATTATGACTATTTCAAGTGGGATTATGACTATTTCAAGTGAGATTATGACTATTTCAAGTGGGATTATGACTCTGGGGGTGGGATTATGACTATTTCAAGTGGGATTATGACTATGGTGGTGGGATTATGACTACTATAATAGTCAAAATCCTCTATATAATACTCCTAATTATATGAAGAATAGTCATATTTACTAATAGTATTCTTAAACGAAGTTCTAGAAGTCCTAATCCCACTTATAATAGTCCAAGTCACATCCCTATTAGTCCCATACTTCTAAACCTAGTGTTTAATGTTTATACATATATAATGGACTAATTATAAAAAATAATATACCAAAATGTTCGAGAGTGAATTTATAAAGACGCCAGTATTGCATTGATAAATTTAATAACACACTAGAATATCACATATATCTTAAGCTTTTAATTAAAGTATTAATGTCAACTATAGTGAAGCTGGTCAATTTAAACTTTAAATCATATCTTCCTGCCAACTCACTGCCCCGGCAGGACTCATAAAGTAGTCCGCAAATTCATCCCTAATTGAGAAACCCACTCTTGGACCACGAACATGAATAAAATCTGCAGGTTCCATATTGTTTGCCAATGTATCCTCAAAATTTACTCCATCTCTCTCTCGTACTAAATTATGTAGCACACATGCAGCCTTTACTACCTTTGCTGCATTCTCTATTTTGAGATTCATTGGTTTTAGAAAGATTTGCCATTTGTTCGATAGTATACCAAAAGCACATTCTACCACTCTACGTGCCCGACACAGCCTATAATTAAATATCCTTTTTCGTGTATCAAGATTTCTCATTGAGAAGGGCTTCATTAGATGTTCGTGAATAGCAAATGCATCATCGGCTACAAAAACAAATGGCATATCTGGTCCTTCTGTTCCGGGCAGGGGTTGGTTGTCAGGCAAATCTAGTTCATTAGATGCCAGTTTTTTTCCAAATTTACTATGCTTGAAAACACCAGAGTCTGCACTGCTTCCGAAAGCTCCAATATCAACTTAAAGAAATTTATAGTCTGCATCGACCACAGCCAATAGAACTATGGAAAAAAACTTTTTATAATTAAAAAATTTACTTCCACTATGGCATGGTTTTATTAACCTAATATGTTTTCCGTCAATAGCTCCTAAACAGTTTGGAAAGTTCGTTTTCATCCAAAAACGCTGGGCAATATCTTCCCATTTTTCTTTGTTTGGAATTGGCATGAATCTACATTTCAGGGTCCATATTGCATCACATGTTTGCTTCACAATTTCACTTATAGTTGAGATTCCAATTCGAAATTCATATTGCAGTGATGAATAACTATTCCCTGTGGCAAGATATCTGTAAAAATAAAATTATAAAATTTATTTACAGTGAAAACCATCAAATCGCGATGGAAAACATTACGCGATAATTATAGACGTGAACATCTCCGTCAAGAAAATGTGCGTAGTGGATCGGGAGCAAAAGTTTCCCGGACATACTGCCATTATGCTGAGCTACAATTCTTGAAGCCAGTCATGCAGCAGAGACCGTAAGTATACTTAAACCTTTCTCAAAAATGTTATTATTAACTAAAGTAATTAAATTACCATGTAGCATAGTATAACCTTCTTTATTTTCCATTTGGGCAGAACTGAAAGCAATTTTAGCTCAGACAACACTGAGGACGAGGAGCAAGACCATGAACCCGGGACTAGTGAGACCAATGAACCGCAGGATTTGGAGAATGAAGATCTACAGGACACTGTACAGCCACCCAAAAAGAGGGGAACGTACAGAAAAAAAACGAATAAAGAACAAAATGTAGAATTCATAGAAGTAGTAAAACATCTAATTTCCGCCCAAAAGAGCGAAAGCAGTGAAATGCTCACCTTTTTTAAAAGCCTCATGCCACAGGTGGACAAAGTGGATCCTTCCCTACTCTGTGATCTACGAGTGGACATAATTAGACTTGTGCAAAATTATCAACATAAAACCGCGGACCTGTCCACAGCTGCTCGCCCCCCGACCCTTGGAAGTCAACCACCATACCATGGAGGATATGGGCACCAGAATCCAGAAACTTCGTATAGTATGCCAATATCATACCAGCCACACTTTAATCCCAACTTTATGCAAAACACCCCACAATATAATTTAAGGCCACAAACCGGACACTATGAATTCCCCCAACAATATTCTCAGATGCACCATCCTCCTCCTCCTCCTCCTCCTCCTCGTCCATCTATTTCGCAAGAGGAATCCCTCCTGCAGCAACTCTATTACCAAGAGCCGTAAATTGGGTTGATAATTGTCGTAAAGTGATATTTTTTATGTTTTTTTGTCTACATTCTAGACATTTGACACTTTTCGTAAAAATGAGGTGTAATGTAATGATTACCTTCAATATTTTCTTTGAAAAAATACAGATATATTAATGTGTTTTACATATGTTTCTTTTTGACAAAAAAAGAGAATAACTATGTACCAAAAATCTGGGTACATTTGTAAGTTGTTACAAATAGCCAACAAGGTATTTAATTTGGGTGAATTTAAACCCGCAAATGTTTTGATATAGATGCATTTCTTTTCTAAATGTTGACATTTTGTATTTTGAAGAATAAAAATATTGACAAATGTTCAATTACCGTAAATAAATCTTTGTGTTCCAAAAAACTGATTTTGTTATAGTATTCTGCAATGTTACTAAAAAAAATAAAAGCAAATATCCAATTACCGTAACGTTATAAGTAAGCGTTCGCATGGTGAGATTGCATCCCTGCAATTAGTATCCTGTCTTGACAAGAATGGTGTCAGAAGATCAAGAAGAAAGTCAAATCTTAAAAAAAAAAAAGTGTGGTTAAAATTGGAGAGTGTGAGAAGTGTGATTAGGGTAAGCTTCAGAGTTTGGGACTATAGGAAGGGGATTTACGAGTATTCAAAGTGTGTTTTGTTAAAAAAAATGAGATTAGGAGTATTAGAAACGGAATTATGTTTGCTATCGATCATAATCAATAACCCTAACCCTAATCCCGCTAATTTATGATCCTAATCAATAACCCTAACCCTAATCCCGCTAATTAAATAGACAAATCAATAACCCTAACCCTAATCCCGCTAATTAAATAGACAAATCAATAACCCTAACCCTAATCCCGCTAATTAAATAGACAAATCAATAACCCTAACCCTAATCCCGCTAATTTATGATCCTAATCAATAACCCTAACCCTAATCCCGCTAATTAATGATCCTAATCAATAACCCTAACCCTAATTCCGCTAATTAAATAGACTAATCAATAACCCTAACCCTAATCCCGCTAATTAAATAGACTAATCAATAACCCTAACCCTAATCCCGCTAATTTATGATCCTAATCAATAACCCTAACCCTAATCCCGCTAATTAATGATCCTAATCAATAACCCTAACCCTAATCCCGCTAATTAAATAGACAAATCAATAACCCTAACCCTAATCCCGCTAATTAAATAGACTAATCAATAACCCTAACCCTAATCCCGCTAATTAAATAGACTAATCAATAACCCTAACCCTAATCCAGCTAATTAAATAGACTAATCAATAACCCTAACCCTAATCCCGCTAATTAGAGTTTAAGGTTTAGGCATAAGGATTTGAAACAAGTGGCAGTAGGATTATGTTTCATGAGTTTTGTTTTGGAGTAGGAGGGGTGGGATTAGGGTTTTTTAAGGCAAGAACTGGGATGATGGACTACAGGGTCTGGCTTTGACAAGTAGGATATTTTTACTTACGTTGAGATGCTCATCCGAGTATAATTTCGGAATTTATCAGGGTGCTCTCTCAGTTCACGATAAAGTAGTACAAATTGTCCTCTCTCAGAATGCATTTGGTGGATGGGATGAACCCAAAAACGACGTTGCGGTCTCTGTTGGAGAATACGTTGCCAAACATGTAACACAAACAACAAAAGCAGCTCATAATACTCCATCTTCTCCTTGTACTCTTTCCTTTACGAAAATACAGGAAGTAGACAGGATATGATGTCAGGGGGTGGTGTTTCTTTTATAAAGCTGACGCTTGAAAAACGTGTTCAAAACGCTGTAATAATGCATGGGCGTTAGCGCTATTTTTACCGCAAACGCGGTAAAATCACGGTAAAAACGCATTAATAACGCACATCGTTTTTACCGCGTTTTTGTAACTCCTCAATGTGAAAGGGGCCTAAGGATGTTGTGGCAATCAGTATTCAAGCATATGTATATATATACTTTTTACTTTTGAACCCAATCCCTCACATATAGGATCTGCCTCGGTACCATTCCAGACACGGCGTGAGTCATGATGAGGATCAAAATGGTGGTTATTTATATGTACCTCTCTCTGTATGTAGGAAAACTTTGCAAATGAATGTTTCAACTACACATGCATTTTGAATTTTGTATCCATGCGTTTTTTTTTTTTTTATATTTATCTTTATTTTTATTTTTTAGACGGTACAGCGACATCTTACGCACCGCCCTCGCCCTGATGAAGAGGCGATACTTTATTTAAAAAAAAGCCTCGAAACGTTGGCATCCCTGTCTATACCCATGTGACAGTCCTGAGGGCTTCTTCTGCTGCTCCTTTGTCGCGTGTACACGTATATACAATTTTGATTGTCTTGTCTTACCATATTTAATGTGGGGTACTGTTGTTAATTGTCCTCCCCAGGCCGTGCTCTCTTGTTCTCAAATGGTCATTTTGGAAAACCTTTTTTGTATCCTATGCTGTTAACAAACTTTTTCTGATACGTTGTTCTAATGAGCAACATTATTTAAATTTAATACATTTTGAATACTTTTGATACCTACGTGTTGACTAATTTAGTCTTATACTCCAGCCCGCCTCACACACTTAAAGTCCCACCGAGGAAACACACCCCTTTGGGGGTATAGAAATTGGCTTATTTAGGGATGTGTTGAGACGTCGGGCTCTTTTGCAATTTTTTGCATTTACAGGTAGAGAACACCGATACTTTTTTTTTTTGATAGTGAAAAAGTAAGACCACCTTATGGGGAAATAAAACTCAATCCCTATCGGCAGGTATCTAGCCATTGTAATTCAGTGGACTATGCCTAAACATAGGCATAGGCATAGGCATAGGCACCCTTGTAGGGTGTGGCTCTTGGTCCTGGTCTCCCAGGAGCGGTAACAAAGGATTATGCAGTATTATGCAAACTGAAAGAATTTTTTTCTATAAAGCGGAAAAGGAAAGGGTGGGCGACAACAAAGGTGTCAGTGGGGAATAGAAAAGTAAGAGGTAAAGGGGGACCAGTAGAGGGGAAATAAGAGGGGAGGGGGATGAGAAGCTCTGGCGAGGTCGACAGCCCTAGGTATCAAATTTTCCGAGACAAGTTACTCAGATGTAGGACATATAATCATTCAAGAATCAGAAAAGATCCCAATGTGCCAACGAGAGTTGTGTTCCGCCTCCGTTTCCCCTAAGGCAGCAGTAAAGCCTCGTACACACAATCGGATATCTGATGGAATCTAATCCGATTTAATTTTTCGTCGGATATCCGATGAAGCTGACTTTCATCAGTCTTGCCTACACACCATCAGTCAAAAATCCAACCGTGCCAAAACGCGGTGACGTAAAACACTACGACGTGCTGAGAAAAATGAAGTTCAATGTTTCCGAGCATGCGTCAAATTGATTCTGAGCATGCATGGATTTTTGACCGATGGACTTCCACACAGACGATCGTTTTTTTTTCTATTGTTTTTCTATCCATAGGAAAAATCTAAAACATGTTTTATTTTTTTCACCGATGGAAAGCAAACCGGTGGGGCCCATACACTATCGGTTTGTCCGATGAAAACGGTCTATCCGATCGTGTGTACAGGGCTTTAGATGTTCCATCCGCTGTATATATCGCACACCCTCACAAACCACTGTAACACCACTGGTGGGGATTGCTGCTTCCACATACTGGGAACACACGTCCTAGCTGCATTCAAGAGGTGTTTCAATAAGGATTTACAATATCGCTTACAGGACATGGGAGTCTGATTTAGGAGTATTGCTGCAGGGTTATCCTGGAGGGAGACATCAGTAATCTTGTAGATGATCTGCAGGACTTGTCTCCAGAAAAGGGACAGCTCTGAGCATTCCCAGAAAATATGAAGTAATGTGCCAGTCTGGGTGCCACATCTCCAACACAGGGGACTATGACCTGGGAAAATGGATGTCAATACTGATGGGGTCCTGTACCAGCGTGTCAGAATCTTGTATGTGATCTCCTGGTATTTGCTGCACAGGGATGACGTTTGTGCAAAGAAGAGAATACAATTCTTTTGATCCTCAGTAAACATGGTGTTAAGATCTCCCTCTCATTTCCTCAGATACGGGGTGCCATGTTGAGATGAGTGGGCAAGTAGCATGTTATAAGAGTAAGAAAAACAATTCCATATAGGTTCCTCTCCCAGGCACAAATCTTCAAAGGACGTAAGCTGTCTGCGGAAACAAACGTTGTCAGGAAGGGATCGGAGGAAGTGTGAGAGTTGAGAGATCTTCCACCTACCCAAGATGGAGGAGTAAAGGATAAGATAAAGGCTTGAGGGGTCGGTCCATTCAGAGGGGCCAGGAAAAGAAGAGGCTCTAACCAAGTTCTGGTCAGGTTGTAGCCGGCAGGAATTTTCAGAAATACTTGGAATGAAGTCTGGGTGACCAATTATGGGCGTTAATGGAGAAGTGAGAGATGATACCGCTCTAAAAACTGCTGCTTTGTTTCCGTCCCAATAAACCAAAAGGGTGCTGGCTATGCACAGGTGAATTGGATAGAAGAAGATCCTGGACTGCCGCACTCCTTAAAACAATGTCTTTATTGTACAAATAAAATCCAAAAAACAACCAAAGTGATGCAATCAAAACGTAGTGAACGTTTTTGCATAATATTATGAGGATATATCGATGCTTCAAAATGGCATCCAAAACAGAACAACATGATATAGCATATAATAAAAACGGGGGGGAACTAATGCGCAAAACCAACCTCAACAAGGGCACAACAAAGCTAAAATAAGAAAATCAAACTAATAATGCAGCTGCCACGACTAATAGTGTTCACACACTTAAAGCAATTAATGACAAGGGGGGTGTAATGGCACTTGCAACAGGATCTAATTAAAACTAAATATCAATAACGATTTCCATAATGTGAATAAGTTGTCAGAAAAATGTGCTCCACTGGTTCCTGTGTAAAATGTGTTCCACTCTGAATAAAATCATATACCCACCCAACATTAACTGAGTAATGTGGAGAGTAGTAAGAGTGGATAAATGATGATAAAAAAGACAAATGTGCCAGTGACCCACACAATATTAATAGCGAGTGATCTGGAATCGTTCAGATAAAATTAACAAGCAGTAGCTATCTTCATAAACATATACCATATGCAAATTTTTTTTTCACATTTAACATGTATATATATTGGGCAAAAGGTTACATGGATATTATCACTTCAGATTCCCAATGAAAGAAAAGTCAGCCCTGGGAATCTAAAATCTAAGTAAATCCAAGTAGAGAGCCTAAAATAAAGAATTGCCACCATAATCATTTTACCCTAGTCTTGTTTATTCCCACTTCTTATCATTTACCTCTTATGGCACTTCCCTAGGGCTCCTATATTCTCCACCGACCTCTTGTCCCACTCTGATCCCTTGTCCTTTTATAGACCCTGCCTACTCCCCCCCTATCCGTATAACCAACAAAACAAAACTCCCCTAAAAGAGGAGAGAAAAAAAAAAGCTAGTCGGCTTTTCACGTCGCAAAGTTATGGCTGCTATTTAGGTGGTGTAACAATAGACAGCCCATGTTAAAGTATAGGACAAAAATGTTACTGCGCTGATCTAATTATCCAGAGGGTTTAATCTCTGGAAATGTGAGCTGTGACTTGATAGAATACACCCTCAACCATAAGTGGAATATGTATATATCAGGGACACAATGTGCCCAATCTTAAATGTGAGTAACCTAAATACAAACAATCTGTGAAAATATATAAATTAAATTTAAATCATGCATATGTGACACAGTTTTTGAATCACAAATATAAATTGGTGTATCGGCATACACATCAATCAATATGCCACAGTGCTCCTGTGAAAGAGTGGCTATCGTTGCTGCTACTAGCCGGCTAAATAATGAAAACAATACAGAAAAAAGTATACTATATAAAACACACAATATGCAATGTGCCAACTGCACCGTGAATTGTCCAATAACTGGTATTGGAAACAGGTAATCCCCAAAAAATTATATATAGCAAAAAAATATATATATATAGTTATCAAACAACCAATAAAAAGTGCAATGTGCTAGCTGCACTGAAAATAGTCCAATGACAAGCAATCTTGCTCCTATACAGTAGGTTCCAGCAAACAAAAGGTTCAATGTTGGTGGTGCTGTATACAGACAAGTGCCGCTATCTCTTCCACCCGATAAAAATGTGCCACCATCACCAATGGTTAAAATCAACACTCACCAGACCCCAGATATTAATAGGCTCCAAGGTGGTGTCTTTCCTTTATCCGTCAGTGGGTGTTACCTCCTTTTTCCTTTTACAAGGTATCCTTAAATTATCAAAGACAAGGGGCTCATCATGGTGTAGTATGTTAAAAATATATTTATTTAAAAAAGGTAAAAAATAACACTTACAATATAAAGTGCCTCTGACCGGCACTGACTGTCTTTGGCAGTGTCAACCATTAAAAGCCGCTGACCAGCATTTAAATGGCGTCCTAGGAGGTGTGCATGCCCCGCTTTTCTCCGCATGTGTTGCTACAAGGGGTCCTTGCGTGCTAATGTGCTTCACCCTCTATGTGTGTGTCCAGGCAGCCTCTACGCGTTTCGCTATTTGCGTCGTCAGGAGAGCTGTGGACACTACTGTTTCAACTGAATTTATACCCCTGTGTTTTACCTGTAAAGCTGCAAAGTTGTCACTGGAAACAGGAAGTCTTCCGGCCGCCATCTTAGCTATGCACATTGCACATTGTGTGTTTTATATAGTATACTTTTTTCTGTATTGTTTTCATTATTTAGCCGGCTAGTAGCAGCAACGATAGCCACTCTTTCACAGGAGCACTGTGGCATATTGATTGATGTGTATGCTGATACACCAATTTATATTTGTGATTCAAAAACTGTGTCACATATGCATGATTTAAATTAAATTTATATATTTTCACAGATTGTTTGTATTTAGGTTACTCACATTTAAGATTGGGCACATTGTGGCCCTGATATACATATTCCACTTATGGTTGAGGGTGTATTCTATCAAGTCACAGCTCACATTTCCAGAGATTAAACCCTCTGGATATTTAGATCAGCGCAGTAACATTTTTTTTCCTATGCACTATTAACCCCTACCAAGGGCACACAGTACTGCAGCAGATCACGGTTTATATTCATATTCATTTTATTTTCTTTTGCGCCGGTGACACTCACAACCAAATTCATGTTAAAGTATGGCCGTCGTTCCCGCCTCGAATTTCAATTTTTTTTCTTGGCGTAAGACGTCCGGGAATACGAAAGGACGTTACGCACGGGAACGCGCCTAATTTAAATGGTACATGCTCCGTTTTAATTAGGCGGGCTTGCGCCGGGCAGCTTTACGCTATGCTGCCGCAAGTTTACACGCAAGTGCTTTGTGAATCAAGCACTTACGACGAAAACCTGCGGCGGAGTAACGTAAAGGGGATACGTTACGCCGCCGTAATTGTTCGTGAATCTGGCCCTATATTTTTACATATTTGTGATTTACATATACATTTTTTTGGTTGTTTTTTTTAATGAGCTCTATACTTGATATCATTCACCAATGATCATTTAGACCATTATATGAGCTTATTTTTTTTTTTTTTCCAAAATTTGTTTATTAAGTCTTCAGCAGTAACAATTTACAAGACAGATGGCACAGTAGTATTCATAAATGCGTAGGGTGGGTACCTGCAGGCGCAGCCGCTAACCCTTACACTTATGGAACATAGGTACACATCACATAGCGGCAGTCCATTAGTCGGATATGGCAACCATCACGTGGAGCCTCAACCATCAGTTCCATATGCTTGTGAGTGTGTGCTACAGCTGGCGGCGGTGATGCGCCACATGTGGAAACCATGTGGGGTAACCTAAGCCTTGGACAGGGCTTCCAGGGAAAGAACGTGTAATAATCCCTATAACTAGCCTTAGGGCTTATCGATGGCAGTGGTGGAGAGCCAACCACAAGCGAACACCTGCATGTATGGTGCGTGTCTAGGCATATCGCCTTAACCTTCTCTCAGTTCTGGTGGCAGGGTCTTACCGCGTAGAGACGTCCCCGTGAACCGGAGATGGCGTAAGTATATTTAACCAGAAAGATAAAAAGATAACCGGGTAAGGAGGGAGGGGATTGGGTCAGTGGGGGAGGGAGCAGACGGTGGGGGGGTGTGGACTAGAGGTGAAGTACAGCCCGCCACAGCTCAGCGGGGGAGGAGGAGGGTAGATTTCAAGGTCAGAGTCGTCAGGGTCAGGCTGTCCTGTAGTCTGCTGTCGTCGTGAAGTGTTTCCAACAAGCCCATGTCTCGTTGAACCTCGTAGGGTTGTCAGTGGCTTGATGGATAAGATCTTCCATCTCCATTGTTCTTTGGATTCGTTGAAACCAGTCGACTATCGAGGGTGGTTGCGGGGATAGCCACCTGGTTGTGATGCACATCCTCGCCGCGTTCACCATGTGCATAGCCAGTGATCGGTTGTATCCCCTCGGGAGCTTCTGGGCGTGGTGGAGGAGGTATTGCGCAGGTGTAAACTCTAGTGTATCTGTTGTTATGCGTGTAATGTGGTTGTGGACCTCTGTCCAGTATGAGGTGAGTGTTGGGCATGTCCACCATATGTGGAGGAAAGAGCCCGTCTCCCGGTGGCATCTCCCCTGAGTTTGGACGTTAGCCGAGCCCTTGTGGGCCCGTCTGTATACCGCTTCCCATTCCGCCTCCGTGAGATCAAGGTCGATATCCCTCTCCCACTGTTGGTTGGCCCAGTGTATTTTGGACAAGTGCGTGGAAAACAATAAGCCGTAGATTGTAGAGATAAGGTGTCTTTGTGGACCCTTACTAGCACAAAGGTTCTCGAAGGGGGAGCAGGGTCTAGACCATTGGGGGCTTGGGGCCGTTCTGTCCAGCCGTTCTGTCCAGGAAGTGTCTGATTTGTAGGTATATCCAGAAGGGGAACTCGTCTTTGTCGGTCTTAGCTGCCAGTTCTGCTTGGAGCATGAGTCTACCTGAGGTAAAGAATTGGCCCGCCCGCACCGACGCATGAGGCCAGCCGTCTGCCAGAAAGGCAGGATGCATACCTGGGGGGAAGTCAGGGTTCAGTCTGAGGGGGGTCAGTGGACCGCTTTGGTCCGACAGTTTGAATTTGGTGCAAGCAGCGATGGAAGTATGAGGGGATGGTCTCTGCAGGCCGGGGGGGTGTTGCCCCGTGAGACCCATGGCAGGTGGGTCAGTGGGAGGGACGAGAATGATTGTTCCAGTCCCACCCACTGTTTGTGTGCCCCATTGGTGGCCCAGTCCACTATTCTCGTGAGGTTGCAGGCTAGGTGGTATTTGTGAAGGTCTGGGAGGCCTAGGCCACCTAGTAGTTTGGGGACCGTGAGCCGGGCATAGCTCAGGTGGGGGTGGGTGCCTTGCCACACAAAGGACGTGCAAGCCGACCTAAAGGATGAGAAGAACGCCGGGGGGAGCTTGATGGGGATCGCCTGCATGGCGTACAATATCCGGGGGAGGATATTCATCTTGATCACCGGCACCCTACCGAACCACGACAGGTGTTTCGAGGACCATCCCCTCAGGTCCTTCACTACCGTTTGGAGCAGCGAAAGATGGTTGAGGGCATATAGGTTCGAGAGGGAGGCGGGGAGCTGTATCCCCAAATATGTGATGGCTCTGGCGCTCCATTTAAAGGGGAAGTTTACCTGGCACAGGTCACACAGGGCTTGAGGCAGGGAGACGTTCAGCGCGCATGATTTGGAGATGTTGATTTGCAGGTTCGAGAGGAGTTTAAATTCCTTGAGATCCTTCAGGAGGTTGGGGATAGTCGTAAGGGGGTCTCTTAAAAATAGGAGGATGTCATCCGCAAACGCGGCGATTTTGTAGGTCCGATCTTTAATGTCAATCCCTTTGATCGTCGGGTTCGTCCTGAGTCGTCGTAGGAAGGGTTCTAGAGTGAGAACGAAAATCAGGGGAGAAAGGGGGCATCCCTGACGGGTCCCGTTCGAAATGGAGAAGGCGTCCGACAGGTGGCCGTTCACGCTAACCCTCGCCGTGGGGCCCGCGTAGAGCATATTTATATAGTTCAGCATGAGCGGCGGGAGATTGGTGGCTTCGAGGGTCGCACGCATGTAATCCCATGCCACTCTGTCGAACGCCTTCTCCGCGTCGAGTGAGAGGAAAAACCCTGGGGATCCGGTGGAGGTGAGCCAGTGGTGTATATTTAGAGCCGTGACGGTATTGTCCCGTGCCTCCCGGCCGGGGACAAAGCCAGCCTGGTCCAGGTCTATGAGTTTGGGCAGGTAAGGGAGGAGTCTGTTCGCAATCGTTTTAGCGAACCACTTAAGGTCCACGTTGAGGAGCAAAATGGGTCTGTAGTTGGTCACTACGGTCACGTCCTTGTCTGGCTTGGGAATGACTACTATGTGGGCGGACAATAAGTCTCGGGGAGGGGTGTGGGTGTTGGCGAAGGAGGCGAAAGCTGAAACGAAAAAAGGTGTGAGGATCTCGGCGTAGGCCTTATAATACCCTGCGGTCAGCCCATCTGGGCCCGGGCTTTTGCCCGCTTTTAGTTGTTTAAGGGCCAGGCCCACCTCATCACCGTTTAAGGGCCTGTCTAGTTCCGATTTAGCCTCCTCCGTCAACTTGGTAGGGCCGTATTGGCGCAGGAAGTCGGCAATTAGGTCTTGTCGTGTGTTGCGAATGTTCTGCGCTGTCGGGGAGGGTAGATTATACAAGCTGGAGTAGTACTTTACGAATAGCTTAGCAATGTCTGGAGAGGACTGCACTTTTCGGCCTTGGTCGTCAGTCAGGGAGTGGACCGTCGCTTTGGCTTTTTTGGATTGCAGGGCTTTCGCCAGCATTTTGCCGGCTTTGTCGCCGTGTTCGTAGAAGGATTTCTTAGCCAGGGCATAGCTACGCTTAATCTTCCTACCAATAACCTCCAGGAGTTCGGCCCTGGCCAGGCTCAGTTCCTTCAATGTCGCGAGAGCTAGCGAGTGTTTGTGGGCGGACTCCAAGCGCGCAATCCTCTCTAGTAAACTGTTGTAGTGTTTGCGTCGTTCCCTATTGCGTTTGGCGGCTGCGGCTATCAGAAGGCCCCGAACTACACATTTGTGTGCCTCCCAGTTTACGATCGGGGACGTATCGTCTGGCTTATTTTCCCTGAAGTACGCTGTGAGAGCTTCCGTCAGCTCCTTAGCTACTGTCGGGTCCGTGAGTAGGGACGGATCTAGCCTCCACACCCTCGTTCGAGGGTGGCAGGGGGGAAGGGTCAGTGTCGCTGAAATCGGATGGTGGTCCGATAGGAACATGGGCTCTATAACCGCAGCAGTCAGCTTGTGTAGGTCTTCCTGGCTAACCAGTAAGTAGTCGAGTCGGGAGTAGCGGTTGTGTGGAGCCGAGTAGAATGTGTAGTCCCTACCTGTGGGGTTTAAAGCTCTCCATGTATCGTGAAGGAGATGGTCCTGGAGGATCGTTTTAATCCTCCTCAGGGCTGCGTACGGAGTTGATGATGTGCCTGTGGACGTGTCCAGTGCTGGGTTGAGGGGCACATTGAAGTCGCCCCCCAGTATCAGCATTCCTGACTGAAAGGGCGTCAGTACCTCTGATACGGATCGAAAGAAGGGGACCTGGCGCGTATTTGGTGCATATATGTTGGCGAGTGTGACGGTTCGGTTCAGATATGAACCCTTCAAAAACAGGTATCTACCCTCCGGGTCAGCCAGCGACTCTGACACTGTAAAAGGGCATTTTCTAGCTACCAGTATGGAGACCCCCTTCGTCTTGGCATGGGAGTTTGTGGCGTGGTGGACAAGCGGAAAATTGAAATTGTGCAGTTTGGGTGTGGCCCCTGATTTAAAGTGCGTTTCCTGCACAAACACCACGTCTGCCCGGGCTCGGTGCATTGCCAGGAGGAGTTGGGCACGTTTCTCAGGGAGGTTCAGTCCCTGCGCGTTTACCGAGATCACTTTCAGTGTGGGACTAGCGGTCTCTGTCGTCAAGTCCGTCATTGTGGTCGTTCCTACAGGCGTGCAGTAGCACGGGGGGTGGTGGGGAACTTCTGAGCTGTGGCGGAGTGAGGGTAAGCCTCGGGCGGGGGGTCTCCCGGAGGCAGCCTTAGGGTCAGAGAGTAGATGGGAGGGAGGGCTGAGCCACTGTCACACTGTCAGGGCAATCCCCCGACTGGATCTTGAAATGGGATGGGGGGGGGAGGGAGGGTCCTCACGAGAGGGGGGGGGTGTTCATGGGGAAGGGGAGGGGTCCGGAGTGGATACCAAAAAGCCCTCCTCCAACGAGAGGGGGTGAGAAAACCGATTAGATGGGGGGATCTATGTCCCACCACCTACCTAGAGTGAAACACACAATCGGTAGGTTGCGGCCGCACGGGGCACCCACACCTAGGGGTAGGTCCAGGCACCACCGCGCGGTACCGTCCGGGGGTCGGCCGAGTCTCAGCCAGAAAACGTCCGCCTAGGGTGAACAAAAATAACAAGTGACTCCTAGGGAGAACCTGAGCCCGTGTTGCCACCCCAGAGCGGTCAACCTTGCATTGTCACAAGGGGTGAGATCCCAAGGGCACCTAGCTGAAGGTGGGCGTGGTGGTACGGTTGAAGCATGGGCCTATTCCGTTGCCATAGGGGGTCTGCTATTGGTAATACCGTACGGTCTCGGGTCCCAGCATCATGGCCCGCCATAGAGCGTGTCGTCCCCCGCCCCCCCCCCCCCCCCGCGGCCGAGCCGCCACCGAAGTGTCGGAGCCGAGCCGCCCGCGGGGGGACGGCGAGAGAGAGACACCCGCACCCCCATCCCGCCACCAGCGAACCTCCCGAACCCAAGAGCACGGTAAATCGTCCACTAGTACGTATGTATGCCCATTAACCGGGCAGCAGGCCGCTCACTTTTAGTCTAGGTGAGGGACTGGGTAGCGGGAGCACTGGTCAGCGAGGGCATACTTATCCAAAGTCCGGATTGCGATCAGCTATGTCCGCTCCAACATCTGGTGTTGTAGGGGTGAGACGGTCTTTGGTGGTAGTCTGCGTGCGAGGCGGAGCGGGGGCCTGTCGGTGCTAAGAAGTCCGGATGGTGAAGCGCTCGGGTCTCGAGTTGTTTGCCTGTCCGCGGCCCCACGAAAGTGGCACTGTCTGCCATGTAGGGGGAGTTTCCCCGGGCGGGGACAATGTTCCGACTCGCCGCGGGTCCTGCGCAGTGTATCCGTAGGCCTCACACTAGGAGCGGGAGTAGAGGAAGAGCAGCACAGTCGTCGTCATCGGTCCAGGCGACGAGAGGCGATCCGGAACGGGCATCCAGGGCTGGGGCTCCGGTGTCGAGGCCTCGGTTCCATCGGAAGCTATGTCTCCCCGGAGGTGACGCAGTCAGGGTGCGCCGGAAGAGGACGGTGCACATTCCCAGAGGACCGATGGCGGAGGCGGGCGCATGGCATCATGGGGGATGTAGTGCGGGGGCCGGCCACGTCACAAGGTGTCCACAGAGCTGCAGGGGGAAGGCTAGCCTGTGATGTCACACTCCGGAGGCGTGGAGGCCGTTGGTGTAGATTGCTGGGCGTGGCAACAGTCAGAGCGGGAAACCGCACAGTCTATCAGCCTCTGTGAGGTACAGGGAGTTTAGGCACAGTCACCACAAACAATGTTTAAGGCCGGGTACACACGGACAAACATGTATGGTGAAAGCGGTCCGTCGGACCGTTTTCACCATACATGTCTGCCAGAGGGCTTCTGTACGATGGTTGTACACACCATCGTACAGAAGTCCGCGCGTAAACAATACGCGGGGCGTGTCCGCGGTGTCGCCGCGTCGATGACGCGGTGTCGCCGCGACAATGACGCGGCGACGTGGGCGGCCCGCCTTTAAAATGCTTCCACGCATGCGTCGAAGTCATTCGACGCATGCGAGGCACGGCGGGCGGCTGGACATGTACGGTAGGTCTGTACTGACGACCGTACATGTCCGAGCGGGCTGAATTCCAGCGGGCTGTTTTAAAACAAGTCCAGGAATATTTGTCTGCTGGGAAAAGGCCCGGCGGGCAAATGTTTGCTGGAATTCGGCCCGCTCGCGCCCACACACGACCAAACATGTCTGCTGAAACTGGCCTGCGGGCCAGTTTCAGCAGACATGTTTGCTCGTGAGTATGGGGCCTTACAGTTAATAAGCACCCAACGTGGCCACTTAACACGCCAACAACATAGTGGGTAACAGTTTCTGCATGTAGGTATCTGGGCGGTCAACGGTCTCTTCGGGCTCTTCGTGATCCCGGCGAGGATAGTGGCCCTCGGTCCCCCCTGGGCCCCGGAGCTGCCGTCGAGTTGCGGGAGCCGGAGTGAGATCTTCTCCTACGGTGTCCCGTCGGTTGCGTTTCCATGCTGTCAGCCTGAGGTCCGTTCCATCGGCCCACTGAACGGCGGTATATGGCATACCATTCAGGAACCGCGACGGGCTGTATGCCTAGGGCTTCAAAAAAGTGCGGGAGGTCCTCAGGAACCTTCAGCTGAACGGTGCGGCCCTGGTGGGAGGCCGAGAGGCAGAAAGGGAACTTCCATTTGTATGGTATGTTTTCCGATCGCAGAACCTCAAGCAGGGGCCTGAGGTCCCTGCGGTGTTTCAAGGTGATCCCCGAGAGGTCCTGGAACAATTGGATCGGGGCTCCTCCTTGCTGAAGACGCTGTCCCCTGGCCCGCCTCAGGATCTCCTCCTTCAAGCCGTAGTCGGTGAGGCAGCATATAATGTCCCTGGGGGGGTCCGTGTCGATGCCTCTAGGGCGCAGTGCCCTATGGATCCTCTCCATGGTGATCTGTGTGTCCAGTGGTCTCTGGAGGATTGAGTTGAAGATGCTTGTCACTTCGGGCCGGATCCGGTCGCTCTCCACAGTCTCCGGGAGGCCCCGCACACGCAGATTGTGGCGTCTTCCCCTGTTCTCGAGGTCCTCCAAATGGCGGTTGACCTCATGCAGCTGCAGTGTGTGGTCATCTATTTTCCTCGTTGAGCGCTGGTGGACCAGGTCGTGGTCCTCCAGGGTGGTCTCCACTGCTTGCACTCTCCCGTCCAGCGCTTTGAATTCCAGGCGCAGGTCGGCGATGGCCGCCGCGAGCGCCTCTTTGATGTCCGTCGCCACCGCCCTCAGATCCATGATGGTGATCGGCTGTGACGCCAGTGCCGGGGTCGGAGCGGGGTCCGGTCCTCCAAGAGCTCCCGGGAGGGGAGCGTGTGGAGTTGCTGAGAGGACGATCTCCGGTCCCTGCGATGAGGCCTGTAAACGGCTTCCTCGCGCTCCCTGGCGGGAAGCCGCCATGTTCCCACGGCCGGTCCGGAACATCTCCGGGATATTGTGCTCAGGAGCATCATTGTGTTCCCGGGGGGATCGGGATCGGGAGGCGGAGGATTGCCTCGATGCTGTGCCCATGTTTCTGGTGAGGAAAAGTGGGTGAGATGTGCCGCTATAACTGATAAGGGCTCTGAGGTGGCAGGAGCTCTGTGATCAGGCAGCCATCTTCCAGCTCGGCTCGGCCACGCCCCCTATATGAGCTTATTACATCCACTTTAAGCAATATGGCCCGGATTCACAAAGCACTTACGCCAACGTATCTCGAGATACGCCGCGTAAGTGTAACTATGCGCCGTCGTATCTGTGCACGGTGCCCACAAAACTAGATACGCCAGAAAATAGGCTTCCTACGACTAGCGTATCTTGCCTGCGCCGTCGTATCGTGGGCGCATATTTACGCTGGGCGCATTTTCCGCTCCCATTGATTTTCTATGCACATATGCAAATGAGGGAGATATGCCGATTCACGAACGTAGTTGCGCCCGGCGCGTAATATACGCGGTTTGCGTAAGTCGTACGTCCGGCGTAAAGTTATTCCCCATATAGGAGGCACAACTCATGAAAAGGTATGGACCAGGGAACACAAGCCGTCGTATCTTTTGTCGTTTACGGTGGACGTGAATATGACTGGGCGTAGGTTACTTTCACGTCATAGGCAGTGATTCGACGTATCTTAGGCAGTTGTTTCGATGTGATTCTGAGCATGCGCACTGGGATGCGGCCACGGGACGGCGCATTCGCCGTTCATTTTAAGTACTTCTATGGCGCTTGGCCCATCATTTGCATGGGGTCACCCCTCATTAGCATGGCTCACGCCCACTTCCACCTAAGCTGGCTTATGCCGAGGAAACCCAGCGTATCTTTAAGAGCGAGTGGGAGCGAGTGCTTTGTAAATCCAGTGCTTGCCTCTCTGCGCTGCGTCGGCATAGCATATATTAGATACGCTACGCCCACATAAATATGCGCCGATGTATGTAAATCCGGGCCTATATGTTCATTTCAAATTATTTTATATTACAGTACACAAATATTGTGTGTGAATTTTGTGTCTTATATGTCCGTGTGGTTATACACATACCGATACACAATTGTTTCCTTTCTTCACATTCAATCATTCATTTATTTATTATTGTTGTATTGTCTAATACTTTATTAATTGATGGTATACACTAGGGATGTCCCGATACCGATACTAGTATCGGTATCGGGACCGATACCGAGCATTTCCCCGAATACTCGCGGAAATGCTCCCGATGCTTCACCCGATACTTGAGCGGGCAGGCAGGGGAGTTGCAAATCTTCTCTCCCCCATGGTCAGTGTTGTCTCCCCCCTGCTGTTGACTTCCCCTGTCCGTGCTGCTCTCTCACCTCCCCCCGTCCGTTCGTGCCGTTCTCTCTCCTCTCCTCCCCTTCCCCCGTCCGTCCATGCTGTTCTCTCTCCTCTCCTCCCCTTCCCCCGTCCATCCATGCCGTTCTCTCCTCCCCTTCCCCCGTCCGTCCGTCCCGTTCTCTCTTCCCCCCCCATCCATGCAGTTCTCTTTCCTCCCCCCGTCCATCCGTCCCGTTCTCTCTTCCCCCCCCCATCTGTCCGTGCAGATCTCTCTCTGTCCATGCAGTTCTCTCTCCATCCATCCCCCCCCCCCCGTCCATGCCGCTCTCCCCCCTCAATCTGTCAGGGGGGAGAGCGGAGGTAGGAGCTGCTAAGCCCGGCTCCTACTTTTTCCGAATGAACAGAGTCGGTGGTCACCGACTCTGTCCATTCATATAACTGAGCATCGTAACCTCCTGTGTTTACGATGCTTCAGTTTAAGAATGGAGGAGCTTCCCTCCATTCATTTCAGCTGAAGCTGCTGAGAAAGGGACTGGGGAATCTGTTTCCCTAGTCCCTTTCTCTGTCTTAAAGGGGAGATGCCAGAGGTCTGTTAAGACCCCTGAAATCTCACCAAAGCCCCCCAACAGGGCTAATTAAAATTAAAATAAAAAATTGCAATAAATATTAAAAAATAAATAAAATGTAAAAAAAAATAATAAAAAAAAAACACACTGACAATTCACCCCCCCTAAAAAATAAATAAAAAAAATCACTGTAAAAAAATAAAAATAGTAAAAAAAATAAATAAATACTGCCACTGTCACATTAAAAAAAGTATCGGCATTCGGTATCGGCGAGTACTTGAAAAAAAGTATCGGTACTTGTACTCGGTCTCAAAAAAGTGGTATCGGGACAACCCTAGTATACACACATCACTTTTTTCACCATATTGGTTATGATATATATTTGTTTCACACATGGACATAGATAATAATCTTTCTTTTTTCTTCTTATCATCTTTTATCACCGTATGAGATTTTTATTTCATCCCATACACGATAGCAGTCCATGTGTGACACATCAGGGTTCATCAAAGTGTTCTATTGACTAAAGCCCTGTACACACGATCGGTCCATCCGATGAAAACGGTCTGATGAACCGTTTTCATCGGTTAACCGATGAAGCTGACTGAGGGTCAGTCGCGCCTACACACCATCGGTTAAAAAAACGATCGTGTCAGAACGCAGTGATGTAAAACACGACGACGTGCTGAAAAAAACGAAGTTCAATGCTTCCAAGCATGCGTCGACTTGATTCTGAGCATGCGTAGATTTTTAACCGATGGACGTGCCTACAAACAATCGTTTTTTTTTTTAATATCGGTTAGGTATCCATCGGTTAAATTTAAAACAAGATTGCTTTTTTTTAACCGATGGTTAATTAACCGATGGGGCCCACACACGATCGGTTTGGTCCGATGAAAACAGTCCATCAGACCGTTCTCATCGGTTTGACTGATCGTGTGTACGCGGCATAACAATCACCTGTGGGCTAATTGGTGAAACACCCCATTCACCTTTTCTTCCCTCCTCTTTTTAAACACAGTTTTTGTCATTGTTCACTAGCTATGAGTAAGCATCACATGATGTGAAACATGTCAGCCACCTTTTTCCTGTTGTTCACTACATTTTGACTGCATTGCTTTGGTTGTTTTTTGGATTTTATTTGTATAATAAAGACATTGTTTTAACCACTTCCTTACTGGGCACGTATACCCCTTCCTGACCAGGTGAAATTTCAGCTTCTGGCACTGCGTCGCTTTAACTGACAATTGCACGGTCGTGCGACATGGCTCCCAAACAAAATTGGCGTCCTTTTTTCCCCACAAATAGAGCTTTCTTTTGGTGGTATTTAATCACCTCTGCGGTTTTTATTTTTTGCGCCATAAACAAAAAAAGAGCGACAATTTTGAAAAAAAGTCAATATTTTTTACTTGTTACTATAATAAATAGCCCATTTAAAAAAAAAAAAAAAAACATTTTTTTCTCAGTTTAGGCCGATACGTATTTTTCTACATATTTTTGGTAAAAAAAAAAATCGCAATAAGCGACTGGTTTGCGCAAAAGTTATAGCGCTTACAAAATAGGGGACAGAATTATTATTAATTTTTATTATTATTTTTTTTACTAGTAATGGCGGCGATCTGCGGTTTTTATTGGGACTGCGACGTTATGGCGGACACATTGGACACTTTTGACACATTTTTGGCGCCATTCACATTTATACTGCGATCAGTGCTATAAAAATGCACCGATTACTGTATAAATGTGACTGGCAGTGAAGTGGTTAACACTAGGGGGGCCTCTTCCGCTGTTGACTCGGCGAACCCCGGTTCTTCTGCAGCTCTCCGGTGCCTTCTTCTTCAGCGCTGGCTGCCTGCTATGTTTGTGTGTTAGCTCAGGCACCGGAGAGCTGCAGAAGAACCGGGGTTCGCCGAGTCAACAGCGGAAGAGGGGAGAAGATGGAAGAAGCCCCCCGGAGTCCGGAGAAGCCCCCCCCGGAGAGCGGAAGAAGAAACCCCCCCCGGAGAGCGGAGAAGACCCCCGGAGAGTGGAAGAAGAAGCCCCCCCTGGTAATTGAGCTAATAACGAAGACAGGGGGGGCATCCGGAGCAGAATAATAAATTATTTTAAAAAGCCTTGTGTTGTGTGTTTACTAACTTTTACTTTTTGCCTCCAGGTGAATGGATAGGGGTACGATGTACCCCATATCCATTCACTTAGGGTGGGGGGCCGGTATCTGGGGGCCCCCTTATTAAAGGGGACTCCCAGATTCCGATAAGCCCCCGCCCGCAGACCCCGACCAACAATGGCAAGGGTTGTCGGGAAGAGGTCCTGTCCTCATCGACATGGGGACAGGGTGCTCTGGGGTGGGGGGGCCCGCAGTGCGCCCCCCTGCCCCAGAGCACCCAACCCCCCCATGTTGAGGGCATGCGGCCTGGCACGGCTCAGGAGGGGGGGGGGACGCTCGCTCGTCCCCTCTCCCACTCCTGACCGGCCGGGTAGCGTGCTTTGGATACGGGTCTGGTATGGATTGTAGGGGGACCCCCTACGTCAATTTTTCGGCGTGGGGGGGGTCTCCTTACAACCCATACCAGACCTAAGGGCCTGGTATGCTCCTGGGGGGGGAACCCATGCCGTTTTTTTCTTTGAAAATTGGCATGGAGTTCTCCCTCTCAGGAATGCATGCTGAGCGACGCTGTCATTTTTTTTTATAATTATTTGTTTTCCCGGCGCGTCTTTTTTTTTCACCCGTCGCAACTTTAGTGTCCCGTCGAAATTCTCAAAGCCGCCCGGCGTTAATTACGTTCGCGCGCTGCACGTCGGGAAAATTACGTCACACGCATGCGCAGTACGGCCGGCGCGGGAGCGCGCCTCATTTAAATTTAAAACGCCCCCAGGAGAGGAGGACCGCCTTACGACGGCGGCACTTAAGTTACACGGCGTGTAATTTCTACGTAAGTGCTTTGACGATCAGGCACTTAGGGCCATATTCTGAGTAAATATCCGCCTGCTTCGCTTAGGGCACTTACACTCCGCTGTCCCAACTTACTGGAGCAGGTGTTGTATTCCCCAACCACTTGCTCCATAAGTTGGGACAGCGGAGTGTAAGTGTCCCGGCGTAGCCTGGCGGATCTCCAAGGGGGCGGCTTCTATTCAAATGAAGCGCGCCCCCGATACAAAAGAACTGGGCATGCGCCGGGCTGCAAAAAGCCCAGTGCGCATGCTCCAGTTCTCGGCGGAAAACGTCAATGACGCCGACGTGTGCGTCATTGACGTAAAGTCGTATTCAAGAACGACTTACGTAAACGACGTATCCGACGAAAAAACACGACGGGGACCCGACGCCATCCGTAACATGGCCTACGCGAGACTTGCGGAAACTTACCCCTCATATAGCAGGGGTAAGTTTCCGCTTACGCAAACGACGTTAGCGACGGTTACACGACGCGAACTCATTCGTGAATCGGCGTAGAAGGATCATTTGCATACGCAAATGACTCCTTCACTTAAATGCCATCTAGCGGCGGCCGGCGTCATTGCATTTAAGATCCGCCAGTGTAAGTGACTTACAGATGGCGGATCTTAAGTGTATCTATGCAAAAATGATTCTGAGAATCAGGAGCATAGATACACGGGTCAAAATAGGGAGTTACGATGGAGTATCCTGAGTTACTCCATCGTAACTTTACTCAGAATATGGCCCACAGGTAGAAATTTTAAGTCAGTGTAACTTAACTGCTGAAATTTAAGTTACGCAGACTTTTTGAGAATTTGGCCCTCTGGGCCATATTCTGATACATTTCAGGCGGCGGAACGTATGTACTTTACGTTACGCCGCCGCAAGTTTAAGTGGCAAGTGCCGGATTCCCAAACCACTTACCTGTGAACTTGCGGCGGCATCGCGTAAAGTCCACCCGTGTAAGCCATCCTAATTCAAATGATCCAGGCAGGGGGCGTGGATCATTTAAATTAGGCGCGCTCCCGCGCCGATCGTAATGCGCATGCTCCGTCGGGTAAATTACCCGACTTGCATTGCGCTAAATGACGTCTCACGGACGTCATTTGTTTTGACTGTAACGTAAATGGCGTCCAGCGCCATTCACGGACGACTTACGTAAACGACGTTCAATTTTGAAATTTCGACGTGGGATCGACGGCCATACTTAACATTGAGTACGCCACCTAGGGGGCATCTTTATCTTTACGCCGCGTATCGCTTACGGAAACGACGTTAAAACACTACGGCGGGCAAGCGTACGTTCGAGAATCGGCGTGAGTAGTCATTTGCATATTCTACGCTGACCGCCACCTAGCGGTCAGCGTAAATATTGCAGCCTAAGATACAACGGCGCAGGCTGGTGTATCTTAGGCATGTTTAAGTGTATCTCAGTTTGAGAATACACTTAAACATAGGAAAGGGACTTACGTAGGCGTATCTGTTGATACGCCTACGTAACTTGTTTAAGAATATGGCCCTCTGTGTTTACAAATCCTCAAAAATCCTGCCTAACTTATCTTTTCCCATTTAAGTTACACTGACTTAAAATCTCTACCTAAGTGCCCGATCCACAAAGCACTTACCTAGAAATTTTCGGCCATGTAACTTAAATGTCTCCGGCGCAAGGCGGTCCTCTTCTGCAGAGGGCGATGACAATTTAAATGAGGCGCGCTCCCGCGCCGGCCGTACTGCGCATGCTCGTGACGTCATTTTCCCGACAGACAGCGCGCAAAATTACGTTACGTCGGGCTTTGTGGATTGCGACGGAACAATAAAGTTGCGTCAGGTAAAAAAAAGTTACGCGCCGGAAAAAAAAATTCAAAATGTAAAAAAAAATGCGGCGATCGAAAAAAAGATCTGTTTTTACAAGGTGTTACTAGTTTACACTTTGTAAAAGCAGAACTAATTTTACGTATGCAAACGTAAACTTACGCAGAAAACACAAAGCTGAAAAGCTTTGTGGATCTCCGTAAGTCCTCATTTGCATACGCAAAGCGGCATTTCGACTCGAAAGGCCCCCAGCGGCGGATGCGGTACTGCATCCTAAGATCCGGCAGTGTAAGTCTCTTACAGATGTCGGATCTTCTGCCTATCTTTGGAAAACTGCTTCTGAGGATCAGTTCCAAAGATAGGCACAGGGATACGCAGGCTGAACAGCAGTTCCGCCTGCGTATCCCTTTTGAGGATTTGGCCCAATGTGTTTTTTTTTATACTATTTGAAATGCTAATTTTACAAACCATCTACATTCTTTCTATTTTATTATATTCTGTTATATTCAAAATTTGACATTTTAATTTCTAAATTCAAATCGTGAAAGTCACCTATATATTTTTCTATTTTATTATATTCTATTTGAAATTATAATTTTCGAAGAAGGCTATATTCTTTTGATTCTATTCGAAATACAATTTTCTAAATTAGATTTTTGGAAGGTGGCTATATTTTTTTTTCTCTTACTCTATTCTATTCAAACTAAATTAACATTTTAATTGAAAACTATGGGCCTGATTCTCAAAAGAGATACGCAGACTTAACTGCTGTTCAGCCTGCATATCCCTGTGCCTAACTTTGGAAACGATTCTCAAAAGGCTTTTTCCAAAGTTAGGCAGAAAATCTGACATGTGTAAGACACTTACACGGTCAGATTTTAGGATGCAGTACCGCATCCGCCACTGGGGGCATTTCTCATTGAAATGCAGCTTTGCGTATGCAAATGAGGATTTTCAAAGCATTTCATCACTGTGATTTCTGCCTAAGTTCCGAATTTGCCTGCGCAAAACTAGGGCTGGTTTTATAATGTGGAAAGTTAGTCACACATTGTAAAGGCCCATTCCAGCGACGGCATTTGGTATGCATTCCCGAGGGAGAACTCCACGGCAATTTTAAAATTCAAAACCGGCATGGGTTCCCCCCCAGGAGCATACCAGGCCCTTAGGTCTGGTATGGGTTGTAAGGAGACCCCCCCACGCCGAAAAATTGACGTAGGGGGTCCCCCTACAATCCAT
Organism: Rana temporaria; assembly: GCF_905171775.1. Classification (NCBI taxonomy): domain Eukaryota; kingdom Metazoa; phylum Chordata; class Amphibia; order Anura; family Ranidae; genus Rana; species Rana temporaria. The sequence continues at coordinate 18,393,154 of NC_053489.1, read as the reverse complement.
ACCAGACCCGTATCCAAAGCACGCTACCCGGCCGGTCAGGAAGGGAGTGGGGACGAGCAAGCGCCCCCCCCCTCTCCTGAGCCATGCCAGGCCGCATGCCCTCAACATGGGGGGGTTGGGTGCTCTGGGGCAGGGGGGCGCGCTGCGAGCCACCCCACCCCAGAGCACCCTGTCCCCATGTTGATGAGGACAGGACCTCTTCCCGACAACCCTTGCCGTTGGTTGTCGGGGTCTGCGGGCGGGGGCTTATCGGAATCTGGGAGTCCCCTTTAATAAGGGGGCCCCCAGATACCGGCCCCCCACCCTAAGTGAATGGATATGGGGTACATCGTACCCCTATCCATTCACCTGGAGGCAAAAAGTAAAAGTTAGTAAACACACAACACAAGGCTTTTTAAAATAATTTATTATTCTGCTCCGGATGCCCCCCCTGTCTTCTTTATTAGCTCTATTTCCAGGGGGGGCTTCTTCTTCCGCTCTCTGGGGGTCTTCCACTCTCCGGGGGTCTTCTTCCACTCTCCGGGGGGGTTTCTTCTTCCGCTCTCCGGGGGGGGGCTTCTCCGCTCCCCGGGGGGCTTCTTCCATCTTCTACCCTCTTCCGCTGTTGACTCGGCGAACCCCGGTTCTTCTCCAGCTGTCCGGTGCCTTCTTCTTCAGCGCTGGCTGCCTGCTATGTTTGTGTGTTAGCTCAATTAGTAACAGGCAGCCGGCGCGGTCTTCTGTGACGTCAGGGTCTTCTGTTCTTCTCCCCTCTTCCGATGTTGACTCGTCACATCTTGTCGCTGTAATGATGGAAGCGCGCCTTGCATCCCATTTATATAGGCATCACCGTCCCATCATGCTCCGGCAGGTACCCACGTGGTGGGTGCACGTGGGTAGGCACCCACCACGTGGGTACCTACCGGAGCATGATGGGACGGTGATGCCTATATAAATGGGATGCAAGGCGCGCTTCCATCATTACAGCGACAAGATGCGACGAGTCAACATCGGAAGAGGGGAGAAGAACAGAAGACCCGGACGTCATAGAAGACCGCGCCGGCTGCCTGTTACTAATTGAGCTAACACACGAAGATAGCAGGCAGCCAGCGCTGAAGAAGAAGGCACCGGACAGCTGGAGAAGAACCGGGGTTCGCCGAGTCAACAGCGGAAGAGGGGAGAAGATGGAAGATGCCCCCCGGAGAGCGGAGAAGCCCCCCCCGGAGAGCGGAAGAAGAAACCCCCCCCGGAGAGTGGAAGAAGACCCCCGGAGAGTGGAAGACCCCCGGAGAGCGGAAGAAGAAGCCCCCCCTGGAAATAGAGCTAATAAAGAAGACAGGGGGGGCATCCGGAGCAGAATAATAAATTATTTTAAAAAGCCTTGTGTTGTGTGTTTACTAACTTTTACTTTTTGCCTCCAGGTGAATGGATAGGGGTACGATGTACCCCATATCCATTCACTTAGGGTGGGGGGCCGGTATCTGGGGGCCCCCTTATTAAAGGGGACTCCCAGATTCCGATAAGCCCCTGCCCGCAGACCCCGACAACCAACGGCAAGGGTTGTCGGGAAGAGGTCCTGTCCTCATCAACATGGGGACAGGGTGCTCTGGGGTGGGGGGGCCCGCAGTGCGCCCCCCTGCCCCAGAGCACCCAACCCCCCCATGTTGAGGGCATGCGACCTGGCACGGCTCAGGAGGGGGGGCGCTCGCTCGTCCCCACTCCCTTCCTGACCGGCCGGGTAGCGTGCTTTGGATACGGGTCTGGTATGGATTGTAGGGGGACCCCCTACGTCAATTTTTCGGCGTGGGGGGTCTCCTTACAACCCATACCAGACCTAAGGGCCTGGTATGCTCCTGGGGGGGGAACCCATGCCGGTTTTTTCTTTGAAAATTGGCATGGAGTTCTCCCTCTCAGGAATGCATGCTGAGCGACGCTGTCATTTTTTTTTATAATTATTTGTTTTCCCGGCGCGTCTTTTTTTTTTCACCCGTCGCAACTTTAGTGTCCCGTCGAAATTCTCAAAGCCGCCCGGCATTAATTACGTTTGCGCGCTGCACGTCGGGAAAATGACATCACGCGCATGCGCAGTACGGCCGGCGCGGGAGCGCGCCTCATTTAAATTTTAAACGCCCCCAGGAGAGGAGGACCGCCTTACGACGGCGGCACTTAAGTTACACGGCCTGAAATTTCTAGGTAAGTGCTTTGACGATCGGGCACTTAGGTAGAAATTTTAAGTCAGTGTAACTTAACTGCTGAAATTTAAGTTAGGCAGGTTTTTTGAGAATTTGGCCCTATATTCTTTCTATTTTATTCTGGTCATTTATTTTCTAAATTTGAAATTAAAATTTCGGAAAATAGTTATATTCTTTCTATTTTATTAAATTCTATAATTTTTATTTTAAATATCTATTTCAAAATGTGAATTTCCAAAGACAGCTTTTATTTATTATTTTATATTTGAAATACAAATTTCAGAAAATGGCTATATTTTTTCTGTTTTCTTCTATTCTATTCAAAATTCTAATTTGGGATGATGGTTATGATCTTTCTATTTTATTCTATTTTATTCAAAATTCTAATTTTAGAAGACGGCTATATTCTTTCTATTCTATTCTATTTTATTTTAATATATTCAAATTTAGATTGACGTAAGATGGCTATATTCTTTCTATATAATTTAATTGTATTCAAAATTAGAAATTCAAATATTGGAGGACAGTTACATTCTTTGGGCCAAATTCTCAAAAAGTCTGCGTAACTTAAATTTCAGCAGTTAAGTTACACTGACTTAAAATTTCTACCTAAGTGCCCGATCGTCAAAGCACTTAGGTAGAAATTTCAGGCCGTGTAACTTAAGTGCCGCCGTCGTAAGGCGGTCCTCCTCTCCTGGGGGCGTTTAAAATTTAAATGAGGCGCGCTCCCGCGCCGGCCGTACTGCGCATGCGTGTGACGTAATTTTCCCGACGTGCAGCGCGCGAACGTAATTAACGCCGGGCGGCTTTGAGAATTTCGACGGGACACTAAAGTTGCGACGGGTGAAAAAAAAAGACGCGCCGGGAAAACAAATGATTCTAAAAAAAAAAGACAGCGTCGCTCAGCATGCATTCCTGAGAGGGTGAACTCCATGCCAATTTTCAAAGAAAAAAACGGCATGGGTTCCCCCCCCAGGAGCATACCAGGCCCTTAGGTCTGGAATGGGTTGTAAGGAGACCCCCCACGCCGAAAAATTGACGTAGGGGGTCCCCCTACAATCCATACCAGACCCGTATCCAAAGCACGCTACCCGGCCGGTCAGGAATGGGAGTGGGGACGAGCGAGCGTCCCCCCCCCTCCTGAGCCGTGCCAGGCCGCATGCCCTCAACATGGGGGGGTTGGGTGCTCTGGGGCAGGGGGGCGCACTGCGGGCCCCCCCACCCCAGAGCACCCTGTCCCCATGTTGATGAGGACAGGACCTCTTCCCGACAACCCTTGCCATTGGTTGTCGGGGTCTGCGGGCGGGGGCTTATCGGAATCTGGGAGTCCCCTTTAATAAGGGGGCCCCCAGATACCGGCCCCCCACCCTAAGTGAATGGATATGGGGTACATCGTACCCCTATCCATTCACCTGGAGGCAAAAAGTAAGTTAGTAAACACACAACACAAGGCTTTTTAAAATAATTTATTATTCTGCTCCGGATGCCCCCCCTGTCATCGTTATTAGCTTAATTACCAGGGGGGGCTTCTTCTTCCACTCTCCGGGGGTCTTCTTCCACTCTCCGGGGGTCTTCTCCGCTCTCCGGGGGGGGGGTTTCTTCTTCCGCTCTACGGGGGGGGCTTCTCCGGACTCCGGGGGGCTTCTTCCATCTTCTCCCCTCTTCCGCTCTTGACTCGGCGAACCCCGGTTCTTCTGCAGCTCTCCGGTGCCTTCTTCTTCAGCGCTGGCTGCCTGCTATGTTTGTGTGTTAGCTCGATTTCAAACAGGCAGCCGGCGCGGTCTTCTGTGACGTCAGGGTCTTGTCTTCTGTTCTTCCGATGTTGACTCGTCGCCTGTTGTCGCTGTAATGATGGAAGCGCGCCTTGCATCACATTTATATAGGCATCACCGTCCCATCATGCTCCGGTAGGTACCCACGTGGTGGGTGCACGTGGGTAGGCACCCACCACGTGGGTACCTGCCGGAGCATGATGGGACGGTGATGCCTATATAAATGTGATGCAAGGCGCGCTTCCATCATTACAGCGACAACAGGCGACGAGTCAACATCGGAAGAACAGAAGACAAGACCCTGACGTCACAGAAGACCGCGCCGGCTGCCTGTTTGAAATCGAGCTAACACACAAACATAGCAGGCAGCCAGCGCTGAAGAAGAAGGCACCGGAGAGCTGCAGAAGAACCGGGGTTCGCCGAGTCAAGAGCGGAAGAGGGGAGAAGATGGAAGAAGCCCCCTGGAGTCCGGAGAAGCCCCCCCCGGAGAGCGGAAGAAGAAACCCCCCCCCGGAGAGCGGAGAAGACCCCCGGAGAGTGGAAGAAGACCCCCGGAGAGTGGAAGAAGAAGCCCCCCCTGGTAATTGAGCTAATAACGAAGACAGGGGGGGCATCCGGAGCAGAATAATAAATTATTTTAAAAAGCCTTGTGTTGTGTGTTTACTAACTTTTACTTTTTTCCTCCAGGTGAATGGATAGGGGTACGATGTACCCCATATCCATTCACTTAGGGTGGGGGGCCGGTATCTGGGGGCCCCCTTATTAAAGGGGACTCCCAGATTCCGATAAGCCCCCGCCCGCAGACCCCGACAACCAATGGCAAGGGTTGTCGGGAAGAGGTCCTGTCCTCATCAACATGGGGACAGGGTGCTCTGGGGTGGGGGGGCCCGCAGTGCGCCCCCCTGCCCCAGAGCACCCAACCCCCCCATGTTGAGGGCATGCGGCCTGGCACGGCTCAGGAGGGGGGGGGACGCTCACTCGTCCCCACTCCCATTCCTGACCGGCCGGGTAGTGTGCTTTGGATACGGGTCTGGTATGGATTGTAGGGGGACCCCCTACGTCGAATTTTCGGCGGAGGGGGGTCTCCTTACAACCCATACCAGACCTAAGGGCCTGGTATGCTCCTGGGGGGGGAACCCATGCCGGTTTTGAATTTGAAAATTGCCGTGGAGTTCTCCCTCAGGAATGCATACCAAATGCCGTCGCTGGAATGGGCCTTTACAATGTGTGACTAACTTTCCACATTATAAAACCAGCCCTAGTTTTGCGCAGGCAAATTCGGAACTTACGCAGAAATCAAAGTGCTGAAATGCTTTGAAAATCTGCTTAAGTCCTCATTTGCATACGCAAAGCTGCATTTCAATGAGAAATGCCCCCAGTGGCGGATGCGGTACTGCATCCTAAAATCTGACCGTGTAAGTGTCTTACACCTGTCAGATTTTCTGCCTAACTTTGGAAAAAGCCTTTTGAGAATCGTTTCCAAAGTTAGGCACAGGGATACGCAGGCTGAACAGCAGTTAAGTCTGCGTATCTCTTTTGAGAATCAGGCCCTTTGTTTTTATTCTTTTATATTATAATAAATTATCTATTCTATTTTATTATATTCTAATTTGTTCTTTTATTTTATTATTATTTTATGTTCTATTATATTCTGTCTCAAGCTATTTTGTTATATTATATGCTGTTCTTTATATACTTTTTATTCTATTATATCCTTTCCTATCATATTCTGTTATATTCTTTTATTTTCCCATTCTATTCTGATTTATTATTTTCTATTCTGTTATATTTTATTCTGTTTTATTCGAATCTATTCTTTTATATTATATTCTGTTTTATTCTGTTTTACTCTATTATTTTCTATTCTATTCTATTCTATACGATAAAGCAGCATAAGTAGGAATCATCATAATTTTTTCTTTAAAATCTTAATGTTATTACATTGGTCTGCAAATTTGGGGAAATTATCACCCTCAGCGATAAAATGTCATAATTCTTACATATTTTGATTAGATGAATTAGAAAACAGATGATAAAGGTGCTGGTTGGCTAAAGTTTTCCAGATATTTCACAATAAATATTTATACACAGAGGAGTATATTTCCCTACAAGGGGGGAGGAGTCTGATGGTCATGATGTCTCGTAACTTCTCCACAAAGTACGGAGAACAATGAAAATGGCACCACATGGAAGTATAAATGTATCTTCACTGTGACACTAAAGATTATTACCTGACTGTAATTTATTCTTCTTTTATTACAAGGTACATTTGTCTTTGTCAGATCTACGCCTCATACAGTTACACCTGGTGACTTGTGAAAGTGTCATTGCCGAACATTTCCAAGGGACAGTTGTGTGATATTTTCCCTCAGAAGACAAAATTAGACATGTGCAATTTGTTTTGTTCCAAATTATTTTTTTAACAAATTTTGACGTAAATTTGAAAATTCGTAAATTCATAAATTGGCAAATTTGAAAATTCCGAAATTCAAAAGTTTGAAAATTTGAAAAAAATGGAAATGAAAAATTCTGAAAATTTGAAAATCTTAAATAATACCTAACTAATAATAACTTAACTACTACTAACTATTAAAATATAGGTATTGGAATTTATTTTCAAATGTGGCTGTTAGTGAACATAAAGAATACTTATTTATCCAAAGTTACAAATTATCCAAAACAACAAATGCAGTATCTAAACAAATGGAATGGAATAAATTAATAATAATAAATAACAATAATAATACTAAAAACGTTTAATTATTATTAATTTGTTCCGTTTCATTTGTTTAGATTCTTCATTTCGGATAATTCCTAACTTCGGATAAATTCTTAATTGTTACATTCACCAATTTCAATACCAATAATTTAATAGGTATTATTAGTTAGTTTGTTTATTCTTTCTTATTTTCGGATTTTAGAATTTTCAAATTTACTAATTTTCAAATTTACGAATTTTCAAATTTACGAATGTACGAATTTACGAATTGCGATCATAATGAATGACCCGAAAAACAAAAATAAAACAAATGAGTAAACAATGCAGATATCTTCTGCTTCATTTGTGGTGAGGTTACATTTGTATCCCAAAAGTACAGTAATGTGTCAGTGGTAAAAAGGCATACCACCTATATTTTGGATGCAAAATAGGGGATCAGGACACAAGTTGGACCCTTAATTATTGTTGCAACTTATCTGCATCATTGGCTAAAAGAAAAAAAAAGTCCATGCCTTTCAGAGTCCCAATAGTGTAGAGGAACCCACCAATCATAGTAGTGACTGCTATTTTTGCATGGTTCCCCCAATTGTAGAAGGGATCTCAAAAAAGAATATCCAAACGTTCCATCCGCACTGCGTCCTTTACCCCATGGTGTATAATCGCACATCTTGCTCGTAATTTTTAATTATTTTGATGCAATTTTAACCTGAAGCTGTATCTTGGAAACTGGAGCCAATGAATACTCAGGACTTTGTTTTCCTTCATTAGTGACCCAATTCTGGTAACATTTTGCTACTTTCATTTAATTTAATTTCTACTCTTTGTAGAACAGTGTTATTGTAATATGTTTCTATTTCAAATTCAAATTAATTTGCAAATGTGTAGAATTTATTTTGTTTTAATTAATTTCACATTAGTTGACATTTGTTACGATTGTGATTTTGAAATTCAGATACTTCCGAATCCCCAATTAATGAAAATTGTGTCTGAATTTTGATTCATAACTAAATGAATTGCACATGTCTAGTGGGTAGATGGAAGCCTCACCTCAGTGCAAAACACATAAAGGTCTTCTCATGCCGCGTACACACGATCGGTTCGTCTGATGAAAACGGTCTGATGGACCTTTTTTATCAGACAAACCGATCGTGTGTGGGCCCCATCAGTTTTTTTCCCATTGGTGAAAAAACTTAGAACCTGTTTTAAAATTTTCTGATGGTTAAGAAACGATAGAAAAAAACGATCGTCTGTGGGGAAATCCATGCTCAGAATCAAGTTGACGCATGCTCAGAAGCATTGAACTTCATTATTTTCAGCACGTCGTTGTGTTTCACGTCACCATGTTCTGACACAATCGTTTTTTTAACTGATGGTGTGTAGGCAAGAGTGATGAAAGTCAGCTTCATCGGATATCTGATGAAAAAATCCATCAGACCGTTTTCATCGGATGAACCGGATGAACAGGGCATTAGAGTTTACAAAAAATCACCTAAAGAACTCTCATGCCGCGTACACACAATCATTTTTCAGCCTCTAGAAAAAACAAAGTTTTTTCCAACTTCATCATTAGAACGACGTTGCCCACACACGATCATTAAAAAAATGCTCTATCAAAACGTGGTGACGTACAACAACGGCACTATAAAGGGGAAGTTCCATGCGAATAGCGCCACCCTTTGGGTGGCTTTAGCTGATTCCGTGTTAGTAAAAGACGGTTCGCGCTTTTCTGTCTGTTACAGCGTGATGAATGTTCTTACTCCATTCCGAACGCTAGTTTTACCAGAACGAGCGTTCCCATCTCATAACTTGCTTCTGAGCATGCACAGGTTTTTCACGTCGTTTTAGCTCACACACGATTATTTTTTACAACCCGAAAAACAACATTGTTTAAAACGTCATTAAAAAATGCAGCATGTTCGAATTTTTGTTGTTGTTGTTTTTCAGAACCCAAAAAATGATGTGTAGCCCACACACGATCAATTTAAATGATGAAAAATGATTGTGTGTACGCGGCATCAAGCTGTTAGGAATGAGAGTGTTTGGCCTCAATTCTAAAAGTTATGTCTGGAGAAAACCAAGCAGTGCTCATTAGACGCAAGCAATTTGTTTCAGTCCGAATACAAATTTGGATTTTTTTGGGGTTATTCAGAGATTTGATTGTATCTGAATCTCTGAATACAATTGTAACAAATAGTAACACAATTTGTTGAAATTCATTACATTTCATTTTGTTTATTCATTTTGAAATGAATTCCAAATTTTCAGAATGATTACAAGTCAGAACAGTTGAAAAATTATCTACCAATTCAAATTTTGTGAAGCATAGCTGGATGTTAAGCAGCGGAGAGGGAAGCTGGCCACCATGTCCTTAACAACCGATGACTCATCATCTGTCAGTGGGCTTTCCCGCAGACAACTGAAATATAAATATTAAAATGCCGGCAAAACAAAAATGTTTAAAAAAAATGGCATGGGGTCCCCCAAAAAAACATACCAGCATGCAGCTCAGCAGGTCAGGAAAGAGGGGGACGAGCAAGTGCCACACCTCCTGAACCATACCAGACCACATGCCCTCAACATGGGGGGTGCTTTGGGGTGGGGGGCTCTGTTTTTGTCCTAATATAACCTAGCATCATGGAGCAATTCATCCTTAAGTTCCTAATAGAAGCAATGTAGCCATTAATCAGGGCTCAGCACTTTACTACCCCTTCTTCCTGTGTACCTGGTCTGTGTTTACATTAGAGATTAGAAGTCTGGTAGGCTGTCAAGCATGGAGGGTGGATCAGAATTAAACTACTTCTGCTGGAAACATTGATGATTAATTATGCCACAGTGTTTGCACCTACAGAGATGACTAGGAGCTTATCTGAACATCCTGAGACCATTCACTAGAATAAAATGTGTATGGGCCACCTGACATACTGATCAACATTGATCAACATTGAAAAGGAAGGAATCCAGCAGCACAATGAGATTTAGATATAAATGTTTACAGACATAATATTCAGAAGTGCAAATTCATCAGAAAATTACATTCAACAGATATGCGTAACTGCTTAAGGACCGCCCCATGTACATATACTGCAGCAGGGCGGTCCTTAAATGCGAAATCACGTACCTCTACATTAATTTTGTCTTCAGGTCCCGGATGCACGCCAGAGACCTGCTCTTCCTGTAATTGGAAACAGAGGGAGCCAATCAGCAGTCCGGTGGACCCAATGTCTGCTGGGAACTAGGGATGAGCCGAACAACCCCCGGTTAAGTTTGCACCAGAACATGCAATCAGGCAAAAAATGTGTTAGAACACTCGACCACCATTAAAGTCTATGGGACATGAACATGAAAAATAAAAATTTTTTAAAGGTTAATATGCAAGTTATTGTCATAAAAAAGTGTTTGGGGACCCGGGTCCTGCCCCAAGGGACATGTATCAATGCAAAAAAGTTTTAAAAACTACAGTTTTTTTTTGCGAGCAGTGATTTTAATAATGCTTAAAGTGAAACAATAAAAGTCAAATATTCCTTTAAATTTTGTACCTGGGGGGTGTGTATAGTATACCTGTAAAGCAGCGCATGTTTCCCATGTTTAGAATTGTCCCTGCACAAAGTGTAATTTCTGAAGGAAAAAAAGTCATTTAAAACCGCTTGCAGCTATAAGGAATCCCGGGTCCCCAGCTATACAGAGGGGACCCCCAGATTCCGCCCCCCTATATGAATTGGTAACGGGTACATTGTACCCCTACCATTTCACAAAGAAAGTGTAAAAAATTGTAAAGAAACACACAGACACAGTTGGGAAAGTCCTTTATTAAAAATAAAAAAAATATTCCAGCAATGAAATCCAGTCTGTCCAGCGTTGTTCTGCAGTGATCCGATGTCCATCACTGCAGTCTCCTCCAGTCTCCACTCCACACGAAACAGCCAAGACGTACGAGGGTGTGGGGTCACCCGTCACATCATGGGGTAAGCCCCAGCTTTCCCTGCTTGCCAGGGAATATCCAATGACGTAGGTGGGACTCCGCCTACGTCACTGGCTATTCCCCCTGCAAGTGGGGAAAGCCGGGGCTTACCCTATGATCTAACAGCTGACCCTGTCCCCTCATACGTCAGGTCCCGTCTACGTCATTGGTTATTCCCTGGCAAGCGGGGAAACCCAGGCTTACCCAGTGATTTTCAGGTGACCCTGCCCCCTCTGATGTAATGCAGGTTTCCCGTGGCATCAGAGGGGGGCGGGGTCACCCACACATCACTGGGAAAACCATGGTTTCCCCGCTTGCCGGGGAATAGCCAATTACGTAGACAGGGTCTGGCGTATGAGAGGGTGGGGTCACCCGTCAGATCATAGGGTAAGCCCCAGCTTTCCCCACTTGCCGGGGAATAGCCAATGATGTAGGCAGTATCCCGCCTATGTCATTGGCTATTCCCCGGCAAGCGGGGAGAAATGGGGATTACCCTATGATGTGACGGGTGACCCCGCCCCCTCGTACATCATGGGGTTGTGTGGAGTGGAGACTGGAGGAGACTGCAGCGCTGGACATCAGATCACCGTGCAACATAGAGAATAACGCTGCACAGACTGGATTACATCGCTGGAATGTCTGTGTTTTTTTACAATGTTTTACACTTTCTTTGTGAAATGGTAGGGATACAATGTACACATTACCAATTCACATAGGGGGGCGGAATCTGGGGGTCCTCTTTGTTAAAGGGGGCTTCCAGATTCCAATAAGCCCCCTGCCTGCAGACCCCAACAACCACCGGGCAAGGGTTGTGGGGATGAGGCCCTTGTCCCCTTTAACATGGGGACATCCTCCCCATGTTGAGGGCGTGTGGCCTGGTACAGTTCAGGAGGGGGGTGCTCTCTCGTTCCCCCTCTTTTCCTGCAGCCTGCCAGGTTGCGTACTCAGATAAGGGTCTGGTATGGATTTTTGGGGGACCCCACGCCATTTATTAATTTTTTGATGCAGGGTTCCCCTTAATATCCATACCAGACCTAAAGGGTCTGATATTAATATCCACACCAGACCTTAAGGGCCTGATATGGAATTTGGGGGGGACACCCAAGCATTTTTTTTAAATTTTGGTTCCCTGCGCAAAATGTAATTTTTGAAGGAAAAAAATCATTTAAGACTACTGCATCTATTAATGAATTGTCGGTCCGGCAATACAGATAAAAGTAATTAAAAAAAAAACGGCAGTTTGGTGGTCTCAGCCCGGCTCCCGGTGGGTGTGCTATGCAAGGTAAGCCTGTGCTTAGTACGCCCACCCCCCTCCCACAAAAACCACCACACCTACACACGCACTCTAAATTGGGTTAACACACGCACATTGACCACGCGGTCTCTAAAGAGAGGCGAAGGACTAATGGGGCTGGTTGAGCGGGCTAATACTCTCACTCCCTTATAGGGAGTCCCTCTGCCCCGTTGGGCTTCAAAGCAGAGCAGGTAGGGCGGGCTGTGTGGGAGGACCCCCTCACACACCCGCCATTGCCACCCGGGGCATGGAGAAAGGTGGCAGATTGCCTCTGGGGGAGGCCTGCCTACTCCCAACTCCTGCAGTCCAGCTCCTCTCTCGAGCACACGCACAAAATACACTTTAAAAAAAGAAAAAAAAAAAAGAAAAAAAAAAACGGCAGGGGTTCCCCTTAATATTCATACAAGACCCAAAGGGCCTGGTAATGTACTGGGGGGGACCCCTGAAGTTTTTTACAATGACTTTTCTCTGTATTGCCAGGGTCCCCGGGGATTCCTTATAGCTGTGAGTGGTTTTAAATGACTTTTTTTTCCTTCAGAAATTACACTTTGTGCAGGGACAGTTCTAAACATGGGAAACATGCACTGCATTACAGGCATACTACACACCCCCGCAGGTATGAAATTTAAAGGAATATTTGACTTTTATTGTTTCACTTTAAGCATAAAAAATTTCAGTTTTTAAAACCTTTTTTTGCATTGATACATGTCCTCTGGGACAGGACCCAGGTCCCCAAACACTTTTTAGGACAATAACTTGCATATTAGCCTTTAAATCTAGCACTTTAGATTTCTCCCATTGACTTTTACAGGTTATTCCGCGTCTTTTCAAATTTCCTGCTAACACTCCAAATTGTTCGCTGTTCGTTGAACGGGCAATGTTCGAGTCGAACATGAGTTCAACTCGAACTCAAAGCTCATCCCTACAGCGTCCACCAGAGGAACCTGGCAATCATTCCGAGAGAGGCAGAGCGGCAGTCTGCCTATGTAAGCAAAGTAGACTGCCGTTTTGCTAGTAAGGAAGACATTGATTTTGTGAAAGACACATATATGTCTTTGTACAGTTAATCCATCCCCCAAACAGTGAAAAAGCACTCTCAGGGAACACATGTAACCCTTTGATAGCCCCTGATTTTAACTCCCCCCAGTGTCATGACAGTGACAGTGCATTCTTTTAGCACTGATCACTGTATTGGTGTCAATGGTCCCCAAAAAGTGTCAATTAGGCCTCGTACAGACGACCGAACCGCGGTTTCAGCAGACATGTTCGGTCGTGTGTATGGCCGAGCGGACAGGTTTCCAGCGGACATTTGTCCAGCCGACCGTTTTGCAGAGGACAAATGTTTCTTAGCATGCTAAGAAACATGTCCGCTGGAATCCTGTCCGTCGGACATGTTCGTTCGTCTGTACAGACTCACCGTACATGTCCGAGCGGCTGCCATCCCTCGCATGCATCAAATCACTTCGACGCATGTGTGGAAGCATTGACCTTCCAGCGGCGCGCACGTCGCCGCGTCATCGTCACGGCGACGGCGTGGACACGTCACCGCGCTGTCTGTCAGCGCGGATTTCGGTTTGATGGTGTGTACAACCATCAGACCGAAATCTCCCAGCGACATGTCCGATGAAAACGGTCCGGCGGACCGTTTTCATCAGACTGTCCGCTGGTGTGTACGAGGCCTTAGCCCCCATTCACATCTATGCGTTTTAACGCCTGTAGTGCTACGCCGCTGCCGCCAGAGGGATGAAAACACATGTCCCTCTATGGAGATGGTTCACATCTCCACGCCGAACGCCGGATGCCTGACGCCTGAAAAAAGGTCCCGGACCTTTTTTTCAGGCGGCTTTCAGCGTTCGGCTAGGAGATGGGAAGCATCTCCATAGAGGGGGGCAATCTGGGGCACATCTAGGCGGACAATACCGGCGTTTTGTCGCCGCAAATCGCGGTACAAAACGCCGCTATTTGAATCGCGATTTGCGGCGACAAAACACCGCAAATTTGTCTGCCTAGGTGTGAATGGAGCCTTAGGCCCCATACACACGGGAGGATTTATCCGCGGATACGGTCCAGCGGACCGTTTCCACGGATAAATCCTCTCAAGGATTTCCACGGATTTCTATGCGATGGCGTGTACACACCATCGCATTGAAATCCGCGCCGAAATCCTCTGGCGATGACGCGTTGCGCCGTCGCCGCGATTATGATGCGGCGACGTGCGCGCCACTGTCATATAAGGAATTCCACGCATGCGTCGAATCATTACGACGCATGCGGGGGATCCCTTCGGACGGATGGATCCGGTGAGTCTATACAGACCAGCGGATCCATCCGTTGGGATGGATTCCAGCAGATGGATTTTTTTGGCATGTCAGCAAATATTCGATCTGCTGGAATCCATCCCAGGGGATTAATATCCGCGGAAACAGATCCGCTGGAGTGTACACACCATAGGATCTATCCGCTGAAACCCATTTGCTGGGATTTTTCAGCGGATGGATTCTATCGTGTGTACGGGGCCTTAGTGTCAGATTTGTCAATTGCCAATGTTGCAGTCCTGCTAACTAGTGAAAAAAAATGCCATACATCTATCCCATAGTTTGTAGACGCTCTAACTTCTGCGCAAACCAATCAATATATGCTTATTGGGATTTTATTTATCAAAAATATGTAATATAATACATATTAGCCTAAATTGATGAAGAAATTTTGATTTTTAAATGTTTTTATTGTATGTGTTTTATAGCAGAATATAATTTTGTTTTTCAAAATTATGTATGCTTTTGTTTATAGCGCAAAAAATAAAAAAGCAGAAGTGACCAAATATCACCAAATGAAAGCTCTATTTGTGGGAAAAAAAGAAAAACAATTTTATTTTGGTACAGCGTCGCTCGCCTGCACAATTCTCAGTTAAAGCAGCACAGTGCTGTATCTCAAAAAAAGTAAGGGGGTGAATCTTTCGGAGCTGAAGTGGTTAATAGCCAAATATGTGTAGTCACCTGCCCTTCACACCTATATGGGCTGATTGGGCCTCTCATTTCACGATTTTGACCATTAATATGGAGTTGCCCCCCACCTCTGTGCCTATAACTGTCTTCACTTCTCTGGGAAGATTGCTCACAAGATTTTGGAATGCATCTGTGGGTATTTTTCCCTTCCTGAAGCAAGGTGCTTTTGTTCTGTTGTCTGTGGCTGTTTGTTGGTTAGTGTAGTAGTGTTACAGTAAAGATTTATTGGAGTAGGAGATTGTATTAGCTGTTTGTTTTTTCTGAGTGTTTTTTGTGTCTGTTTTTTTCTGTGTGTTTTTTGGAGTTTGTATTAGCTGTCTGTTTGTGCTGTTTGATTTTGGTGTCTTGTTTGTGCTGTTTGATTTTGGTGTCTGGTTTTTGCTGTCTGATTTTTGTGTCTGTTTGTTCTGTTTGATTTTTGTGTGTGTTTGGTGGTGAAATGGCACCAAAGAGGAGAAAGCTAAACTTCTCTGTTCAGGAGAAGCAAATCCTTGCTAGGGCCATAACCCGACATGGCCGATTTTTGCATGGCCCTGAGAGCCGGGACATCACCCCGGCCAGGAAGAAGGAGATCCTCCAGGAGATTACTGATGAGATCAATGCGGGGGAGGGGAGACGAGGACCGTCACTGGGATCGCAAAGAAGATCAATGATCTGAGGAGCCTGGTCCGTGATAAGCTGGCCAAGATTACAGCACATGCCAGTGGCACTGGAGGGGGACCACCTTGCACCATCAGGTGGACTGATGAGAAGCGTGCAGTGGCCCAGTGCTTCCACAGCCAGCAAGTGGTGGGCCTGCCTGGCTTTGACTCCGATGAGGCCGTGAGGACAGGTACGTTTTTTTTTTCTATCTGGCGAGTAGTATGTGTGGGGGGGGGGGGAATATGTGCCAAGTGTGTGGATCCTTCAACCTGTGTATGTTTTGTGTCATCCACAGATGGCCAGGAGAGTGCTGGGCCATCTGGCCAGTCTGCTCCATCCCCCGGACATCAGGCTGCTGAAGAGCCCCAAGAAAGGCAGGAGGAGGGAGGTTGAGGAGGATCAGATTGACATTGCCAGTGAAATACTTTGGCTTTTGGATGAGGCTCTCCCTGTGGCTGCCAGCAGTCAGGCCTCCATCAGGGGTAGCCCCTCCCACTCCTCCCCCAACAGGGCTCCCCCCAGGGGGCTCCCCTCCTCCCAGGTCACAAGCCTCATCTGCAGGCAGGAAGGCCACCCAGAAGACAAGGGGGCAGCTTTTATAAGGTGTAACTTTCCGCCGGGAAAACAGCTGATGCGCACACGGCGTATTTGACTAGCAAATCAATGGTGCGTCTAGCGTATTTTGCGCCCCAAGATGCGCCGGTGTAATCGTTTTACGCCGGACGGAAAAAATGGTTTTCAGGCATATCTCGTTTTGAGGATACGGCGCATAGATACGCACGGCACATTTTTCAATTATGCCGCGCATCTCTAGATACGCCGTGCTTTGTGAATCTGGCCCTGTGTTCATGACATTTGAGTTCCTCCACACCAAACTTATCAATCCATGTCTTTATGGAGCTGAATTTGTGTCCAGGGGGACAGTCATGCTAGAACAGAAAAGGTTGAAAGAAAACTATTGCCTACATATACTGTAGAGCAGGGATGTCAAACTCAATTTCATTGTGGGCCATTTCAGAATTATGGTTGCCTTTAATGGGCCAGTTGTATCTGGGGTGTGCTATGTACAGAGCTCAGGGTTAAAGAGTGTGTTACATAGAGAATGCAGAGATCAGGATTACACTATGTACAGAGCGAAGGGTTCAGGGGAACACTATGCACAGTGTGCAACCTCACTTCACTGTGCTGTAGAGGGATGACTAATAATAGAAGGAAGACTGAAGCTGTTTCTGGTCCTGCTGGTACTGGATTGCACTTGCACTGGCTGGTGATCTGGAATCTTTCTTTTCTATCACTCTCCAATCAGTTTGTGAGGGCAAAGTGGGGGGCAAGCTGCTATCTTCAGGTGTTGGTTACATTGTGGGATGCTTTGATTGGTCACAGCATTTTTCTGTGATCAGCACTGTCCAATGGACAATGCAGTGACAGTACTTTGCCTGTGCATGCTGGGGGGCGTGTAAGAACAAGAAAAAAATGTAAGCTCCAAAATAGCATCCAATCCTGTGACATCCACCTTCCACCAACTTATGTACAATAGGCAGACAGAAGGCAGTCAATGTACCCAAAAATCATAATTCTGATGATAATGTCATTCATAATGATGATGATGGTAATAATATGACTGAATTTGTTTAATCTGATCTACAGCATTATACATTGAATCAATGTGTTACATTTACATCATTCTCTTCCCCAGCATTGTCCCTCTTGTGTTCAGTTCAGGTTTGAAAAGTAAAATGTTGAGTTTTGGAGAAAACATACACAATAATATTCCAGCACTGGAGGTCAGTATGGCGAATATCTCCACAGCCACCATGTATTTCCCTCTGGTGCTCAGATAGGCCGGGATCATGGCAATCCAGACACTGCAGAACACCAGCATGCTGAAGGTGATGTACTTGGCCTCATTAAAACTGTCCGGTAATGTCCTCACCATGAAAGCCAGAAGAAAAACTCACAGCTGCCAGAAACCCCATATAACCCAACATAGAGTAGAAGCCGATAGCTGACCCTTCATTACACTGAATGATGATCTTCCCAGGATAGGAGTCCATGTCATACTCCTGAAATGGTGGAGAGATGGACAACCAGAGAATGCAATTCATAACCTGAATGGATGAGCAGAATAACATGACTGTATTGGGAAGTTTGACTCCCACCCATTTTCTACAAGAGCTTCCAGGTCTGGTGGCTTTAAAAGCAATGAAGACCATGATGGTTTTGGCGAGGATAGAAGATGCTGAGATGGTGAAGGGAACTCCAAAAGTGACTTGTTGCAGCATACAGGTAATATCCACAGGACGGCCAAGGAACAGGAATACAGAAAGGAAGCTCAGTATGAGGGAGAGGAGCAGAATGAAGCTGAGGTTCCGGTTATTGGCTCTGACTATGGGAGTGCTCCGAAACCAAACAAATAGTCCAAGTATAAGGAGAGATGTTGTAGCAAATATGACTGAAGTTATAGAAAAAAATAAAACTAGAATGTCCTCCTCGTATGATAAATACTCATTGACCTTGTCACTACAAATAGTTTTAGCTTTGTTAGGCCATTCATTTTCAGGACACTTCTTGCAGAGTTCACTGTCTGTAGAGTAAAAAGCAGTGAAAATAACATTAGGCACGGTAGCTATTTGACAGTATTAAATATTTTTTTCTGTATTTTTCCTTAACCCCTTGACCTCCAGAAGATTAACCCCCCAGGCCATTTTTTGATCACATCTGCATTTTTTTGTGCTATAAACAAAAAAGACCAACAATTTTGAAAAAAATCAAAGACAATTTACTTTCTGCTTTTCAATAAAAGATGTTTAAAAAAAAAAAAAAAAAAAAAAATTCATAAATGTTTGCCAATATGTATTCTGATAAAAAATTTTGGTAAACAAATAAATAAATATCCCAACAAGTCTATATTGATTGGTTTATGTGAACTGTGATATATAAACTGTGGTATATATTTTTATACTAGTAATGGTGGTGATCAGCAATTTATAGAGGAACTGTGATATCATGGCGGTCAATCTGACACTAACTGACACAATTGACACTTTGCGGAAACCAGTGACACTAATACTGTAATCTGTGCTAAAAATATGCACTGTTACTGTACTAATGACACTGATAACAAAGATTAAAGCTGTGCTGCATATGCACTAGTGATACCTCATATTGGTGACCAATAATCAATAAAATAAATCTAAATGAAAAAAAAGAAATAGTGAAAAAAAGTCAGCATGGAGCTGATCAATACCTAAAGTAAAAAATACTGTGATATGTGACACTGGAAAATTGATAATACTGTGAATACAATGCAACATCACCAGTGCTATAAAAAAAAATATATATATAAATATATATATATATATATATATATATATATATATATATATATATATATATATATATATATATATATATATATTAAATAAATGATGAATAATGTTCCAAAAACCATGAACAAATACAGTCCATTCAAGGTAGCATATCCGTGACTTCAAAACAGATTAATACCCAGGAAGAAGTGCCAAGAGATTCAGATATATTTCCTCCACCTCTTATTACCAATCTTCTTACCAACTTGTGTGGATGTCACTGGCTGGGAAGGGGTTAAACATCAGGGGTGATAAAAGGGTTAGTCCTAATTGGCTCCATACCACAGCGTTCTATCTCCCCAGACCAGCGGCTGGGACCTCCGAAATGGTCAGCCTCAACAAAGGGGGGAGTCGTCCCCAAAAGCTGACAGCATTTTTCCCCACGGAGCCCAGGCAACACGGTGCGGGCGCTACGTCCACGCCGGCATCAGGAGCATGGTCCCAGCCTGTTCAGCAAGGGAAATCAACAAAAATAGAAAGCTCATCTAAATCCATAAACTTTTCACCATCCACACCCTCGTCTGGGAGCCCCGAGAAATCCAGGTTCAGGATGGATGCAGCAGATGCCGAGGTGAGCTCTCTACATGCCCCAGGGGATGACACCAGTGAGGACACCAGGGAGTAGGGATGAGCCGAACACCCCCCTGTTCGGTTCGCACCAGAACCTGCGAACGCACCAAATGTTTGTGTGAACTTTAGAACCCCGTTAAAGTCTATGGGACTCGAACATTTGAAATCTAAAGTGCTAATTTTAAAGGTTAATATGCAAGTTATTGTCCTAAAAAGTGTTTGGGGACCTGGGTCCTGCCCCAGGGGACATGTATCAATGCAAAAACAGTTTTAAAAATGTCTGTTTTTTCAGGAGCAGTGAATTTAGTAATGATTAGAGTGAAACAATAAAAGTGAAATATTCCTTTAAATTTCGTACCTGGGGGGGGGGGGTGTAAAGTAAGCATGTGAAATAGCACATGTTTCCCATACTTAGAACAGTCTCTGCACAAAGTGTCATTTCTGAAAGAAAAAAAGTAATTTAAAAATCACTCACGGCTATAATGAATTGTCGGCTCCCGGCAATTCAGAGAGAATTCATTAATAAAAAAAAAAAGCGTGGGGGTCCCCCAAATTCAATTACCAGGCCCTTCAGGTCTGGTATGGATATTAAGGGGAACCCCGTCGTCAATTTAAAAAAAAATGACATAGGGTCCCCCCCAAATATCCATTCCAGACCCTTCAGGTCTGGTGTGGATTTTTTTTTAAAAATGGCGTGGAGTTCCCCCAAAAATCCACACCAGACCCCTTATCTGAGCACATTAACCTGGCTGGTCGCAGAAAAGAGGGAGGGACAAAGTGCGCCCCCCCTCTCCTGAACCGTACCAGGCCACATGCCCTCAACATGGGGAGGATGTCGATGGGGACAAGAGCCTCATCCCCACAACCCTTGCCCGGTGGTTGTGGTGGTCTGCAGGTGGGGGGCTTATCAGAATCTGGAAGACCCCTTTAACAAATCCTGTCCTCCCCCTATGTGAATTGGTAATGGGCTTCATTCGGAGACAGGCGGCAGGTGATGCTGCGCTCTGGATTCTGGATGATCTTCTCATTGCTGGACCGGAGAGGAGATCACCCGTCGCTGGATACCAACAACATTGGAGCAGGGAGCCGGGACCGAGAGTGGATTACCACCGCTGGATTTTTGGATTTTTTTATTTTATCAATAAAGGACTTTTTTATATGGTGTGTGTGTGTTTTTTTACAACTATTTACACTTCATTCGTGAAATGGTAGGGGTACAATGTACCCCATTACCAATTCACATAGGGCCAGGATCTGGGGTCCCCTTTGTTAAAGGGGTCTTCCAGATTCTAATAAGCCCCCCGCCCGCAGACCCCCACAACCACCAGCCAGGGTTGTGGGGATGAGGCCATTGTCCCCATCAACATGGGCACATCCTCCCCATGTTGAGGGCATGTGGCCTGGTATGGTTCAGGAGGAGGGGGCGCTCTCTGTCCCCCCCTCTTTTATGTGGCCGGCCAGGTTAACGTGCTCGGATAAGGGGTCTGGTGTAGATTTTTGGGGGAAGTCCACGCCATTTTTTTTTAAATTTGGGGTGGAGTTCCCCTTAAATCCACACCAGACCTGAAGGGCCTGATAATTGAATTTGGGGGGACACCCACGCTTTTTTTTTTAATGAATGAATTCTCTCTGAATTGCCAAGAGCCGACAATTCATTATAGCCGTGAGTCTGGTTTTTAATTACTTTTATTCTTTCAGAAATAACACTTTGTGCAGTGACAGTTCTATGTACGGGAACATGCGCTATTTCACATGTTTACTTTACACCCCCTAGGTACAAAATTTAAAGGAATATTTCACTTTTATTGTTTCACTCTAAGCATTATTAAATTCACTGCTCCCGAAAAAACTGCCAATTTAAAAAAAAAATGCATTGATACATGTCCCCTGGGGCAGGAACCAGGTCCCCAAACTTTTTTAGGACAATAACTTGCATATTAGCCTTTAAAATTAGCACTTTAGATTTCTCCCATAGACTTTAACAGGGTGTTCCGCGGCTTTTCGAATTTGCCGCGAACACCCCAAATTGTTCGTTGTTCGCCGAACAGGCAATGTTCGAGTCGAACATGAGTTTGACTCGAACTCGAAGCTCATCCCTACCAGGGAGGACACCAGGGAGCTGCCAGACTCCATAGATGTGTTTCCCACTTGCAACCAACCAGTTCTGAAAGAGATGTTGGTCTCCTTCAGAAGCTCACTTCACTCAGATACGGTCTCTTATATGCATAAGTTCAGCAGTGAACTAGGCTCCATTTCTGAAAGAGTGTCGCATGTTGTAAACAAGATGGGGGAGTACGCAGTCACTATTAATGATTTAGTTGATGCTAATGATGGAAGGGATGAAGAAATTGAGTTGCTTAAAACCAAAATGGCGGACATGGAGGATAGGAGTAGGAGAAATAACGTAAAGATACGCGGAATATCAGAATCTGTTATGCAGCATGACCTGTGTAGTTATGTGTCTCAGCTATTTAAAACACTCCTCCCTGATTTGTCGTCATTGGACTTTACTGTAGATAGAATACACCGTCTACCAAAGCCCTCATATCTATCTGAGAATGTCCGTAGAGACGTCATTTTAAGGCTACACTTTTACCACACCAAGGAGCAACTGATGGCAGTGTCCAGGCAAAAAGATCAAATCCCGGCGCCATACACCAATCTACGATTCTACGCTGACTTATCGCAGTTTACATTGCAGAACCATAGGAACCTGAACACTCTAACAAAAGCCCTTAGAAACCATAAATTGCCCTACAGATGGGGATTCCCGACAAAACTAATTGTCACTAAGAAGGGAGTGGATTATGTGATGGAATCCATGGCAAAGGGTTTGGCTCTACTAAACTCATGGGAAATAATACCGGATACACAACCACAAAACCAAAATCAGAGTGGACGCTTCTCCCCTAGTCAAAGAATGGCACACAGTCAATCAAAAAAATGCTTGCAACCAACGCTTACCCCTGCTAGAGAAAATGCTCAAACTCACTTACCCCAACTTTCTGAGTGGCCATGTGCCGCACTCAAATTTTGGTTATAACTGTTTGGCTTATGGACTATGTTAGTATGTGTTGTTGTTCAAGAAAAAGTTACTTGTTTTTCTAATTAGTCAGAAACCACTACATTTGTTTGGAGTACCCCTGGGACATACAACAAGAAGTTCCAGTTCGCAAGCAGCACCACCGAACGCGGAGGATCTTGCCATCACGGTCTCAGATTCTACAAATCATAAGTGAGGCCTACACGCCATACACCAATCACTCAGTTTTGAATCCAAATGGTGATAACATTTTTGTCCATTAAAGCTAAAGGAATGAATCACCCGGCAAAAAGAAGGTCATTATGGAAGGAGGCAATCCATCAGAAATGCAACATACTTTGTGTCCAAGAGACTTATTTTTGCACCCTTTCACCTCCTACATGCTCTCACCCTAAATGTCCCCACCAATTCAACACTAATGCTGTCTCAAAATCAAAAGGGGTGATGATTGCAATTAAAGACTTGGTTACTTTCAAGTTACACACAGCAATCACTGACCCTCAGGGCCGCTTCCTGATTATAGTGTGTGACATAAACTCTACCACAAACACAGTGGCGAATGTGTATGCGCCGAACAAGGGTCAAATTACCTTCTTCAATAGGATTATGAAAAAAAATTCAATCTATAAAGAAAGGTCAAGTGCTACTGTGTGGGGACTTTAACGTCACTCCAGACCCATCCATTGACTCCACAGCTACGCCAAAAAGCACACCACCGTCCCTTAAAGAGGCTATGAGATCACGTGAACTGTTCAACGCTTGGAGGTGTCTTAATGCTAGTGAAAGAGACTACTCCTTTTTTTCTAACAGCCACAGGTCCTATAGCAGGATAGACCTTTATTTGGTGGATAAATGGTTACTGTTTAATTGCAAAGAGGCGAAGATTAACAACATCACTTGGTCGGACCATGCCTCGATCACATTGATAGTAAAAGACTCCTCTAACCATAATCCTACATTCATCTGGAGAGCAAATCCCAGATTGTTCCAAAATGGCCCGACCAAGTCTAGAATTAATACTCAAATTAGCGATTTCTTCTACCTTAATTCTCAGTTAGGCCCCATACACACGATAGAATCCATCCGCAGATAAATCCCAGCAAATGGGTTTCTGCGGATAGATCCTATGGTGTGTACACGCCAGCGGATCTGTTTCCGCGGAGAAATCTCCTCTGGGATGGATTCCAGCAGATCGGATATTTGCTGACATGCACAACAAATCCATCTGCTGGAATCCATTCCAACGGATGAATCCGCTCGTCTGTACAGACTCACCGGATCCATCCGTCCAAAGGGATTCCCCACACGCGTCGTAATGATTTGACGCATGCGTGGAATTCCTTATATGACAGCGTCGCGCCCGTCGCCGCGTCATAATCGCGGCGACGGCGCGACACGTCATCGCCAGAGGATTTCCGCACGGATTTCAATGCGATGGTGTGTACACTCCATCGCATCGAAATCTGCGGAAATCTTTGAGAGGATTTATCCGTGGAAACGGTCCGCTGGACCGTATCCGCGGATAAATTCTCTCGTGTGTATGGGGCCTTAGTGTCTGATCCATTTGTTGTATTGAATGCCCATAAAGCTTTTGTAAGGGGGATTCTGATCCAGCAGGGAGCAAGGAACAAGAGGATGAGGCAGCAGCATATGAATCAATTATTATCTAATATTGCAAAGTTTGAGAAACAAAACATGGCTCACCCATCCTTACACACCACATCGCAACTTACGTAGCTCTGCACCGATCTGAGATTATTGTTTCTTGAGAATTTTGAGAAGGACTCTAGAAGACTTAAGTTAACATATTACACAAGTGGCAACAGGGCAGGAAAACTGTTGGCCAATAGACTCAGGGGCCACATACACAAAACACAAATCCCATATATAATTCATCCCATAACAAATACTTAACAGCACCATCCACAAGCCATAGCGGATGCTTTTAGTCAGTATTATGGATCGCTTTATAACCTCAAAAACAATCCCACAACACCGCAACCAAATTCCACACGTGCCAAACACATCAAGTTCCTCGTCGAGTTCAGTGTGGAAGCCGCCGACTTTCCTCATTGAACAACGAGGAAATAGAGACATGTTCTCTTTTCGGCCCGACGAGTTCCTCGTCGGCTTCCTCGCTGAAAAGTGTACACACGACCGAGTTTCTCGGCAGAATCCAGCTCCGACCAAGTTTCTGGCTGAATTCTGCCGAGAAACTCGGTCTTGTGTACGGGGCCTTATAGACTCATTCCTGAAAAGTGCAGAAAGACACCATTAGTAATCATTAATTTCATACAATTTAGGGAGATGTTCAGCCTGCAAAGTGTAAAGTGTGTAGAGAATCACTTTAAAGGGCTTTAAATGTTTTCATTTTCTAATTCAATATCAGAATTTATACTTATAGAAATATAAAACTTACCAAATTGGTTTGATATTTCTCCTTCTGAACACGGAGCACAATTATAACAACATGGGTGATATCCTTCTCTTACAGATTTTCTGAACCCTGGAAGACATTCTTCAGAGCATTGACCTCTTGGGACCTGAGATAATATAGAAGGATATGAACTATTCAAGAGCAAAACTACAGATATAATAGTGTCTGGAAGTCAAGCTCCTGATGTTTACAATGATGCAGCATGTACAGTATACCTTGGTGGAAACACATGGACCATTCCAGAAGGTGGCCCTTCATTAGTCTGGATACCACAGAATATGTTCTGATCCAGAAGACAGAAATAGACATCTAGGAGTGCTAGCAGAATCCTTTCATTAGAAAGGTTACAGCAACAAAACTATCAGTACGAACATAAACACTAAAAAAATGTATGATGCACTACATGGTTTTGGTAAATCTGAAGACAAAAATCTGCAGAGAATTGAATAGTGTGTATGGGGCTTAATGGTGTTTATGGGGTCAAAAGAAATCCAGGTAGCTCCATGTTTTTTTTTTTATGTATATTCAGTAACTGCACATTTCTGATTGGTGGAATTACTACTCTAAACTGTTTTTTTTTCCTTCTGTTTAAAGCCTGATGAATTCCGAACGTCTGAGTAGAATCTGGCCATGGATAATACTGGCCATCATTCCACTCCAAAGTCTAGAAGATGTTTTGTAGTTCATCCACTTCTTCGGTTATGTAGAGTGATGGGAACATATCCCGGCATTTATATCCACACATCCAGACCTGACACCTTCATCTAATCACCATGGAATGAGTCAGGGCAGATGTTGGCCGTCTATGAACAGGATGGGGGGAGGGGGTTAGGTTTTGTCTGGAGATGGGCTTGATGCCATGTACACACAATCATTTCTCAGCTTGGAAAAAAATGTTTTTCAGCCTCTAGAAAAAACAAAGTTTTTTCCAACTTCATTATTAACCACTTAAGACCCGGACCAATATGCAGGTAAAGGACCAGGCCCCTTTTTGCGTTTCGGCACTGCGTCCCTTTTACTGACAATTTCGCAGTCGTGCGACGTGGCTCCCAAATAAAATTGGCGAACTTTTTTTCCCACAAATAGAGCTTTCTTTTGGTGGTATTTGATCACCTCTGCGGTTTTTATTTTTTGCGCTATAAACAAAAATAGAGCGACATTTTTGAAAAAAATTCAATATTTTTTTACTTTTTCCTATAATAAATATCCCCAAAAAAGATATAAAAAAACTTTTTTTTTCCTCACTTTAGGCCGATACATATTATTCTACATATTTTTGGTAAAAAAAAAATCGGAATAAGCGTTTAACGCTTGGTTTGCGCAAAATTTATAGCGTTTACAAAATAGGGGATAGTTGTATGGAATTTTTATTAATATTTTTTTTTACTACTAATGGCGGCGATCTGTGATTTTTTTCATGACTGCGACATTATGGCGGACACATCGGACAATTTTGACACATTTTTGGGACCATTGTAATTTTCACAGCAAAAAGTGCTATAAAAATGCATTGATTATTCTGAAAATTACAATTGCAGTTTAGGAGTTAACCACTAGGGGGCTATGTAGGGGTTAAGTGTGACCTCATGTGTGTTTCTAACTGTAGGGGGTGGGGCTGGACTTGTGACATCACTGATCGTCTTTCCCTATATCAGGGAACAGACGATCAGTGACACTGCCACTGTGAAGAACAGGGAAGGTGCGTTCTACAGCTCCTGTGACCGAACCTGGGACTCCGGCGGCGATTGGGTCCGCGGGTCCCGTGGTCACTGCGCTTCAGACCGCGGCGCGCGCGCCCCACGGCTGGGCACTTTAAGAGGACGCCCAGCCGTGCCATTCTGCCGACGTACATCGGTGTTAGGCGGTCCTTAAGTGGTTAAAACGACATTGCCCACACATGATCGTGAAAAGAAAATGCTCTAGCAAAGCGTGGTGACGTACAACACGTACGACGGCACTATAAAGGGGAAGTTCCATGCGGATGACGCCACCCTGGGGGCTGCTTTTGCTGATTTCATGTTAGTAAAAGACGATTCGCACTTTTCAGTCTGTTACAGCGTGATGAATGTGCTTACTCCATTATGAACGGAAGTTTTACCAGAATGAGCGTTCCCGTCTCATAACTTGCTTCTGAGCATGCGCGAGTTTTTCACGTCGTTAAAGCCCACACACAATCATTTTTTACAACTCGAAAAAAGACATAGTTTAAAACGTTGTTAAAAAATAGAGCATGTTCCAATTTTTTTTTTCGTTTTTCAGAACCCGAAAAATGCTCTGAAGCCCACACACCATCATTTAATTGACATTTAAAAAAAACAACGTTTTTTACAACACAAAAACTTTAGAATGTTTCTTGTATAAGTTCTGGATCAGCTTCCTCAGTGTAACTCACCGTGTCTCCTTTCCAGGATATTTGCTCTGGTTTTAGTGTAAGTTGCTGACCCTCTGAAAGGGACCCATCAAAGTGACCCACAATCATCCAATCAGTGATATTTCTACCTTTAATTCTTGTAATCCAATTTACAATTTCCATTGGGCTGGGCAGTTCTCCTTTATCATTAAAAATCATGACCTCTCCATTCTGATCCTTGTACTGGACTTCTTTTACATAGCGGGACAGCTTAAATAATAACAGAAATTATTATAGGTAACAAGTATATAGAACGTTTAGTAATTTTTTGCACTACAGATTGTTTATCTAATTATATCTCGATCAGAGAATGCCATTGGAATCAGATGACCTATTTGCTGAGCATTTATAATCAGATACATTTTATTGGGACTATTTATAAACAATTTGCTTTGCGAATGTGAACGCTTCAGGGATAAAGCAATAATTTTACCCCTTTACAATACACTGGGCTCAGCCTCATCTTGAATATACAGTTCAGTTTTGGTCACCAATCCTCAGGAAAGATGTCATTGAATTAGAGAGAGTTCAGCAAAGGGCAACACAATGAACAAGGAGGACAGAGGATCTCATCTATGAGGACTGATAGATCACAGTTATTCACTCTGGAGAAGAGGCACCTAACACTTTCGTCATT
The DNA here is from genome assembly GCF_905171775.1 of Rana temporaria. Taxonomy (NCBI): domain Eukaryota; kingdom Metazoa; phylum Chordata; class Amphibia; order Anura; family Ranidae; genus Rana; species Rana temporaria. Next base: position 18,365,128 of record NC_053489.1, on the reverse strand, counting down.
GGGTCCATACGTTGTACAGACCTGATGACTGCAGCCACTGGGATTGTATGTAAAACTGACAGGCAGCCTCCTGCCTGTCAGGTGAGAGCATATGGGCTGTGCTGCTGCCACCTGATCGCTCTCACACCCCTGGTACCGGTGCCCCCCCCCGCCGCTGCACCCCACAATGCTTTCCGGCACTGCTTGCCCATGTGTGGGCCCAAGAGCTGTATGGTGGGTGCTGGTGGCTGGAAGGGAAAAAGAAGAGTGGACACACCCCCCCCGAAAAAAAAGAGGCCCCCCATATATACGCATGCACGAGTGTAAGCGCATTCACCAGGATGTTCTGAAAACGTTGATTGCGATACACATATTACATATTGCCGTGCACGCCGGAGTGAGAGCAATAATTCTAATACAAAACCACCTCCTTAACGCTAATCTGATATTTATATTTTCTGAAATGTCACCTATAGAAAATATAGGGTACTGAAGTTTGATGCCATTTCACGGGCGCACAAAAATTTTAGGTTTGGCATGTTGAGTATCTATTTTCTCGGTGTGACCTTGTCTATATTTTACCCAATTTGGGTAATTTATTGCATTTGTTTGGCTTAAAATTCACATTAGTGTAATTTTTACTGAAATGTCGCGTTTCCTTTACCTTTGTGGTAATATTGTATGACATAAAAGATTGAAACTACAATATTAAATTCTCTAGGATGTCTGATTTTAGAAAATATATAATGTTTGTGTGTTTTGTGTAATCTTCAGGCCTAAAATTATTTTGTAAACGTGTGCAAAAAACACAAAAAATGGTTCTGGTAGCGAAAAGGTGAAAGGGCAATTTCACTTTCATGAGAAAAAAATGAGCAAATAAAAAAATAATATAGTGTATACAATAGCTCAAGTCATATTGTAATTAGAGTTGAGCGGACACCTGGATGTTCGGGTTCGGGTCAGAACCTGAACTTAAAAAAAAAAGTTTGGGAACCCGAACCCGAACCCGAACTCCGAACCCCATTGTAGTCAATGGGACACGGACTTTTAGAAAAAAAAAATGCGCGGAGGTCCCCGCAAATTCAATAACCAGACCCTTTAGGTCTGGTATGGATATTAAGGGGAACTCCGCCGTCAATTTAAAACAAAAATGACGTGCGGTTCCCCCTAAATATCCATAACCAGACCCGTTATCCGAGCGCATTGACCTGGCCGGCCACAGAAAAGAGGGGGGGACAGAGTGTGCCCCCCCTCTCCTGAACCGCACCAGGCCACATGCCCTCAACATGGGGAGGATGTCCCCATGTTGATGGGGACAAGGGTCTCATCCCCACAACCCTTGCCCGATGGTTGTGGGGTATGCGGGCGGGAGGCTTATCAGAATCTGGAAGACCCCTTTAACAAAGGGGACCCCCAGATCCTGACCCCCCCTGTGTGAAATGGTAATGGGGTACACTGTACCTCTACCATTTCACGAAGGAAGTGTAAAGTCTTGTAAAAAAACACACACACACACCGTAGAATAAAGTCCTTTATTAATAAAAAAAAAAGAAAAAAACTCCAGCGGTGATAATCCACTCGTTCCCGGCTTCCTGCTTCAACGTTGTCCTGATCCTGCGACGGCTGCGGGTGATCTCCAGCGATGAGACGATCCTGCGACGGCCGGGTGATCTCCGCTCCAGCGATGAGAAGATCCATCCGGAGCGCAGCATCGCCGACCTCCTCCTATCGCTGGACACAGCCCAGCGAATGACATGCTGAAGCTGTGACATTACTTATATAGAGGAGGCAGGGCCACCCGTCACATGACCCCGCACCCTCTGACGTACCCTCTGCTACATCACTGGGGAAGCCCATAGTCTTCCCTCTTCCTGGGCTTCCCCCGTTAGCCATGAATAAGCACTAGTCTTGTGCGAAACGTTGGCTGTTCCCCTGTTCCTGTTTTATGATTTGGTGATTTAAATAAAAGACAACCTGCACGTTTTTTTTGGAGTGCGGCTATCCATCGTTCATCTACTTTTAATGCTTGCCCAGTGCACTGCCAGCACCCTTGGAATCCTGTTTTAAACGTGTGACCATATAGCAGACCCACCTAGAGCGGTGACTATCTTTCTTGGGGGTCCCCTTTGTTAAAGGGGTCTTCCAGATTCTGATAAGCCTCCCGCCCGCATACCCCCACAACCACCGGGCAAGGGTTGTGGGGATGAGACCCTTGACATCCTCCCCATGTTGAGGGCATGTGGCCTGGTGCGGTTCAGGAGAGGGGGGGCGCACTCTGTCCCCCCCTCTTTTCTGCGGCCGGCCAGGTCAACGCGCTCGGATAACGGGTCTGGTTATGGATATTTAGGGGGAACCGCACTTCATTTTTATTTTAAATTGATGGCGGGGTTCCCCTTAATATCCATACCAGATCTGAAGGGTCTGGTTATGGATATTTAGGGGGAATCGCACGTCATTTTTTTTTTAAATTGACGGCGGGGTTCCCCTTAATATCCATACCAGACCTAAAGGGTCTGGTTATTGAATTTGCGGGGACCTCCGCGCATTTTTTTTTCCCGAAATCCGATCCCGGACCCAAACTTTTTGCAATTATTCAGGTTCGGGTCGGGGTTCGGGAAAAACCCAAAGTCCGTACCGAACCCGAACTTTACAGTTCGGGTTCGCTCAACCCTAATTGTAATTTAATGTTATTAAAAATTACCTTTTCTCTTCAATCTGCAGCTCTGTAATGTTCTGTAACCTGCAATATGGCCACCTGGAGGCATTCTTGTGTAATTGGCTCATTGATTCTCCCAGAAGTAAAATACAAATCAGTCAGATACAAAACAAATAGACAAGAGAGTAAAAGGTCATAGACATATAATGATTAGTCCTCATGTGGATCTCTATAATCCTCGTCTGTCTGGGGGGAGGGCCAACCTGCAGCTGTGAAATTCCCTGATGACGTGGATTAGCGAGGAGGTTAAGTTACAATGAGGCGACCCGGGTTCTGGAACCAAGCTGGAATCTGATGTAACATCAGGTGAAGGCGGTGGGTGGTAATGCGTTTCAGATCATACACGGCTCCTTTCTCAGACCTATGTTCATGCTTGCCTAGAGGACTTATAAAAAGGTGAGTGGGGAGAGGGGAGGGGTATGTGTCTGCTGATAGAAGGAGGGAAGAGGGGCGGAGTGTAGACCTGTGGATTGGATGGATCTGGAGCCAGGGTTATGTACCTGGGTTTCGACCGGGATGTAGTCTGTCAAGGGCATATACATTGAGATCACATTGTAGAAATTAGAGAGATTCGTGATACAAGTCTGGATGCAGCTCTGGGGCATTGGAAGGTGGTGAAGAGTATATATGAGCCAGTGTTTAATGAAATATGGTATTAATATTAAAGTGCAGCATGCTGAATAGGGATGAGCCGAACACCCCCCTGTTCGGTTCGCACCAGAACCTGCGAACACACCAAATTTTTGTGTGAACGTTAAAGTCTATTGGACTCAAACATTTGAAATCTAAAGTGCTAATTTTAAAGGCTAATATGCAAGTTATTGTCCTAAAAAGTGTTGGGGACCTGGGTCCTGCCCCAGGGGATATGTATCAATGCAAAAAAAAAGTTTTAAAAACAGAAGTTTTTTCGGGAGCAGTGAATTTAATAATGCTAAAAGTGAAACAATAAAAGTGAAATATTCTTTAAAATTTTGTACCTGGGGGGTGTAAAGTCAGCATGTGAAATAGCGCATTTCTCCTGCACAAAGTGTCATTTCTGAAAGAAAAAAAGGCATTTAAAACCGACTCCGCGGCTATAATGAATTGTCGGCTCCCGCAATTCAGAGAGAATTAGAGTTGAGCGAACCCGAACTGTAAAAGCTGAAAGTTCGGGTCCAGGTTCGGAGTTCGGGAAAAAAAATGCATGGAGGTCCCCCCAAATTCAATAACCAGACTCTTTAGGTCTGGTATGGATATTAAGGGGAACCCCACCGTCAATTTAAAAAAAATGACGTGGGGTTCCCCCTAAATATCCATAACCAGACCCTTCAGGTCCTGGTGTGGATTTTAAGGGGAACTCCACCCCCAAATTTAAAAAAAAATGGCGTGAGTTCCCCCTAAAATCCACACCAGACCCCTTATCCAAGCACGTTGACCTGGCCCGGCCACAGAAAAGAGGGGGGGACAGAGTGCAGCCCCCCTCTCCTGAACCGCACCAGCCACATGCCCTCAACATTGGGAGGGTGCTTTGGGGTGCCCCCCAAAGCACCTTGTCCCCATGTTGATGGGGGACAGGGTCTCATCCCCACAACCCTTGCCCGGTGGTTGTGGGGGTATCAGGCAGGGGGCTTATCAGAATCTGGAAGACCCCTTTAACAAAGGGGGATCCCCAGATCCTGGCCCCCCCTGTGTGAAATGGTAAAGGGGGTACACTGTACCCCTACCATTTCACAAAGGAAGTGTAAATAGTAAGTTTTCAGATAAAAAAAACACACACAACAAAATTACTTATTAATTAAACCAAATAAAAATCCAGCGGTGAAATAGACGATCATGCTGTTCCCTGCTCCAACGTTGTCCTCTATCCAGCGCCGGTGATGTCTCCAGCGACGAATGACGTGCCGATGCTTTGACCACTTCTTTTATAGGGGAGGCGGGCCACGCGTCACGTGACCCCATCCCCCTCTAGCACACCTCTGCTACGTCACTGGGACAGCCCTTGCATCAAGCGGACGGGGTCACGTGACGTGTGGCCCACCTCCCCTATAAAAGAAACGTCAAAGCATCAGCGCGTCATTCGCTGAGCTGTGCTCTGAATGGATGGATGTTCTCATCGCTGGACCAATTGTCCGTCGCTGAGACATCACCCGGCGCTGGAGACATCACTCCGGCCTGGATAGAGACAACATGGAGCAGGGAACAACATTGATCGTCTATTTTCACCGCTGGATTTTATTTGGTTAATTAATAAGTAATTTGTTCTACGGTGTGTGTTTTTTTTTTCTGAAAACTACTATTTACACTTCCTTCGTGAAATGGTAGGGGTACAGTGGTACCCCGTTACCATTTTACACATGGGGGGGCAGGATATGGGGGTCCCCTTTGTAAAAGGGGTCTTCCAGATTCTGATAAACCCCCTGCCCGCATACCCCCACAACCACCGGGCAAGGGTTGTAGGGATGAGACCCTTGTCCCCATCAACATGGGGACAAGGTGCTTTGGGGGGCACCCTAGAGCACCCTCCCAATGTTGAGGGCCTTGTGCGGTTCAGGAGAGGGGGGGGGCCGCACTCTGCCCCCCCTCTTTTCTGCGGCCGGCCAGGTCAACGTGCTCGGATAAGGGGTCTGGTGTGGATTTTAGGGAGGGAACTCCATGCCATTTTTTTAAAAAATTTGGGGGTGGAGTTCCCCTTAAAATCCACACTCAGACCTGAAGGGTCTGGTTATGGATATTTAGGGGGAACCCCACTCATTTTTTTTTTCAAAATTGACGGGCGGCGTTCCCTTAATATCCATACCAGACCTAAAGGGTCTGGTTATTGAATTTGGGGGGACCTCCGCGCATTATTTTTTTCCCGAACTCCGAACCCGGGACCCAAACTTCAGCAATTATTCGGGTTCGGGAAAAACCCAGAGTCCGTACCGACTCTAGAAAACTCTCAACTCTACTTTCACATCACAGAAAAAAAAAATATCACGTACTAGAAAAATGCTTCACATTGATCAATGATTGGATGAATGAGAGCTCCCTCAAACTCAATGGATCAAAACAGAACTTCTTCTCCTCCACGCAAACCGAAAGACAAAAGCTAAGACTTCATGGACACCACTTACCATCCTTGGACAGACCATTACACCGAGCACCAAAGTCAAATGTCTCGGAGTCATCTTTGACTCTGCGATGCCGATGGATGCACAAATAGGATCAGTAGTCAGCGGATCGCACCATCTCCTCCACCTGCTGCGTAGGCACATCCCCTTCATCCCAGAAGAGGACATAGCAGTAGTAGTTGGAACAATCATCAATTCCCAACTCGACTACGCAAACTCCCTCTACATAGGACTACCTAAATACCAGATTTTGCACCTACAAGTTGTCCAGAACACGGCAGCCAGACTGGCAATGGGGAAAATCCATGGGAATCCATCACCCCATTCACTGAGGACCCTTTATTGGATAGCTGCAAAGGATCGGATTACATTCAAGACCCTCTGGGGCTGATTTACTAAGTGTGTGCACCTTGTTTAATGGCGCATGGGTGTGCGCAACGGCCGTTTCGGCATTTAGTAAAAGAATGCGCCGGCAATGCAGCGCTATTCTGTATTTACTATAATGCTGAATGCGCCCAGGAGGGGGCGCATGGTGCGCTATTATGGACCTGGCGCACAGCATCTACAAATGTAAATTAAAATAGTTTTATTATGGGGGAGATGTGGGATGATGTGGGGAAGTGGAGTGACATGTGTTTGTGTAACATATACGGCCTGAATAGAAAGTGAAAGTGACTTTTGTAGAAAGCAGCCACTGCGCCTGCTAGTACATTTAAACCTACGGGAGGTTTATTTGTGTACTGTGCATGCGTGAGCGGCAGGTGCGCCTCTTCACTACGCTGGCAAAATATTGGTAAATGTTAAGTGGTATAGCTGCATTTGCGTGGGTTGAAGAGGCGCACCTGAATGGCCAAATATTTTTTCAGTTACGCTGACCATGAAGGGAAACTCTGCACCAAATTTTAAATAAAAAACGGCGTGGGTTCTCCTTCAGGAGCATACCAGGCCCCTAGGTCTGGTATGGATTTTAAGGGGGAACTCCTACGCGGAAAACTCGGTGTGGGGGTTCCCCCGAAATCCATACCAGACCCTTATCTGAGCACGTTGCCCGGCTGGTCAGGAATGGGGGTGGGGACGAGCGAGCCCCCCCTCCTGAGCCATACCAGGCCGCATTCCCTCAACATGGGGACAAGGGCCTCTTCCCGACAACGCCTGGCCGTTGGTTTGTAGGGGTCTGCGGGCGGGGGCTTATCGAAATCCGGGACACCCCTTTAATAAGGGAGCCCCCCAGATACCGGCCCCCCACCCCTACCCATTCACCTGGGGGAAAATGATGATTTAAAAAAACACACTACACAGGTTTTTAAAGTAATTTATTAGTCAGCTGGGGGGGCCTTCTGACAGGGCCCCCCGCTTTCTTCTTTAAGCTTTTTTACAAGCGGGGGGCCAGACTTCTTTGCCGTTTTCTGCCGGGGGGCCTGGACTTTACCGCCATCTTCTGCCGGGGGGCCGGACTTCACCACCGTCTTGTTGTGTTCTGCTGGGCCCCCCGCTCTCTTCTTAAGGCGTCTTTTACAAGTGGGGGGCCGGACTTCTTCGCCGTTTTCTGCCGGGGGGGTCCCGAACTTCACCGCCGGGAGAAGATGGGAGAAGACGGCGGAGAAGTCCGGGGCCCCCGGCAGAAAACGGCGAAGAAGTTCCCCCCTGCTTGTAAAAGAGCTTAAAGAAAAAAGTGGGGGGCCCCGGCAGAAGCCCCCCCCCAGCTGACAAATAAATTACTTTAAAAACCTGTGTAGTGTGTTATTTTAATTTAACATTTTTCCCACTGGTGAATCTGGGGGCCCCCTTATTAAAGAGGTGTCCCGGATTCCGATAAGCCCCCCACCCACAGACACCCAACAACCAATGGCCAGGGTTGTCGGAAGAGACCCTTGTCTCCATCAACATGGGGACAAGGGTGCTTTGGGGTGCACCCACCCACCCATATTGAGGGCATGAGGCCTGGTATGGCTCAGGAGGGGGGCGCTCGCTTGTCCCCACCCCCCATTTCTGACTGGCCAGGGCGTCATGCTCAGAGAAGGGTCTGGTATTGATTTTGGGCGTTTTTGGCGTAGGAGTTCCCCCTTAAAATCCATACCAGACCTAAAGGGCCTGGTATGCGCCTGAAGGGGAACCACAACCGTTTTTTTATTAAAAATTTGGTGTGGAGTTTCCCTTCATGATCAGCGTAACAAAAACCCATGCTGGTTTTAATTTAACCACTTCCATACCACGTCTATTCTGGAACTTCTCTCCTTCATGTATAAATCATCATTTTTTTTACTAGAAAATTACTCAGAACCCCAAACATTATTTTTTTTTAGAAAACACCCAAGGGAATAAAGTGGCGGTCATTGCAACATTTTATCTTCAACTATATTTGCGCAATAATTTTTCAAACGCCTTTTTTTTGGCAAAAAAAAAAAACGGTTTCATGAATTAGAAAATAACAAATCAGTAAAGTTAGCCCAATTTCTTGGATAATGTGTAAGATGATGTTTTAAACCAAGAAAATAGATACCTAACGTGTCACGCTTTAATATTGCACACACTCATGGAATGGCGCCAAACTTCGGGACTTAGAAATCTCCATAGGCGACGATTTTTTAAAGGTTACCAGTTATGCCGCGTACACACGGTCGTTTTTCGGCATGAAAAAAAAAGATGTTTTTCAGCATGTCCAAAAAACAAAGTTTTTTCCAACTCATCATTAAAAACGATGTTGCCCACACACCATAGTTTTTGAAAAATTATGAACAAAGGCGCGGTGACGTACAACACGTACAACGGCACTCTGAAGGGGAAGTTCTATTCGCCTTTGGGCTGCTTTTAGCTGATTCCGTGTTATTAAAAGACGATTTGCGCTTTTTTGTCTGTTACAGCGTGATGAATGTGCCGCTCCAGGCAAATGCAATAAGCAATCAATGTCCTCCTCAAAGACCGTGGGTGCTGGCAATGCACAAAGCAAAAAATCAATGAAAGGAATTCATGGACAGCTGCACACCAAAATGAACCTAAAAAGGTAGCCTTTATTGGTGGAAAAAGGATAAAAAGGACTACAAAACACCGTACAGCAAGCAGTGGGGTAAAAAAGCTGATGCATTTCGCACAAACAATCAGTGCTTAGTCAGTTCATTTTGGTGTGCGTCTGTCCATGAATTCCCTCCATTATGAATGGTAGTTTTATCAGAACGAGCGCTCCCGTTTTATAACTCGCTTCTGGGCATGCGTGGGTTTAAAACGTTGTTTTAGCCCACACACGATTATTTTTTACAACCCGAAAAACGACATTTTAAAAAACGACATTAAAAAAATGCAGCATGGGGGGGCGTGGCTACCGCGCAGTGGAATGGACGCCTGAATCAGGAGCTCCGCTTCAGCGCGGGGAAACCGAGCACACCGAGGCATCGTGGGGTGTATAAAAACACCTACAACAGCACCCATTAGCCGCACATCTCCCGGGATGACTAAGAAGAGGAAAAACGCCGCGCAGCCGGCGAAACTGGAGGATTTCTTCTCTCCCAGGGCCTAGCAGCGTGTCCCAAGATGGCGCCGGCCGCGTCCTCCGGCCTCCGCCGGCGGATCATCTCTCTCACACACCGAGCCCGGGATCAAGGGATGGGACTCAGCGTCGCTCCCCAGGGGCCTCCACCCCCCTCTCCTGCAGCCCGGTGAAGTCAAAACCACGGCTGTCGGCCGCACCGAGTGACTCTCAGGTCAGTGCTTTGCAGGGATCCATGGAGGACACACGTGAGCTCTCTGCCCCCATTAACACCTTTCCTACCTCCAATACACCTGTGTCAGACACTACCCTAAAGGATATGTTGGTCTCCCTGCGCAGCTCTCTCCATGCTGACATGATGGAATGCATGAGAGGCTTTAAAACAGAAATGGGGGAGCTGGGCGGCAGGGTAGATCATGTGGAGCAGAAAATGGGAGAATATGCTTCCTCATACAACTCCCTAGTAGACTCTCACAATGACCAAGGAGATGAGGTCGCATGGCTCAGGGCAAAGGTCGCAGACCTCGAAGACAGGTCTCGCAGGAATAATGTCAAGCTGAGGGGTGTCCCTGAGACTGTTATGCCTGCCCAACTACAACAATATGCCCGTGAGCTAATGGGACTGCTCCTGCCCTCCACCCCTGAATCAGAACTGGTGGTGAATCGCATACACCGCCTGCCCAAACCTGCACACCTCCCTGACAACATACCCAGAGATGTACTGATGCGGGTGCATTTCTATCATGTCAAGGACCAATTCATGCTGGCTTTCCGCAAGAGTCCCCAGTCATCTGACCATTATCCTAACCTACAAGTATATGCGGACCTCTCGCAGCACACGATGCAGAGACGCAAATCCCTTATACCTGTCACGAAAGCACTGCGCAACCACAACATTATCTACAAGTGGGGCCAGCCGACCAAACTCATCGTAACCAAAGATGGCACCTCCAGTGTAATCATGTCCCTGGATGAGGGACTTGCCCTCCTACGCAAGTGGGACATTTTGCCCGAACACCCCCCTGGGGACGCAACATCTGCATCTGCACCTAGGGCCCAGTCTCAAGACGAATGGTCACTAGTGACACGCAAACGAAACAACAAGAAAAAATCGTAAACCCCCCTTGCCTCGGGGATCCTGTTCTATTGAAGTTGTTCATTTGATTCCCTGACCCTACTGGAGTTCTGTTTCTCCACGAACTTCCCCCCCTGCAATATGTGCAGCTACTCTGCATCCAGATCCCGGATGGGATCTTCCTTTTTATCCGTGCTACTGTTTATCTGTGTTATAACCCCCTTTTTTTGGCTCTCAAGATCTCCTTTTCTTTCTCTCTTCCCCCTGAGATGGACACCGAATTCTCATCAAAGAGGACATCCTGCTACCTGCACACACTCACTGCCTGGAACCGGCTGGTTTGGAAACCCAGATGCGAAGCCACAAGGTACTGTTATCACTCCCTTTTCATGCACAATTATGGCCCTGACGGTAACCTCCCTTAATGTCCGAGGTCTGAACCACCCAGTTAAGAGAGCTTCCGTATGGAGAGAGGCCCTGAAATTACGCTCAGATGTCCTATGCCTGCAGGAAACCCACCTGAAGGCGTCGGGCGCACCTACCTTCCAACACATTAAGTTCCCCCATGTCTTTCTGGCATCCGCCTCGAAAAAACAAAAAGGAGTCGCCATTGCCATCAAGGACTCTGTAAATTTTTCTCTACAGGACTCTCTGATCGACCCCGATGGCAGGTTTTTGGTCCTGGTTGGTACCTTTAACAACAAACAGTACACATTGGTCAACTTGTACGCACCCAACACCCACCAACTCCGCTTCCTGAGGAAACTCTTCTGCAAAATTAATAAGATAAGAAAAGGAGCTTTGATCATGTGCGGAGACTACAATCTAACGGTGGACTTTGAGTTGGACTCAACCTCCCGCTCCAAACGCCACCACCCCGCGCACTACTACATGCTGAAGGTATGTTTGATGTCTGGAGATGTCAACACGCAAGCGAAAGAGACTACTCCTTTCATTCCTCCAGACATAACTCTTACTCACGTATAGACTTGATATTAGTAGATAAGTTTTTGTTGCAGAGGGTGTCCTCGTCCGCCATCCACGACATCACGTGGTCAGACCACGCTCCGGTGTCGGTGGTGGTGGACGGGGGAGCCCCGGTCTCTTCGCCCTTCATTTGGAGGGCGGACTCCTATTTACTTCAACAGCCTGCTCACGCTGCCTATCTGTCCTCACGATTGGAGGAATTTTTCAATGTCAATGCTGGATCTGTAACCAACCCATTTTCTATTTGGTGTGCCCATAAGGCCTACATTAGAGGTATGATGATACAACTTAGTGCGCGGGTAAGGAAGCAGAGAGCACAAAAACTAGACTCTATACTTGCTGAAATTGTCTCCCTAGAATCGCAGAACAAACAATCTCCTGATGTCTCGATAGCTACTAAGTTGCACGGTGTGCGCACAGATCTCAGGAGATTGCTACTTGAACGCTATGATAAACATGTCCAATCTCTCAAATTGTCCCACTATGCGTCTGGCAATTGAGCGGGCAAATTTCTAGCTCAGCGACTGAAAAATCGCAGAGTGAAAACCACTATCCCTTTTCTAGTTAAGCAGCCAGACGGCAGCAAACTATATAATCCCCGGGATATAGCAAATTAATTTGCAGAGTTTTACTCCTCCCTCTACAATCTCCAAGACGATCCCTCTACACCTCAACCTGTAGAAGAGACAATCTCTTCCTTCCTTGCTGACCTGGCACTGCCTACCTTGTCCCACACTCAACTTGAAGCTCTTAATGCGCCGATCTCAGAATCCGAGATCAAGCGAGCAATCAAGACCCTCCCCCCGGGGAAATCCCCGGGCCCGGACGGACTCCCCAATTGCTATTACAAGGCCTTTGACTCCCTCTTAGCTCCTGCTTTAGGTAAAATATTTTCTGAAGCGATGCTCTGCTTCCTTCCCAAGTGAAATGCTTAATGCTTTTATTGTGACTATTCCAAAACCGGGGAAGACACCTACTACGCCCGCAAATTTTCGCCCCATCTCCCTACTTAACACAGACGTGAAACTCTATGCTAAGATCCTAGCATCCAGACTGCTCCCAATCCTGCCCTCTCTGATCAACCCGGATCAGACAGGGTTTACCTCTGGTAGACAGTCCTCAGATGCCACTAGAAGGGTGATAGACCTGGTTCACCACGCGGGGGCCTCTCGAACGCCTTCTCTGCTCCTCTCCTTGGATGCGGAGAAGGCGTTCGACAGGGTACACTGGGGATATATGACCCGGGTACTGGAGAAATTTGGATTTTCAGGCCCCATTCTGTCGGCAATTCTGGCACTCTACTCCACGCCTTGTGCACAGGTCTATACCTCAGGTATGCTCTCCTCTACTTTCAACATAACCAATGGCACTAGACAGGGGTGTCCCCTATCCCCCTCCATATTTAACTTACTCGTAGAACCCCTTGCAGAAAAAATTAGAGCTCATGCAGATATCCCAGGGTTTGTGTTAGCGGGCCGATCCCATAATATAAGCCTATTCGCGGACGGCATTATCCTCTTCCTAACCTCTCCAGTCTCTTCCCTTCTTCAGGCACACACAGTCCTCGCAGAATTCAGCCGCATATCCTACTATAAGATTAACTACACTAAATCCTTTATTCTGGGTCTCAACCTCCCTCCTTCCCTCCAATCCCGCCTACAGACTTCTTTCCCATACTGCTGGGCCGCATCCACTATACAATACTTGGGGATACAAATCACAACAGACCCAGCGAAACTAGCAGATGCCAACTACATCCCTCTAATAGAAAAAATTTCTAAGGAGGCGGCTCGTCTGGCCCGGGTCGAATTGACGTGGTCAGGACGCCTGGCCTCTTTCAAAATGTTGCTTCTCCCCCAAATCTTATACATTTTCCGCACACTCCCCATCCCACTGAAATGCAGCCACCTCAGAGCCCTCAACGGCACCCTCAATCGCTATATATGGGGCACCAAGCGACCTAGGTGCGCAAAGTCCCTGTTAATTACACATAGATCAGTGGGGGGCATGGGCCTGATTGACCTCAAAGACTACCACCGAGCAGCTATACTTGCCCAGATCAGACGTTGGATATCCCCGACCCCTGACATTCTTTGGTGTAGTATAGAGAGAGCCCTCAGCCCGACCAAGGACCTCTACAGTGCCCTGATACTTGACGCCTGGAGACCTCTCCCGTTGCGTCAACTACCGTTGACTTTCCAGGCCACCATGTTGGCCTGGAGAGAGCTGCGCACCCTGGCATACACGTCCTCTAGTTCTGTCTCTGTACCAATTCCTATTGAAACCTTGTCAGCTGCAATACCATATACTTCCTTCTCCAGCTGGGCCGCCAAAGGCATTACCCAGGTTGAGGACCTATACTGTCAGAATGTACTTAAACCCTTTGACGTACTAGCCGCGGAATATGGCCTGTCACAAATAGACAGCTTCAGACATTCGCAGGCATCCCATTTTCTCCACTCATTACAGTCTCGCAATGTACTGATTCATGACGCCATATGGCAATTTTACACTAAAACAACTCTCCCTCCCAAGGGAGTCTCCCTTTTCTACAACCTGTTCCAGGACAAGCTCCTTTTTAAAATGACCCCCCCCGTTTTGTAAATGGGAGGCGGACTTGGGCAAAACATTCTCCCCGACCCAATGGAAGTCTTCATTTAAGCATATATACAAAGCCTCCAGATGCATTAATCACTGGGAGTTGTCCCAAAAGATAGCCCTACGGTGGTACCTAACCCCATATCGTATAGCCCAATTCTATCCCTCGGCCTCCCCGCTGTGTTGGAGAGACTGTGGAGAGATAGGCAGTATTCTCCATGTCTTCTGGCTCTGCAGACACCTCACGAGTTACTGGAGAGGTGTCTTTAGATGCATCTCTCGTATAACAGGTATACTAACACCCCCCAACCCTGAACTGGCGATACTGAACTTGGGAATCGAAGGTTTCCCCCCAGATTTTCGAATCGTAGTCACACACATCCTGCTAGCGGCCAGACTGCTACTGACTAGGAATTGGAAATCACACACAGTACCAAATGTTTCTGAGGTCCTAGAAACCACCAGAAGCAACTACGTTTTTGAATCTCTATTAGCAAACAGAGAAGGCAGGAGAGCGAAATTTGATACCCAGTGGAGGCCCTGGACTGACTGGTTCAAAGTGCAGTGAACGGGTGAATTTGAAATGTCTTCCTCATGCCATGTTCCTTTTGATATGTTCTAAACTACTACCTATATAAGAATATAATTACAATGTTCCCACGAGTGTCCATCTCAACCCCCCCCCCCACTTCTCCCCATCCCCATCCTCCTCCTTCCCCCCCCCCCATTCCCTCTCCTCTCTCCTTCACTCCCTTCCCCCTCTCCCCCCCCCCTGACTCTCTTTCGCACCACTTGTTCTCCCCCCATTGTACTCCTTCATGTATTCCTCTGAGTATGATACGAGGGTGGGGACTCATGTACCACGTACCCCTACCCTGCCTTAATTGATGTCGCACTGTGAATGTCTTAACCATACTCATATGTTCTACTCTGATTTAATCTGCTTATCTTTGGAGTTGTTAATGTTGTTTAACCTTCCCGGATGTTTCATGGGAATACATGTGAGTGTTTTCTACTTTTGTACTCTGAAAATTCCTCTCAATAAAAACTATTGTACGAAAAAAAAAAAATGCAGCATGTTCGAATTTTTTTTTTGTCGTTTTTCAGAAGCCGAAAAACGATGTGAAGCCCACACGCGATGATTTTAAATAACGTTTTTAAAAAATGTCATTTTTTTACATGCCGAAAACGACCGTGTGTACACAGCATTACAGAGGAGGTCTAGTACTAGAATTATTGCTCTCGCTCTAATGCACGCGGCAATACCTCACATGTGTGGTTTGAACGGCGTTTACATATGTGGGTGAGACTTATGTGCGCATTCGCTTCTGAGCGCAAGCTACTAGGGACAGGGGCGTTTTCATTTTTTATTTTTTTTGCGTAATGTTTTTTTTTTAGTTTTGCACTTTTTTTACCTTGTTTTTTGTGATCACTTTTATTCCTATTAAAAGGAACGTAAACACATCTTGTAATAGGAATAGTGTGTGACAGGTCCTATTTATGGAGAGAGGCATGGTCAACAAGACCCCACATCTCTCTTCCAGGCTGGAAAGCATGATATCGGGGTAACAAAAATACTGATCTCATGCTTTCAGCCACAATTGCAGCTTTATGTTTATGTTTTTAAATCTCTACGCTCCTCATTCGGCGGCGGACGATTAGTTCTCCAAGCCTCCGATGGCACGGGAGAGCCCAGAGAAGCACCGGATGGCGGTGGGAGGGGAGATGTCCCCTCCCGCCGCCTGTAAGAACAATCAAGCAGTGTGTGTCCCTTAGGGTGGGACTAGGGTTGCCACCTCATCCCTTTAAAACCGAACACATATTAATTACACAGGTTCTGTGGCTAATTAAGGTGGTAATTAGACTCATTTGGTGCCTTACCTGCATTAAATTAGCCTTAGAACCTGTGTAATTCATATGTGTTCGTTTTTAAAGGGATGAGGTGGCAACCCTGGGTGGGACCTGGGTCCCCATACCCGGATTTTTTCTTTTTTTCATCAACAAAATTGAAAAAATACGTGAAACAATTCAGCAAGAAAAAAAAAACTTCAAGCCTCACCCCTACAAATCAAAATGAAAATATTAATACAAATACTCTTCAATCAACAAAATTTACACTGAAGCCAATTTCCATCGATACCACTAAAAATATCATCGGAAGCCTGCGAGACAGTAAATCGCCTAATGACATCATACCCACAAAACTGCTGAAAGAATGTGCCGATATCTTGGCACCCACAACCATGCACCTTATAAACCAATCATTTAAGGAAGGCATGGTGCCGACCTCCCTAAAACAAGGCATAATCAAACCCATTCTAAAAAAAAACAACCTTGACCCAAAAGACCCAAACCACCGTCGACCTATAACCGGCCTCAACGTCTTCTCCAAGGTTATTGAGAAAGCAGTAGTACAACAGCTACAACACCATTTAGACACCCACAAACTACTGGACCCACTTCAATCAGGTTTCCATCCAGGTCACGGGACAGAAACAGCACTTCTCAAAATATGGAATGACAATATCGAAGCAGAAGATGAAGGAGAATCATGTCTTCTGATACTGCTGGACCTTAGTGCGGCCTTTGACACTGTAGACCACAAAATGTTGCTGACTCGCCTCACAGAAGTATCTAGAGTTGCAGACTCGAATGTACCCTGGTTCTCAACATTCCTGGAAAATCGATCCCAGACAGTGAAACTAGGACCTGTCACTTCTGAAGCATGTACCGTGTCATGTGGAGTCCCTCAAGGGTCACCCCTGTCGCCCTTACTATTCAACATTTATCTCCGTCCACGCCTCAAAATTATAAGTAACCAGGACCTACTCTACCATTCCTACGCTGACGACACTCAACTTTACTTTCGTATCAGCAACAAAAAGGACCAATACCCCCAATATTTATGTGAAAAAATAAAATACCCCAATTGCGTTTTTCGATCAACTAACCAAAATCTACTACAAATCCCCAAGGCCCGTTACAAGACCAAAGGAGAACAAAGATTTGCAGTCCAAGGACCTTGACTGTGGAATGTGTTACCAACCAATATCCGAACGGAAGTAAATCACCAAGCCTTCAGGAAAAAACTCAAGACCCCCCTATTCTGAAGGCTAAATAGAAGGAAATTGATAACAATTGCCTTGAGGCGATTCAGTTCGCATTTGTAGCGCTGCACAAGTTATTCACTCACTCACCCATTTTAAGGCCAATAACTAGAAAATAAGCCAGTCAAGTGGGGACTAGCAAAATTAACAAGTCAATTCCCATAGACTGCAATGGTATGTATGGTATAACTTTTGCCCATGTTAGGCTCTTTGTTTGCCCACCCGGACCAGGGGGTGTTTGTCCCATCTCTAATTTTTTAGCATGCTGGATGATGTGATTCATTTTGGACAGGGATTTGCCTTATTTTCTGCTAGTTGCATTTCTGTTGATCTGAGCATGCTCAGGGACTTAGATTTTTTGATGTTGCTTTTTGTGTGTGAACAGCACTTGGATGTTTCTGGGCATACTCATAGAGCGTATTTTTTTGGTTAGTAATTTAACCACTTAAGCCCCGGACCAATATGCTGCTAAATGCCCAAAGGCGTTTTTACAATTCGGCATTGCGTCGCTTTAACAGACAATTGCGCGCTCGTGTGACGTGGTTCCCAAACAAAATTGACGTCATTTTTTCCCCACAAATAGAGCTTTCTTTTGGTGGTATTTGATCACCTCTGCGGTTTTTATTTTTTGCGCTATAAACAAAAATAGAGCGACAATTTTGAAAAAAATGCATTATATTTTTACTTTTTGCTGTAATAAATATCCCCCAAAAACATATATAACATTTTTTCTTCCCCTCAGTTTAGGCCTATACATTATCTTCTACCTATTTTTGGTAAAAAAATCACAATAAGCGTTTATCGATTGGTTTGCGCAAAATTTATAGCGTTTACAAAATAGGGGATATTTTTATTGCATTTTTTTTTTTTACTACTAATGGCGGCGATCAGCGATTTTTTTTTTCATGACTGCGACATTATGGCGGACACTTAGGCCAATTTTGACACATTTTTGGGACCATTGTCATTTTCACAGCAAAAAATGCATTTAAATTGCATTCTTTATTGTGAAAATGACAGTTGCAGTGTGTGTTTACAACAGTAGGGGGTGTGGCTGTAGGTCTGACGTCATCGATTGTGTCTCCCCTATAAAAGGGATCACTCGATCGATACGCCGCCACAGTGAAGCACGGGGAAGCCATGTTTACATACAGCTCTCCCCGTTCTTCAGCTGCGGGGAGCGATTGCGACGGAGAGGCTATAAACGAATAGCCGCGCCGTCATCCCGGATCGCTCCCCGAGGGAATCCGCCCGCCGCACGCAGCGGGGGGGGGGGTCCCCATCAGACCCCCCACCTGCTAGAAGGCAAGGACGTATATATACGCCCATCTGCCTGTCCGTGCCATTTTGCGGACGTAAATAGTCGTGCGGCGGGCGTTAAGTGGTCAAGGACATCCTTAACAGGTGTACTCAACTTTAAAGTTCAGTCTCTACATTGGGTGAACTTGCGTTTTGTGTGTTTCATGGGCTGTGCATGTGTTTTCAATTGCCTCATTAGCACACAAGCCTATGTTATATAAAGCTTGCATATAGCAGTCTTTAAGGCCCCTTTCAGACTGGGGCGGGAGCTGCGGTGGCGGTATAACGCCGCTAAAAATAGCGGCGCTATACCGCCGGAATTGCCGCGGGTATCAGCCGCTAGCGGTGCGGTATTAACCCCCGCTAGCGGCCGATAAAGAGTTAATACCGCCCGCAATGCGCCTCTATAGAGGCGCATTGCGGGCGGTATTGCCGCGGTTCCCATTGTTTTCAATGGGAAGGAGCGGTGAAGGAGCGGTATACATGCCGCTCCTCTCACCGCTCCAAAGATGCTGCTGACAGGAGATTTTTTTGTATCCCGCCAGCGCATCGCCTCAGTGTGAAAGCCCTCGGGCTTTCACATTGAGTCTGCAGTGCAGGAGTTTTTCAGGCGGGATAGCAGCGCTATTTTTAGCGCTTTACCGCCTGAAAAACTCCTCAATGTGAAAGGGGCCTTACTCTCCCTGAAAAGAGGCCAGATTGTTTGTGTGGGGGTCGGCCAGAGTACAGTATATTTGGGTGTCCTTATTGAATGTCTATTTTTTTGTTGCATTTTATTTATGTCTTTGCAAAACAGATATGTTTTTGATCCAGGGTTTTTTGACTGGTTTATTATTTATTTTGGGTGGGGCTATCTTCGCCTTAAAAATTTGGTGAGGTTGTCAATGTATGTTGTTTTTAGGGTGTTCACTTTGATGTAATTTTCTGTGCTACATTATTTTGCTAAATCTTTCTCAAGAAGTTGTGACTAATTAATGTTTCAATAATTAATAGATGTCTGTTTATGGGTGCAGTCCTTTTATCTAATGTTAATTTTCATTGCATAAACCATATTCTGTTTAGTGCCTCAAATGAACCTATGTTTTTTTTTTTTTTTTTTTATTATTATTTATGTATTTTTGTTTGTTTTTGTTTTCCTTGCTCTTTTTTCAAAGTCCTCTTTTGTTGACCAATAAAATAACTTTCAAATTTTGATGTTTGTTTTTTTCATGCTACAGATTTTGACTGTTGCTGCTGAAATAGGCTGATTGGCCTAACAAAACAAAACAGGTATGATTTTTGTCTCTAAGTTCCTTTTCTGGTGCGTTCATGATAGCATATGCATGGATAGTCACTAGGAAAGGAAAAATATAGAGCGGTAAGTATTTTTTTTTCCTTTTTACTGCAGTGGTTCTCAGCCTCAGTCCTCAAGTCCTTGACAGGACATGTTTTGTGGATTTATCTTATCTAGAATTGCTGTCCAAACTACTAAGCCATTGACTGTCCTTTAAAGCACATGTGCAAGATGAAGGAAAACCTGCAAACATGGCCTGTTGGGGGGGGGGGGGGGGGGGTTGTTGGACAGGCTTGAAGTGCTGATTTACAGCACTGTGCTTAAATATAGCTCAAGGCAATCCCATTCTAATTGTGGGTGTTTGAGGGAAACCAAGTGAGTGTTAGAACCCCTGCTTGTGTTTTTTTTGGTTGGGCTTTGTGTCCCCTTTCTTAAAATTGGCTTCACTTCCTGTCACACAGCTGAACAGGAAGTGAGAGTAAAAGCCCACCAATGTCTTTTCTTGGGGACACACAGGTCAATCTAACTAGTGTCCCCATTAAGCAAATTGCACTCCAGCACTGCTGTGTACACCCCAAATGATTAGGTCGTTTTTGGTTTAGTAAAGGCAAAGCCACTCTGCAGTACAAGCGTAGTCGCTGAAAATCAGAGAGGAAGCACTGATGATTTTTAACATCCAATCATGTAGAAGCAAAGAATTTTTTTTTGTTATTTTCTTACTTGCTTGTCCACCTCAATCTCCAGCAATTGCACTTGTAGTGCAAAGTGGATTTGCCTTTAGTAAATGGACCCCAAAGTCCAAGATCCCTAATAATTTGGGGTGTACACAGCAAAATGCTAGAGTGCAATTTACATAATGGGAAACTAGATTGATCTGTGTGTCCCCAAGAAAAGACATTAGTAGGGTTTTACCCTCACTTCCTGTTTGGCTATGTGACAGGAAGTGAATGAATTTGAAGTAGAAAGTGACAAAATTTGGGGGTGCAGACATTCCCAAAAAAAATTGCAGACTTTGAATCCCTCTGCACTCTAGCCCCAAGTAACGAGAAGAAAGGATTTCATTTAGTTTACATTTACAAAGACACATTCCTCAGATCAACTGTGATTAGGGTTGCCACCTCATCCCTTTAAAAATGAACACATATTAATTACACAGGTTCTGGGGCTAATTTAATGCAGATAAGGCACCAAGTGAGTTTAATTACCAAATTAATCAGCCACAGAACCTGTGTAATTAATATGTGTTCATTTTTAAAGGGATGCGGTGGCAACCCTAACTGTGATGCATGTCAATGGCCCTTTTAGCCATTGTTTAATAGAAAACACCAGTTGCCTTTCACTAGAAACATTTGTTAGTCCAATCCTGAAAAATCTGCATCTGCTTTACTATCACTTTCCCTAAAAATTGGGGTCCTGCACGTAGATGCGCGACCACCGTGTATTGGATATGCGCATATGTGGTTCTCGGAAAGCAGTGCACAGGACATCACGCCCCTACAGGAAGTTGCTTGTACTGCTGCTAAGGTCTCTGAGGAAGGGATGATACTTATGTGCAAATGAAGAAAATTGTTTATTTAACATTGGGTGGTGCTTGTGGGGGTCCCTAACACACATTCCTACATATTAGAAACGCTGTATCCTGGCCTATTGGCATGGTTATATTTTCTTAGTTCTCTCAATAGAATTATCAGAAATTTGTGCTTAAAGTAGAACTATAATCAACACTTTTTTTTTTGTTTTCATTTTGGATAGAGTGAGGGAGGGAGGGTTATAGCCCCTGACAGTTTATTTTGTACCATCCCTGTCCAATTGCGGAGATTTGCCTTCACTTCCTGCCCCATAGCCAAACAGGAAGTGAGCGAAAAACTATGCAAATTAGGGGAATCCAATGCCCCCCCTCCCAGGGCCCTCAGAACTGGTGTGTCCCCCCCCGAGAAATTATGTACGGTCTTAAAAAAACAGGGTGTGGCCTTGACAAGAAGGAGTGGGTATTTTTTCAATTAGGAGGTGCAGAAGTTTAGTCCGGCCTAGGACAGAACAAAACCTAAATATACTACTGTATGTTAGGGCTTATTTTGTCAGGATCCGATTTACAGCATGTTTTTAGATTGTGGGAGGAAACCCACGCAGGCACCAGGAGAACATGCAAACTCCAGGCAGATGGTGTCACGGGCGGGATTCTAACCAGCGACCATTTTTGTTGCTAGGTGAAAGCGCTATCCACTACACCACTGTGCTGAACGAACATGTATCTAGAGATGTAGGTTCTTGTGTCCACTTGTGAAAATACAAGTTGGTCATGGCTATGGATGAGCCAAACCCCCCCCCCCCCCGGTAGAGATGAGCTGTATGTTTGACTCAAACATCGGCGAACATCGAACAATTTGGGGTTTCGCGGCAAATTCGAAAAGCTGCGGAAACACCCTTTAACCACTAAAGGACCGCCTAACGCCGATATACGTCGGCAGAATGGCATGGCTGGGCACAACCATGTACCCGTATGCGATTCCTTAAGCCCAGCAGTGGGGTCGCAACCCTGGTCCGAAGCTCCGTGACCACGCGCACAGGACCCGCAGACCCGATCGCCGCCGGTGTCCCGTGAAAGGTCACCGGAGCTCATTGTTATTGATCGTCTGTTACCTGATATAGGGAAGGACGATCAATGATGTCACACATCCAGCCCCGCCCCCCTACAGTTATAAACACATAGGAGGTCACACTTAACCCCTACAGTGCCCCCTAGTGGTAAACTCCTAAACTGCAATTGTCATTTTCACAGTAAACAATGCATTTTTATAGCATTTTTTGCTGTGAAAATGACAATGGTCCCAAAAATGTGTCAAAATTGTCTGATGTGTCCGCCATAATGTCGCAGTCATGAAAAAAATCGCTGATCGCCGCCATTAGTAGTAAAAAAAATGTTTTTATATATTTTTGGGGGATATTGGGGGTTATTTATTATAGCAAAATGGAAAAAATATTGTTTTTTTTTTCAAAATTTACGCTCTATTTTTATTTATAGCGCAAAAAATAAAAACTGCAGAGGTGATCAAATACCACCAAAAGAAAGCTCTATTTGTGGGGAAAAAAAGGACGCAAATTTTGTTTGGGAGCCACGCCGCACAATTGTCAGTTAAAGCGATGCATAAGAACGATCATAGCGGCGGTTCCGCCGATTGATCGTTCTTACAGGCGGCGGGAGGGGACATCCCCCTCCTGCCACCATCCGGTGCTTCTCTGGGCTCTCCCATGCTATCAGAGGCCCGGAGAATGAATCGTCTGCCACCGAATGAGGAGCATAGAGATTTAAAAACCTTTACACAAACAAAGCCGCAATCGCGGCTGAAAGCATGAGATCAGTCAATTTTTTTTCCCGATCTCATGCTTTCCAGCCTGAAGGACAGATGTGGGGTCTTATTGACCCCGCCCCTCTCAATAAAGAGGACCTGTCACACACTATTCCTATTACAAGGGATGTTTATGTTCCTTGTGATAGGAATAAAAGTGATAAAAAAAAGGTAAAAAAAAGTGCAATAAAAAAAATAAGAATACAAAAAAAATTTAAACGCCCTGTCCCTAGTAGCTTGCGCTCAAAAGTGTACGCACACATAAGTCACGCCCACATATGTAAACGCCGTTCAAACCACACATGTGAGGTATTGCCGCATGCGTTAGAGCGAGAGCAATAATTCTAGCACTAGACCTCCTCTGTAAATCTAAACTGGTAACCTGTAAAAAAAATTCAAGCGTCGCCTATGGAAATTTGTAAGTCCCGAAGTTTGGTGCCATTCTATTAGTGTGTGCAATATTAAAGTGTGACAAGTTAGGTATCTATTGGGTGTAACATAATCTTTCCCCAAAAATTGGGCTAACTTTACTGTTTTGTTATTTTCTAATTCATGATTTTAAAAAAAAAAATTGCAAAAATAAAGGCGTTCGAAAAATTAATGCGCAAATACCGTTGGAGATAAAAAGTTGCAATGACCGCCACTTTATTCCCGAGGGTGTCTGCTAAAAAATATATATATTATGTTTGGGGGTTCTGAGTAATTTTCCAGAAACAAAAAATATCGGGCCAAATTCTCAAAAACGCCGCTAACTTAACTTTCAGCAGTTAAGTTACACTGACTTAAAATCTCTACCTAAGTGCCCGATCTTCAAAGCACTTACCTAGAAATTTCAGGCCGTGTAACTTAAGTGCCGCCGTCGCAAGGCGGTCCTCCTCTCCTGGGGGCGTTTAAAATTTAAATGAGGCGCGCTCCCGCGCCGGCCGTACTGCGCATGCGTGTGACGTCATTTTCCCGACGTGCAGCGCGCGGGCGGCTTTGAGAATTTCGACGGGACACTAAAGTTGCGACGGGTGAAAAAAAAGACGCGCCGGGAAAACAAATAATTATAAAAAAAATGACAGCGTCGCTCAGCATGCATTCCTGAGAGGGAGAACTCCATGCCAATTTTCAAAAAAAAAAACGGCATGGGTTCCCCCCCCCCCAGGAGCATACCAGGCCCTTAGGTCTGGTATGGGTTGTAAGGAGACCCCCCACGCCGTAAAATCGACGTAGGGGGTCCCCCTACAATCCATACCAGACCCGTATCCAAAGCACGCTACCCGGCCGGTCAGGAAGGGAGTGGGGACGAGCGAGCGCCCCCCCCCCTCCTGAGCCGTGCCAGGCCGCATGCCCTCAACATGGGGGGGTTGGGTGCTCTGGGGAAGGGGGGCGCACTGCGGTCCCCCCCAACCCAGAGCACCCTGTCCCCATGTTGATGAGGACAGGACCTCTTCCCGACAACCCTTGCCGTTGGTTGTCGGGGTCTGCGGGCGGGGGCTTATCGGAATCTGGGAGTCCCCTCAAATAAGGGGGCCCCCAGATACCGGCCCCCCACCCTAAGTGAATGGATATGGGGTACATTGTACCCCTATCCATTCACCTGGAGGCAAAAAGTAAAAGTTAATAAACACACAACACAAGGGTTTTTAAAATAATTTATTATTCTGCTCCGGATGCCCCCCCTGTCTTCTTTATTAGCTCTATTACCAGGGGGGGCTTCTTCTTCCACTCTCCGGGGGTCTTCTTCCACTCTCCGGGGGGGGTTTCTTCTTCCGCTCTCCGGGGGGGCTTCTCCGCTCTCCGGGGGTCTTCTTCCATCTTCTCCCCTCTTCCGCTGTTGACTCGGCGAACCCCGGTTCTTCTGCAGCTGTCCGGTGCCTTCTTCTTCAGCGCTGGCTGCCTGCTATCTTTGTGTGTTAGCTCAATTTCTAACAGGCAGCCGGCGCGGTCTTCTGTGACGTCAGGGTCTTCTCTTCTGTTCTTCTCCCCTCTTCCAATGTTGACTCGTCACCTCTTGTCACTGTAATGATGGAAGCGCGCCTTGCATCCCATTTATATAGGCATCACCGTCCCATCATGCTCCGGCAGGTACCCATGTGGTGGGTGCCTACCCACATGCACCCACCACGTGGGTACCTACCGGAGCATGATGGGACGGTGATGCCTATATAAATGGGATGCAAGGCACGCTTCCATCATTACAGCGACAAGAGGCGACGAGGCAACATCGGAAGAGGGGAGAAGAACAGAAGAGAAGACCCTGACGTCACAGAAGACCGCGCCGGCTGCCTGTTAGAAATTGAGCTAACACACAAAGATAGCAGGCAGCCAGCGCTGAAGAAGAAGGCACCGGACAGCTGCAGAAGAACCGGGGTTCGCCGAGTCAACAGCGGAAGAGGGGAGAAGATGGAAGAAGACCCCCGGAGAGCGGAGAAGCCCCCCCCCGGAGAGCGGAAGAAGACCCCCGGAGAGTGGAAGAAGACCCCCGGAGAGTGCAAGAAGAAGCCCCCCCTGGTAATAGAGCTAATAAAGAAGACAGGGGGGGCATCCGGAGCAGAATAATAAATTATTTTAAAAACCCTTGTGTTGTGTGTTTACTAACTTTTACTTTTTGCCTCCAGGTGAATGGATAGGGGTACGATGTACCCCATATCCATTCACTTAGGGTGGGGGGCCGGTATCTGGGGGCCCCCTTATTAAAGAGGGCTCCCAGATTCCGATAAGCCCCCGCCCGCAGACCCCGACAACCAACGGCAAGGGTTGTCGGGAAGAGGTCCTGTCCTCGTCAACATGGGGACAGGGTGCTCTGGGGTGGGGGGGCCCGCAGTGCGCCCCCCTGCCCCAGAGCACCCAACCCCCCCATGTTGAGGGCATGCGGCCTGGCACGGCTCAGGAGGGGGGGGGCGCTCGCTCGTCCCCACTCCCTTCCTGACCGGCCGGGTAGCGTGCTTTGGATACGGGTCTGGTATGGATTGTAGGGGGACCCCCTATGTCGATTTTTCGGCGTGGGGGGGTCTCCTTACAACCCATACCAGACCTAAGGGCCTGGTATGCTCCTGGGGGGGGAACCCATGCCGGTTTTGAATTTAAAAATTGCCGTGGAGTTCTCCCTCAGGAATGCATACCAAATGCCGTCGCTTGAATGGGCCTTTACAAGGTGTGACTAACTTTACACATTATAAAACCAGCCCTAGTTTTGCGCAAGCAAATTCGGAACTTACGCAGAAATCACAATGATGAAATGCTTTGAGAATCTGCTTAAGTCCTCATTTGCATACGCAAAGCTGAATTTCAATGAGAAATGCCCCCAGTGGCGGATGCGGTACTGCATCCTAAGATCTGACCGTGTAAGTGTCTTACACATGTCAGATTTTCTGCCTAACTTTGGAAAAAGCCTTTTGAGAATCGTTTCCAAAGTTAGGCACAGACTGAACAGCAGTTAAGTCTACGTATCTCTTTTGGGAATCAGGCCCATCATTTTTACATGAAGGAGAGAACTGCCAGAATAGGCGCGGTATGGAAGTGGTAAAGGTGAAACAATAAAAGTGAAATATTTCTTTAAATTTCATACCTGGGTGGTGTATAGTGTGCCTGTGAAGTAGTGCATGTTTCCCGTGCTTAGAACTGTCCCTGTACAAGATTTCTGAAGAAAAGAAAAAAAAGTAATTTAAAAGTACTCGTGGCTATAAAGAATACAGACATACAGTCATTGGTAAAAAAAAAAAAAAACGTGGGGGTCCCCCCAAATTCAATTGCCAGGCCCTTCAGATCTGGTATGGATATTAACCACTTCAGCCCCGGACCATATTGCTGGTCAAAGACCAGGCCACTTTTTGTGATTCGGCACTGTGTTGCTTTAACTGACAATTGCGCGGTCGTGCGACGTAGCTCCCAAACAAAATTGGCGTCCTTTTTTTCCCACAAATAGAGCTTTCTTTTTGTGGTATTTTATCACCTCTGCGGTTTTTAGTTTTTGCGCTATAAACAAAAATAGAGCGACAATTTAGAAAAAAATTAATATTTTTTACTTTTTTTTATAATAAATATCCTCCAAAAATATATATAAAAAATAAAAATTTTCCTCAGTTTAGGCCGATACGTATTCTTCTACTTATTTTCTGTAAAAAAAAATCGCAATAAGCGTTTATTGATTAGTTTGCGCAAAAGTTAAAGCGTTTACAAAATAGGGGATAGTTTTATGGCATTTTTATTAATATTTTTTTTTACTAGAAATGGCGGCGATCAGCGATTTTTATCGGTACTGCGACATTATGGCTGACACTTTGGACACTTTTGACACATTTTTGGGACCATTGGCATTTTTATAGCGATCAGTGCTATAAAAATGCATTGATTGCTATAAAAATGCCACTGGCAGGGAAGGGGTTAACACTAGGGGGCGAGGAAGGGGTTAAGTATGTTCCCTGGGTGTTTTCTAACTGAGGAAGGGGGGATTGGACTGACTTTGGGAAATGACTGATCGCTGTTCATACATTGTATGAACAGACAATCAGGCATTTCTCCCCCTGACAGGACCGGGAGCTGTGTGTTTACACACACAGCTCCCCATTCTCGCTCTGTAATGAGCGATCGCGGGTGCCCGGCAGTGATCGCGCCCGCCGGGCACGCGCGTTGGCGTCAGGGGCGAGCGTGTGTGCCCCTATTGGCTGCTCGGCGAGATGACGTAATATTACGTGATCTCGCCCAGCAGAGACGACCTGTCGCCGTAAAACTGCCGCGGCTGGTCGGCAAGCGGTTAAGGGGAACCCTGCCGTCAAATAAAAAAAAAATGACGTGGGGTTCCCCCCAAATATCCATACCAGGCCCTTCAGGGGCACGCAACCTGGCAGGCCGTAGGAAAAGAGGGTGGATGAGAGAGTCCTCCCCTCCTGAACCGTACCAGGCCACATGCCCTCAACATGGGGAGGATGATTTGGGGTCCCCCCCAAAGCTCCTTGTCCCCATGTTGATGGGGACAAGGGCCTCATCCCCATGGGGACCACTTGCCCGGTGGTTGTGGGGGTCTGTGGGCGGGGGGATTATCGGAATCTGGAAGATCCCTTTAACAAAGGGGACCCCCATATCCCGCCCACCCCTGTGTGAAATGGTAATAGGGTACCCAAAAAAGTGTCAAAAATGTAAAAAAAGACAATAGCTGGTTTTTGACAATTCCTTTATTAATGTCTTCTTTCCGCGCTTCTTCTCTCATCTTCTTCTTTTCTGCATTCGGGTTTCTTCCTCCATCTTGTTCTTCCTCTGCTTCTTCCTTCGGTCTTCTCATCCGCATCTTGCACCGGCTTCTTCTTCCCCGCTTGGTTCTCCGGACGACCCCCTTCCAATTGAAGTTCCCGCTGTGTGACGCTTCTGTTTTTCTGACAGTTCTTCTATAACTGAGGATGCGGCATCACCCGGTGACCCCTCCCCCCTCTGACGCACATGTACTTCACAGGGACTTCCCTATGGCTTTCCCCATGGCTTCAGAGGGGGGTGGGATCACCGGGTGACGCCGCATCCTCAATTAAGAAGAAGAAGATGGAGGAAGAAACCCGAATGCAGAAAAGAAGAAGATGTAAGAAGAAGCGCGGAAGACATTAATAAAGGAATTGTCAAAAACTGGCTATTGTGTTTTTTTTACATTTTTTACACTTTTTTTGTAAAATGCTAGAGGTATTGTACTGTTTGTTAAAGGGGTCTTCCAGATTCTGATAAGCCCCCCTGCCCGCAGACCCCCACAACCACCAGGCAAGGTTTGTGGGGATGAGGCCCTTGTCCCCATCAACATGGGGACAAGGTGATTTGGGGGGACCCCAAAGCATCCTCCCCATGTTAAAGGCATGTGGCCTGGTACGGTTCAGGAGGGGGGGCGCTCTCTCGTCCCCCCTCTTTTCCTGCGGACGGCCAGGTTGCTTGCTCAGATAAGGGGTCTGGTGTGTATTTTTGGGAGAACTCCACATATTTTTTTTTGTATTTGGGGTGGAGTTTCCCTTAAAATCCATACCAGACCTGAAGGGCCTGGTAATTGAATTTGGGGGGAACCCCACGCTTTTTTTTTTTTTTTTAGCAATGTTCTCTGTATTGCCAGGAGCCGACAATTCTTTTTTTTGTTTAATATATTTTTTATTGATAGAAATAGACAATACAATAAAAGTAAGTCAACTCTCCAAAGAGGCATCAATACAGAGTAGTAAATTGGAAAGTATACCAAATGATGCATCATAGAGAACACAAGCATTTCAATTTGTCTATAAATGAAGAAAAAGAAAAGAGAAAAGAGGATAGGAAAAAGATGGAGAAAAAGAGATTAGAGGGATGTAGGATGGGTAAGCAGGGAAGGGTAGGGAAGGGCGGGGAGGGAGAGCTGGGTCACATGGCAATCGTATCGAGCATATCACTAATCGGACTTATTTAGTAAGATATCAAGAGTAATGGGAAATCATGTCAGGGAGTGGGATAAAGGGTCACAATTTGGTGAAAGACCGCCTCATGTGGCTTCAGACCCGTAAGGGGGCGAAGAAATAATATCTAAATAGCACTGTGTAGAGATGAATGAAGACCAGGACGCCCAGATTCGGGAGTGTTGTTCACTGGTGTCTCTTGCAATGTGAGTGAGTTCTTCCATGAGGCTAACCTCAGAAATCTTTTGTAACCATGTTTTAATGGAAGGAGTTTCAGGTTGACCCCAGAGACGAGGGATAATGGCTTTGGCTGTATTAAGAAGGTGTGGAGTGTTTGAACGCTTGTATTTGCCAATGGGCCTAGAGGTGGCGTGGAAGAGAACCGTCCACGGTTCAAGGGGGATTTGTACCTCAGTGATCTGAGATATCAAGTTTAAGACTTCTGTCCAGTAAGGGCGAATGAGGGGACAAGACCACCAAATGTGGGCATGGGTGGCAATTTGACCGCAATTCCTCCAACAGAGTGGGGAATTACTAGGGAACATACGGTGAAGCTTGGCAGGAGTGAGGTGCCATCTAGTTAGGAGCTTGAAGTTAGATTCAGTCATGGAAGAAGCCAGGGAAGAGACATGTGTAAGCTTGAGTATCTTATCCTTTTTTTTATCAGTAATAGTAATCTCCAAATCCTTCTCCCATCGGGATATATATTCTGGATACAAAGGGCATTGTAAGTCCAGGAGGGCTTTGTAGAATTGGGAGATAGAACGTGTAGGAGGATCCCTAGGCAGAAGAATCTGTTCTATGCTGTTGAGATCTGAGATACCTCTTAAGGGACGTGACAATGTATGGAAAAAACTACTCAATTGCTTGTATCTCCACTTGTCCAAGAATGAGGGTGAATTGTGACCCAGAATCTCAGACAAGGGTTTAAGACAATTGGAGGAGGCAACATGGTACAATAAGAGAGGGCCATCCGGTGACCATTTCTGAAAGCCCGAATCAAGGAGACCCGGGGCGAAGTATCTGTGAGACATCAAGGGAGTTAATGGGGAGTTATAAGACCACTTAAATTTCTTATGTAGATCATCCCAGATTTGTAGGGAAGATAAGGTGAGAGGTGAGGTAATAGGGGATACATTTCTAAAAAAACGTGGGATACAAGGGGTCACAGAGAGATCAGAGCCACATAAAGAATGTTCCAATTGAACCCATAATTTGGAGGTGGCAGCATATTTCCAATCCGCTATACGTGCTAATATAACTGCTTGATAGTAAGCTTTAAAATTAGGTAAAGCCAGTCCCCCTGAGCATTTGGCTCTGTAAAGAGTCTCCCTAGAAACCCTGGGACGCCCATCCCTCCATATAAAGCGAGAGACCATGGTTTGTAAAAGGGTAAAAAAACCTATTGGGATCTTCAAGGGAATCATTTGTAACAAGAAAAGAATACGGGGGAGTATGTTCATCTTTATTATATTGACCTTACCTAGCCAAGAGTGAGAGAGGGAAGACCACTTCCGGAGATCATCCTTAATGGCATTTAGAAGAGGGATATAGTTATGTCTAAAGAGAGAATGGAGGTGGGGAGTCAAATAAATGCCAAGATATTTCATGCGCGATGGAACCCAGCGAAAGGGAAATAGGGGTCTCAGCTGATCAGCCATTCGTTGGGGAACTGTTATATTTAAAATTTCGTATTTTGAAAGATTAATCTTAAAG
Source organism: Rana temporaria (assembly GCF_905171775.1). Taxonomy (NCBI): domain Eukaryota; kingdom Metazoa; phylum Chordata; class Amphibia; order Anura; family Ranidae; genus Rana; species Rana temporaria. Next base: position 18,334,084 of record NC_053489.1, on the reverse strand, counting down.
TTGGAGAGACCTTGGAATGAGGAGAATTCAGACATCAGATTCGGCAGTGAAATACGTGGATGTTGGATAAAGAATAAAACGTCATCCGCATAGGCTGCGTATTTATGTATTCTAGCGCCGACCTGGATACCATGAATTCCCCTGTTATTCCTAACAGAAGCCAAAAAGGGTTCAAGGGAAATAGCAAATAACAAGGGGGATAAAGGGCAACCCTGTCTGGTTCCGTTATGTAGCGTAAATGGATCACTTAAGGAACCATTGATACGTACTTGTGCGGTAGGGTTGGAGTAAAGGGAGAAGATACGAGAGAGCATCTTAGGACCAAGGCCAAAATGACAGAGAGTAGTTTTAAGGTATTCCCAGTCCACCCTATCAAATGCTTTTTCAGCATCGGTGGAGAGGAGAAGGGTGGGCTGGGAACACTTCCGCACATAATGGATCAGTGACAGAGTACGGAGAGAATTGTCTCTCGCCTCTCTATTTGGAATGAAACCGGTTTGATCAGCCGAGACCCACTTAGGTAGAAGGGGAAGCAATCTATTCGCTATTACCTTGGCAAAGAGTTTGGTGTCAACATTTAAAAGGGAGATGGGTCTATAACTGCTACATAGGGTAGGGTCCTTATCAGGTTTAGGGATAACCGTGATGTGGGCGGATAATGATTCAGGTCGAAGGGGGGAATCACGGGAAACAGAATTTGCGTAGGTTACAAGGTGGGGGAATAAGACATCTCTAAAGGTTTTGTAATATAGGAGGGTGAAGCCATCAGGGCCAGGGGCTTTACCGGAAGAGGAGGACTTGAGTGCTAAATTAAATTCTTCCACGGAGAAATCCGCTTCAAGAGCGCTAAGGGCGGACTTTGAAAGCTTAGGGAGATTGGCTTGTCTAAGAAAGGCGAGGATTCGTTTACGTTTTTCGGCAAGAGATAAAGAGGCCAAACCACCTTCCACGTTATATAAGTCAGCATAAAATTCCTTAAAGGCTCGTGATATTTGGGGGGTGGTGTGTACTAAATCTCCTGATGGCAGTTTCACTTTGGGTATAAATGATAACGTTTTCCTGGCTGTAAGTGACCTAGCCAATAATTTCCCCGGTTTGTTACCCCATTCATATACTTTCTGGGAAATGTAGTGAAATTTTCGTCTAGTTTCAAGGGCAAGGAGAGTTTTGAGTTCTTCTCTTTTAAGGGTAAGGGCTTTTAGGTGTGAAACGTGGAGAGAAAGTTTATGCTGTTTATCCAACTCAGCAATCTGATGCAAGACCTGTTTGAGCTGCTGACCATGTTCTCTTTTTTTCCTTGCGCCCAATTCGATAAGATTTCCCCTTATTAGCGCCTTATGCGCCTCCCACAAAAGAGATGGAGAGGTGCCTGAGACAGAGTTTTCCTCAAAATATTGGGAAAGTGTTTTGGTTAAGGCGGATATCTCTATCGAATTCGTGATGAGGGAGTCGTTGAGTTTCCAGTTATTAGGGCGGTGAGGTAAATCTGGTATAGTCAGGCATATGGAAACAGGAGCATGATCAGAGAGAGAGGCAGTGCCTATACAGGCTGAGCGGAGAAAAGGAAGGTGGAAATGATCTAAGAAGATATTATCTATTCTAGAATAAGAGTTATGGGGTGCAGAAAAATGGGAATAATCTCTATCCGTAGGATGCATGAGACGCCAAGCATCTATAAGTTGGAGATCAAAGAGTTTTTTCTTTACTTGCGCTAGCCGCTTGAATGGAATACCTGACCGACCCAAGGAAGTATCCATCGTAGGATCTAGAGGCATATTTATGTCTCCTGCGAGAACGATCAAGCCTTCGGCGAATTGTGAGAGCTTTGTGAGAGTTTGTGTAAAAAAAGGGGTTTGATTATGATTAGGGCAATAAATATTGGCCAGAGTACATCTAGTGTTACCTATGAATCCCTTGACAAAAAGATAACGACTGTGGTCGTCCGTAAGCATGTCTGTAAAACGAAATGATGCATTCCTACTGAAACCAATGGCCACTCCTTTGGCTTTGTTAGTGTCAGATAGACTATAGTACCAATGCGGGAAGTGTGGTGAATAGAGTTTCACAGATGTAGCGTGGGTCAAATAAGTTTCCTGAAGGAAAGCGATAGAGCAGGCCGAACTTCGTAATTCTCGGAGAACTTGATGTCTCTTGGCGGCCACACTTAGGCCTCGTACATTATAAGAGGAGATTTTTAAAGTAGCCATGGTTCCAGGAAGAAGCAAGTGAACATGTCATACAGCCATGCGGCCCAGCAAAAAAGAGAGGGGAGAGGAGAGGGAAGGGAGAGAGAGGGCAAAAAGAAAGGAGATAAGAGGGGGAATGAAAAAGAAAAGAGGAAAAGTACAAAAGTATCAGGACAACATTTTGTAGAACGATTGGGAGTAAGGTAACAATCACGCAGAAATCTGCGGTGGTCCCAGTGGGGATGAAGGGATCGGGTGGACAGAAAGAATTTGAAGATAAAAAACATCAGGAGAATGATAAAGACCACCATTTCCCAGCAACCCCAGGAGGAGAAGGGGGAAAAACAATGTCCCCGGCAAGTGTATCAACGTGGAGCCAGAGGCCCCGCCAGCTGCCGACCTGTAAATAAAGGTAATTATAACTGAAAGAAATTAGCAACGCATAAAACATAAACTTAGCATTCTCCAAACACTAGGTTAGCCTATCAGGTGATGTGATGTACATTCAGCAAGGCTCAAAATAGGAAGCAACACGGTTTAAACAAGTCCCAATTTCAAAAATGAACCATCAAGTGTTCAAAGCGGCAAAGGAACTTCAAAAAAAACAATGAACAAAATAACAGACTTAAAAACACATCTTTGCCACCGTAAGGAGAATTGCTAATAGGAAAAATGACTGGGTGCCCAGGAGTACCTCACCCATTCTTCTTGGACGAGCTCGGAGTAGAAACCTTCCGTAGCTTAGCAGTGGTCTTCTGCCATTGGGAGGAGCGAAGAGCAGAAAAAGTGGGAATGGGGTTCTGCCAGCCTGGGAGCTCCATGTGTGGCAAATGGAGATCTTGTAGGAAGGTAGGAAGTTCCTCAGGAAAGCGTAGCGTGGTCGATCGACCATTCTTGGTCGCAATTAAGCTTGCTGGGAATCCCCATCTATAGGTAGTTCCATCACTTCTCAGTCTCTCCAAAAGTGGTTTTTGGGCCCTGCGGCGATCTAGAGTTTCTTTAGATATGTCCGGAAAAATTTGAAGAATAGCTCCATCAAAGTCAATATTAGGGGTGTTCCGCAATTTGATCATGATAGCGTTCTTTTCTTCGAAGTAGTGGAGACGGCAAATCACATCTCTGGGCAGATCAGAAGAGAGGTTACGGGGTCGAAGAGCACGGTGGACTCTGTCAAACCGCAGGGGATCCGTAGGTGGTCTGCCTAAAATGGTGTTGAAGATGCCACGGAGCGAGGGTTCCAGATCATTATCTCCAGTTGCTTCCGGTAGGCCACGGATACGCAAGTTATTTCTGCGGTTACGGTTCTCAAGGTCCTCAAGTTTATATAGTGAGGCCCTGTGAGCATATGACAATTGGGTAACAGTGTCCTGTAGCTCTTTAATAGCCACTTCATGCAAGTCTTGACGCTGTTCCGTTTCCTCAACCCTGTCGAGGAGGTGAGCCATGTCCGCTCGGACCGCAGAAATGTCTTTTTTGATCGACTTCTCCATATCATGGAACATACCCGCCATTTCTTTTCTGAATTCAAGCAGAAAGGAGGACATTTCAGAACCAGTAGGAGAACCAGGATCATCCATTATCTCCGATCCACAGGATGAGGCCGGTGAACTTTCGCGGATAGAGGCAGTGTGAGAAGCTGGCGAGATGAGAGACCTCGATGCCCTGGTCTTAGCACTCATAGAGCCAGGGCCCGCCCTCTCAGCAGCAAGAAAGCGTTTGATGGAGCCAACAGGAGTCTGATGTACAGTTGAAGATTTAGCGGACCGTTTGTTTATCGATGAACGGGAGGCAGAGCCTTTTGCTGGCATTGCTATTTGAAATCAGGTCGGCAGCTAGGCAGGGTCCGGCTTAAGCATTACCTCTTAGTGCCATATGAAAAATAAAATAACTAACTACGCAGTCCGCAGTCATACTTCAGAGAGAGTCAAGGATGGCGGGGGTTAAGTCACTTGCAGGGGATAACAGCGTTAGAGACGAGAACATTTCCATAAGCAAGAGGGTAAGGCACACCAAGATGACCACCGTGCATTCGCTAAGCCTGTACAATTACCACTGGTTAACGTTTGTATTTAGAAATGGTAATTGAAATGGCAGCTTATGTCTCCTGAGAAGGGGTATGCAGCAAGGGGTAGCTGATTCTGTGGAGGAGAGGGCCTGCAGTATATATAATACCTTCAGCAATAAGCAAGATGGCCGCCGATGGGAGGCTAGGCCAGAGTCAGGGACTAACCTGGACAGAGGTGCAGGGTCTAGGAGGCACAGCAAAGGTGTCCAGAGGTACTGGAGGTGGTAGCCAGAGGTCCCAGTAGCAGGGAGGCCGAGGAAAAGCTCCGGATCCGTCGTCGGATGAAGTAAGATGGCCGCCGCTTCCAGGACTAGGCCGAAGCCGCGGCCTTTCCCAGCTCAGGTGCCCGGACGGGGAGAATAGCGGCGCTCGCGGACAGCGAGCAATAGGTTAGAGGGCTCCGGGGACCAAGGGAGAGATGCGGAGATGGTACTGAGGTGCCGATGCGCCCGCTGGTGAGCCCCGATCGTATCGCAGCCGCGATACTCGAGCCCGATGCCTGTGGATGCTTCGCAGGCCCCAAGATGGCGGCGGCTCGTCCGTGGGCTGATCCGGCAGCAGGACGAATTTTTAGGCAGGCAGCCGTCCAGGGGTCACCATACAGGTATGTACCTGTCCAGGAGAGGTTCAGGAGCCAGGGAAATTATTTTTTAAAAGGCTGGAGCAGCCTCCCGTCACGGATGGCAGGAGATTAGGCCTGGGTTTGTGGAGCCTTGCTGGAGTACGTCCAGGAGCCGACAATTCAATATAGCCTCGAGTGATTTTAAAGACTTTTTTTCCTTCAGAATGTCATTTTGTGCAGGGGCATTTCTAAGCACAGGAAACAAGCGCTAATTTACAGGCATATTATACACCCTCTAGGTACGAAATTAAAAGGAATATTTCACTTTTATTGTTTCACTTTAAGCACTATTAAATTCACTGCTCCCGAAAAAACGTCTGTTTTAATAAAAATAAAAAAAATTGCATTGATACATGTCCCCTGGGGCAGGACCCAGGTCCTCAAACACTGTTTATGACAAAAGCTTGCATATTAAACTTTAAAATTAACACTTTTGATTTCTCCCATAGACTTCTAAAGGGTGTTCCGCGGCTTCTACCGTTTACATATTTATTTTTGCTTTGCGCCCGCTGCTGCGCCAGTTCACATGCTCAATTAATGATTTATCCGGGGCACCAATTGAGCCATGAAGCGGCGCAGCACATTGTTCATAGTAAATCAGCCCCATTATGTTCCAGTACTGAACTGACCGAGTATAAAAAGATACAAGTAAACTTTGATTGGACGCTCTCACCTTATACTTTAGTGTGTGTGGATTTATTTCAGATTTTTTGTTATTTAATTTAAAAGATAAATCCATGTCATGTAATGCTTGAGCCAAAATGTAGACTGCAATATACACTCTATAGGATCGCATTCTCTAAGAGGATAGCTAAATGTGAGTGGAATAAGGAAATTTTTCATTTGGTCTTTTGAAAAGCATCCATATTCAAATATGAGAATATCCTCCATCAGGGGGTCATTTGGGCGGCTGGATGGATAAATTCTATAAAAATATTCCAGCAATCCCTTTATATAGAAATAGGGGAATGTAAACGCCAAGCTGCAGTTACTGAGAACAAAAAACATTTCACTCATTGACCAAGAATCTGGTAGAATAAATGTTTTCTTCGTGTAATAAGGGACATTATTATCCAAAAACTTGTAATAAGTCATACTAGCTGAGCCACAAATAATAAGAACTTCCGTGGTTGAGGTCCGCAGCTCTGGATGAATTGTATCATAATTCTTTAAAGACACCAGAATCTTGAATTCAATACAAATTCCATGATTAGATAAATGTTTGCTGAGTTGTCGGATCTCCCTCTCTCCGTATTCATCATCAGATGTAAGGATCCCGACCCAGTTCCACTTCAACCTTTCCAGTAACTTTGCTATGGCCACATATTGCATCTCATCATCCGGAACTGTCCGGAAAAAGTTTGGATACATCTTTCTATCACTCAGCAAAGTATCTCTGGCTCCATAACTAATCTAGAAAGAAAGAAAACTGTCTGTATAAATAATGTGGAACTCTTAATATCCAAATAGACAGAAGAAAACATTAACAGCTTAACCTCTTCTGGGAAGTCTGTCCACAAGGTTTAGGAGTGTGTCTATGGGAATGTTTGACAATTTTTCCAGAAGTGCATTAGAGAGGTCAGGCACTTATGTTGAACAAGAAGACCCGGCTCACAGTCTCAGCTCTAATTAATTTCAAAGGTGTTCTATTGGGTTGAGGTCAGTACTCTGTGCAGGCCAGTCAAGTTCCTCCACCCCAAACACACTCATGCATGTCTTTATGGACCTTGCTTTGTGGACTGCTCCAGATCATTCGGTGGAGGGGGATTATAGTGTTGGGTGGTTTTTCAGAGGTTGGGCTTAGATCCAGTAAAGGGAACTCCTAAGGGGTCAGCATACTAAGACATTTTGGATAATTTCATGCTCCCAACTTTGTGGGAACAGTTTGGGGATGGTCCCTTCCTGTTCCAACATAACTACACACCAGTGCACAAAGTAAAGTCCATAAAGACATGGATAAGTTCTGACCTCAACCTGAAAGAACACCTTTGGGATGAATTAGAGTGCAGACTGTGAGCTATGCCTTCTCGTCCAACACCATGGCCTGACCTCACAAATGCGCTTCTGGAAGAATGGTCAAACATTCCCATAGACACACTCCTAAGGCTGGGATGCCATTAAAGTAAGTGTAAAGGCAGGCATCATAATACTTTTGGTAATATAGGGTATGATCATCAGAGGACTGAAAGGGGGAAAAGTTCAGGCATTTGAACAAATGCCATACAAGCCAAAGATTGGACTCAACCATTGGCCATTTCCTTTACAGTACTACCTTCTTTTTTTAGAACAATATTATACTTTACAACGGTTTGTCACAAGGATTATTTGTACCCTTTTGACCCACCTCACCATAAGACGATTCGCTGTCCTGACGTTACATAATATAGTAAATTCTTCTTTTCTTACCTGGGTGTAACCATATAGATTCAGCAGCTGGGCCATTTGGAGAGTGGTGTCAGAATTGAGATCTCCAATGAAACCAGCCAGGGCACCCCGCTCCATACAGGAATAATTTGGAGCTTCCTTTGTATGTCCAGACAATATCTGTAGAACGTCTTTTATAGCTTTATTCACATGTCCACAAGAATCATACACATGGTATCCCAGAGTTATGTTGGGAAGAATATCTGGACGGCGGTTTATCTCATCAATAGCAAATATAAAAGCCAGGAGATGTCTGTATTCTCTCTGGAAAACCCTGCAGAAAATGGAGAGTTTTGCATTGGTCTACAGGACAAGGATTCAAGCAGAAATTATTTTTTCAAAATTTATAACACATTTCAACTAGAGATCTATGGTGGGATTGGTGGCCGTGTGTATTAATTCATAGGACCAGCAACTTGAAAAAATGTAAACATGTTTATTTTCATTAAAACATGACATGATATGTAGCAATTGATACATAACTAGATAGTAAAACATGTATATATATATATATATCACAAAATGACATACAAACAATTCATATATGTACAGACAGGTCAAATAGTGGCACATAAATGTAGTTCTGGTGTAATCATATATGGGCATGGATCATATGGTGAAATTTTGCAGTACCCAGTAATGTAAACCATAAATATCAGATATCATAAGATCAATTGGAAAAACTAAATTGTTGTATTAAGGTGAAAAAAGGAACTGGATGTTAGGGACATGACTGCATCCCAAAAGCTTGATGTGTTTTGTGGATCAACTCCACTTCTTCAGGAGAGGTCACATAACATGTTCATTGGAAAAGCAAAAATGACCAACATGATCCAATGTAAAAACCCCATAGATGGTGACTTCCCCAGGGGTCAAAGGTCAGGTGTTGGGTGACAGCTTTTTAAAGCCCATATGCCTGGTCACCTGACCTTTGACCCCTGAGGAAGTCACGTGGTAGTGACGATACGTGTTGGGCAGAGCGCAGGCAGCACACAGGACCCACAACCGCGCTGGAGATAGAGATTGAATGCACAGTTTGTATCTTAGATGTAAGTGGATACTTTCAATAAATTCTGTGTTTTTAAATACTTCACTATGGGAGATTGTTTGCTTTGATCGAGCGGAAACTGATGAAAAAATAAGTTACTCCACACAGCTCACATAAAACCTCTAGCCTAACTCAGAGAGGGGAAAGGAGGCGAAGGACAGATCAGATGTCTCAGCAGCCCGGATTATACCCAAATTGGGGAAGATGAGATCGGACCTACACAGGTCTATTATTGAGGTGATCGCAGTGGTGAATCGGTGTCGGGGATTGACTCACATGCATGCTGTTTTGAACCCACGTAGGGTGAAGGTTACAGAGGATCATATTTAAGGAGCAACTTGTGTAAGAAAATGTACTACAAACTATGGGGCAGATCCACAGAGAGAGTACGCCGGCGTATCTATTGATACGCCGGCGTACTTTAAAATTACCCGCGTCGTATCTTTGGTTTGAATCCTCAAACCAAGATACAACAGCATCTGGGTTAGATCCGACAGGTGTAAGTCCTCATACACCTTCGGATCTAAGATGCAATAATTCGGCGTCCGCTGGGTGGCGTTCATGACGTTTTCCGCGTCGGGTATGCAAATTAGCTATTTCCGACGATCCACGAACGTACGAGCGGTCGGCTTTTTCTGGCGTATAGTTAAAGCTGGTATTTCATCGCGTATAGTTAGACCTGCCATGTTAAGTATGGCCGTCGTTCCCGCGTTTATTTTGGAATCGTGATGGACGTAATTCACGTCTAAGTTAAATAAAATGACGTAGTTGCGTCGTCATTTAGCGCAATGCACGGCGGGAAATTTAGAAACGGAGCATGCGCAGTTCATTCGGTGCGGGGACGCGCTTCATTTAAATGAATCACACCCCCTAATCGCCGATTTGAATTCCGCCGCCAGAGATACACTACGCCACCGTAACTTACGGCGCAAATTCTTCCAGGATTCGATTTAAAGCCAGGTAAGGTATCTCTGATACGCTGCGCGGGTGCAGATCTATGTGGATCTGCCCCTATAAGTTTTCTTGTTACACTCTGAAGTAATGTGTATTGATGTCACTTATGCAGGATTGGGTTTTTCATTTTGATAAGCGCAGCCAACACATAGTATCTTTTTCACTTTTCAGTTGTGGGGACACAATATTTTGGTTGTTCAGCTGTCACACGAATATATTTTGTCATTGAAGGAGACAGTGCGGGATAACAAATACATATATCTGTTATTCTTTGTTTAACAAAAGAAACTTGGCAGGGCTGACTCCATTCCTTGTTATTTCATTTAACAAATAGAACGGTATTGTCAGTCCACAACAAGAACAGATCGATGGGAATTGTTCTGTGACTGCGTTGTTTGTATATATATATAATTTTACTGCACACAAATGAGATGCATTACCCAACTTTTTTGTAAATCATAAAATATGAAGTTGATCCTAGTAAATAGAAACCCAACATGTAAAACCTTAAAATTGTGAATGCTGGTGAAAAGGTAAATGCAATTCCGGCCATCAGAAACAGAAATGCTATATAATGTTATGGTGATGCCTTAAAATTCACGTCCAACCAAAAACCTTCTTTTCCTTTGGACAGACACTGTCCAGGGCTCCATTAGAGAGATTTCCCCTCACTTCCTGTCCTGCAGAGAACAGTTTTACCAGACAGGAGGAGAGGAAAAATCTGCAATAAGAACAGAAATTCAAGACTGACATGGATTCCAGCCTTCCAGGACTTTACTAAACATTGTGTTTATTTATGTGCTGATATTGGAGAGATTCCCTCACTTTCTATGGTAGAATGTTATCTGCAGGACAGGAAGTGAGGGGAATCTGTTTTATGGAGCCCCAGATAGCAGTAAAAACCTGACAGAGATTATTTATCCTTCCTCACTCTATTCAAAAGAGAAAAAAGATATGGAGTCACTTACGCTGCACACATGAGATTTTTAATAAGACTTCCTTCCTCATTCCACCGTATCACTACAGAATGTACAGAGAATATCCCTCCTATAATTATGTCTCCATCCTGAGAATACTTGTACTCAAATGTATAATTCCTCATAGTCATATCACAGCGGTGAGCAGAGTTCTGGGTGTCAGATGTGCAGAGGGTCACACACAAAGACAACAACCACAATATTATAAGTAGATATCTGAAGACAACATGGCCGAGTCTCTGATAGACTCCAATGAGTTCTTTTCCCAACCTTATCATCACTGACAGCAGCCCAGGATCCTGACACTGACTTCATGGCTCAGCTGAAGGCTGTGAGAGTGTCAGGTTTATAAAGAATAATTCTGTTATTTATTACTGATAGACTGAAATATGAATCTGCTTATAGAGCAGGAAAAAAAGCCAAACCTAAATTACACAAAATCCATCTTTGTCAGCACCGTAGAAAGTGAAGGTTATAAAATTACCATTATGATATATTATACATGAAACAGTAAAAAATTGAAGTTTGATGGCCAAGAAAGCCATGTATATTATTATTATTATTATTATTATTATTATTATTATTATTATTATTATAAATAATAATAATATACTGTATAAATACAGGTGCAGGGATAAGGTTCAACAGTTACCATAGATTTGTGGTGAATCTCTAGGATTTGTAAAGTTTGTGAATTTTGGCTGAAAAGTTTTCAGGTTCTCCACCAAAATAGAGAACAACCTCTAATGCAGTGCACAAGGAATGGATGAAGGAATGGATGACCTATCGTATCGATGGATGGGTGAGGTCACAGCAGCTTTATTATCAGTGTTGTTAGGGACAACTGACAATTCTTTGTAGAGAGAGAGATTAATATTTTATTTTTATTATTTCATCTGTACATGTCCCCCATGGCAGTGAAGATTTCAGAACATTGTCATGTTACTGTTAAGCTGCTATTTGTTTAAAGTATGCCACTGGATCATTTGAAAGACTAAGTGCAAGAACATTGTGCCCTAAACCACCACCCATCATTCACCAAACCCCCTATCCCAACTGATAAGATAAAAGTTAGGCATACACCAGTTAGACCTATTATCCCAGATTAAAACTATCCTGCTGCTGGACAATTTTACATTGCTGTTTGCTGTGCAGATTCCTAATTCCTAATGAGTATTTGACCATTTAAAATCACTATAGAAACCATTTCATGTAAGGCGAGCCAAGGTCTCCATATTGATGTCTGACTTTTTGTGCCTTCTACTTTGACAATAAATTTGAGATTCAGCACATGGTATTGTAGACCTGCTTTTTTTTATTTGATATTACATTGTGTAGTGGGACAAGGCAAGGTCTACATGCTGCAGAGGTCAAAGGATGTACCAATGGCAAAATAAAAAAGCTCTCCCTATGGAGGTGGAGCTTGGCTGCGCACTGTAATGTGCACAGTCTGGCGCTCCCAGCCTCACGCACTGTCTCTCTTAGAGCAGCAACAGAGGATATGGACTGCTCTGCTCCAAAGGGAAACAGACCCAGAGACAGCATTAAGCGGGCACCATATTTTCCACACTCCTCACCATTTTACCAGGGCCCAGTAAGCAAAAACACCTCACTTATCAGCAGGCATCGGATGATGATGGAGACCATAACTGTGGCCAACATCAAACAGCCACCCTTTCTGCCTTGCCAACCACTGATAACCCTGTTTCTGAAAGCATGCTAAAACATATGCTCCTCTCCTACAAAAAGATCTTAGAAAATATATCAATAAATCCTTCATTTTCGCTTACAATCTCAAATTGATGGACTAGGGGAACACACAGATACCCTGAAACACCAACTGAGTAAATATATCACCGCATACAATGAATTGTTTGATGCTCACCAACATCAAGCTGAAGAGCTACAACACATCACCACAAAAAAGGCAGATTTTGAGGATCGCTCTCGCAGGAACAACCTGAAACCCTGAAACCATCATACCTGCAGAGCCTACCCCCTACCTGCAACAATTCTTTAAAATACTTCCCCCCTCACTGACCACCCTGGATCTCACAATCGACTGGGCACACAGGATTTTAAAACCTGTGCATATACCAGCAGAAAAACCTTGTGATGTATCGGCAAGACTCCACTTCTTCCAATCTAAGGAATTCATTCTCCTATCTGGCAAAATATGTTGGCATTCCCAGAGCCATATGCAGCTCTAGCACTCTATGGAGACATGTCTGCTGCCATGGCCCAAAAAATGCCAAGAACTTGCACCTATCACACCTGCCTTGAGAGAGCAACACATCATATACAAATGGGGATTTCCAACCAAACTTATTGTCACCCACCAAGATAAAGCTGTAACCATTTACTACCTCAAACAAGACCTAGCACAGCTTCAGAATTGGGGCCTATCCCCACCACAACTTGCTACCCCATCTAACCCCACATTCCCACAATGCATATGAGATGCATGGCAACGAGCGGACAACACCCAATCCTGACATTCTGAATGATCTCTATAGGCTGCACAGTTAACAAAGTTGTTTCCCTAATGTTTCAAACCACCTGATGTTTGATATGTGTTCTTACTGTCTGGTTTAATACTTGCTGTCTTCCACCTCGGTGTATTGCTGTGCTATTCACACAGTTCTGAATTTCTACTTTTATAACCTACTATCTCACCCATCGTCTTCCTCTGTCTATTCCCTCCTTCCTTTGAGCTGGTATTGTTATTTTGCTGTAACATGTTCTCTATACTGTAACATCTGGTATAGTAATCTCCATGAACCTAGTAGTATCACAGAGGGCAATTTCTTACTCATTGCTAATAATAACATTTGATACGCTTATAACCCCTCATACTCATGTAGTTTAAAGTATTATCTTTGAATGCAAAAGGGCTTAATAGTCCCTTTAAAAGATCACTTTTGTGGAAAGAAGCACTCTTAGCTAAATGTGACATAGTCGGCATCCAAGAGACACATTTTATGGCTTCTAAACCACATAAATTCTCCTATCCAAAATTCCTCCATATTTTGTTTGCCAATGCAGACTCCAAACGAATATGAATTATGATAGCTGTACGTGACTATCTAGCTGTCCGTGTATCTTTTACCCTCCACTCCTTAGAGCTGGTTCACACAGGGGCAACACAACTTCTAGCACGACTTTGGGAGGCAACTTGGACAAGACTTGAGTATGAATCATCAGACAACTTACAAGGCAACTTCAAGTTGAGTCCAGGACAGTACCAGGCAACTTCAAGTCGCCTCCAGGACAGGAGGCCTTCCAGTGGCCAATCAAACAACAATCAGCTCTGTGGGAGGGAGAAGGAGGGAGTTGTTTGCCTGAGAAATGTATGTTATCTTTCTGTATTGTTGCTTCAGTTAAGACAGTGATCTGACTTCTGAGGCAACTTCCATTGAAATCAATGGGTACAAGTTGCCTACAAGTCGGATTGAAGTAGTACATGAACCTTTTCTGAAGTCGGAGCGACTTCAGTAGCGTGTATTAAGATGGCTCCATTCACTTCCATTTATTTTCTCAACCGCGCGACTTGGGATGACTTGGGAGACTTCAAGTCGGATCCCAGGTCGCCCCTGTGTGAACCGGCTCTTAGATGTTGATCCTAATGGTCGAGTTCTCATCCTCACAGCTACAATTAACATCTTTTGAATAAACTTAGTGAACCTATACGCACCCAACACACACCAAAAATGCTTTTTTGTAGACCAACTGCTTCTCTACACTCTCTAATATCCCAGGAGGGTCTTTTCGATCTGTGACAATGTATGCATGGCAACAAGAAAGATTTCACTTTCTACTCTTCTGTATTAAATTCCTGGTTCGATCTACTTTTGGTCGACAGATTTAATCTACAAAGAGTATCCTCAACCTCCATCGGATGAATCACTTGGTCCGACCATGCCCCTATACAGAAACCCTGGAACTTTCTATTTCCACAAAAAACATCACCTTCTCTCCATTGAGACTTAACTCCTACCTTCTCACTAATCAAGTACCAAAAACAGATTGACTCTGCAAAAACAGATTGACTCTGCTCTTGAAAACATCTTTATGATCAATCTGGCACAGTCCCTGTACCCTATGAAATAGCTGTAAAGCCTTTATGAGAGGCATATTTCTCAAACTCTCAGCCCACAAGAAATGCCAACGCTTAAAGTCCATCACTCAACTCACCTTCCAAATATGTCTCCTAGAATCCCAAAATAATCAAAACATTAATCCCTCTACAATTGACAAACTAAAAGACTTAAGGGCCAGATTCACAAACAGCGGCGCAAATTAAGTTACTCAAAACGTATGTCATTTAAGTTACGGCGCCTTAATTTTGTGTCGTAAGTGCCGTATCCACAGCGCATTTGCGCCCCAAATTGCGCAAGCGTAACTTAAATCCCGAGGCGTAAGGCGAGGTTATTGCAAGTGGGAAGGAAGTGGGCGTGCTCCATTGTAATGAGCCGTGACCCCATGCGAATGAAGGGCCGGCCGTACTGCGCATGCGCGCACAAATCTGCACCTCACTGGGCATGTGCAGAACTTGGCGCGGCGCAATCAGTGAGATAGGAAAAAGGCCAAGCGTACTTAGTTTTAGAATCACCCTGCGTATAAATAGCCCCAGACAAACACACTTCCCTTGCAAAAGTACATTCCTGTGTTCCCCTTCCTAGAGCAAGTTGCTTCTGCTCTGTCGTCTGTTGGTGTGTGTTGGTGAGTTTAGTGTTAGTTAAAAGATTTGGAGGAGTAGTAGAGTGTAGTAGTTGTGTGTTTTTTTTTATTGTATTTTCTGTTTGTTTTTTTGATTGTTTTTTTTCTGAGTGTATTTTCTGTTTGTTTTTTCGGAGTTTGTTTTAGAATTAGCTGTCTGCTTGTGTGGTTTGATTTTTGTGTTTGTTTGTTGTGTGAGTATTTTTGTTTGTTTGTTGTGTGAGTATTTTTGTTTGTTTGTTGTGTGAGTATTTGTGTTTGTTTGTTGTGTTTGTTTTTTGTTGGTGCTGAGTGGTGGCTGTTATGGCACCGAAGCGCAGGAAGCTTAATTTTTCTACAACAGAGAAGCAGATTCTTGCTCGGGCCATCACCCGATATGGGCATTATTTACATGGCCCTGAGAGCCAGAACACCACCCCGGCCAGGAAGAGGGAGCTCATACAAAAAATTACGGATCAGATCAATGCGGCGGGGGGGGGGAGACGAGGACCACCAGTGGCATACAAAAGAAGATAAACGATCTTAAGAGCCTGGTTCGTGACAAGATGGCCAAGATCAATGCCCATGCCACGGGCACTGGAGGAGGCCCAGCCTGCCCCGTCAGGCTGAGTGAGGAGGAATGGGCAGTGGCCCGGTGTTTCCACCCACAGCAGGTGGTGGGCCTGCCTGGCTATCAATCTGATTCTCCTGTGAGGACAGGTAAGTTTGGGGTTTTTCTATCTGGTGATTAGCATGTGTGGGTGGGGGAAGGGAAGATGTGCCAAGTGTGTGGATCCTCCAACCTGTGATTGTTTTGTGTCCTCCACAGATGGCCAGGAGGTTGCTGCGCCATCAGGCCAGGAGGTTGCTGGGCCATCAGGCCAGGCTGCTGCACCATCCCCTGGACAACAGGCTGCAGAAGAGTCCCAAGAATGGCAGGAGTCCCCAGGGGAGGGGAGTGGCCACACCTCCCCTCATGAGGAGGTTGAGGGGGAGGAGGATGAGGGGGGAGGCTGAGGATGAAGATTTGGAGATTGCCAGGCAAGTCCTTTTGGCCTCGGATTTGTTGACCCTTGAGGCTACCCCTGAGGCTGGCAGCAGTCAGGCCACCATCAGGGGTAGCCCCTCCCACTCCTCCCCCAACAGGCCTCAACCAACAAGGGTCTCTCTCTCCCCTCCTCCCAGGCCACAAGCCTCAGCGGCAGGCAGGATGGCGACCCATGAGACCAGGGGGGGTGGCCGAGCGTCTGCCGGCCAATCTGCAGAGGGACAATGCCCGGCAGACCCGCAATCTGGCTCAGATCAAACAGACTCTGAGCCAGATGGAGGCCAGCCTGGGTACAATTAAGGAGTCACTCTCTGATGTGGCCACAAACTCCTTGGCGGTCATCACATGCCTTTGTGACCTGCAGACCACCACAACAGGCGTGGCCCAGGAGGTGAGTGCCCTGACCCAGGCTGTCCAGGACAATACCTGGGCTGTCCAGGCCAATACGGCTGCCCTCAATCTCAGTCTGACCAGGATAGCAGTGGCCTTGGAGGGCAGGCCAGCAAGAGGACAGTCACCAGGGGAGGCTCCTCCTTCCCCTGCTCACCCACTCCCCCAGGATGATCCTCCTTCCCCTGCTCACCCCCCCCAGGAGGCTCCTCTGGTTGGCCGTGGCCGTGCCCGTGGGCGGCCCAGGCGTAGCTTACGTCCGTTAATTTGTGGGGGTGCTTTTTTTTTTTTTTATTATACTGTACTTATGATTTGTTTTATGTGTGTGAATGATGTGTGAATGTGGGGGTGGCATTCCAGATTAAATAAGGGTGTCACCCTCAGTTTTGGTGGAGTAGGGATCCCCAGGTCCATGGAGAAATGATCCCAGGTCCATGTGAATGGTGTATGAATGCACAGTGACATAATTGGAGCCGTGGCGGGGCGTTACTGCTCCCAAGTACCATTGGGGGGTACTTGGATCTAATCCAATTAGATGTGCATGTGATGTGTCTGTGCTAGGGACCACAGTGGTGTGCATTCATGCATTCTCATTGTGACATGATTAATGTGTGTGTTTACTGTGCAAAGATGCATTCTGTGAGGCGTCTCCTGACTGCTGTTCCCTCAGAAGAGGGGGTACCCTTGGTTACTGAAGTCACTAGTATAGTTATGAGCATGGATGCCCCTGGCATGTTGGCATACAGATTGTTGTCCTGCAAGTGTGTGTGCTCAGCTCTTCCTTAATGGTGTTGCTTTAGCTGACCTTTACACGGCTGGTGTAAAATTAGGGCACCTTTTATAAAGTGTAATTTTACACCATGAAACTAACAGAAGCTCACAGGGCGTAATCTATGCCGCACACACTTAATTTTGTGGATCGCCTTATCTCCCTCATTTGCATCTTTGCCTATCAAAACAGCGGCGTGTCTAGCGTATTTTGCGTGCGAAGAAGAGCCGGTGTAATTATTTTAGGTAGGACGGAAAAACCAGGATTTCAGGCGTATCTCGTTTTGAGGATCAGGTGCAAAAATACGCGCGGCGCAAATTTCAATTACGCCGCGCATCTCGAGTTAAGTCGGCGCATCTGCTTTGTGAATCTGGCCCTAAGATCTCAACTTTCCGCATTTTTTCATCGGTCCTTTTGAATACTACATAAAACAACTCTGTCTTGCCTTTTATACATTACACAACAAACATTCTTAGAAAAACAACATAAACACAGAATAGCAGCATCTAAGATATCCTTTTTAACGACTAATAACACCCAGAGAATCTTTAATCCCTTCAAAATCGCAGACCAATTTTGTGAGTTCTACACTATATAATCTGTGTGACACCCCCACCTCTTTTCCTTTAAATTCAGACTCACTCTGATTATTCTTGGACCCTATTGACCTCCCAACCATATCCGACACCCT
Organism: Rana temporaria; assembly: GCF_905171775.1. Taxonomy (NCBI): domain Eukaryota; kingdom Metazoa; phylum Chordata; class Amphibia; order Anura; family Ranidae; genus Rana; species Rana temporaria. The sequence goes on along the minus strand of NC_053489.1, from coordinate 18,316,212 downwards.
ACTTGCCTCTTCTAACATTAATATAATTGGGTTATTTCATGAAACCATTGGCACTATGATCAATTTTACAATAATCTTACAATAAAGATCTAATGAAACTAAAATTAAGGTTGGCCATGTTCCCCCCAAACTCCCGACTTAGATTGATGGGGTGTCTGGGTATGGGGATAACACTCATACAGATCGTTTAACACTAATACTTACTCACTTTTCTTATTTAGATGCAACCTGAGTTATGCAAACCACTTGCCGGCCGCCGCACGAAGATGTACGTCCACACAATGGCACGAGCAGTCAAATGGGCGTACCGGTACGTGCCTTTAAATTTTGCACCTAGCGAGCGCCGCCGGGGACGTGGCCACCGTGTGCCTTGACAGTGTGCTCGCGGGTCCTGGGAACTTAATGTTCCCAGGAGGACCGCGATTGCGGTTGGAAAAGGCAGAACAGGGGGATGCCTTTGTTAACAAGGTATTCCCCTATTCTGCCTAGTGACATGTCACTGATGGCTGTTACCCCGTGATCAGGAACGGTCATTAGTGACGTGTCACTCGTAGCTACACCCCCTAACAGTAAGAATCACTCCGTAGTACTAACTTAACCCCTCCAGCGCCACCTAGTGGTTAACCCCTTCACTGCCAGTGTAATTTTTACAGTGATCAATGCATTTTTATAGCACTGATCGCTGTAAAAATGTCAATGCCCCCAAAAATTTGTCAAAAGTGTCCGATGTGTCCGCCATAATGTCGCATTCAAAATAAAAATTGTGTATCGCCACCATTACTAGTAAAAAAAAAAAAAAAAACATATTAATAAGAATGCCATAAAACTATCCCCTATTTTGTAGATGTTATAACTTTTGCGCAAACCAATCAATAAAAGCTTATTGCAATTTTTTTTTACTAACAATATGTAGAAGAATACGTATCGGCCTAAACTGAGGGAAAAAATATATATATATTTTTTGGGGATATTTATTATAGCAAAAAGTAAAAAAATATTGCTTTTTTTTCAAAATTGTCGCTCTATTTTTGTTTATACCACAAAAAATAAAAACTGCAGAGGTGATCAAATACCACCAAAAGAAAGCTCTATTTGTGGGGAAAAAAGGACATACATTTTTGTTTGTGTACAGCTTTTCACGACCACACAATTCTCAGTTAAAGTGACGCAGTGCCGAATCGCAAAAAGTGGCCTGGTCTTTGGCCAGTGAAATGGTCTAGGAATGAAGCGGTTAATATAACCGCTCAAATGAATATCTGACATATGTTCAAATGTATAACAGATATTGACATTGTTTTCTTATATTCTGTATTTATTTTTGAGGAAAAAAAACGAACAAAAACCATTGTAACAACCATTGTAAAAAAATTCTCCCTACACAGAATTGTCAGCTGTCCCTAACAATTCTGACAAACACTGAGGCCTCGTACACACGGCCGAGGAACTCGACGTGCCAAACACATCGAGTTCCTCGTCGAGTTCCTTGTTGGACTTGTCGAGAAGCTCGACAGGCTTGCTTTGCGTACACACGTAACAGACAACAATTTGGTCGTTCTCCAGCGCGGTGACGCTCACCACGTATGACGCGACTATAAAGGGGAGGTTTGATTTTTTTGGCGCCACCCTTGGGGCTCCTTTTGCTGATTCCGTGTTTACGCGTGTTAGTAAAAGTTTGGTGAGTGACGATTCGTGCTTTTCAGTCTTTGTGCTTTCAGATTGATCTCTGCCGTTCAGTTTGTACTTGTGGAATCGTATCTAGGCAATCGGGACGTGCGGTCAGGTCGTATTGTTTTACATTGCGGTCCTGTCCCCGTGTTTTTGATTGTCAGGTCGTTCTTCATAGGTCTTGCTGTTCTTCACTGCGGTCTGTTTAGTGCAATTCTGATTTGTCGTTCGTTCCTAGCCTTGTAGCCATGTTGCAGGCACCTCGTCGTCGCCGACTTAGTGCTCAGCATCTTATGTGTGTAGGTCTGTTTGTTTATGACCTAGACGATGAGGAGTTCATGAACAGGAGGAGGACGCGTTCATGGACCAAGAATTGGTTTCTCCGTAGGAACCAATTCTCTCACATGCCTTTGCTGCGGGAGCTTCAGGAAAATAATCCTGTTGATTACAGGAATTTCCTGAGGATGTCTGATCCCGTCTTTCAGCACCTGTTGGCTTTGGTGTCCCCCTATATTACCAGGCAGGACACCGTTATGCGGGAAGCCATCAGTGCTGAGCAGAGGCTAGTTGCCACCCTCCGTTATCTGGCAACTGGGAGAAGCCTTCAGGACTTAAAGTTCTCGACGGGCATCTCCCCCCAGGCTCTGGGCCTCATCATTCCTGACACCTGCTCTGCCATCATCCAGGTTCTGCAGGAGGAATATATGAGGGTAAGTTTTCTCCTTTAATATCTCATTTTATGTCTATAATGTATGCTAATGTCTTGTAGTTATCTCCTCCTTCCCTAATTACCATGTCTGGCATATGCTGTGAATGTCCCATTTGCCCCCATGCATGCTGTAAACTTTATTGATGCCCCTTTTTTGGCCTACATGCATATTTCCCATCACTTACCTCCCCAGCATGCTATTCTGGGCCCCAACCTACCTAGTCTAGTCACTTCCCAATGTATTGTGTTATATCCATTGTAATGCTCCCCCCCTCCCCTCCAAAATGTGTTGTAAAGTCTATGTTCACCAATATTAAATATCTTTTTTTTTTTTAGTTTTGGACTCCCAAACTCATCTAGCCCCCCCCTCCAAAATGTGTTGTAAAGTCTATGTTCACCAATATTCAATAATTTTTAATTTTGATTTTTGGACTCCCAAACTCATCTAGCCCTCCCCTCCAAAATGTGTTGTAAAGTCTATGTTCACCAATATTAAATATCTTTTTTTTTTTTTAGTTTTGGACTCCCAAACTCATCTAGCCCCCCCCTCCAAAATGTGTTGTAAAGTCTATGTTCACCAATATTCAATAATTTTTAATTTTGATTTTTGGACTCCCAAACTCATCTAGCCCTCCCCTCCAAAATGTGTTGTAAAGTCTATGTTCACCAATAATCCTAATTATATATTTTTTTGGACTCCCAAACTCATCTAGCCCTCCCCCAAACTTGGGCACTGGCCCATCAGAGGGGGTGTTTAATGTGCTAATTGTCTAAATATATTTAGATATAATATGCTAGTTCCCAGAAATGTTATAATGCTTATAATGTCTTTGTCTAATCTGCTTGCAAGGTTATGTGGCTAAATTTTTTTATTTTTTCTTCCCCAGCTTCCGTCCACACCACAGGAGTGGCAGTCTGTGGCTTTGGACTTCCAGACCCGTTGGAACTTCCCCAACTGCGGGGGAGCCATCGACGGGAAGCACGTCCGCATCGTGCCTCCACCCCGTTCAGGATCCCAGTTCTTTAATTATAAGGGGTTCAACAGTATTGTGCTGATGGCGGTGGTGTCAGCACAGTATGAATTCCTTTTTGTGGATGTCGGGATGAACGGACGGATATCGGATGGGGGAGCCTTCAGGCAGACGGTGTTTGCGCTTCGCCTTCAGGATGATGATCTGTCATTGCCACCGGATGACCAGAATGTAGAAGGCCTGCCATTTGTTTTCCTGGCTGATGAAGCGTTTGCCCTGGGACCCCATCTTATGAGGCCATACCCTCAGCGCACCCTCACCCCAGAGAGGAGTGTCTTTAATTTCAGGCTGGGCCGAGCCCGCAGAGTGGTTGAGAACGCCTTCGGCATCATGGCCAGCCAGTTCTGCCTTTTCCTCACCTCTCTCCACATGGCGGAATATAAGTGGAATACAATAATTTTTGCATGCTGCATCCTACACAATTATTTGCGGAGACAATCTCCAAATTATATGGCCCTGGTTGGGCCCGAGGCACAACTTTTGTCTCCAGCAGAAACTTTGCCGGGCCTTGAACCTGGCCACACAGGACTGCCCCCCCAGAGTGCCCGTGAAGTCAGGGACAACTATATGGACTATTTCATGGGTAGGGGGGCCATACCATCCCAAGGCAATTTGCCGTCATTTTTACTTTAGAAAAAATAAATACAAATCTTTTTTAAAAAACTTGTTATGTCTTGCTTGTGTTGCTTGTAGTTGTTTACTAATTGTAACTATTGTTCTACATGTAGTGTCAAGTGTATTTTCCTTATCAACTAGCAAACATTTCCCAGGTGACCCCAAAACAAAACACACATAAACTTAGACGCATTTTAAGCAAAACCCCACACACTTTTTGCAATTTCAAAATCTCTTTATTTTTTCACATAATCATCTTTTTTAGACACAAAATATCACAGATGTATATTTTTGGGGTTCTTTTTGTTTCCAAAAAAAAATATATATATATATATATATATATATATATATATATATATATATATATATATATATATATATATATATATATATATATATTTTTTTTTTTATTACAAACATCCAAAAATCAAATTTTTTTTTTTTATTATAAACATCCAAAAATCAAATTTTTGTTATTTTTTTGTATTTTTTTATTATTATAAACATCCAAAAATCACATTGTTATTTTTTTGATTATAAACATCCAAAAATCACATTTTTGTTATTTTTTTGTATTTTTTTTCTATTATAAACATCCAAAAATCAAATTATTGTTATTTTTTTGTATTTTTTTTATTATAAACATCCAAAAATCACATTGTTATTTTTTTGATTATAAACATCCAAAAATCAAATTTTTGTTATTTTTTTGTATTTTTTTTTATTATAAACATCCAGGAATCACATTTTTGTTATTTTTTTGTATTTTTTTTTTATTATAAACATCCAAAAATCAAATTTTTGTTATTTTTTTGTATTTTCTTTTATTATAAACATCCAAAAATCACATTTTTGTTATTTTTTTGATTATAAACATCCAAAAATCACATTTTTTTTTATTCCACAATAAAGCAACAATCTTGTTTTTTTCTTTTTTTTTTTTTTTTTTGGATTCCCCAATAAAGCACCAATCTTTTTATTTTTATTTTTTGGTTTTTTTTTGATTCCACAATAAAGCAACAATCTTTTTTTTTTCTTTTTTTCTTTTTTTTGGATTCCCCAATAAAGCACCAATCTTGTTTTTTTATTTTTTTTTTGATTCCCCAATAAAGCACCAATCTTGTTTTTTATTTGTTTTGTTTTTTTTTTGATTCCCCAATAAAGCACCAATCTTGTTTTTTTTTTTATTTTTTTGTTTTTTTGTATTCTTCAATAAAGCACCAATCTTTTTTTTTTATTTTTTTTTTATTTTTTTTATTCCCCAATAAAGCACCAATCTTTTTTTTTATTTTTTTGTTTTTTTTTTATTCCCCAATAAAGCACCAATCTTTTTTTTTTATGTTTTTTTTTGGAGTTTTAAACTCTACCCAAAACATCTATTAGATTGCGTAATTTATTTTCCACCCTCCTTGTCCTTTGTACAATTTCTCGGCTGGCCTGATTTATTTCCTCCACTTCTTCCCTGCACGCCAAGATTTCTGAAATTATCATCTGGGCAGTCTGCGTGTCCAAGCCACCACCAGCTCCTGAAATGTGGGACAAAAGCATTTATTACAATTAGGCAGACCTACATCTAGATTACCTGAAGCTGGGTTAGATGATACTTTCTTACCGGATGTGGTGGCAGACTCATCCCGCGGGGGTGGGCCTTGGATCTGTGCTTCCAGGTTCTCTGCTTCATGTCGCCCTACAAGAATGAAGAAAAGGTGTTTTAAACATTATTTCAAAAGATTGTAGGCCTGAAAGAGGAATATGAATCATTCTTCAACTAATTTCGGGGACTATTGTTGGTTTTTAAATCCACTCTAAGCAGGACGCAGGATTGTAGGCATTGCCAAAGATGAATAAACTCGTTGTACCTTTGGTTTATTTTTCAACATGGAAGCAAACCAAGTATCCACTGGATGACCTCACCTCTGTGTTAACCCCTAAATACTTACGTTTTTGTGGCCAACAATTGTGCTACTGAGTCCATATGTGTCACCAACTGCTGAGCAGACTATCCTTTTCCTGTATATTGTCTTAATTTTGAGTATTAAAAACACATTGACATTAATTCCACAATGGATCTCACCCCCCCCCCCCCATAAAAAATTGTAAAATTTCATGTTTGTGGGCACAATCTTTGGTCGTACGAGTCGTCGTTCTAAATGAACGTCGACTTTTCCGACAAATATTTGGGCCCACAAACATGAAATACATACAGTACAACCTTAAAGAAAAAGCACATGGCGCAAATAGCAAACACAAGACAGGATTACACATCAAAATTACTTACTTCTTCTAATTTCTTTTCGGATTAGTTTCATGGTCTCTGGCTCCCGCAGCTTCAGGTCCGACCATCGCTTACGGAGTTGCTCGCGTGACCTTGTGACCCCAAACTTTCGGTACAGTCGCCTTTCAACCTTGTCCATAATCAGGGCCTTTAATTTGTTGGGATGTTCATATGGCCCGTGTTTGCAATCATAATCCTCTTCTCTGAGGATCTGAGCCATCTCCACCATCTCCATAAAGCTCATGTTGGTGGCTTTAAAGGTCCTTCTCCTGGATGGGCCAGCGGATCTCTGGGCTCTCTCGTGTTGTGGGACAGGCATGTTGGAGGGCTGGGGTGCTGCTGCTGCCATCTTGTTCATGTGGGTGAGACGATAGAGAAGGGGCGGTGAAAGCACGAGAAAGAACGTCAGGGGTGTGGATACGGGCGGAGCGTCACGCATGCGCGTGTATAAAGGGATACCACGTGAGTGAAGGCGGCGTTCCCAATCTTTTGAAGATCGTGTCATACTACGGTACGTAACTTGTTTTTGAACATTTGAGTTTGTCACCTAGATATGGTGTTAACCTAGCAGAAAGAAGCAATAAACATAACTTTAGATTTAAGTCAGCCAAGATCTGACATGCAAATGGCCCTTTCTATTGCCATTCTGTACGTAACCGTGGTTTCCTCGAACATTTTGCCAAAACTATGTTGTGTGGGCAATGTCGTTCTTTGACCATCAAAGGGGTAATTTTTTGCATGAAGAATCTTGTCGTTTGAATTCATGAGTAAACTTGAGCGTAATGCTTTTCTAACGTGACCGAGTATCAAACTCCTGCTCAGATAATTCCTTCTACAGGAAGGCACGCAACAGGGTCTTGGCTTCGATGAGGTCTGGAGCTGGAGCAGGGCAGGTATATGTACCAAAGTTGTGGTACTATAGTAAACTGAGCTTCCTGGATGAACACCTGGAGGTAAGGGAGTCACTTTCTAGCCTTCCCCCCAGAAGTAACAGAAGGTCCAGCCTTCCCTCCAGCCTTCCCTCCAGCCAACCTGCTGCTCCCTCTGCAGATGAGCCCTCTCAGCAGCCTTCCATCCTGGATGAAGATCCGGATTTGCCCAGCTGGAGCCAGGTATAGTATTTTCAATGTGCAAATGTGTGGTGTTTAAATGTTGTTAAAGAGATGTAAATTAAGATGTTAAAGGTAAAAAAAAGGTAGAGATAAAAGTGTTATACAGATCATTTGTCAGTATTGGCCAGGAATGATTTGTGTGTGATTCCAAAAAAAACATGGGTCACAATGATTGGCTTAGCTAAGTCGTGAAAAAAAGAATGCAACAGTCAGGAGCTGAAAATTGAGTCTTATTTTTAAAAACCAAAGTAAAACTGTACTTTTTTTACATACACAGGACAAGACCAGCCAGCAGGAGGATCGGGAAAATGCCAGGCAGGAGGAGGGCAGGGTGAGTGGCTTGGAGGAGGCTGCAGGCCCAAGTAACTTGGACGAGGTGGCAGGCCCAAGTGGCTTGAACGAGGTGGCAGGCCCAAGTGGCTTGGACGAGGTGGCTGGGCGAAGTACCAGGTGTCAGGTGCCTCCTCTTCGCCAGCGTCCAAGAAGGCAGGTGAGGGATACGAGGGTGCGTGACGCCTCACTGGCCCTCATTCGGGACGCCCATGCATGCCTTCAGCAGCCTCCCACTGCTCAGGAGGGATTTGTTACTGTTGTTTTGGCCAAAATGGCAGAAATGACAGTGGACCAGCGCTTACTCTTTGAGGGACTCCTCATCACCCTAGCAAATCAGGGATAAATAGACAAGTGATAAGCGCTTCAAATATGTGATTGTGATCACAACAAAGGATAATACCAATAATAAGTGCACAAACACAATAAATAACTGCACTGTGATTAGTGAGGTAAATATCAACTGGGAAAAAACCCCAAAAATAACACAAGGATTGTGAACCTAGAATGGTAAAAATAGATCTCTGTGCAATTGGAAGTGTCCAAAAGTAGTAAAGTGCAGATGCTGAAACTTCAATAAATAAATAAATAAATAATTGAAAGTTCAAATGTGACAGACAGTCTTTAAACAAGGTGAGTCAGAAGGGGTAAACTTCTAAATCTCTGCTTTCTTCCCTCAAACGATTGGTGGACTATCCTCATGGGTAATGTAGTGCCCTTACCTGCAGGGTGCTATATATGGGCATATAGTGTTGTCTCCACACTGTGATGATCTTGCGTCTCCAACTGTGGGTCACTCCTGCTGCTCCAGCTGCTGGATATCTCCAGGCTCCGTGGTCCAGAGTGAGAGGTGGGATGAGGGGGAGAGAGAGAAGAAAGAGTGCCTCCGATGGTGTAGTAGGTTTAAGCTTGAACGCATTTATTGTGGCAAAAAATAAATAAACAGAACAGGGATGGGCGCATGCAGTAATACGTTTGAATTTCCCGGGGACGCGGCGATCTACGTACCGCCTGACGTCCGATGGCCTCCGGCTTGTGCGGGTGTGTATCTCGGTCTGACTAGGGAGTCAGACCGAGATACACACCCGCACAAGCCGGAGGCCATCGGACGTCAGGCGGTACGTAGATCGCCGCGTCCCCGGGAAATTCAAACGTATTACTGCATGCGCCCATCCCTGTTCTGTTTATTTATTTTTTGCCACAATAAATGCGTTCAAGCTTAAACCTACTACACCATCGGAGGCACTCTTTCTTCTCTCTCTCCCCCTCATCCCACCTCTCACTCTGGACCACGGAGCCTGGAGATATCCAGCAGCTGGAGCAGCAGGAGTGACCCACAGTTGGAGACGCAAGATCATCACAGTGTGGAGACAACACTATATGCCCATATATAGCACCCTGCAGGTAAGGGCACTACATTACCCATGAGGATAGTCCACCAATCGTTTGAGGGAAGAAAGCAGAGATTTAGAAGTTTACCCCTTCTGACTCACCTTGTTTAAAGACTGTCTGTCACATTTGAACTTTCAATTATTTATTTATTTATTTATTGAAGTTTCAGCATCTGCACTTTACTACTTTTGGACACTTCCAATTGCACAGAGATCTATTTTTACCATTCTAGGTTCACAATCCTTGTGTTATTTTTGGGGTTTTTTCCCAGTTGATATTTACCTCACTAATCACAGTGCAGTTATTTATTGTGTTTGTGCACTTATTATTGGTATTATCCTTTGTTGTGATCACAATCACATATTTGAAGCGCTTATCACTTGTCTATTTATATTTGATTTCTGTGTTATGTGAACACTCTTAGATATAGCTGCCTCAGATATACTTTATTTATGATCACTGCTTTATTATCATAACTGTATACTCACAGTAGCGCATTGAATTTTTTCACTTATTATTCACTAGCAAATCAGGGGGTGAGGGGTCTTCTCACGGAGGACACTGTCATTTGCAGACATGCCCATCCTCAGACACCAGCTAACTCACAACCTCCTCCACCTTCTTCTTCTCATGCTACTTCTCAACCTCCCCCACCTTCTTCTTCTCATGCTACTTCTCAACCTCCCCCACCTTCTTCTTCTCATGCTACTTCTCAACATTCTTCTTCCTCTTCTTCTCCTGCTCATTCTCAACATTCTTCTTCCTCTTCTTCTCCTGCTAATTCTCAACATTCTTCTTCCTCTTCTTCTCAACATTCTTCTTCCTCTTCTTCTCCTGCTCATTCTCAACATTCTTCTTCCTCTTCTTCTCCTGCTCATTCTCAACATTCTTCTTCCTCTTCTTCTCCTGCTCATTCTCAACATTCTTCTTCCTCTTCTTCTTCTTCTACTGCTCCTACTCCACCTTCTTCTACTGCTCCTCCTCCTTCTACTGCTCCACCTCCTTCTACTGCTCCTTCTACTGCTCCTTCTACTGCTCCTCCTCCTTCTACTGCTCCTTCTACTGCTCCTCCTCCTTCTACTGCTCCACCTCCTTCTACTGCTCCACCTCCTTCTACTGCTCCTCCTCCTTCTACTGCTCCTTCTACTGCTCCTCCTCCTTCTACTGCTCCACCTCCTTCTACTGCTCCTTCTACTGCTCCTCCTCCTTCTACTGCTCCACCTCCTCCTCCTCCTCCACCTCCTCCTCCACCACCTTCGTCTACTCCTCCTCCACCACCTTCGTCTACTTCTCCTCCTGGCATGAGTACTACCCCTGTGGCACCACCTCCAGCCAGGCAGAAGAGGAAGGCTGCTGAGAAGGCTGCAGAGAAGGTCAAAGAGCAGGCTGCAGGGAAGCCACCAAGGAAGGCCTTGAAGAAAACAAGAAAGTGACTCCCTTACTTCCATGTGGTGTACCAGAGTTCAGGCTGCTATAGTACCACAACCTGGTGACATATGCCTGCCCTGCTCCAGTTTGTGACCTCGGGGAGTCCAAGACCTTGATGCGTTCCTTCCTGAATGAACCTCTCAAGTCCCCATTTTGGCCTCCAACTGCTCACCAGTCACATCAGGCCACACCTGGCTGTGCCCAAATGGCAGCAAGCTCTCCAGTGCTGACTTTTGCTTAGTTACTTTAGTTTTCTAACCAAAATAAATGGTAAATTTTGATTTTACAGTTCATACTTGTCCTTGTTTTTTTTGGCAAAAAAATTTAGCTTGTGAGAAGGCAGGTTATGTTTAAAATAAAATGGGATATAAGGTGTAATTTGAAAGGGACAGATGAGATAAGACAAAGCAATAAGGTTTCAATGGGGGGAACTTGACATTCCAAAAAAAAAGAGGATTTGCATGTTTGCTAAATTATAAATTAAGGGGAATATTAAGAGCAGGATTTAAAACACAGGACCAAAATAAGGTGACAATTTTTTAAGAAAATATAATTGAGATCAGTAAGAAAAAGGTTCCACAAAATTTAACAGAACTCTGTGTGAATATCATAACAAAAGCAAAAAAGAATATTGCTGTTTTGTGCCCTTACAAATAATTGGGTAAAGCGCTGCAAATAAACGATGCAATAATGTTGGAAGCGGGACGAATGTGCTATCTCCATTCCAAACGCTACTTTTACCGAGGGTGTTCTCCAGTGTCTAAGTTTTTCACAGGTTTCTTAGCATACACACGACCGAGTTTCTCGTTGATAAAACAGCCCGACGAAGAACTCGTCGATCCAAAATCCACTCCCGTCGAGAAAATAGAGAACCTGCTCTCTATTTGCTCGACGAGTTCCTCGGCGGCTCCATCGGGCCGAAAGTGTACACACAACAGAGTTTCTCGGCAGAATCCGGCTCTGACCGAGTTTCTCGCCAAATTCTGCCGAGAAACTCTGTCGTGTGTACGAGGCCTTACTCTTCAACTTCAAACTTCCCCCCAGGAGACTGTTCACATTCTCCTCTGCTATAGGCCACCTGGGCCAAAATCGCAGTTTTTGCCATCATTAACGGAGTTTATATCCACTTATACCCTTAACAGCAAACACCTTTTGCTGCTCGGGGACTTTAATCTGTGGGCCAACTCCGCACAGGATCCCATTGCGGACGCCTGCATTGATCACCTGGAGGGATTAGGGCTACAGCAACTTATATGCGGGCCAACACATGCTTCAGGTCACACACTTGACCTAATTTTCAGACAAAATCTGAAAATAAGCATTTTAGAAAATGAACCATTGCCATGGACAGACCACCATGCAATTAATTTCATAATCTCCAAAATGCCCCCAGTGATAAAAGCACCCAAGCCGGTGACAATACACTGGGCTAGATCTCAGAAGAAGCTCCATTCGGAACTCTTCAAATCTACCTTGGGAAACAGAATCAAAACAATCCATCCACATCAAACAGCCGCAGATACACTGGATGCCATAAACGCAGCCCTGCTACAGTCAGCCGATTTAGTAGCACCGAAACGCAAAGCCTGCATCCGAAAAAGAAAGTCCGGCTGGTTCAACAACCAGCTGTCTATTCTGAAGCAAGAGCGCAGAAGGGCGGAAGCCGCCTGGAAAAGAAGCCCTGCAGAGGATAACCTCATCATCTACAAGGCAATAACAACACGATATCATAAAGAAATCTTCAAGGCCGAGAAACATCATTTTTCTATGGCGATTAACAGCGCCCTAAACCGCCCCCGCGAACTCTTCAAGATGGTCACCCAGACCATGAATCCAGGATGTCTTGAAGTCCCCAACTCAGACACCCAAGAGTTCTGTAATGAACTATCGGATTTCTTCATCAACAAAATAGAAAGAATCCGGGAAAGCATCATGCAAAACAATACCCCCCTCAACCCCACCATCAATCAACCACAAAACACCCACAGAAACGTTCTACAATCAACAAAGTTCACTCTGGAACCGATCTGCATCGATACCACAAAAAATATCATTGGTGCTTTGCGGAACAGTACATCGCCCAATGATATCATCCCCACAAAACTGCTGAAGGAATGTGCCGACATCCTGGCACCACCCATCACACAGCTTATAAACCAGTCATTTAAGGAAGGCACAGTGCCATCCCTGTTGAAAGAGGGCACAATCCAGCCCATCTTGAAAAAACCTAACCTGGATCCCAAGGACCCAACTCACCGCAATCCCATAACAGGCCTAAATGTTTTCTCCAAGATAATGGAGAAAGTAGTGGTTCAACAGCTGCAACAGCATCTAGATACCCACAATCTACTGTATCCATTACAATCAGGCTTCCGTCCCGGACACGGGACAGAAACGGCCTTACTCAAAATATGGGACGATGCCCTCGAGGCCGCAGACGAAGGAGAATCTTGTCTCCTGGTTCTGCTGGACCTAAGCGCAGCCTTTGACACGGTAGACCACAAACTGTTACTGATGCGACTAGCCAAGGTAGCAGAAGTCGCAGAAGGTGATTTACCATGGTTTTCTTCCTTTCTTGAAAACCGATCACAAACAGTTAAATTGGGTTGTTTCACGTCGGAAAAGCGCACGGTGTCATGTGGAGTCCCCCAAGGATCCCCCCTGTCACCGGTGCTTTTCAACATCTATCTTCGCCCTCTCTTTGATATTATCAGTAGCCAAGAACTACTCTATCACTCTTATGCAGACGATACGCAACTGTATTTTCGCATCTGCAACAAAAAGGATCATCATCCCAGTTTAGAGAAATGTCTCTCTTTGATAGAAAACTGGATGACTAATGCCGCATACACACCATCACTTTATGTGATGAAAAAAAACGACACTTTCTGTGAAGTAAAAAATGACGTTTTTGAAACTTCAATTTTCAAAGACGAAGTTGCCTACACACCATCGTTTTTCTCACAATGTTCTTGCAAAGTGAGGTTACGTTCCACCACGTTTTACCATTGAAGCTTGCTTCATAAGTAGCTTCTGGGCATGCGTGGATGAAAAAACGTCTTAGAAAACAACATTTTTTGCTACACACGGTCAATTTCTGTGAAGTAAAAAGTGCACTTTTGAAAAACGACACATAAAATTGAAGCATGCTTCAATTTTTTTTGGTCGTTTTTTACAAGACATAAAACGACGTTTTCCCCCACACACAGTCAATTAAAGTGATGTTTTTAAAAACGTCATTTTTTTTCATCACATAAAGTGATGGTGTGTACGCGGCATAAGAGTTATCTTAAACTCAACAGTTCAAAAACAGAACTCCTTATGTTTCACGCCAGCCGAAAGAGTCAACTGGCAACAACCTGGACACCGCCGCCCATTCTGGGCCAAATCATCACCCCTAGCTCCAAAGTCAAAAGTCTCGGGGTCATCTTCGACACCTTCATGACAATGGACGCACAAATAGGGTCAGTAGTCAGCGGAGCGCACCATCTGTTGCGCCTACTACGCAGACTTATTCCATTTATCCCCAAAGAAGACGTAGCAGTCGTGGTGGGATCAATCGTTAATTCCAGACTGGACTATGCTAACACCCTGTACCTCGGACTCCCAAAGTACCAAATCTCCCGTCTGCAAGTCGTTCAGAATACGGCCGCCAGACTGGTGACTGGGAAAAAAAATGGGAATCAATCTCACCTTCGTTGAGAACCCTTCACTGGCTGCCAGTAAAAGACAGAATTGCATTTAAAGCACTCTGCCTGACACATAAGTGCATCCATGGGAAGGCTCCGCAATATCTTTGCGACAAGATAGAACCTCACAATTCGAAAAGCGTTCTGCGATCCACCGACCAAAATCTGGTCAGGGTACCAAAAACCAAATACAAGTCCAAAGGAGAAAGAAGGTTTGCTTTTCAGGGTCCTAGACTATGGAACGCTTTACCAACCAGCATTCGGTTGGAGGAAAACCACCTGACTTTCAGAAGACAGATCAAAACTCTGCTCTTTTGATGTCATGAGACACGAACAACTAGCGCCCAGAAGCGATTCAGTTCGCATGCGCCGCGCTTTATAAGTTTTTCATTCATTCATTCATTCACTCATAAGTGCCCATCAGTGCCGCCTATCAGTGACCATCGTCAGTGCTCATTAGTGCCACCTCATTAGTGCCACCTTATCAGTGCCCATCAGTGAAGGAGAAAATGTATTTTAACATTTTTATAACTGAAATAAAAAAAATAAAAATGTTCAGTCTTTTTTTATATTTTTAGCAAAAAAAAAAAAAAAAAAACAGATGTGATTAAATACCACCAAAATAAAGCTCTATTTGTGGGAACAAAATGATAACAATTCTGTTTCTGTTCACATGTGTAGCATGACCACATGAATTGTTATTTAAACAGCGGCACTGCTGAAAGCTAAAAATTGGCTTTGGGCAAGAAGAACGGAAAGTGCCCGATATTGAAGTGGTTAAAAAAATAAAAATTCAAATTTTTAATTTCAAATTTTGAATAGCATAAAATAGAATAAAATAGAAAGATTATAGCTGTCATCCAAAATCCAATTTCAAATATCAAAATTTGAAATAAAAATCAAAAGCTGAATTGATTAAAATAGAATGAAGTTGGAAACAATAGAAAGAATATAGCCGTCATCCCAAATTTGAAATTTGTAAAGAATAGAATAAAATAGTAAAAATATAGCCATTTTCCAAAATTTGTATTGAAAATACAATAAAATAAAATATAAACGTGTATAGTTGTGTTTGGACAATCACATTTTGAAATATGACTTTTGAATAGAAATTAATCAAAAATAATATAGAAATAATATAGCCATCTTCCAAAATGTCAACTTTAGAATATAATAAAACAAAATAGAAAAAAAATACAGTAGCTTTCATCCAAAATTCAAATTTTGAACTTCAAAATTTGAATTCAATAGAATAGAATAGAAAAGTAGGAAAATAGCCAGCTTCTTAAATTCTAATTTCAAAAAGAATAAAAAAAAATAGAAAAATGCATAGCTAACTTCCAAAATTTTAATTTTACAGTTCTTATTTTGAATAGAAGAGACTAAAAGTAGAAAGAATGTAGCCAGTTTCCAAAAATTGTATTTCAAATAGAATAAAAAAATAAAAATCTGGCTTTCAACATTCAAATTGTACATTTCAGAATTAGAATTTTGACTGGAAAAGAATCAAATAGAAATAATATAGCCATATTTTTAAATGTAATCTTCAAATTGTCAATATAATAAAACATAATAAAATAGAAAGAATATAGCTGGCCATAGAAATTTTAATTTTGAAAGAATACAGACATCTTTCAAAATTCCAGTTTTGAATAGAAAAAAAAAAAAAATATTAGAATAGAATAGAAATAATATAGCAACCTCCTTAAATGCAATTTTTTAAAGTGAGTTTCAAAGTTTGAATACAATAGAATAGAAACTGTGGGCCAGATCCACAAAGAACTTACGCCGGCGTATCTCGAGATGCGCGAGGTAAGTGTAAATATGCCCAGGCGTATCTATGCGCCGTATCCCCAAAACGAGATACACCTGAAAACCAGATTTTTCCGACCAACGTAAAAAGATTACACCGGCACATCGTGGGCGCAAAAATACGCGAGACGCATCATTGTTTTGCTATGCAAATATGCAAATGAGGGAGATACGGCGATCCACAAAAGTATGTTTGTCCGGCGCAGGCTACGCGCTGTGCGCATCAGCTGTACGTCCGGTCTAAAGTTACCCCTCATAAAAGCAGCTTTAACTTTGCACCAGACATGTGCAGGTCAGCTTCAGCAGCACCGTTAGGGACGAGCTGAGCAGCCACACTTGCAGGACAACAATCTGTATGCCAACATGCCAGGGGCATCCATGGTCATAGCTATACTACTGGCTTTAGATGCGCGTAGAAGGAGGAGGAAACGGAGGAGGAGGAGGAGGGCACGGGAGAGGATATATCGCACACGCATAGACGTCTTTGGCATGTGTGATTCTGAGGTGTATCGCATCTTCAGATTCACCCCTACTGCCATCATGGAATTAACCACAGCCCTGCATGATGACATCACCAGCACAACACACCGCTCACATGCAGTGCAGCCACTGGTCAAGGTACTGGCAACACTCCATTTCCTTGCCAGTGACTCTTTTCAGAGTGGAGTGGTGGCTGGGATGGCACAATCCTCCATTAGCAGATGTGTGCACCAGGTTATCCCTGCAATCCTCAAACGCATGGCCAACCAAATCATCAGACACACCCAGGAGGACGACCAGGTGAAAACAATGCGTGATTTCTACAGAATTGCAGAACTCCCACGCACTGTGGGGGCCATTGATTGCACACATGTGGCACTACAGCCCTCCCGTCAGACAGAGCACCTATACCGCAATCGGAAACATTGGCATTCCATCAACGTACAGGTGATAGCCGATGCACAATGCCTCATATGGCACGTCCGTGCCAAACACCCAGGATCCAGCCATGACAGCTACATATACCGTCAAAGCTCCATCCCAATGGAATTTGAACAGAACATGTATGGGGACAGCTGGCTGGTTAGTGAGTGACATGGGTGTCAGGCATGTCTGCCCCCCCCCCCCATGATGCTGACATCACGAGGGGCACATGCATGACTAACATCCTCCTGTCTTTTATCTTCCAGGTCATGCGGCATATGCACTTGGACCCCATCTCATGACTCCATTCCGGAATCCCCAAACCCCAGGAGAGCAAAGATACAATGAAGCACACGCACGTACCCGTGGAGTGGTAAGTCCCATTTCCGATGCCTGGATAAGTCGGGGGGTACCCTGTTGTATTCCCTAAACTTTGTGTGCCAGATCATCGGTGCATGTTGCATGCTGCACAACTTCGCCGTGAGAAAGGGCCTGGAGATTGACATACGTGATGACCTGACCCCCGAACCAGACAATCCCCCCTAACCGAGGGTCCCCCGTCTTCTGAGGGAAGAGCAGCCAGGAGACACCTCGCATTAGGCATCTTTGCACGTTAAACCCACACATTAATCATGGCACAATGAGAATGCATGCATGCACACCACTGTGGTCCCTAGCACAGACACATCACATCCTCATCAAATTGGATTAGCACAAGCCCACCATACAGGACTTGGGAGCAGCAACGCCACGCCAATGCTCCAATTATGTCACTGTACATTCATACACCATTCACACGGACCTGGGGATCACTTCTCCCTGGTCCTGGGGATCCCTTTTCCACCACAACTGAGGGTGACACCCCTTTTCCGGCAGGAATGTCACCCCCACAATCATACATCATTCACAAACATAAAACAAATCATAATCACAGTAAAAAAAAAAAAAAAACACTGAAAACAAAAAAATACAACAACTTGACCCACGCCTGGGCTGGCCACGCCCATGGCCATGGCCCGGCTCCTCAGGGGAGACTCATGGGGGGGGAATCAGGTAAAGGAGGAGCATCCCCTGGTCTCTGCCCACCTGGCGGCCTGCTCTCCAAGGCCACGGCTATCCTGGTGAGGCCCACATTGAGGGCTGCCGTGTTGGCCTGGACAGCCTGGGTCAGGGCACGCACATCCTGACCAACGCCTACTGTGGCAGTCTGCAGGCCGTTGAGACATGTTATGAGAGCCAGTGAGTTACAACTCATGTCCACAACTGACTCCTTGATGGAGGCCAGGCTCTCCTCCATCTGGCCCAAAGTCTGGGTGACCTGACCCAGATGGCGGGTCTGACGGCCTGGTCCCTTCTTAGGTCTGCAGGCAGAACCTCTGCCACCCCCCTGGTCTTGCAGGTCGCCTTCCTGCCTCCAGATGAGGCCTGTGGCCTGGGAGAAGGGGAGACCCCTGGGGGGAAGCCCTGTTGGGGGAGGAGTGGGAGGGGCTACCCCTGATGGAGGCCTGACTGCTGCCAGCCCTAGGGGGAGACTCCTCCAAATGGAGCGTGAGATCATTCCCTGACATCACCTCCTCCTCCTCAACCTCGTCAGAGGACTCCGGGCTTGCCTGGGGGTCTTCCTCAGACTCATGTCCGGTGGAGGCTGCGGACTGGCCAGATGGCCCAGCACCCTCCTGCACATCTGTGGATGACACAAAACATACACAGGTTGGAGGATCCACACACTTGTCACATATTCCCTTCCCCCCCACACAAAAAAATAACTTACCTATCCTCACAGCCTCCTCAATGGAGTCAAAGCCAGGCAGCCCCTCCACTTGCTGCCTGTGGAAGCACTGGGCCACCGCACGCTCCTCAGCAGTCAGCCTAATAGTGCATGGTGGTCCCCCTCCAGTGCCCCTGGCATGAGCGACCATCTTGGCCAGCTTCCTACGGACCACACGCCTGAGATCATTTATCTTTTTTTGGATCCCATTACCGGTCCAGGTCTCACCCCCCAACGCATTGACATTGTCTGTGATGTCCTGCAGTATCTGCCTCCTCCTGGCCGGGGTGGTGTTGGCACTCTCAGGGCCATGCAGCAAACAACCAAAGCGGGTAATGGCCCTCACAATGATCTCCTTCTCCCACAAGGAGTAGTTCAGCTTCCTCTTCCTCTCAGTCATCTTTCCAAAACACACGATCCAAAACACTCTCCAAAACACTCTCCAAAAACCACAACGACATGACATGACACAAACCAACAAACAGCCACAGACAACGGAACACAAGCACCTTGCTTCAGGAAGGGAAACAAATGGCTGTACTTTTGCAATGGAAGGACGTATGTCTGGGCCTATTTATGCACTGGGTGTATCTCACTAAGTACGCCAGGCCTAGTTCCTAACTCACTGATTGCGCCGGGCCGAGTTCTGAGCATGCGCAGAGAGGCTCTGACCATAGTCGGCGTCATGCGCCTGCGCAGTCCGGCCGGCCCTTCATTTGCATGAGGTCACGGCTCATTTCAATGGAACACGCCCACGTCCTTCCCACTTTGAATTACGCCTCGGAATTTACGGCGCAAATTTGGGCGCAAATACTATGAGGATACGGTACTTACGTCTCTAAGTTGAGCCGGCGTAACGTAAATGAGATGCGCTACGCCGGTCTATAAATGCGCCGCTGTACGTGGATCTGGCCCTATATAGTTGTCTTCTAAAAATCCAATCTAAAATATAAACCCAAGTTACAAAATGTAAATTTCAAAATTTATAATTTTGCATAGAGTAGAGGCGGGATGCTCTCTACGTTGCAGATAAAGAAAGGAGCTGTGTGTTAGTGGGCATCTTGACTCTCCGGTAGTCCAAGGGAGGGGGCGAGCACGACACTCCACACCAGGGAGAAAGCCTCATATTACTGTGTGGAGTTACAGACAGAAGAACAGGAAGTGAGGATTTCTCAGAAGAAATAAAAAATAAAAAATAAAAGCAAAATGGAAGGATGAGGTAAGTGAAGGAGGACTGCACTAAGGTAAAGGAAGCTATTTAGGATTTTTTTTTTATACCTTTACAACCCTTTTAAAGGTTCTTATTCCAGTACTGCTTTATCTCACCTATATTTGTCTAAGGAGTCTGCCAATCTGCCTGTTGCTGATCACTACTAAGGGAGTCCTGTACCCTAATCCCCTCTCTCCCATAATTTTCCTATTTGAGAAAAAAACTTCTCTATTGTTTAAAACATAAAAGTGACTGGCACCCAGCTTCTTTCTTGTTCATCACCCACCATGTCCACAAACTTGCACCCTGAGGATGTACGTCAGCCACCCTTACCACCGTTATTCACCATCATGCTCCCGGAAAGGCGGGGCCACGGCTACAGTTATATAACTTTCTGTTTACTATTTTTTTACATATTTTCATCACAGTAGTTCAGTGTGACCATAGTAATGGAGTCATTCATACCAGCTTTGTTGACATTGCTGAGTGAGTGAGTGAGAAACTTATATAGCGCAGCATATGCAAACTGAATCACCTCTGGGCACATTGCTATGTTGAAATGAGCGGCCCGGTACCGTGAGCTGTATGTATTGACATGTATGTGATTGTGCCTGCACATGCCGCCCCACTGCAGTATATGTGGCGGGTTGGCAAGTGAGTAGGGTTGAGCGAACCCGAACTGTAAAGTTTGGGTTCGTACCGGACTTGTGGATTTTTGGTACCCGGACCCGAACCCGAACAATTTGCTGTAAGTTCGAGTTCGAGTTCGGTGTTCGGCAATGTAATGGTGCGCTGCAGGGCAGCCAATCAACATTTGTTTAACTCGTCGTGTGACCTAGAAGCCATCACAGCCATGCCTACTAATGACATGGCTGTGATTGGCCAGTGCAGCATGTGACCCGCCTCTATATAAGCTAGAGGCACATAGCACAGCCTGTCACTCTGCTTTAGATAGTGTAGGGAAAGGTTGGCGCTTCTGCTGCTCTGAGGGAGAGAATTAGATAGATAGACTGTCCTGCTTCAGAAATTAAATTACTCAGCGATCTACGTAGCACAGCAAGTCACTCTGCATTAGATACTTTAGGGCAGGGGTGGCCAACCAGTGGCCCGGGGGCCACATGTGGCCCGCGGAGCCCTCTGATGTGGCCCACGACCTCCTGCTCTGGAATAGCGGGTTGGCAAGCCCAGATCGCAGGTTGCCGATTTGCCATACCACAGCATCAGTGTTGTGAATGAAGCTGGTGGTAGAGGAAGAAAGTGGCTGCGGACCAGAGCCCCATAAGATGATGTTTCCTCTACAGCGCATGCTTTGCCACAGAAGGAGTCTATGGCAAAGTTCAGCTAACCCACAGGATAAACACAGGTGCACTACGCTGCACCTGCAGTGTGGGCAAACTGCAGCACATCAGATGAAAGCAGTCTTTGGCCCTTTTCACATGATCAGCCCGACCAAATGGGACCCTCAATTCACCTCTACAAAGCGACAGATGTCCATTTACGCTCGCCTACCTCCAATCCAAAAAAACAGAAGAGAATTTGTCCCCTTCCATCTGGGCAGATCGGAGGGCCCATAGAGTAGCTGTGACCTGTCATCCGCATGCCCTCGCTCATTGTGGCCCACGACTGGTTACCAAGTTGCTTAAGTGGCCCTCGCTATTCAAAAGGTTGGGCACCCCTGCTTTAGGGAAAGGTTCCCGCCTTGTTTTGCTTTTAGGGAGAGAAATAGATAGGAGTCAGTTCTGCTTCAGAAATCAAATTACACCAGCACTGCATATGTTACTGTGAGATACACCCTTTACATACTTTTCTTCTATTGTGGTATTCAAAAAACATCCATTTAGGGACAAAAAAAAAATTGCAGTGTTTCCACCATATCTGTACGTGTGAGATACACCCTTTAGATACTTTTATTCTATTGTGCTATTAAAAAAAAACATCCATTTAGGGAAAAAAAAAATTTGCAGTGTTTCCTCCAGTGTTTGCAGTGTTTTCTCCATATCTGTACGTGTGAGATAAACACTTTAGATAATGTTCTTCTATTTTGCTATTCAAAAAACACCCATTTAGGGCAACAAAAATATATTTTGCAGTGTTTCCTCCAGTGTTTGCAGTGTTTCCTCCATACCCATATATATATGTATATGTATATATATATATATATATATATATATATATATATTTTTTAAGTATTTTATGTTATTTTAAGTTATTTCCCTATCCACGTTTGCAGAGTACTTGCTATGCTCTTACCAACATTTTGCTGCCATTTGCAGCCCTCTAGCCCTTTCCATAACTTTTTTAGAGACATTTTAGTACTCAAAAGTTCGGGTCCCCATTGACTTCAATGGGGTTCGGGTTCGGGGTCAAGTTCAGGTCCCGAACCCGGACTTTTTTCCGAAGTTGTGCTGAACCCGTCGAATCCGAACATCCAGGTGTCCGCTCAATGAGATTACTATAAGAAAAAAGTAATTTAATACTGCTTGCAGCTTTAATGTAATGTTTGGTCCCTGCAATATGGATAAAAATCATTGAAAAAAATAGCATGAGTTTCCCTTCCACCACTCCCCCCAGGTCATTACAAGACCCAGTGCCGATCCTGACCTCCCTGGGGCCCTAAGCACAATGAGATGGCACATTAAAAATGAGAAGCGGGGGGCGCTGACAACAGTGACATGTCACATTAAAGAAAGTTGAGAAGCGGGGGTGTTCTGCTGTCGGAAATGACTCAGCCAGCGAGTTTAGAAGCGGGGTGAGGGTCCTCTAGTAATTTGGGGGGCCCTTTGCAGCTTTGCGGGGCCCTAAGCGGCTTGCATAGTGAGCCTATAGGGAGGATCGGCCCTGACAAGACCCTTTGGCCCTATATACTTTAAACAGCAGTATACAGGTGGTGCAAACAAGACAAGGACTGTAGGTTTGTTAAGTAGAATCGGAACCATGTCATATTTGCTGCTGCATATTGCACAATTTCCTAAAGAGACCCTCAACAAACAACATGACACTTGTGCCTGATGAGGCCACTGATGTTCCAGTGGTGGTGGCCCGTGAGCCTGTGGACATACAGGCTTGGCCCCCCAAAGCGCATGTGCTGTGTGGCAACAATATGTCGATTATTTTAGGGTGGGGGGGGGCCATTACAATGCCAGATCTTGGCTCAATAAATTATTTTTTTGGGAAAGAAAAATTCTAGAAAAAAGGGGGGTTGCCATCCGGGGCCCCCTTTGAACAAATTCTGTGAAGAACTCCTGTTCTCTGAAGGCCTCCATTATTTCTGCAAGTCAAAATTTAGCAAAAAAAAACTAATGTCAGTCAAGCCTTAGCTTTCTCCCCATATCTAACCCACAAATTCATCCACTGATCATAAAGTCCAAAAATCAAGTTTCGTATTGTCATACTGCACAATGGTTTTCCCAATGTTTTCTACCGACTGCGAACGACTTTCTCACTCACGCAATATCCCTTTATACACTGCCCATGCGGGAAGCTCCGCACGTATCCCCGCCCATGACGATCGTTCTAGTAATTGCCACGCCCCTTTTAGGTCGGTCAATGCACTTCACTGAAGACATGATGGAGGAGTCTCAGGAGAGACAGGAAGCTGCAACCTCAAGTAAGGAGAGAGGCCAGGCACACACCAGGAGCAGGAGGAGGTACAAAGCCACCAACATGACCTTTGATGAGATGGTGGAGATGGTTGCCATTCTTAAAAAGGAGGACTATGATTGTGAAAAGGGCCTTACAAGAACCCCAAGAAGGTTAAGACCAAGATAATGGAGAGTGTGCAGAGGACTCTCCATCAGAAATTCAAGGTGCAGAGGTCAAGGGAGCAGTTGAGGAAGAGGTGGTCAAACCTCAAAAGAAGAGAGCCGGAGCAGCTGGAGAGGATTCGAAGAGTCATCAGAAGACGTAAGTAATTTTAATGTGTACTCTGATTATTTGTTTTTATTATTTTGCGGCATTTGCTTTTTCTTTCAGGTTGTGTATATATACAGTTCAAGAATAGATGTCTCGGGGGCGTGGCTTGGCGCGCAATGGAGACGGCAGCTTGATTCAGGAGCTCCGTCGTTCTCACAGCCTGAGACCCGTCTCTCCGCACTAAATCACCGCAGGATGCACAGGAGATCGTACGGCACCCCACACACAAGATCCCTATGCTCTTCGGCTACCTGTAAGGGAAGAGATATTGCCGATATTTTCAAAAATCAATCGTCCTCCCGGAACAGCACAGTGAGACCCAAGATGGCGCCGCCACACACAGAGGAGGAATTCAGTGAAGATTCCCAATCCGCCATGGAGGACACCGTAAGGGACATACCCGAAGCCACAGACCTCTCACCTACGAGGACATGACAGGCATTGCTGCTGATATAAAATCTACATTCTCAGCGGCCATTATAGACCTAAAGTCCAACCTCATGGTCCTTAATGGGAAGATGGAGGCGGCTGAGGTGGAGGGGAGACACAGAGACAGGGAGATTCGCAGACTAGAGAAGGTCTCTTACTCCCATGCTGAGCACTTTATTGAAATAAACAGGCACCTGGAGTACCTGGACAATAGAGGACGGAGATGTAATATAAGGGTACGGGGGATCCCGGAGTCAGTAGAAGCTGATCAAGTAACAATGGCACTACAGAGAGTCTTCAACAGCTTGTTGGATAGGCCGTAAGACACCGCCATAGATTTCTTATGGGCGTACAGAGCTCTTAGAGCCAAAGGACCTGACTCCCAGCCACCACATGATATAATTTGCTGCCTCCAAAGTTTCGCTCTGAAAGAGGACATAATGAGGAAAGCTTGCAGAAACGACCGAATAATATACAATGGGGAAACGATAATGCTTTTTCAAGATCTTTCCCAGATCACTCTGAAAAATCGCAGAGCATTGCGCCTTCTCTTAGATAGACTTAGAGAAAATGACCTGCGATACACTTGGAGATTCCCATTCGCCCTTCTGGTAAACTACAACGGCAAACAGCACGTTCTGCGTTCCCCCGCTGACCTCACTGATTTTTGTGTTGCTTTGCAGCTGGACCTCATCGATCTCCCTGATTGGTACCAAGAATTTTGTCTGAAACCCATGGAGAGAAGCCCTCCGAACTCCCCCCTGACATCCCCCGACAACAGGTCTTCCAAGAGACTGAAAGCCTCTCCCCGAGGGGGATCCCTGGCTGGCTCACAAGCGGGTACTCCTAACAACAAGCCCCATTCATCCAGGGCCCTGGATGATTTCTGAGCAAGAGACACTTTCCTCAACAGCACCCCAGATTTGAAACCCGAGGTTCGTGTTGTCAGCATCACCATTCGCTCTGCTTACTCCCCCCCCCCCCCCAGTGGCCCAGCCTGCTGCATGCGGACGAAAGCTTGCCATTGATACCGCGTTTATTGAGAGGTGGGGATCGGACGTGACTGTTGGTGAACATTTCTGGTGCCCTAAACTCCCTAACCTTGGTTCAACCTCTCTATCAAGGGACTTGGTTGCGTTCACATGGTAGCAATCCACCATACTTGGTTTGGGGCGGTCCTTTTGGCGGACCTTGCTGGAGGGGGAGATCCCGGTCTCTACCCTCTTGGGATCTGTGCTAATGCACCATAAGTTATCACACAATCTCAGTTCACCTATAGGGGGTTGGGGGAGGGGAGCTAACGAGCCCTACTCTTATCTGCTTTTGCTGATTTTAGTTTTCTGGTTCTGTTTCCGAACACCCGGGTACTACTGTCCATACCATGTTTTGTTTAATGGACACTATGGGGTGTTTGGGGGAGGCAGGAGGGGAATGTTCTGTAGATGCCTGAACCATTACTCCCTTAAATGTTTCCTCCCCCCTGTCGGGTATGTTGTGCTAGTGCTTTCTATGTCTGCTCTCACTTTAATGTTCTCCTTACAAAGTTTAATCCTGTGGCTAATCCTGCTAGTTACTGTATGTGCTAGTTACCTATGTCGGAATAGTGCGGAGATGACATCTATGTTGCACTTATTCCCTTTTTTTTGTTTGTTTTTAGGCTGTGAGTCAACCACTTGGGATCACACAACTCTTACACTAGTTCACCCCTTTTTTCTTTTGGCAACTTTAGCCTAATCCTTAGCCACCTTACCGCCCCCTACATAGTGCGTCGTGGGGAACCCTGATTGGTTCATTGCGACACACTACTTAAATATCCTTGAGACCGTATTAGGGTCAAAGGAAGATTACCTTGCCTTCTTTAACTTCTTCACCTTGCTAATACTTTTTACCTTCTCTTTGCCCCCTACCTCCCCCCCTTCCTTCCTCCCTCCCTTGTCCTTCTCTTACCCTCAGCTCCAGCCCTACTATTCTCCCTGACTATTTAGTGCCTCACTGTGGTTCTAACACAGTCCTGGTGTACATGAAAGCCTTATTTGTTTTGATTCTAACGTTTATTTTTTTCCTTTTTGTTTTTTTACTCAGTCACTCCCACCAGCAGCAGTCTTCCATCTCTCTCTGAATCCTCACGATGGTGTATTCGTCTCTCGGCCGGAACCCCACGGTGATCTCTCATAATACTAGAGGGTTGAATATCCCCGAAAAGCGATCTACCCTCCTGAGGGAGCTTAGGAAAGGTAAGCCAAGGTTTGTTTTCCTACAGGAAACACAATTTAAAACCGCCCAAGTGTCAAGGCTCACTGACTCCTATTTCCTTGAGGCATATCATGCCACAAACAACCTTGCAAAATCAAAAGGCGTCTCCATTTTAATAAGCAAGCATGCTTCCTTTGACATAACAGACAAACTCTTGGACCCGGAGGGAAGATTCATCTTCCTGAAGGGGAACTGTAACGGGGTGCCTCTCACGTTAGCCAACATATATTTCCCCAACTCTTCCCACCTCACGTTTTGCCGAAACACGCTATCTCTGCTTCAGGGCTTCAGTACCGGCTGTATAATTCTGGGCGGGGATTTTAACATACCACTGAACCCCCTGGTAGATACCTCGACTGGAAAGTCCTCCATCACTTATAAGATACTTAAGAGTATTAAAGCTTTGTTAGGGTCTATGCAACTGATAGACTCCTGGCGCTTCACTCACCCTGAAGACAAAGATGGACCAAAAACTAAAGAATCTCATTGATGTGCTGGGGAGGGTTTAAAAAAAAATAGATGTAGACAAGTATTTCAAAGCAAAAATATATTTCTTGACAAAAAAAGAAAAATTAAAGAATTTCTATTAAGATATTTTTTTGAAAAAAATCAGGAAAATAAACATGACACTATGATAACGTAGGAGAAAGCTAGAATGAACTCAAATTAGAAAATAATCAAACAAAGAAAAATACTAGAACAGGGGCAGAAAAATTGGGCCTTAGGCACTGGTGGCGGTGTCACAACACTGAAACCCCTCACAGATAATGTAATTAGAGCTCAGCAAAGAGCCACATGCAAAGTATTGCATCAAAAATTGTTATTAGACGCCGCTGTTAAACAGGGGCATAAAAATTGGGCCTTAGGCACAACACAACACTGCAGCCCCTCACAGATACTGTAATTGGAGCGCAGCAAAGAGCCACATGCAAAGTATTGCATCAAAAATTGTTATTTGACGCCCCTGTTAAACACGGGCAGAAAAATTGAGTCTTAGGCACTGGTGGCGGAGCCCAGAAACAAACATTTTCTTACTAGCTATCGGCAAGATCAGTGAGGAGGAAAAGGATATTCAGTCAGCAGCATAACAGGACAGTCACTCAGCATTAGCATAGGCAGTCTCCAAGGGATCTGTCATTTCAAAAAAAATATTCAATTACATCAGCAACAGGTGCTTGGTAGCTGGTGTTGATCCAAGCCTGATTCATTTTTATGAAGGTCAGTCGATCGACAGAGACGATGGAGAGGCGCACCCTGTGATCGGTCACAAAGCCTCCAGCAGCACTGAATGTGCGTTCTGAAAGAACGCTGGATGCAGGGCAAGCCAGTAGCTCAGCTGCGTACTGTGCAAGCTTTGGACAGTGATCCATCCTCAAGACCCAGTAAGCCAGAGGATTTTCGGGGAGGAAGGTGTCCAAGTCTGATCTTGCCCCTAGGTATTCACGCACCATGTAAACCAGACACTGGCAATGGTTGCTGGAACCGGTCATACCTTGGGGCTGCGGACTAAAAAATTGTCTGAACGCATCGGTCAGACGGCCACCTTCTCCACCACTCCTTCTGTGACTCACCGAAGCCTCAGCAACACGTTGTCCAGGACCAGGATTTGGTAATTTGGGAACACGTTGCACAGACCCTTCTGCAAGGCCTCACAGTGAAAGTGGTGGGTATAACATAAAATAGCTCTTCTCAAGCAGGTGAATATAAACAATTCATGAAAGTGTTGATACCAGTGGAAATAATTATAAAAAAAGTACAACTTGATGAAAAATAAATACAATTAGTAAGGTAGATAATTTACAAGTGCACAGTAGCTAAACAGGCAGAAACTGAAACTACATAAAAAGTCCAAAAGAATAGTGATGACTCGTTAGTCGTGGGTGACACAACAAAGGAGTGGATGTATTATCACATTACTAATTGGATGCCACTGTGTGTGTTTCAAGATAATTCTAAAAGAATTCTTCTCATTCATTAAAGGAGTTCTCTGACCTAAAACTTTTAACCCCCGCTGTGCCCGGGCTGTAAAAATATACAAAATAAACTTTCACTTACCTGCCTACGATCCCCCGTTGTTCCGATATCGCCGTCCCGTTCTCCGGTCCCGGGCCCCTTCCGCTTCCTGTGTGTCGGTGACTCATAGTGCGCTCAGCCTATCAGCGGCCGCAGCAATGTCCCGTCGCGGCCGCTGATAGGCTGACCGGTTGCACGATGGAAGTGTTTTCCTGTTCCATGTCCCATCTTTGAACGTCTGGAGGAAAGGGTGTCTATTCAACTATCTGTGACGCATGATATGTTTCACGTGATGTGACGAACACACGTCGGGAACACTAGAGTACTGATTGGGAGCAACACCTTAACGGACGGCAGACGAGTGCGGTGCTCGTAGGAGATGCGACCGTATTTTCCCTGCTTACTGTGAGTTTTTCATTTTTACCGGTTATTAAAGTTTTGTTGTGCTGTGCCGTCTCACGCGATACGCCCTCTCTCCTTCTCATCTCCCCTCTCTGCTCCCTTACTCAACCATGAGCGGCCGCTTCTATGGATTCCTGAGGAGCTGAGTGCTGAGTGCTGACAGTGAGAGGATCGGGATACGAGCGCGGCGCTCGTGGAGACAGGCTCTTTTCTCTTAAACACAGTGTGAGTTGTGTAAGTGTACTCTTACACACTGCATCCTTGAGAATTCCCTTTTTTTCTGTGCTTTGAGTGACAGGAGGTCAACCTACAATATACATTCATTTTTTCTCCACATGTATGGTCCAAAACTGTGATCTGTTAAGAGGACATCTAACCAACTAGAAGTATCAGCAATTTACCTTATGTGTGAGTAACAACTAGGAGGTAGGCTGTTCACTTCACTCTACGGTGTGGGTTGCACGATCCTAGGATTGGGTTGCACTCCTTCATTGACTGGACTTTGGCATTTTTCCTTTTGCTTTTTTTCAAGTCACTTTTTCACCTTACTGTGAACCTTATTGATTTGGGTTTTCATTCATCACAATTGTATGCATTTGGAGTACACATTAGGTAGATCACTCCTTTCACCTATCCATTGCCTTTTTTGTGTTTCATCACCCGGTCCAGTCAGGATCAGTTTCACTATTTTATGTTATACCCACCACTTTCACTGTCCTAGGACACCGTACTTTGCTACACAAAACTGGCCCGGGGTCACTGCCTGTAAAAAGCTTTTGCTGTGATCTAGCTGAGTGCTTTGCCAGATTCACTAAAAGTGTCCCAGCTGAGTCTGTTTTTGCAAACAAGTGAAGTGCTGGAGGAAGAAAAATTAGTGCAATAAAACTGTATATAGGAGAGTTGTCCCTGAAGAGTTGTCTGAAGTCAAGTGGGCATCCCATAATACCCCCACTCCCCATCCAAGTTGTATCCCCTCAATAAAATACAAAAACAAAGTACTGGACTGTTTTCTGACTCTTGGAGCCTGTGACAGTTTGGTGTGTTTGGCTGAGCAGGGTGGGGATCCCAGTTCACTTGTGACTCCTACGTGGGGTGCACTACACCTCCAACATGGTAACAAGGCTAAGCGGCTCAACTATGCACAAAAATATGGGGCATGGCTTGGCGCGCGGTGCGAATGGCAGCAGTGTGAAGGAGCTCCGGGAACCCGTGGGACCTGGGAACAGAAAACGTCCAGTTTCTGAGTGATTATGTCCTCCCAACTTAGGAGAGGGTCACACAACCGATCACTACGCTCACTGAACACACCTAAAAGGAAGATCACGCAGACCAACCTAAATAAATTTAGCTTCAACGGCAGCAGCAAGGCCTCCAAGATGGCGCCGCCACACAGACTGCACATGGAGGAAGACATGGCCGATGACGATGAGGTTTCTCTCCCAGTCTCCGAGGAATCCTTCAGAGGTAATGATACTAACGATAGCCCTCTGACTTACGCAATGATGACCGACATAACCTCACACATCAAAAGCTCTTTCTCTGCGGCCATCACAGACATTAAAACTGAGCTCCTTAGGCTCTCTGAGCAGATGGCGGTAACAGAGCGCGCAGGGAAGAGACGAGACAGGGCCCTACTCAGACTCGACGATATTACAGCTAACCATTGACATCACTTAATTGATATGAACAGACATATCGAGGACCTCGATAATAGGGGGAGGAGACACAATATTCGGGTGAGGGGTTTACCTGAGTCAGTGAACCCCGATCAAGTGAGGCCTACTATATCCGCCATCTTTAACAACCTGATGGATAGGCCAGAGCAATCCCGGATTGAGTTTGATAGAGCGCATAGGGCTCTTAGACCCAGAGCCCCAGATAACAACCCACCGAGAGACATCTGCTGTCTACCAAGCTTTGGTTTAAAAGAGGAGATTTTACACAAAGCTAGAATGGCGGATCAGATAGTACACGATGGCGATACGATCCAACTATTCCAGGACCTATCCCCGATCACCTTGAGGAACAGAAGAGCCCTGAAACCCCTTCTCGAAGTACTCTGAGAGAAAAACATAACATATAGGTGGAAGTTTTCTTTCGCCCTGCAAGCTAACTACATGGGCAAACAGCACATGCTCAGGGTCCCAGAGGAACTGATGAAATTCTGTGAGAACCTGCAGATAGCACCGGTAGGCTTACCGGACTGGTATGCAGAATTCCTCCTACCTCCCCCCATCAACAATCCTCAACATTCGCCTGGACCATCGTCGATGCTCTCCCCGCTCCAGCAAAGGAATCTACGCAACAATCCGAACAGCCGTTTCAACAGCTCTCCAGCAGCCTCCAGGAGCTACAAAAGCCCAAAAGTGAAAGAGGCACAAAGGCTCTAAAGTTTTCCATGGCCACAAAACCTCAGTTGGCTGTTTAATGGTTTTCAAATGGTTGGTGCACGTTCGATATTCACTCTCCATTTCATTTTTTTTTATGTTACACTCTTTTTCTGTTTGAACCGCCTTCCCCATGCATCATATTGATCTATTGCCTGCATAGATTAACTCACTCTATGCAATTATAAGGATCTCTCAGTTTAGCCACCAGATGGCGCACCTATTCCAAGTCTGACCATAATGATGACATCCGAGGGAAACTTCAGAAAGAAATTTATTAACCCTTTACATGAACTAACGTTTTGCCTTGCAATGTCCTTTGTTGCAACTTCCAGGTTACTATTTCCGTTTTTTATTGTTTTTGTTTTTGTTTTTGCCTTTTTTCACCTTAATCCACCTTTGCCTGATGACACCAAACAGAGGTCACGCAATTAGCCTCTACAGATCTCTGTCCTCTACTGACTTGTCCACAGACTAAGAGGTTGTATTTTTGTGGTGGACTTCAGGCTATGGACACTTTAGCTTATGTATCATTGCTCTGAGGTACTAACTTTTCTGCAAATTCTCAGGCTCTTGTTTCCTCATGATGAGAATTGTCCTTCTGCTCCGCACACCACAGATCAGCGAAGCGCTATCATCTCAGCCAGAAGGACGGACATAATACAGACGACACATACAGGAAGCCTGTTACACCACGCAGACTACCTGGATATCACAACCGTGAGTAAACTTCTGGTGCACTTCTTCACCCCTCATTGAGTACATACCACTTAAAGACGGAAAACTGAAATAACCTCACCAAAGACACACCTCAATCCTCCAGAGATGTCTTTCTGATAACTATAGTACAACAGTTCTTTCTTTTACCCGGGCAACCACACAAACCCCCGGCAGAGGACAGAGATAAGATTTTTTCTGATTTAATCCTCTCTTCACCTCATGTTTATCGTAATCAGCTGGTTATTATGTTTGTTTTTTTATATTCTTTTTTAACTTTTTTTTTCTGATGTTGCTGTCTATGCCTAAAGGTCAGACCTTACTAAGTTATACCTGAGATAGACCCTCCAGGCCTTTTTGCACAGAAGGTTATAAATGTTGTTAAATAATGCATGCTGTTACAGGATATGTATGCTATATAGGATATAGTGGTTGCACAGACCCTTACATCATTTCACGTTTTTTTTTTTCTCTTATACACATGGCCTCAGTAAAGAAATCAGGAAAAGATGACATCTTTTCATGCTTACTTTTCTCGGGTCCCCCGGCCCTCACCTCCTCACGAATAACCCAATACTGTCACTTATGATCATCCGTCACAACCTTTGGTTACTGACGATAAGTTAGTGGTTGTTCCAGAACTGCTGCGTTCCATACGTACACCTCCCACCTACCCCCAAGAGCTTACTTTAGTTCTTAGTAAATAGGAATTTAGTAGACTCTCCACACTTCTAGTGTGTTCTTGAGTATCACTCACATTTTTCTACCTATCCACCTTACCCCCCCCCCTCACTTCCCCCCCCCCTTTTTTTCACAACCTTCCCTCCTAACATAACTTGAAGGACTCATCCCCTACCCCACAAGACAGGTCCTCAGGGACTAACAACTAACATTATGGCCTACGCCTTTTTAGGGAAATCACCCTCTATCATATCACACAATGCCAACGGATTGAACATTCCAGAAAAAAGAACCAAAATGTTCCGTGAACTCAAAAAAGTACGCCCCTCAGTGGTTTTCCTACAAGAAACCCACTTCAAAGGACAGAGCATACCCAAACTAACCGACAACCTTTTTACAAAAGCATTCCATGCCACAAACCCTTTGGCTAAAACCAAGGGAGTATCTATTATACTCAACAGGGACTCCCCCTTTGTATTCAAGCAGCTCCTTGCAGACCCAGAGGGCAGATATCTTTTTCTAAAGGGCACGTGGGCAGGTACCCCTATTACCCTAGCCAACGTTTACTTCCCCAACACAGCACACATCACGTTCTGCCGTAAGATCATTGATGAGCTCACTTGGTTCGCGGAGGGATGCGTCATACTCGGAGGAGATTTTAATATTCCTCTCTCCCCACTAAGAGACACCTCCTCAGGATATACACACGTTTCCTTTAAGATACTAAAACGTATCAAACTCATGCTACAATCCCTCACACTGGTAGACACCTGGAGGTCAACACACCCCTCGGAGAAAGATTTCACATTCTTCTCTGCCCCCATAAAAGGTACTCGCGAATTGACATGATATTTATCTCTCAAAGAGACTTGGGAAATGTTCTTAGGGCTGAAATAGGCATTATTTCTTTCTCAGACCATGCTCCGACAGCCATATCCCTTCTTTTTGGCCCACCAAGACAATCCACATTCAATTGGAGGCATAACGCGTCCTTGCTTACAGACCAGGTGATCAAAGACGACATACATCAAACAATCACGTCATTCTTCTTAAATAATTCTGCTGAAGATACGAATCCCCTAAACAATTGGGAGGCACACAAAAGCGTCGTACGGGGGGAATTGATAAAATGGGGATCTAGAAAAAAAAAGGAAAGAGACAAGGAGATCACCAGATTATCAAACCAAATAGCTAACCTAGAAGCACAACATAAGAAGTCACTAGCGATCTCTGTCGAGGAAGAACTGATAAAATGCAGCTCTTCCCTGAAACTAATTTTAGACATCAAGGTAAAGAAATCCCTCTTTTTCCGGAAAAATATCTTTTACGAACAGGGAGACAAAAGTGGGAAACTCCTCGCAAAAGCCCTTAGGGATACAAAATCAGCAAACCATGTGCATGCCATAGGTGACAAAGGAGGCACTCTAAGACATGAACCTGAAAAAATAGCAGAGCTTTTTCAGAAATTCTATGACAAACTATATAACCTACCAGATCAACACAAACCCCCCTATATCAAGAACTCGAAAGCAGACACTATATCTGAGTTCCTAAAAGATAGTGGACTCCCCTCATTCACCCGTAACGACATCTCCAACCTAAACGTACCCATAAATGTAACGGAACTAATAGATGCCATTAAAGACTTAAAAGCAGGGAAGAGCCCAGGCCCAGATGGCTTCACTTCCCAATACTACAAAACTTTTACAAACTTATTATGTACACCCCTACTTTCTACCTTCAATTATTTAGCAAAACACAAAAACACCTCCAACTCATTTCTCCTGGCACACATCGCCGTTGTTCCCAAACCCGACAAAGACCATACTGACTGTGCTAACTTTAGACCCATATCACTCTTAAATGTCGATCTGAAACTCCTAGCCAAAATCCTAGCAAATAGGCTGAAACCCCTGCTTAACAAAATTATAGGCCCCGAACAAGTAGGCTTCATGCCAGGTAGGGAAGCCCGTGACAACATTACAAAAGCACTAAACCTAATTCACTTTGCCAAAAAATCCAAATGTGAGGGGATGCTTCTTTCTACCGATGCCGAAAAGGCTTTCAATAGAATCTCATGGGACTATATGTTTGAAGCCTGCTCGCACATAGGACTGGAGGGAAACATGATGTCTTGGATTTCAGCCTTATACCAGAATCCCCAAGCTAGAGTCAAAGTCAACAACATACTCTCAGACCCTATAAACATAAGGAATGGAACTCGCCAGGGATGCCCCCTCTCCCCTATACTTTTTATCATCTCCTTGGAACCATTAATCAGAACTATCAATCTTTCCAAAGATGTGGGAGGGTTTGTGGTAAAGGACAGAGAATACAAAGTAGCCGCGTATGCAGATGACCTGCTGTTCTTCCTCACACGCCCTCACACATCCATCCCCAATCTACAAAAAATCTTCGACACTTTTAGTTTTATCTCGCACTTTAAAATTAATCAATCCAAATCGGAGGCACTAAACCTCACCCTATCCTCTGACCCTCTTGACCAAGTGAAGTCAAATTACTCGTTCAGATGGGTCCCTACGACACTTAAATACTTAGGTATTCACCTGACTGATTCCATAGACTCACTATTCCACGCTAACTACACTACACTTCTGAAATCTATCTCGGACGACCTTAACAAATAGACCCCAAAACTTTCTCATGGTTCGGCAGAGCCTCAATTTTAAAAATGACCGTACTCCCCAGACTTCTCTACATATTTAATGCTCTCCCTATATGTGTTCCAGATACTTTCTTTACTAGGCTTAGTAGGTTACAGAGGCGCTTCTTATGGGCAGACAAGAACCCCAGAATCAATTTCAGACAACTAACCCTACCCAAAAGAGAAGGTGGTATAGGGCTTCCAGACTACAGAAAATACCATCAGGCATCCCACATAACCAGAATTATAGACTGGCACTGTCACCTTAAGGAAAAAGACTGGGTCCAACTAGAACAGCAACTAGCCCCAAACCAAACCAGATTCTATCCATGGACATTACACTCAAAGGACACTAAGGCAATATAACACCCCTTGGCAGCTACCACCCTCGCAACCTGGCACAAACTTGCAGGAAAACATGGTCTTGCCTCTATTCCCGGCCCTCTCACCCCAATGTTCAACAACCCGGACTTCTACCCAGGTCTTAACAGAAAGGAGGCCCCTAACCTCTTGGCCACGCACTGTCTGATCGGCCCCACAATCAAAACATACGAGACACTACTAAAAGAGCAGGATAAACCACTCCCTGGCTTTTGGTTTTACCTCCAGCTAAGAGATTTCCTGGTAAACACCAAATTTCGCCCCGCATTCTACAAACCTCTGACAAACCTTGAAAAAGTTTGCCTCAAAGGAACACAGGTATCCCATACTACCTCTCTAGCTTACTCCTGGCTAATCCAGCCACTACCCAATGAAATCAATAAACACAAAATAAGATGGGAGGGTGACCTGGGTATACAGATAGAAGATGCACATTGGCAAAAAGCATGCATTATGGCGCACAAATGCTCCCTGAGCACTAAATACCAGGAAATTTTGTATAAGATTCTCACCCAATGGTACATCACTCCTCAAAAGGCTAAAAAATGGTTCCAAACAGCATCTGATACGTGCTAGAGATGTGAGGGAGATGTTGGCACCTTCTTACACATCTGGTGGGAATGTCCACGAATTCTTGACTATTGGAAGGGGGTGATTGAGTGGATCAGGCACATCACAGAGACCTCTCTAACTCTTGACGTGGCAGCTTGCCTGCTCCACATTAATCACATGCCGATCAGTAAATACAAGAAAACCCTCACCAGACACCTATTAAATGCAGCCAAAACCCTCATTCCCCTACACTGGAAAACCAAACACACCCCGACAGTCAAGGACTGGCTAAACAGGGTTGCATTCATATATAAAATGGAAGAAATACTAGCAATGAAAAAAGAAAACAGTGACAGTTTTAATGCCCTTTGGCAACCTTTAATGCCCTTTGGCAACCATGGTTTTTGTTCACATTTTCTGCTGAATTTCAAGCACTAAGCCTATGACGAGCTAAGGCTCTCTAATCTTCAAATGCTCTATATTCTGTATAATGTTGATGTATAACTAGTTCATTATAGCTCCTTATGGAAACGTACGACACACTCCGTGTTTGGTCTTGATCTTCCCTTTTCCCATCCCTGCCCCCTCACTCATCTCCTCTCCACCCTTCCCCGTCCCTCCCCTTCATTCTTTACCCCAAGCTCCTTCCTCTCACCTGACCTTCCTGGTCTCTCCTCTTTCCCCATCTCCTCTCCTTTTCATAGCTACTATTTCAGTAACTTGACTTCACACCCTGATCTCTAGTAAGTAATCCCTACTTACGATACTAAATGTACTACTCTATGACATTGATAATACCCTCTATCACTCTGTATAAAACTTATATATGCATTGTACTGTAAAAAAAATGGCATCTGTATGCTTTGTTTAATCCTTCAATAAATATCCTGATTGAGAAAAAAAAATATAAGGGATTGGGCAGAAATATGGCAGCTGGTGCTCTGGACTGATGAGTGAAAATGTTAAATATTTGGCTGTAGCAGAAGGCAGTTTGTCGGGGGAAGGGCTGAAAAGCAGTACAATAATGAGTGTCTGCAGGCAACTGTGAAGCCTGGTGGAGGTTCTTGCCAAGTTTGTGGCTGCATTTCTGAAAGTTGATTTGGAGATTTGGTCAGTATCAATGGTGTCTTCAATGCTGAGAAATACAAGCAGATACTTATCAATCATGCAATACCTTCAGGGAGGCATGTCATTGTCCCCAAATGTATTCTGCAGAAGGATAATGACCATAAAATACACAACCAATGTCATTAAGGACTATCTTCAGAGTAAAGAAGAAGTAGTCCTGGGAGTGATGATCCCCACAGAGCCCTTATATTAAGATCATGAAGTCTGTCTGAGATTACATGAAGAGACAGAAGGATTTTAGGCAGCCTACATCCACATGAGATCTGTGATTAGTTCTCCAAGATGTTTGGAACAATTTACTTGCCAAGTTCCTTCAAAAACTGTGTGCAAGTCTACCTAGAAGGACTGAAGCTGTTTTGAGGGGTAAGGGTGGTCACACAGCATTTTTTCACACCTGCCTAAAACTTTTGTAAATGACTATATAATTTAAGCCTGTTTTTACAAAGACCTAGGAATCAAACACAAATGTTTGCAGGCACTTTAGGGCTGATTTGGAAATTCCTACAGCAGGTCAGATTATTGTCCATTTATTCTAAAAGCAACTTGATGTACATAATTGTAATGGCACCCCAAATGGGACAGGGGTTAAAGCCGTTTAGGATATTCCATTCCCGAACACAAGGCAGCTACCGACACTCCACAATCCGGCAAACAAGACCCAAAATAATAATTCTTCCTAATAACGAGATACAGTTGTTAGGTTTCCAGCAGGTCTGACAATATTTATTGAGAAAGCAGGCTCTTATATACACAAAAGGAATACTGCAGTAACCAAATAGACAATGACCCAACTCCACCCACAACATCACACAATGGTTCCTAACGAGCCCCCCCCCCATACACATCATCCTTAATACATCTTTTAGCAGACATCCTGACCTAATTTACATGAGCTAATTAACTACAGCTGATGACTCAGACGCCTGACCTTTAGGAAGTCTGTTAACTTGCAATACACATTATCACAGTAGCAGACTTAATTACCACAATAGACAATAGAATGCAATCACACAGCAAGCTTTATAGTACACTACAGCCAACACACAACATATATACAATATATACAATGTATACCGCATTAAATGTGACTAGCACCTACCATAGTAGGGTTCTCATTCACCCTGTGCCCCTATTAGAGACACAGGGTGATCTACACATAAGAGGCATCGGGGAAGCTGAAACAGGAGTATCTCATACTTTCTAAGAGCTTCTGGGTCCCACAGGCCCTTCCGTTACAATAATTAATACAAATAAAGTTATGTTTTGACTTTGTCAAAAATATATTTTCGGTAATTTCTCTCTGGTTTAATGATAATAATGTAACATTTAGGAAAAAATATACAGCCTAACAATCCAGCACTGGAGGCCAGTATGGCGAATATCTCCACAGCCACCATGTATTTCCCTCTGGTGCTCAGATAAGCCGGGATCATGGCAATCCAGACACTGCAGAACACCAGCATGCTGAAGGTGATGTACTTGGCTTCATTAAAACTGTCCGGTAATGTCCTGGCTAAAAAAGCAATAATGAAACTCACAGCTGCCAGAAGCCCCGTATAACCCAACATAGAGTAGAAGCCGATAACTGACCCTTCATTACACTGAATGATGATCTTCCCAGGATAGGAGTGCATGTCATACTCTTGGTAGGGAGGAGACACTGACAGCCAAATAACACAGATCAAAACTTGGACAGAGGAGCCAATTATGACAACAGAATTAGAAGTCTTCTCTCCCACCCACTTCTTCCAGTAGCTGCCGGGTTTAGAGGCTCTGAAGGCAATGCAGACTATGATAGTCTTGGCCAGAACAGAAGAGACAGCAATGGAGAAGAAGATCCCAAATGATATTTGTCTCAGCATGCAGGTTATATCCACAGGACGTCCGAGGAAGAAGAAGACACAGAGGAAGCTCAGCAAGATGGAGGTCAGGAGGATGAAGCTCACCGTCCGGTTATTGGCTTTCACAATTGGAGTGTCCCGGAGTAGAATAAATAAAGTCAATATATAGACAGTTACAGCGGAACATAATATAGATATAACATAATAAGCTAGAGCTATGATATTTGTCTCGTAGGAGAGATAGTCATATCCTTTGGGAATACAGTTTCTCCCATCTGGCAACTGGTCATCAGGACATTTGTAGCACGTCTCACTGTCTGTGGAAGATTTTTTTTTTAGAAATTACACAATTATTAACTGATTAAAAGATAATAATATGATATACACAGGTTGGCCATATGATTTAGATCAGTGTTTCTCAAATCCAGTCCTCAAGGCACCCCAACATGTCATGTTTTCAGGATTTCCCTCAGATGAAATGGCTGTGGTAAAACAGGCAGGGAAACTGATCAAATCACCTGTGCAAAATAATGGAAAGCCTGAAAATCTGACCTGTTGGGGCCGCCTTGAGGACTGGAGTTGAAAAAACCCTGATTTAGATCACTGACAGGTAGGGTTCCACTGATGCCACTTTTTTAAGACCAAGTACAAGTACCGATACTTTTTTCAAGTACTCGCCGATACCGATTACAGATACGTTTTTTATGTCATGTGACAGTGGCACTAATATGCAGCACTAATGGGCACTAATAGGTGGCACTGATGGGCACTGACGAGGCGTGGACTGTGTCAGTCGTTTTTTTTTTTTTTTTCCACAAAAGATTTTATTGAAGCATAAAAAATAGTACAGGCATAAATGTTTGTCAAAATAAACATGTTGCAGGTAACATTTTGACAGGTATCAATGACAAACTGAAACCATATGGTGAAAATAGACAGAGTGTACCTTTCAGGGTAAGCTTCCCGGCAACGGGCCTGGAATTGGGGTGTTCTGAGAAAAAGAGATGAAAAAAAGGGGGGAAGGGGGGTGGGGGGTAGAGGCGGACAGAAAAGGGGGAAGGAGGGAAGGAGGCCACTCCTCCATCACGGGACTGTAAAGAATTATCGGTCTGGGTGGTAAGGGTGAGGTCTGTGGTCTGTTCAGGAATCCCATGGTGCAGTGAGTTCAGGGGGAAAGTAAGATTTGTAGCATTCAGTAGATTTGAAGTGGGTCCAGCAGGCCCATGTCAGTGTGTATTTCTGTAAACGCTCCTGAGAAGTGTAGATAAGTTCCTCCAGTTCTGCAATTCTGGCCACTCTAGCTAGCCATTCTCTAGTGGTAGGAGCCTCCGGGGAGCGCCAATGGTTTGGAATACAGAGCCTGGCTGCATTTACCATGTGCATGGCCAAAAATCTGTGATATACGCGCTTGGGAAGGGTTGAATGATGTAGGAGGTACTGTGCTGGGTTGTAGTCGAGTTCATAGGTTGTTACCTTTTTAATGATGGAGTGTACTTCCGCCCAAAAAGGTTGTATGGATCCACATTCCCACCAGATGTGTATCATGGATCCCACATCGGAATCACATCTCCAGCAGGTGTTACGGATTGTAGGCGAAAATTTATGTAGGCGTGAGGGGGTCCTATACCATTTGGTTATAATTTTGTATCCGTTTTCTTGGATCGCGACGTTTAGTGAACCCTTATGGGCGATTGTGTATATGTTTTCCCAGTCTTTATCAGTGAGCTCTGAATCTACGTCCTTCTCCCAGGATTCATGAAGGCGTATGGAGGACGATGGGAAGGAGTCATCCTGGAGGAGGGCGTAAATGAAAGATATGAGATGTCTTTGTGGGGCCGGGCGGAGGCAAAGAGATTCAAACGGGGTAAGCGACCTTGACCAGGTCGCATTTGTGGCCTTGGATGCAAGATAGTGTCTCATTTGTCTAAATGGCCAGAAAGGAATATTCTGTGTGCGTGATTCGGCTGCCAGGTCATCGCTTGGACGTGGGTTTCCCCCCTTAAATAAGTGTTTTGCTAGAATGTCCGGGTATGGCCATTCCTTGTGCAAAAAAGTGGGGTCTCCCGGAGGGAAGTCCGGGTTCCCCCTTAGTGACGTCAGCGGGCCCAGATGTGAGGAGAGTTTATGCAGGGATATAGCTCTATTAAATGCCGCCAAGGTAGGGTATATAAGGGGGTGTGTTTTGAGTGATTGGGGCCATAGATGAGGAGGGAGCCATGGGAGTATGTGCGTAGGTGTGTAGGTAAAGAGCCTTTCCAATGAGACCCATGCCTTCCTCAGGTGGTGGATCTTCCAGTCTGCGACCCTAGTCAGGTGACATGCTAGATACTATTTGTGAAGGTCTGGTAGGCCAATTCCACCACGGTTTTTGGGTAGGGTGAGCCGTGAGTATTTTATGCGGGGAGGTTTGTTTCTCCATAAGAAAAGAGAGCAAGCTTTCCTATATGACGCAAAGAAGGAGGTGGGAAGGTGAATTGGAATTGACTGTATCAAATACAACAGACGGGGAAGGATCACCATCTTGATTAGGGCCGCCCGGCCAAACCAGGAAATGTTCAAATTGGCCCAGTCTTTCAGGTCACTCTGAACCCTCGTAAGTGCTTTCAGAAAGTTCAGGTTGAAAAGTTCCGTCATGTTCCTGGTTATCTGAATGCCAAGATATGTTATAGCCGTTTCCTTCCACTGAAATGGGAAAGAATCCTGGCAGTGCAACACTTCCTGGTGGGGCAGCGAGACGTTCAAGGCGTGAGATTTCGAGTAATTTATCTTTAAGTTGGAGATTTCTCCAAACTGGCCTATGTCCTTTAGTAAATTTGGTAAGGAAATTCTGGGGGTTTGTAGGGAGAGTAGGATGTCGTCCGTAAAGGCAGCGACTTTAAATTCCTCTCCTGCTATGGTGACTCTTTTGATGTCGGGATTATTACGTAATCTGTTTAAAAGGGGTTCTAATGACAAAACAAAAATTAGCGGGGATAGGGGGCATCCCTGGCGAGTTCCGTTGCTGATGGAGAAGGCGTTTGACAGGAAGCCGTTAGTCTTTACCCTGGCCGATGGATTGGAATATAGGGCGTTAATGCACGTAGCCATGCGGGGCATCAGCCCGATTCTTTTTAGGACTTCTCGCATGTAATCCCAGGCCACCCTGTCAAACGCCTTCCCTGCATCAAGGGATAGAAAGAAGCCTTTGGAGTTCGACGTTTGTAGCCAGTGTTGTATGTTCAGGGCGCGTATGGAGTTGTCCCTGGCTTCTCTGCCCGGTACAAACCCCACCTGATCTAATGTGACCAATCCAGGGATGAGGGGGAGTAGTCGATTGGCTAGAATTTTGGCGTAGAGTTTAATGTCCACGTTGAGGAGGGATATGGGCCTGTAATTTGAGGCTAGCAGGGGGTCTTTGCCCTCCTTAGGTATGACCGTTATATGGGCTTCTAAAAGCCTGCCCGTTTGGGTATGTGGGTCTGCCAGGGAGTTAAACATTTTGAGCATTTCAGGGGTCAGGGTATCCTGGAACGTCTTGTAATATATGAGGGATAGGCCATCTGGGCCTGGGCTTTTCCCTACTTTCATTTGCTTTATGGCCAGGAACAGCTCTTCTTTAGAAAGGGGGGACTCCAGGGCCTCAGCTTGTTGGGTGGAGATGGGTTTGGGACAGTATTCGGCTAGATATTCTTGTATTCGGGAGGCCCGAGCAGAGGCAGCAGTGCCTCCTGGACTCGTTTGAGGTAAGTTGTACAGGTTAGAGTAAAAACTCTCAAAGTGGCTTGCTATCTCCTCATTTTTTGAGAGGAGGGTGCCCTGCTTGTCCCGAATTTGATGGATTATAGAGGAAAGCCTGGCTGCCTGTATTGTGCGTGCTAGCATTCTGCCGCTTTTGTTCCCGTGCTCATAGAACACTTTTTGTTGCAAAATATAGCGTCGTCTCGTTCGTTTCCCGAGTTCATCTAAGAGTGCGGACCTAGCCTGCACTAAATCTTGCAGTACTGTGTGTGAGGTTGATAGTTTGTGCGCTGCTTCTAGCCTGTTGATGGTTTTAATAAGTGTCTTGATAAGTTCCTGGTGTCGTTTTTTGGCTACTGTTGCTAGGGCTATGAGCTTCCCCCTTAAAACACATTTATGTGCTTCCCAGAGTGTGACCGGTGTGATGTCCGGGGTTGTGTTTTCCTGGAAATATGTCTGAATGTGAGACTTGATCTGGGCAATTGTTACAGGATCTTTCAGTAGTGAAGGGTTTAGGCACCACGTTTTCGTGGAGTTGTTTACTTCAGGAAAGGAAAGTGTTACGGTGACAGGGTGATGGTCGGATAAGAACATTGGTTCAATAGTGGCTTGGGATAAGAATGATAGATCTGATTGGGAAAGAAAGAAATAATCAATTCTTGAGTATTTTTGATGTGGAGCCGAGAAGAATGTGTAATCTTTAGTGTTTGGGAAAAGGGTGCGCCAGGTATCATGGAGTGTCAGGTTCTGGATTTGTAGTTTGATTTGGC
Source organism: Rana temporaria (assembly GCF_905171775.1). Taxonomy (NCBI): domain Eukaryota; kingdom Metazoa; phylum Chordata; class Amphibia; order Anura; family Ranidae; genus Rana; species Rana temporaria. Next base: position 18,272,425 of record NC_053489.1, on the reverse strand, counting down.
GTAGGGCTCGGAAGGGGAGCGTGGAGGGAACCAGTGGAGGAGTCTAGAACGGGGTTCATCGGAGTGTTGAAATCCCCACCTAGAATCAACAGTCCTTCTTGAAAGGTGGAGAGAAGGTCGCCCACTTTCCTGAAAAATGTAACTTGGTGTTCGTTTGGGCTATAGATGTTGGCAATAGTAATTGGTTTAGATGCAAACCTACCCTTGAGGAAGACATAGTCGTTTTTTATTTTTATTTTATTTTTTATTTTATTTTTATTTTATTTTTATTTTATTATTTTTTGGAATTAATATATTTTTTATATTGTTTACAATGCTTTCCTTTTTGGGATGGGGAGGGCAGTGAATAGTGTCAGTGTTTTTTTTTTTTTTACAATTTAACTTTTAAATATTGGAGGGGTGGCTTTGGTGAGATATCAGGGGTCTAAGATCCCTGACATCTCCTCTTTGAGACAGGGAAAGGGATTGAGGACACAGATTCCCCAGTCCCTTTCTCTGCAGCCTCCTCTCTATTCATAAACCAAAGCATCATAAACACAGATTATGTTATGAAGTGATTGGTGACTCTGTTCATTCAGAAAAGTAAGATACTGGTAAGAACTGGTAAATTACATATACCGTATACTGGCTAATTTCTCTGCTCTCCATCCTGACAGATCTGGGACAGGGGGGACCAAAGGAGGATGCAGAGGGGGACCGGAGGAGAGGGGGACAAGAGGAGGGCACAAAGGACCCAGGGAGCCAGAGGAGGACACAGAGGACAGTGATCAGTGTGGTGGTGGGAAAGATACAAACACTGATCTCCCTGAATAGCTTTTAATAAAGAAGCTGAAAGCTGCATAAGGGAGAGAAGGAGAAGCGGCTGTCAGGTGCTTTATTAAAATCTATACAGGGGGATTGGTCCTTGTATCTTTCCCACCACCGCACCAATCATCTGTAAGGCTGCCTGGGTATCGGATTAAGCATTACAGCATTTGCAAATGATCAGTATCAGCACTGATACCGATACTAGTATCAATATCGGTGCAACCCTACCGACAGGTTACATGAATAACATTGATTATGTGGTTACAATGGCATCTGAAAGTCAGTGGGATGTATTAGACATCAAGTAGACATGTTGTTCATGAAGTTGATGTGCTAAAAGCAGAAAACAAATTGCATTGTAGTTTGTTGTGTATGGGGCTGGGTAGCCACAGACCAATCAAGGTGTCCATGCTGACCCATGGCCACAGTCAAAGACCTGGAGCACAGAGCAATGGAAGAAGGTGGCCTGGCCTGATGAATCAGCTTTTGCTCTAGATCATGTGGATGGACGGATGTGTGTGCATCACTTACCAAGAGATGCAGTATGGCAAAAAGACAAGCCGGAAGAGGCAGTGTGAAGTTTTTTGGCAATGTTCTTCTGGGAAACCTGCATCCTGACATTCATGTAGAAGTTATTTAAATTGTGCCACCTACTGTACCTACACTTTGTTATGACCAAGAACACCCCTTCCTGAAAATGTTATTTCCTGAAGTCACTCGGCCGGATTCAGAAAGATGAGCACATCTTTCTTCCAGCGCAACATATCTCCGATGAGTTACACCGCTGTAACTTTGGGCGCAAGTTCTGTATTCAGAAAGAACTTGCGCTCCTAGTTACGGCGGCGTAACGTATGTGTTGCGGCGTAAGGCCGCCTAATTCAAATGGGGATGTTGGGGGCGTGTTTTATTTAAATTTTACTTGACCCCGCGTTTTTGAAGTTTTTTTTGAACGGCGCATGCGCCGTCCGTAAAATATCCCAGTGTGCATTGCTCCAAATTACGCCGCAAGGACGTATTGGATTCGACGTGAACGTAAATGACGTAAAGCCGTATTCACGAACGACTTACGCAAACAACGAAAAATTTTCAAAACTCGGCGCGGGAACGACAGCCATACTTAACATTAGCTACACCTCATATAGCAGGGGTAACTATACGCCGAAAAAAGGCTAACATAAACGACGTAAAAAAATGCGCCGGCGGGACGTACATTTCTGAATTGGCGTATCTAGCTCATTTGCATATTCCTCGCGTAACTATACGGAAGCGCCACCTAGCGGCCAGCGTGATTATGCAGCCTAAGATACGACGATGTAAGACACTTACACCAGTCGGATCTTAGGGATATCTATGCGTAACTGATTCTCTGAATCAGATACGACCGACCACACTCAGAGATACGACGGCGTATCAGGAGATACGCCGTTGTATCTCGTTTCTGAATCCGGCCCAGTGGCTTCTTTCAGCAGGATAATGTGCTCTACCACACTGCAAAAATGGTTCAAGCATGGTTTGAGGAACAACAACGGTGGATCAGGGGTGGAATGCCAGATTCCTGCAGACAAGTCCTATACTGTAGCTTTCAGCTCATACCTGCATACAACCTGTAGAGCTTGTGAATAAACTATGATGCCTTGTACATGTAGCGGGGTCATCCTGTCAGAGTCTAACGACAGGCATGAATCCCCGCTGGAACTTTATTCACGTTTGTAAATATGTAAAATACCTTTAAGAAGTTATGCATTGTGGGACTGCAAGTAGCGGGAGATATGGACTCCATTGACTCTTAGGAGAAACAGACTATATTTCCCACAATGCCCTGTGTTATTGGAATATGTGACACCTCCGCACTGACTTATGGGGGAGGCTACTTAAGGTAAGAGAGGGGCTGATCTTTCTCTATCTCGGGACCTGCTTCTTTTCCTCTGCGGAGCTGTGGAAGACAGCACCGCCTTACTGCTAGGCCTAAGCCTGGGCCTAACTTTCTCTCTCCGGAGAGACCAGCCATCCAGAAGGAAGCAAGATCACCATACCCAGCTCGTGTTCCAGGAGACTGGAAAGGCCACCCAGCTGACGTCTGAAACTGTGGGGAACCTGATGCCGGAGACCTTTTGCTGTGGAGTAGTGATCTACCAATCCTTTTGAGAAGAATTCAGGCGGATGGGGCCTGTCGGGTGAGAGAGCACATGCTCAACTTCAACCTCTCCCTTTAGACAGACACTCTAGTGCCACCCTACAGACCAGAGCCACGTGTTGGGCCTCTAGCTGAAACTTAGAGGCCCCCTATAATTTGATAGTGTTATACGCTAACGAGCGATCAGTTTCACCAACGTTTGTTGTTCAGGATACTTTGTTTGACTAGCTTCCACTTATTGTTTACCAGTTGCGGATTATAAATCTAATGTGCACCAACTGGCCGCAACGTAGACTTTAGTCTCGAGATGTTTTCTTTAGCTGTTCTGCAGAACTGCCACTAGAGGGAGCTCGCGAGCATAGACTGCCTACCTTAGTTTAATTGAATGGTACCATTCTTTAGTTTAAATCTCTTCCTTAATATTATTTGCTGATTCCCCCAAGGGCCCTTGCAGAATCATAGTGTGTCATTGCATAATAGTGTCTACTCGTGATTTTAACTTATGTTTGCTTTCTTTAAGTTCACATAAAGTAAACTCATTATTTTTGATTTAAATATATTTGCTGTGTGAAGTGTATTTTTCTCGTCTGGAGGGACTATCCATCAGAGCAGGTAATACTGTTGTTATATTGTCATTGCATGCCACTTGCCTGCTATTGTGACCCCAGCCAAGCAGAGGTCATAATACACTCACTGAACTTCTGATGTGTCAAGGGAGGGTTCGAGCCAGTTGAATAGGGGGAAGGTCAAAAGAGAGTAGATCCCAAATCAACCAGCGGCTCCTGAGGGGGTAGCGCTACATACACATGACAGGTTTTTTACAACAAGAAAACTGCCATTTTTTATATTGGTCATGAAAACCGGTCGTGTGTCTGCTCCCTAGCAGTTTTCTCGACAAAGAAACCAGCTCTCTTTTTTCTCATTGTTTTTCCCTCGTTGCGAAAAACAGTCGTGTGTATGCTTTTCCGAGGGAAAAAAAAACATGCATGCATATAGTCCCGTCGTACGTGTTGTACATCACGCGCTTTGGTCGGACTTTTTTTGCATGAACGTGTGTATATGCAAGTCAGGCTGGAGAGGAATCACGTCGGGAAAAACGTCATGTGTACGAGGCATCAGGCTCATCAGGGACCTTGCACTTCATTCAGAACTACAAGCTATCAGCTGCAGAGGTTACTTGTAGTTCAAGTCATTCACAGGAAACTGTGAATGAATGATGCGGCTGTGTGGGTTACCTGTTTTATTGGAGAATTCCCCATCGGAACATGCCACACAGCGATAGCAACAAGCATGGATTCCTCCAGTTGGACTTTTCCTGTATCCTGGAAGACATGGATCATTGCAACGAGCCTTGGGAAACTAAAAGAAAAATATTTTTTTAGGCAGGAACCGGCAAGTCCTTCAGAGAATGTGCAGAAATAAGTGTATGCACTAAAACAACACAGTACAGTGCCTTGAAAAAGTATTCACACCCCTTGCAATGTTTTGTCATGTTACAACTAAAAACGTAAATGTATTTTTTGGGATTTTATGTGATAGACCAGTGATGGCGAACCTTGGCACTGCAGATGTTTTGGTACTAGATTTCCCATGATGCTCATGCACTCTGCAGTGTAGTTCAGCATCATGGGAAATGTAGTTCCAAAAAATCTGGGATGCCAAGTTTCGCCATCACTGTGATAGACCAACACAAAGTGACATATAATTGTCAAGTGGAAGGAAAATGATAAATATTTTTTATGTTTTTTCAGAAATAAATATGTGAAAAGTGTGGTGTGCATTTGTATTTGACCCCCTTTACTCTGATACCCCTAACTAAAATCTAGTGGAAATAATTGCCTTCAGAAGTCAACCCAAATGGTAAATAGAGTTCACTTGTGTGTCATTTAATCTCAGTATAAATACAGCTGTTCTTTGAACAAAGCCAAGGAACACACCAGACAGGTCAGGGATAATATTGCAGAGCCAAATACAGGGCAAACTTAGAAGAAAACCTGTTATGCCTCATACGCACTGCCGGACTTCCAGAGAAAAAAAGTCAGACTGGCTTTTTTTCCTCGGGTAGTCCGGCCGTATGTAGCCTCCATCTGACTTTTTTTGTCGGAAGTACGGCGGATCTTAGATCGAGAACATGTTCTCTTTTTGTCCGTCGGACTTCCAACGGGGTCACGGCAGACTTTTGCACGGTCAAACGTACGACTGTGTGTACGAGGCATGAGAGTCTGCAAAACACTGGAGAATGAGGCAGAGGTTCACCTTCAAGCAGGACAACGACCCTAAACATACAGCCAAAGCTACAATGGAATGGTTTAGATCAAAGTATATTCATGTGTTAGAATGGCCCATTCACTGTCCAGACCTAAATCACATTGAGAATCTGTGGCAAGACTTGAAAATTGCTGATCACAGACGCTCTCCATCCAATCTGACAGAGCTTGAGGTATTTTGCAAATAAGATTGGACAAAATGTCCCTCTCTAGATGTACAAAGCTGGTAGAGACATCCCCAAAAAGACTTGCAGCTGTAATTGCAGTGAAAGGTGGTTCTACAAAGTATTAACTCAGAGGGGCGCTATACAAATGTCCCCCACACTTTTCACATGTTTATTTGTAAAAAATAAATAACCATTTATAATTGTCCTTCCACTTCACAGTTATGTGCCACTTTGTGTTGGTCTATCACATAAAATCCCAATAAAATACATTTATGGTCCTTACCCTCTGACCGAGAGAGATGTGGATCACATAAACACGTGACAAGACTTACAACATAAATAGACCTGAAGTGTGCCTTGGTGGTCTGGTCAGTATGCCAAGAAAAGGGAGCATACCCAAGGTAAGTAATGGGTAGTTAATTGAAGAAGGATATGCTGAGAAGTGCCCTGAAAAGGGGAAGGGTGGGAGGATGTCGAATGCGATTGAATGAGCAGACTCACAAACATGAGGTGAGCTGGGAAGAGTCGGCCCAGTGATGTGTAGTACCGCACACTGAACCGACAAAGAGCATGTGTGAGTGGGCTGCTTAAATACCCTCCGGGCTCCTCCCATAAACTCAGGCCACCATACTGGCCTTCTTATTTATGTTTTTGGTTGGTAAGGTGGATGAGTCTTGCAGCAGCATTACTGATGGATTGAAGGGGGGATAGTCTATGTCATAGGTCTTCAAACTATGGCCCTCCAGTTGTTCAAGAACTACAATTCCCATCATGCCTAGTCATGTCTGTGAATGTCAGAGTTTTACAATGCCTCATGGGATTTTTAGCTCCGCAACAGTTGGAGGGCCATAATTTGAGGATCCCTGGTCTATGTAAAGGTAAGCCAATGAGGAGGGAGTTGCAGTAGTTCAGGTGAGAGATGACTGGGGAGTGAATTAGAAGCTTGGTGGTGTCCATAACTGTCACAGAAAAATACAAAAAAAATCCCCCTAATAGCGCTACCACATGATACAGTGACACACAGTGTTCTGTGACAAAAAGTACAAGAAACCTTCAGTGCAGCGGTCAACCACTTGGAGAATGAGCAAAGGAACAAACAAACAAAAGATGCAGCGCGCAGTGGTTAGTTGAAGTCACTTTATAGTCTAAATGTATATAAATGAACGAAAAAATAATAAACAAAGACTGGTATAAAATACAGCAATAAATGACATGGATATGAATAAAATTAGATAAAATCTGATAACAGTCCACAGTGCATCCACAGAAGTAGTCTAGTGATGGTATGGTTAAAACCAAAGTCACGCTGTAAAGGAATGGCTGAATGCAGTTCCAACCAGTGGGCACATTGTAATGAAGGGAATTGTACAATACCTCCACAGTAGGCTCTCACAAATCCATACAGGGAAGCAGTAAAAACAATCTGCAGATGGAATGGGTAATACAGGAGAAGCACTTCCACGCTGGAACAGTCAGTACCGCCGTGGTATAGCGTGGTTTGGATGTAAGGGAGGTGTGGAGAAGACCAGATGACTGTGAAGGGCCAATGGGAGTGGGATCCTCCTCACAGCCGCGACGTAGAGTGGCAGGGAAGCCTGGACACGGCACAGCTGAGAAGGTGACGCAGCCGCGTCAGTCAGGGCGATGAAGGGTGGGATGCCCACAGCGTCACATAGAGGGAGGGAGAAAGCGGTGTCCGGACGCCGTCCTCCTACGATCATGTGACACCAGAGGCCAATCAGGAGTACAGATCCCAAGCAATGTGGAGGCATACACAAGCATCACTATGGGAGATGCCAGGACGTCAGTATGTAGGAAAGGCTACTAAAAACTTCTGTGGGCATCATGATGTCCTCTGATGCCCACAGAAGTTTTTAGTAGCTGCAATAGGTGTGAAGAAATCAACTGTGGGAGTAATAATTAGAAAATGGAAGACATACAAGACCACTGATAATCTCCCTCGATCTGGGGCTCCACGCAAGATCTCACCCCGTGGGGTCAAAATGATCACAAGAACGGTGAGAACAAATCCCAGAACCACGTGGGGGGACCTAGCGAATGACCTGCAGAGAGCTGGGACCAACGTAACAAAGGCTACCATCAGTAACACACTATGCCGCCAGGGACTGAGATCCTGCAGTGCCAGATGTGTCCCCCTGCTTAAGCCAGTACATGTCCGGCCCCGTCTGAGGTTTGCTAGAGAGCATTTGGATGATCTAGAAGAGGATTGGGAGAATGTCATATGGTCAGATGAAACCAAAGTACAGCTGTTTGGTAGAAACACAACTCGTCATGTTTGAGGGAGAGAGAATGCTTAGTTGCAACCAAAGAACACTATACCTACTGTGAAGCATGGGGGTGGCAACATCATGCTTAGAGGCTGTTTCTCTGCAAAGGGAACAGGACGACTGATCCGTGGACATGAAAGGATGAATGGTGCCATGTAACGTGAGATTTTGAGTGCAAACCTCCTCCCATCAGCAAGGGCATTGAAGATGAAACGTGGCTGGGTCTTTCAGCATGACAATGATCCCAAACACACCACCGGGGCAACAAAGGAGTGTCTTCGTAAGAAGCATTTCAAGGTCCTGGAGTGGCCTAGCCAGTCTCCAGATCTCAAATCCATAGAAAATCTTTGGAGGGAGTTGAAGGTCCGTGTTGCCCAACGACAGCCCCAAAACATCACTGCTCTAGAGGAGATCTGGATGGAGGAATTTGCCAACATACCAGCAACCTTGTGAAGACTTACAGAAAGCGTTTGACCTCTGTCATTGCCAACAAAGGATATATAACAAAGTATTGAGATGAACTTTTGATAATGATCAAATACTTATTTTCCACCATAATTTGCAAATAAATTCTTTCCAAATCAGACAATGTGATTGTCTGAAATTGTTTCCATATTTTGTCTCTCATAGTTGAGGTATACCTATGATGACAATTACAGGCCTCTCTCATCTTTTTAAGTGGGAGAACTTGCACAATTGGTGGCTGACTAAATACTAAATAATTCTTTTGCCCCACTGTATATTATTCTGTTGTTTTCTATACTATTCTAATCTATTCTTTTCCATACTATTCAAATTGGAATTGATTTTATTTGAATCTTGGGAAATGGCTATATTCTTTCTATTCTATTTTATTGTTTTTTGTTTTAATACATTTTTTTTATATTCTATTATTTTCTTGTGTATTCATATTCAAATTTATTCTATTTGACATTTTTAATTTCAGAAGATGGTTATATTCTTTTTTATATGTTGTTCTATTCTATCTGTTGCTATTATATTCCACTCTATTCGGTTCTTTTATTTTCTACTCTATTTTGTTCTGTTTTCCTCTATTATATTATATTCTTTTATTTTCAGTTATATTATTTTCTAGTCTATTATTTTTTTCTATTATATTCCTTTAATTTCTATCCTATTTTATTCTTTTTGGAAATTGGAAAGCTTTTTGAATTTAAATTTAAAAACTCTTCAAATTACAAAACTTTTTGAATTCAAAGTTGAAAGCTATTCAAATTTGAAAGGTATTTGAAAAGTATTCGGATTTGAATTTCATACTATTGTTATTTTGAAAATTCATATACATCAATTCGAAACAAAGTGAACCACACTGTGGGCCTGATTTACCAAGCCTTTACTCCATGACTCATGGAGTAAAAGCAGGAGTAGCAGCCGTTTGGCCATTTACTAAAGAAATACGCTGCTAGTGCAGTGTATTTCCCTAGTTACTAATGTGCTCCGTGCGCCCAGGAGAGGGTGCATTGTGCACCAATACAGACCTGGCGCACGGCACATTAAACTGTAAATTGCGGGGGTTTGGGCGGGAGTTTATTAGGGGGGGAGGTGGGGGGGATGCAGGGGAAGTGAAGTGACATGTGTTTTGAAGTGTTTGGCGGGCCGAATTGAAAGGGAAAGTGTTTTTTGAAAACAGATCCCCGTACGCTTGCACAGTGCGCCTGAACCTCGGGAGGTTCATTTGCATACTGGGCATGCGCAGAGAGAAAAGTCAGGGATTCCCGTGCGCCTTGTCAGTACGCCGTGAAAATCTTGGTAAATACCAAGCGGCGTACCCGTGAATGCGCTGCGTGACGCGGCGCACGGGAATCTCCGAGCTGTTTTCAGCCCTGAAGGGGAACTCCGCGCCAAATTTCAAACTTGAAATCGGCGCGGGTCCCCCTCCAGGGCTACATTAGGCTCTTAGGCTTGGTCCGGAACGTGAGGGGTTAAACCCGCGCCGATTCGGCGTGGGGGTCCCCCCCAGATCCAAACCAAGCCCTCATCCCAAGCATGCAGTCTGGCCCGGACAGGAATGGGGGCGGGGACGAGCGAGCGCCCCCCCCCCCCTCCTGAGCCGTACCAGACCGCATGCCCTCAACATGGGGGAGTGTGTGCTGTGGGGGAGGGGGGCACTGCCCCCCCACCCCACAGCACTCTTGCCCCCATGTCGATAGGGACAAGAGCCTCTTCCCGACAACCCTTGCCATTGGTTGTCGGGGTATGCGGGCGGGGCTAATCGGAATCTGCGAGCTCCCTTTAATAAGGGGGCCCCCAGATGCCGGCCCCCCACCCTATGTGAATGAGTATGGGGTACATCGTACCTCTACCCATTCACCTGGGGGAAATGTAAAGTAAAATAAAACACCACACAGAATAAAATATTTTATTAATCTGCTCCGGAGCCCCCCCTTTCTTCTTTAGCTCTCTTAGAAGGGGGGGTTTCTTCTCTCCCGATCTTCTGCCGGGACCCTGGGCTTCGGTGATTTCTGCCGGGGGAGGGCGCCATCCCTCGGTCCTCTCCGGAGCCTTCCACCCCATTTAAGCTCTTTTTCATTAGGGAGGGGCATCCGGACTTCGGGGTCTTCTGCCGGGGGATGGCGCCTATCCCCCGGTCTTTCCGGTGCCTTCCGCCAGGGTTCCGGTCTTCCTGGTCTTCTGCCGGGGGTGCGCCAACTCCCAGGTCTTTTCTCTTCTGTCTTCTCTGCTCCCTCTTCTGCCTGGCTCCCCCGCGGAGCCAGGGCTTTCTTCCGTCTTCTTTCTTCTCTCATTCACATAGGGTGGGGGGCCGGCATCTGGGGGCCCCCTTATTAAAGGGGTCTCTCAGATTCTGATAAGCCCTCCGCCCGCATACCCCGACAACCAACGGCCAGGGTTGTCGGGAAGAGGCTCTTGTCCCTATCGACATGGGGACAAGAGTGCTTTGGGGTGGGGGGGCAGTGCCCCCCTCCCCCACAGCACACACTCCCCCATGTTGAGGGCATGTGGTCTGGTATGGCTCAGGAGGGGGGGCCGCTCGCTCGTCCCCACCCCCATTCCTGTCTGACCAGACTGCGTGCCTGGGATAAGGGCTTGGTTTGGATCTTGGGGGGGGACCCCACGCTATTTTTTTTTGCGCGGGTTTAACCCCTTATGTTCCAGACCAAGCCTAAGAGCCTGGAGGGAACCCACCTTATTTTTTTTGGGGGGGTCTGGAGTTCCCCTTCATGAACAGCGATCTGTCATTTACACATGTCAGTCCCACCCCCCCCCTACAGTTAGAACACACCCAGGGAACATATTTAACCCATCCCTCGCACCTAGTGTTAACCCCTTCCCTGCCAGTGGCATTTTTAGAGTAAGCAATGCATTTTTACAGCACTGATCGCTAGAAAAATGCCAATGGTTCCAAAAAAGTGTTCGATGTGTCCGCCATAATGTCGCAGTACCGATAAAAATCGCTGATCGCAACAATAACTAGTTAAAACAAAAAAAAAAAATATTTTGTAGACGCTATAACTTTTGCAAAAACAAAACACTAAACGCTATTTGCGATTTTTTGGAACCAAAAAGATGTAGAATACGTATCGGCCTAAACTGAGGGGTTTTTTATTTTTTACAATATATATTTTTGGGGATATTTATTATAGCAAAAAGTAAAAATAATTTTTACATATGTGGGCGGGACTTAAGCAAGTCCCGCCCACATATATAAACATCGTTCAAACCACACATGTGAGGTATTGACGCATGCGTTAGAGCGAGAGCAATACTTTTACCACTAGACCTTCTTTGTAACTATAAACTGGTAACCTGGAAAAAAAAGAAAAAGGTCGCCTATGGGGATATTCACGGAATTCATTTTGGCCCCATTGCAGGAGTGTTTCCAATAGTAAAGCGTGACATGTAAGGTATCTATTTACTCAGTGTAACATCATCTTTCACATTATCCCCAAAAATTGGGATCACTTTTGTGTTTTGTTAATTTTTAACCACTTGAGCCCGGACCATATTTCTGGTCAATGACCGGGCAAGTTTTTGTGATTTGGCACGGCGTCGCTTTAACTGACAATTGCGCAGTCGTGCGACGTGGCTCCCAAACAAAATTGGCAACCTTTTTTGCCCACAAATAGATTATTAAATGTGCGTGTTTACTTCTTTACACCTCCCCTTCAGGCTGAAAAGCATCAGATCAGGGGAAACAAAAAAAAAAAAGCTCTCATTCCATTGCAGCTTGGTTCCTACATGTGTGATGAACTGAGCATGCTCAAACACTTAGAAAAAAAATATCCTTTCTTTTTAAAAGGTGAAAAACACTCCTTGGATGCTCATAGAGCGTGGTTTGGGTTAATTGCAGGTGTGCCCAATTACAAGCTCACCCAAACTAGAGACTGCAATTTGTTCATGTGATTTCAATTGCTTCATTACTAGCACTGTTATAAAAAGCTTGGATCGATCAGTCCTCAGCTGCCCTCAGAAGGGGCAGGCTGGCAGAAATGCTGTTGCTAAACACAAATGTGGTTTGTTGCATGGGTTTTGTTTTATTTTGCCAATGGTTTTGGTTTATTTTTAAATGATGTTCACTTTGATGTATTTGTCTATGTGGCCTTATTTTATGAAAAATGTGTGAAGCTATGGTTAGAATTTTGAAATGTATTTTTGTTTGTGTTTGTTTGTTTGTCTTTTTTCGCTTTCCTTGTTTTGTTGACCAATAAAAATTAATTTAAAATTGTTAAGTTTGTCTTTTTGTTACTTTTTCATGCTACATATGTTGACAGCTGCAGCTGAAATCGGTTTGTGCCTAACAAATTATGTGTGTCTAAGCTTCTTTCCTGGTGTGTAATCATGAAATGTTTGCCATGTTTATTCTCCATGACTTTAAAGAGAACTGGTAATTATTTTATTTTTTCTGCAGTGGTCCTCAGCCCTCAAGTACCCCCGACAGGACATGTTTTGTGGATTTCTCTTATCAAGAATTGCTGTCCAGACTGTATTTTAAAGCACATGTACAAGATGAAGGAAAACCTGCAAACATGGCCTGGGGGGGGGGGGGTTTGCTATTGGTGGACAGGCTTGACGTGCTGATTTAAGCACTGTGCTTAAATCTAGCGCAAGGCAATCCTATTCAAATTGTGGGTGTTTGAGGGAAGCCAAGTGAGTGTTAGAACCCCTGCTTTGTGTTTTTTTATTTTTGTGTTGAGCTTTGTGTCCCTTTTCTTAAAATTGGCTTCACTTCCTGTCACACAGCTGAACAGGAAGTGAGGTTAAAACCCTACCAGTGTCATTTCTTGGGGACACAGGTCAATCTAACTAGTGTCCCCATTAAGCAAATTGCACTCCAGCACTGTTGTGTACACCCCAAATCATGGGTCTTCAAACTACGGCCCTCCAGTTGTTCAGGAACTACAATTCCCATCATGCCTAGTCATGTCTGTGAATGTCAGTGCATTACAAGGCCTCATGGGATGTGTAGTTCTAAAACAGCTGGAGGGCCGTAGTTTGAGGATCCCTGCCCCAAATGATTATTTAGTTTGGGGTTTAGTAAAGGCAAAGCCACTCTGCAGTACAAGCATAGTTGCTGAAAATCAGAGAGGAAGCACTGATGGTTTTAACATCCAATCCTGTAGAAGCAAAGTTGTTTTGTTTTCTTCCTTGCTTTGCACTTGTAGGAGTGGATTTGCCTTTAGTAAATGGACCCCAAAGTCCAAGATCCCTAATAATTTGGGGTGTACACAGCAAAATGCTAAAGTGCAATTTACATAATGGGAAACTATTTAGATTGATCTCTGTGTCCCCAAGAAAATATATTAGTAAGGTTTTACCCTCACTTCCTGTTTGGCTATGTGACAGGAAGTGAATGAATTAGAAAGGGTGAAGACACCTCACAAATGTTGTCACTATCAGGGGTGCAGACATCCCCAAAAAAATTAGCAGATAATACTTATTTGCAAATAATTTTTTAGTTAACATTGGGTGGGGTGCTCTAACACACACATTCATACATATTAGCAACGCTCTATCCTGGCCTATTGGCATGGTTATATTTTCTTAGGGCTCTCAATAAAACTCTATGAAATTTGTGCTTAAACTAGAACCAGGGGCGGACTGACAACTCATGGGGCCCCTGGGCAATAGAAGATTATGGGGCCCCTCTGGCTTGCAGATGACCACCACGCCAGGAGGTAGTGCAGAGGCGGGCAGCTAAAATCTTGGGATATTCACATTAAAAGCATGTCATTTTCGGACATATCAGGGACAGATCTAAAAAAAACACAGATTTTTACATACTGTCCCTGGTTTTACTGAGCCTGGCAACCCGGATGGGGCCCCCTAGTGGCATGGGGCCCTCGGGCAGTGCACGAGTGACTCAATGGTCAGTCCGCCCCTGACAAGAACTATAATCAACAAGTTTTATTTTTTTTAATTTTGGATAGTGAGGAAGGGTTATAGGCCCTGTCAGTTTATTTTGTATTATCTGTGTCCAATTGGGGAGATTTGCCTTCACTTCCTGCCCCATAGCCAAACAGGAAGTGAGAGAAAAACTATGCAAATTAACCACTTCCCGCCCAGCCTATGGCCGATTTACGTCCGGGAAGTGGTTACACAATCCTGACAGGACGTTCTGCAGGATTTCATGCCGCGCGCGCCTGTGGGGGCACGCAGCGCGGCGATCGGTGATGCGGGGTGTCAGTCTGACACCCTGCATCTCCGATCTCGGCAAAGAGTCTCTCACGGAGACAGACGCGAGTATAGGAGAGCCGATCGGCGGCTCTCCTGACAGGGGGCGTTCGCGCTGATTGTTTATCAGCGCAGCCCCCCCTCGGATCACCACACTGGACCACCAGGGATGCCCACCCTGGACCACCAGGGTGTGCAAAAAAAAAAAAAAATAGAAATAAAAAAAAAAAGCATTAAAAAAAAAGAAAAAAGATGCCAATCAGTGCCCACAAATGGGCACTGACTGGCAACCTGGGAAAATCAGTGCCACCCCACAGTGTCCATCAGTGCCACCCCACAGTGTCCATCAGTGCCACCCCACAGTGCCCACCTATCTGTGCCCACCTGTGCCACCCATAAGTATCCATCAGTGCCACCCATAAGTGCCGCCCATAAGTATCCATCAGTGCCGCCCATGAGTGCCCATCTGTGCCGCCCATGAGTGCCCATCAGTGCCGCCTATGAGTGCCCATCAGTGCCGCATAGCAGCGCCGCCAATCAATGCCACCTCATCTGTGCCCGTCAGTACTACCTCATCGATGTCCATCAGTGCCATCTCATCGGTGCCCATCAGTGCCGCCATATCAGTGCCCGTAATTGAAAGAGAAAAACTTATTTACAAAAAAATTAACCTAAAAAAATAAAAACGTTTTTTTGTTTTAAAATTTGCAGTATTTTTTTAGTTGTTGCGCAAAAAAAAAATCGCAGAGGTGATCAAATAACAAAAAAAGAAAGCTCTATTTGTGGGGGAAAAAGGACGCCAATTTTGTTTGGGTACAGTGTTGTATGACCGCGCAATTGCCATTCAAAGTGCGACAGTGTTGAAAGCTGAAAATTGGCTTGGGCGGGAAGGTGCGTAAGTGCCTGGTATGGAAGTGGTTAAGGGAATCCAGTGCCCCCCTCCCCCCCAGAACTAGTGTGTGGGTCCCCTGAAAATTCCTGGGCGGGTCATACAAAAACAGGGTGTGACCTTGACAGGAAGGGGTGGGTCATTTTTCTATTAGGAGGTGCAGATATGTAGTCAGGCCTAGGGCAGCACAAAACCTAAATATACTACTGCATATTAGGGCTTATTTAGACCGGATCCGATGTACAGCATGTTTTTATATTGTGGGAGGAAACCCACGCAGGCACAGGGAGAACATGCAAACTCCATGCAGATGGTGTCACGGGCGGGATTCGAACCAACGACTCTTTTGCTGCTAGGTCAAAGTGCTATACACTACCCCACTGTGCTGAACGAACATGATTGCAGCTGAAAGCATGAGAACTTTTTTTTTTTTTTTCAATACCATGCTTTCCAGCCTTATTGACCCCGCCTCTCTCCATAAAGAGGACCTGTCACACACTAGTCCTATTACAAGGGATGTTTACATTCCTTGTAATAGGAAGAAAAGTGATCCAAAATCAAAAAAAGTGTCAAAAAAGTGCAAGAATAAAAATATGAGGTAAAAAAAAAAAAAAAAATAACGCCCCTGTCCCTAGAAGCTCGCACTCAGAAGCAAATATGCATGTAAGTCCCGCCCACATATGTAAACACCATTCAAACCACACATGTGAGGTATTGACAAGTTAGGTATCTATTTACTCGGTGTAACATCATCTTTAACATTATCCATAAAAATTGGGCTAACTTTACTTTTTTTTTTTTTTTTTAATTCATGAACCGTGTTTTTTTTTTGGGCCAAAAAAAAGTCGTTTGAAAAATTATTGCGCAAATACCGTTGGAAATCAAATAAAAAATGACCGCTAACTTTATTCCCTAGGGTGTCTGCTAAAAAATTATATATAATGTTTGGGGGTCCTGATTAATTTCCCAGGAACAAAATATAATTTTTACATGAAGGAGAGAAGTGCCAGAATAGGCGCGGTATGGAAGTGGTTAAAGTGAAATAATAAAAGTGAAATATTCCTTTAAATTTCATACAGGGGGGGGAGGGGGGGTACACGCATGTTTCCCGTGCTTAGAACTGTCCCTGTACAAGATGTCATTTCTGAAGTGAAACAAAAAAAAGGAAGTTTAAAGTACTCATGGCTATAAAGAATACAGTCATTGCTCATTAAAAAATAAAAAAAAATAAAAAAAAAGGGGGTCCCTCCAAATTAAATTACCAGGCCCTTCAGGTCTGGAATGGATATTAAGGGGAACCCCACCGTAAAAACCCCCCCAAAAAATGGCGTGGGGTCCCCCCAAATATCCATACCAGACCCTTCAGGTCTGGTGTGGATTTTAAGGGGAACTCCACCCCAAATTGAAAAAAAATATAGGGGGTCCCCCCAAATATCCATACCAGACCCTTCAGGTCTGGTGTGGATTTTAAGGGGAACTCCACCCCAAATTGAAAAAAAAATGGCGTGGGGTCCCCCCAAATATCTATACCAGACCCTTCAGGGAACTCCACCCCAAATTGAGAAAAAAAATGGCGTGGGGTCCCCCCAAATATCCATACCAGACCCTTCAGGTCTGGTGTGGATTTTAAGGGGAACTCCACCCCAAATTGAGAAAAAAAATGGCGTGGAGTCCCCCTAAAAATCCACACCAGACCCTTATCCGAGCACGTTGACCTGGCCGGCCGCAGAAAAGAGGGGGGGACAGAGTGCGGCCCCCCCCTCTCCTGAACCGCACCAGGCCACATGCCCTCAACATGGGGAGGATGTCCCCATGTTGATGGGAACAAGGGTCTCATCCCCACAACCCTTGCCCGGTGGTTGTGGGGGTATGCGGGCGGGAGGTTTATCAGAATCTGGAAGACCCCTTTAACAAAGGGGACCCCCAGATCCTGACCCCCCCCCCTGTGTGAAATGGTAATGGGGTACATTGTACCTCTACCATTTCACCCCAAAAAAAATGTCAAAGTGTTAAAAATGACAGTAGCCGGTTTTTGACAAATCTTTTAATAAAATCTTCTTTTCTTCTTTCCTTCGGGTTTCTTCCGCTGCTTCTTTCTTCTCGTCCACATCTTGCCCGACGTCTTCTTCTATCTTCTCCGTCCGTCCTTCAGCCTTCTGGTCCCGCATCTTGTGTCTTCTGCGGTCTTCTTCTCGGTCCGCCAGCCTTCTCGTCCGCATCTTGTGTCTTCTCCGGACCCAGCGTTTGAATTTGAATTGGCCGTCGTGTTCCCGCTCCTGGGACCCGCCCCCCCGCTGACGCCACAAGTAAACTCCTTAGAAGGTCATGTGCGTCAGAGGGGGGCGGGGTCACAGAGCGTCACACAGCGGGGGAATTCAATTTCAATCGCGCCGCCCGGAGAAGAAGTTCCCGCCGTGTCACACTCATGTGACCCCGCCCCCCTCTGACGCACATGACCTTCTAAGGAGTTTACTTGTGGCGTCAGAGGGGGGCGGGTCCCAGGAGCGGGAAGACGACGGCCAATTCAAATTCAAACGCTGGGTCCGGAGAAGACACAAGATGCGGACGAGAAGGCTGGCGGACTGAGAAGAAGACCGCAGAAGACACAAGATGCGGGACCAGAAGGCTGAAGGACGGACGGAGAAGATAGAAGAAGACGTCGGGCAAGATGTGGACGAGAAGAAAGAAGCAGCGGAAGAAACCCGAAGGAAAGAAGAAAAGAAGATTTTATTAAAAGATTTGTCAAAAACCGGCTACTGTCATTTTTAACACTTTGACATTTTTTTTGGGGTGAAATGGTAGAGGTACAATGTACCCCATTACCATTTCACACAGGGGGGGGGGTCAGGATCTGGGGGTCCCCTTTGTTAAAGGGGTCTTCCAGATTCTGATAAACCTCCCGCCCGCATACCCCCACAACCACCGGGCAAGGGTTGTGGGGATGAGACCCTTGTCCCCATCAACATGGGGACATCCTCCCCATGTTGAGGGCATGTGGCCTGGTGCGGTTCAGGAGAGGGGGGGGCCGCACTCTGTCCCCCCCTCTTTTCTGCGGCCGGCCAGGTCAACGTGCTCGGATAAGGGTCTGGTGTGGATTTTTAGGGGGACTCCACGCCATTTTTTTTTCAATTTGGGGTGGAGTTCCCCTTAAAATCCACACCAGACCTGAAGGGCCTGGAATGGATATTTGCCGGGAACCGCACGTCTTTTTTTTTTTGTTTTTTACGGCGGGGTTCCCCTTAATATCCATTCCAGACCTGAAGGGCCTGGTAATTTAATTTGGGGGAACCCCTACAAATTGTTTTGTTTGTTTTATGAATGAATCCCTTTAGAATTGTCAGAGCCGACAATTCATTATAGCCGCGTGTGAATTTTTAAATGACTTTTTTCCTTCTGAATGTCATTTTGTGCAGGGGGAGTTCTAAGTGCGGGAAAAATGCGCTATTTCACATGGGAACATTACACCCCCCCTAGGTACGAAATTTAAAGGAATATTTCACTTTTATTGTTTCACTTTAAGAATTATTAATTTCACTGCTCCCGAAAAAACGGCCGTTTTAAAAAATAAAAAAATCATTGATACATGTTCCCTGGGACAGGACTGAGGTCCCCAAACACTTTTTAGGACAAAACTTGCAGATTAGCCTTTAAAATGAACACTTTTGATTTCTCCCATAGACTTCTATAGGGAGTTCGGCGCGGCTTAACATATTAGTTTCAATGCGCCGGCTGCTACGCTGGTTCATGCGCCCAATTAAGCCTCCACCCGGAGTACTAATTAACGCATGAACCAGCGCAGCGCACATAGCATAGTAAATCAGGCCCAATGTCTAATTCTGAATGTCACAAAGTGTGAATCCTTCACCAGCCACACCAAACTGAGTCACCAGATGAAATGGCTGATCAGATTATAGATCAGCAAATGCGCTCTGCACCACCCTCAATCTCCACCATCCAGATATACAATACCGTTCCTCACCAGTAAGTCCGCTGAAGAATATACGACAGGGCATGGGAGTATAAAGGGAGGAAAAATCCCATAGTGTGAACCAGTTTAAAATATTGCATTTTATTAAAATCAAATCCACTCACGTGATTCTAGTTTTTGCCCCACACTAGGGTATGATTGCCTGTATTATATCCTATCTGACCGTCGCCTCCGACCGTGAGCACGCGTCGGGCGTGCGTGATAACATCAGAGTCCTTGAATATATATATTATAAATATACTGTAGTTGTAGATCTACTAACTGACACCAGTCTATGTGCCTAATTTTTATTTTCATTTTGGAGTCACAGATATTAGGACATTGTCTGATTTAGATAATTTAACATTTATTATTTGATTATGATCTGCAGAGAATCATTAAATTTAGGAGGCAGGAAATTATGAATTGCATGATTTTCTGCAGACTGGATTAATATGTATGTACTATATATATATATATATATATATATATATATATATATATATATATATATATATATATATATATATATATTTAGGTGAACAGAACACATCAATTATCTGTTATAGATGTACCACCACCTGAAGTTCTCCAGTGCTATGTTGGAAATCGGCCTATAAACCTCATAGATTGGGCATGTCCAAAGTCCGGCCCGCGGGCCAATTGCTGCCCACGTTCCAGTTTAGTATGGCCCCCCTGGGGATTTGGATATATATATATCTTTTGTGGCCCCACATATATACCATATTTATCAGCACCGCCTTTGAGGGGACAGGGAGGGGGTGGGATGAGCGCCTTTAGACTACATACAGGAGAATTTCCTGTTTACTCTGCATCATCTGTAATAGGAATTCCCGTCTCCTGGGCTGCCATTGGACAACTTTTCAGTCTATAATAGGAGGCGGGACTTCGTATTAAAGAGGCCGCGGAGTAAACAGGAAATTCGCCTGTATGTAATCTGTTGGCACTCGTCCTGCCCCCCTCCCTGTCCCCTCCGAGGCTTCAGATGAGCATCGATCAGGCTGCACTGACGGCAATGGCAAGGCTGCATTCATAGCAATGGTGAGGCTGCATTCATGGCAATCGTAAGGCTGCAGATGGACACTGATTAGGCTGCATTCATGGGCATTGGCCCTCATTTAGCTTCACAGTTCTTTAGTTTTCTCCTGAAACTTCCGTCTTAAGCCCTGTACACACGGCCCTGAATCTTGTCAGGAAAAAAACGTTGTTTTTCCTGACAAGATTCTCTTGCCGGCCGAGTGTACACACCCTCAATTCAAAAGTACCGCCGTTCTTTTGAATGGCACGAACGTGGTGACTTTATCGACTACGGCCAGCATGTGCTCGTCACATTCGATGCCGTCACCGCCATCTTGCTACACCCTACCTATGCCTTGGAAGCTACCGCGCATGCGTCAAAAATCATTTCGAGCATGCATGGGTTTCCATGGTGACAGCTAGGGATACACGCGCTCAGGTTTCTCGGCAGGAAAACACTGCCAAGAATCACGACGAGAAAATAGAGAGCAGGTTCTCTATTTTTCTCGTCTAGATTCTGGGCAGTTTTCTTCAGAAACCTCAAAGCCTCGTACACACACACGGTTTACTCGGCCAGCAGTTTTCTTGCTGGTTCTTGCCGAGAAAACCGAGCGTGTGTATGAGCTTTTAAAGTGAAGGTGCACGTTATACGCCGATAAATACGGTATATCCAAATAGCACCCCCAAGATCATCTCTTCACCACACACAGCCACAAAGGCAAAATAATTCTTGATGGGCAGTGTATTAGTGCTTGGACGAAAGGTTAAAAAAAATCAGGAAAAAATGGTCGGCCCTCACGCATGTTCACTTCTGGCCCTCTTTGAAAAAAGTTTGGACACCCCTTGTCATAGATAGAGCTTTACAGTGTTTGAAGGTCTTCAAATCTCTTGCATGCTTGAGTTTTTTTGGCCTTTTGGAATGTTTTGCTTTTATTTGCTGTGTGGTGTACAACCCAATCAATCAGACCATCAATATCTGGAAGGAGGAACCAAAATACATCATACAGAAACATAGGAACACTTACTTTGCCCCGTTTCCATTGGTCCCCTACCATAAAATCTTCTTTCGTGGGTTTTTCTAAATCCAGACCGCTTGTAATGTATTCTGTCTTGACTTTACATCCTTCCACTGAAGGATCATAATAGATCATCTTTTTTAAATTAATTACAGAGGGTAGTTCTCCTTGCTCATTAAAGAAGACCTCCAGCCTGGCTCTGCTTGTGTAGTAAACCGTTTGGACATACCTGTGTAGCTTCCAAAGGAAAAATATATATTTACTTCAACACATGTCTTCCAAATTTGTCCGCTGATGCCCTGTACACACAAGTTTTCCCGTCGGAAAAACTGCCATGACAGCTTTTGGCCAGGAAAACTGGCCGTGTGTATGCTCCATGGCAGTTTTCCTGACAGGAAAACTGCCGGGAATCCCGGATGAAAAATAAGAACATGTTCTCTTTTTTCCTGACAGGATTCCCGGTGGTCATTTTCCCATGGGAAACACTGCGGTGGAGTATACACATGGCTGGGTTTCCCGGCCAAAGCTCTGATGGCAGTTTTCCTGGCAGGAAAACTGGCCGTGTGTAGGGGAAAAAAGCTGCAGGTTCTTGGCTTTCCCCTCGGGTTTCCCGGCGGTAAAAAGTCTGCCGGTAAACCTGTACGTGTGTACAAGGCATCAGAGTCAATTAATAAATGACTGCTCTAATTATTTTGCAACTTTGGTGGAAAATTTGAAACATTTGCGAAACAGATATACTCTGGGCCTTCATGTTGGTCAAACATCTGTATTTCCAGTTGTTAGTTATTCAGGACTGAGTCTCTCAGGGGATCAGGAAGAAATTTATTTTTCCCTGCTGGAACAAATTGGATCATGCTTTGCTGGAGTTTCCTTCCTTCCTCTGGATTAACAGTGGGTTTGTGATTATGTATATAGGATTGTAATTTTTATTTTTTCCATTTCATTGGTTGGACTAGATGGACTTTTATCTTTTTTCAACAAGACTAACTATGTAACTATTCAGTGGCTGCTGATGCTCAATATTTGGGGGCCCAAACCAATGCCACCCCCCATGGGAGATGGACAGGAAAGCGGCGATCCTCCATGTGGGAGACGCATGGGAAGGTGGCAAAACTACCCCGGGGGAGATGGAGGATCGGAGGCCTCCTTACCTTAGGAGGCATATGACAAGGATCAATCTGGGGTAGGGATTCTACTTCTCACTTTGGGGTTGCTGCTTCTCCTCACGGCTGAACAAGAATTGGGTCCTGAGACCGGATTGGCCTGGGAGTCATAAGACTCCCTGGCCAATCGGGTCTCAGGATCTGCTTCCTGATTGGCCTAGAGGAGAATTAGGAAGACAATAGCGAATATTAATTTGCTATTGCCACACAACAGGTGGGCTCAGGGGGCAGTGCTCTCTGTCCCGAGCTCACATTTTTTTAAGCCAATTAGAACTTCATGCGCTTAAAAAAAATAGAGAAATCAATGTGCCTGGCAACCTGCATGTAGATTAGGGGCCTGGCACATGGATAAGGGGGGAGGGGAGCCCCTGTGCCCCATATGGATGAGAATAGTCCAGAGGTGTCCATACACCTCAGGCAGTGGATAGAGATGTACAGAACTGTTCGCCGGGGAATAATTTGCGGCGATTTTTGCGCGTTCGCCGATGCGCGCGAACATATGCGTTGTTCAATCCGCCTCCTATCAATTATCATTGAGCAAAATTTGACCCTCTATCTCACAGTCAGCAGACACATTCCAGCCAATCAGCAGCATACCCTCCCTCCCTGACCCTCCCACCTCTAGGGCAGCATCCATTTTAGATTCATTCGGAACCTGCATTCTTAGTGAGAGGAGGGATAGTGTTGCTGCTGCTGAATTGATAGGGAAAGAATAGCTAGACTAGTGTTTTCAGTGTCCTGGAAGACTCATCTGATCTCTGCTATAAGGTCAGCACCCCAAAAAGTCCTTTTTAGGGCTAGTAACCCCAAAAAGCCCTTTTTAGGGCTGGTATATCAGTCTGCTTTTTTTTCCCTGTAATCTAATTGCAGTTGCCTGCTAGGAAGGCAGTGTGCGTGTGTCAGGATCACAGCATACACTGTGCCCAGTGCCATACACCACTCATCTATCTTGGTGGCACAGTAGATAACATTTAAAAAATAAAAATATTACTGCAATATAATTGTAGTCAGTTGTCTGGCTGTCAGTGTGTGTCAGGGTACAACGTACACTGTGCCCAGTGCCATCCACCACTCATCTATCTTGGTGGCACAGTACATAACATTTAAAAAACAAAAACAAAAAATATTACTGCAATATAATTGTAGTTAGTTGCCTGGCTGCCAGCTTGTGTCTGGGGTACAGCATACACTGTGCCCAGTTCCATCCACCACTCATCTATCTTGGTGGCACAGTACATAACATTTAAAAACCAAAAAAAATTGACTGCAATAGAATAGTAGTCAGTTGCCAGCATGTGTCAGGCTCATAGTGTAAACTGTGCCCACTTGCCCAGTGCCACCACTCATATATCTGGTGGCATAGTATATTAAATTTAAAAAGAAAAAACTAAATTTTGACTGCAATAGAATAGCAGTTAGTTGTCTGCAGGTGTGTGTCAGGCCTACAGCGTCTACTCTGCCAACTTCTGCCAGTGCACAGTGCCACTCATATCTGGTGTCACAGTAGCTTGCACGCATAGTACTAAACTAAACAAATAAAAAAAAATGACAGGCAGAGGCAGGCCACCTCGCAGGGGCTGTCGTGGTCGTGGTGCTGTGATTCCCTTTGGCCCTAGAATAATGCCCAGTGTTCAGAGGCCACGTACCCTGAACTCCAAAAGTTCTGAGGACATAGTTTACTGGCTAACACAGGACACCCAATCTTCTACAGCTTCCGCTCATAACCTTGACACACCATCTTCCTCCAGCTCAGCTTCGGGCACCTCTCAAGTTACCACTCGCCCGCATTCCGCCACCACCAACACTAGCATCGCAGCTGCTTCACTTGATCTGTCAGAGGAGTTATTTACACACCAGTTGGAAGAAATGAGTGATGCGCAACCATTATTGCCAGAGGTTGTAGATAAAAGGGATATGACTCAGTCAGGCAGCATTACACACATGGACGTATGGTGTGATGATGATGTACCCGCTGCTGCTTCCTTTGCTGAGTTGTCAGATAAAAGTGAAGTGGTTGGGGCGTGGCCTGCAGCGGGACCGGATGGTAGCGTGGTGAGCGAGCTCCTCCACCCACGAGAACGAAACGGCACTAAACGACCGATCCAGGGCACAAAACTGACCCCAAAAGGGTGCGATCCGAACCGGGCACACACTGGGAGGATGACCAACAAGCGGAAAGGCTCCGTGAAACCCCAGCGTCTGATGGACATGTTCACAGTACCGCGCGACGGGGGCAGGCAAGATGGCGCCGATGCGACCTCAACTCCCGCGCCTACACACCAGGCCAAAGGCAGCAGAGGGCCTCGATATTCGGGTGGGGAACAGAGGGCTTCTCCCGACGCCCATACCTCTTCACCCTCACCATCAGCCAGCCCAGCAAAGACTCGGATGAGGCTGGATGACGCTGGATGCGGCCCTGCAACGAGCCCTGCCGCGGATTCTGGGGAGGACACACGTGAGTTACATGACTCTATTGCTACTTTCCCTACCTCTAACCAGCCTGGGATGGACACAGTCCTCAGAGACATGCTAGTGACACTACGTAGCTCACTACAGGCAGACATGGTGAATTGTATACACAGAGTGAGTGGTGAATTGAGGGAAGTGGAGGGCAGAGTGGAACACATAGAATCCAAGATGGGGGAATATGCCTCCACCATTAACAGTCTGGTGGATGCAAGTGAAGCGCAGGAGGAGAATGATGAATGGATCAGGAATAAATTAGCAGACCTCGAAGACAGATCCAGGAGGAACAACATGAAAATAAGGGGGGTCCCCGAGTCAGTGCAACCCCCAGACCTGCGATCGTATGCGATCGATCTGTTCTCGTCTCTCCTCCCTGACCTTAACAACGTGGACTTCACTATCGATAGGATCCACAGGCTCCCAAAACCATCCTTCCTCCCTGCTGCCATCCCTAGGGATGTGATCCTGCGCATGACTTTTTTCCATGTAAAAGTACAGCTCATGCAGGCGATGCGCAGGAATGAAAAAATCCCCTCCAGGTTTCAAAACTTACAATTTTACCCTGACCTCTCCCAACATACTCTGCAAAAAAGGAGGAATCTAGGTACAATTACCAAAGCTCTGAGAAACCATGATATCTCCTACAAGTGGGGCTTCCCCACCAAACTCATCATCACATATAGAGAAAAGTCATTCAATGTAGATTCAGTCGACAGAGGTATTGCCTTACTAAAAACCTGGGAAATTCTGCCAGCCCCTAGAGAGGAAGACAAGCCAACCTTGCATAACAATGCAGTCACCCCTGTCTGGAAGCAAGTTACTCATAGAAATGCAAGATCACACAAATGAGTTCTTTCTTTTTTTTTTTTTTTTTCCCTTTAAGTTTGGTGCTTTCCTTTTTAAGCTTTACCTACGTTCTCCTACAAGTGTGATGATGATCTAATCCTGGATTTATCGAAAACTCGTGGGACCATGAATGGTTCCTGGGCATGAACTTATCCCCGCTAACACCTGAGCAGCGTCTAGCTGCACCCGGGCATAGCCCTCACGAGCGTTCTTCTGTTGCCATGGTAATGGCTAGTTGTTTGCTGATGTTTCGCATAACTTCATGTTTTGTTTTTTCGTTCTTTTCTTTTCCTTCTTGTTTTTGGATCTACACAGCCACACTTGACCACTTGAGATGGAATCTGCTCGGAAGCTCCACCCGCTCTCCAACATGCAAAACTCAAATACCTCCACAGACCTCTGAGAGAATTTACCGACCAGGGACCACAGTGAGTAACCTTTACGCCAGACACACTCATCTACTGATATCTAGACCACCCAGAGGGACCTCAGGTCTCCCAAATGTGACTTTGCTACACAAAACATCACCCCTCGTTACTACCAATGGTGATTAAGGTCTTGTCTATCAACACTAGAGGTATGAATCACCCTGTAAAAAGAAAGTCCCTGTGGAGGGAAGCTATAATACACAAGAGTGACATTATATGCGCTCAAGAAACGCATTTCAGTAGAGACTCAGCGCCTCAGTGCTCCCACAGAAATTTTCACAATGTATTTACCGCAAATGCGGACACCAAAACTAAGGGAGTCCTAATTGCCATTCGGGACACGGTCACCTTTACCCTGCATAAGGAAATAGCTGATCCTGGTGGTAGATACCTGATTCTGATCTGCGATATCAACTCAGTTGCCTACACCATTGTGAACGTCTATGCTCCAAACGCTCACCAGGTTCAATTTTTCAATAAGCTATTAAGGAAAATACAACCCGTCAAAAGGGGCCTTCTTCTACTATCCGGGGATTTTAATGCTGTGCCCGACGTAAACATGGACACCACGTCCAAGGCACTTAGAGCAGGAGTGACGCTTCAGGACGCGATCCATCAGGCAGAGCTATTTGATGTATGGAGATGTCACCATTCAGATGAAAGAGACTTCACCTTCTTCTCAGCCCCACATCGCACTTACACGAGAATAGATCTGTTTTTGACGGATTACCCTACCCTAACCAGATCCATCTCATCATCTATAAATGACATATCTTGGTCAGACCACGCCTCAATTTCTCTGACTCTTAGAGATGGCTCCATTGCCAACCCATCCCCTGTGTGGAGGGCCAACACCTTTTTGTTACAACAACCCGCCAACAGACTACTCATTGAAAATCACCTGAAGGAATTTTTTCTTATAAATGATGTACCTGATCAAGACCCATTCTCCTTGTGGTCTGCTCACAAAGCCTATTTAAGGGGTATACTTATTCAATTGGGGGCCAGGGCAAAGAGGCAGAAGCACTTAAAAATAAAAACCCTCACCGAGGAAATCGCAAGGATGGATCGGGAAAACAAACAGGCTCCCACTCACACAATCTCTATTAAACTAATGCAACTCAGGAGCGATCTCAGGCTTCTCCTACTGGAGGACTTTGAGAGGCATTCCAAGAGGTTGAGAATGACTTATTATGCACAGGGCAATAGAGCTGGTAGGATGCTGGCCAATAGAATTAAGGGACGTAGGATTAAAGCCAGAATCCCTCATATATTACACCCTGAGCACAAAGCAAAACTACTCCACCCCCAAGATATGGCAGATGCCTTCAGTCAATATTATGGCGCCCTTTATAACCTGAAGGACGACAAAAACACGCCCCAACCCACTATCTCTTCGATAAATGACTTTCTTAATAAAGTCTCCCTACCACAACTTTCCCCATCACAACTAAATTTTCTAAACTCCCCATTTACGGTAGAAGAAATACACAAAACCATTGACTCCCTGCCGACCCACAAATCCCTGGGACCTGATGGATTTGAGGGAGAATATTACCAGCTGTTTAAATCCACCCTGACACCTTACATATTAAAAGTGTTCGACAAAGCTGCCGCCTCTTCGTCCTTCCCCCCAGAAATGCTGGAGGCACTGATTGTGACCTTGCCCAAGCCAGGGAAGACTCCTGACACCCCAGCCAACTTCAGGCCTATATCACTGTTGAACAATGATCTTAAATTATATGCCAAGCTTATTGCAGGTCGATTGGTGGACATACTGCCCACACTGATCCATCCGGATCAGGTGGGATTCACCAAAGGGCGACAGGCCTCAGACGCTACGAGACGACTGGTCAATATCGTTCATCTCGCGGGGGTTCAGCAAAGGCCTTCTCTGCTCCTCGCTTTGGATGCGGAGAAGGCCTTTGATAGGGTCCATTGGGGGTATCTAGAGATGGTCCTCAGGAAATTTGGTTTCAGGGGCCCCATTTGTGCGGCAATACTAGCTCTTTATTCAGCACCCTCAGCTAGAGTGTTCACCTCTGAGACACTTTCCAAACCTTTTGCTATTACCAACGGTACCCGCCAGGGGTGCCCATTATCCCCTTTAATTTTCAATCTGATTCTAGAACCCCTCGCATCTTATATACGGTCACATAGAGACATTAGCGGCTTCCCTTCCTCTAATACCGTACATACTATCAGTCTTTTTGCAGACGACATCATTTTGATGCTCTCAAATCCTGTCACTTCCCTGGCTTCGGTACATGAGGCACTTCAATTATTTGGGACGATCTCGTATTATAAGGTCAACGAGAATAAATCCTTTCTTTTGGGGATGGGTATCAATGATACTGTACGGAGGACGCTCGGTTCGCGGTTTCCATACGCCTGGAGCACTA
This sequence comes from Rana temporaria, assembly GCF_905171775.1. Classification (NCBI taxonomy): domain Eukaryota; kingdom Metazoa; phylum Chordata; class Amphibia; order Anura; family Ranidae; genus Rana; species Rana temporaria. Next base: position 18,243,896 of record NC_053489.1, on the reverse strand, counting down.
GGGGCATTAAGTATCTTGGAATTGTACTACCAGCCAAGGCAAAGGAATTATTTACAAATAATTACACCCCGTTCTTGGCCTCTCTCCCGGGTAAACTACAGGAGCTAGCTAAGTCCGAGATGCTGTGGTCAGGCCGCTTAGCAGCCTTCAAGATGATGGTCCTCCCACAGCTTATTTACTTATTTAGGACCCTCCCTATTCCTGCCCCCAACTCATTCTTTACCAAAATCCAGGCCCTTATCAACCGATTTCTGTGGAAGGGTAAAAAAGCAAGGTGGGCATTTAGGAACTCGATTACATCTAAAGGAGCAGGAGGGGTTGGTAATGTAGTAGTGAAGGACTATCATACGGCTGCTGTGTTGGCACAGCTGAGGACTTGGTTCCCAGACCCTCCTCCCACAAGATGGCAGGAATTGGAGGAAGTTCAATATCCACACGGAAGTCTACATGACGTGCAATTAGAACCGTACCCACTGAAGGGTTATCCCCTACAATGGTGGCCTCTCTGAAGGCCTGGGAGGCACTTCTGAAGGTCTCCCACTCGCAATACACCAAAACGTCTCTCCCAATACCGGTAACATGCCTTACTGGCATCATACCAGACTTAAACATTGCCCATTGGCCCAATAAGGGAATAGTCAATATATCTGACCTAATGATAGGCCCAAGCGGGAAAACGTTTAGATCACTCCAGGTGGAGTTTGGCTTGGGAGAGGCTGACTACTTCACTTTCCTACGTTTGAACCACTTCTTTAGGACTGGTCCGTCTCTCTCGATCCAACTCCCATGGAAAATCGTACTTTATTTGTCCAAACAATTCACTAAGATAAAAGGAATATCCCTATTTTACAATGTTTTGAACAACAAACTAGTGTTTGTAAAATCTTCCAATATAATAGCATGGGAGGGAGACATGGGAGCCTCATATACATCAGATCAATGGCAGAGAGCTATCCGTATCTCCAACTCCTCCACCAGGAGCATCAATCTTTGGGAGCTACATCAGAAAATAGTATTAAGATGGTACTTGACCCCGTATAGGATATCTAAATTCAGTCCACAGGCTTCTCCTCTATGCTGGAGAGGATGTGGGCTGGTGGGAACTCTGTTCCATATATTGTGGGAATGCCCCGTCATTCGCCCAGTTTGGGAGGAGGTCTTCTTCCTGGCTGCCCAGGTGACGGGGGAGGAAGTACCGCTGTCCCCGGGACTAGCGGTCCTTTCACTGGGATTGGACTTCATCCCAAAAACCAATAGAGCAGTTGTATCCCATATCCTAATGAGTACTAGATTAGCAATCACTCGCCACTGGAGGGATCACACAGCTCCCACAATGCGGGAGATAATCACAATTACCAGTACACATATTGATTACGAACGGATGTTCGCAGCATCCCAAGGCAGGGCTATGGAAGCTCACGGGCGATGGAGAGCGTGGACTGAGTGGTTCTCCGAGATATAAGGTTGATATTGTTTAAGTTCTAACCATAAGCCTTAATGAATGCAAGATACTAGGGCTGATTGCGGATCCACATTTCAAGAGTTCAGTACTTAAGGTTTACCCTTACTCTTTTCCTTTTCCATTCTTCTCCCTGTCTGTCTTTTTCCTTTTTTCTTTCCCCCTCCCTTCTGCGTTCCTCTTCTTTCTCCTCCACCGACTCTCACGGCTCCACTGGAGGACAACCCTCTACATGCATTCTGTGGGGGGCCTTGACGCATCTATTGATGTTGGATGTGGGGGGCTCTGGGGCCTGGTGTGGGGGGCAGGGCGGGCCGGGGGGGGGCCCTCGGCGGACACAGCTGGATCCCATTGGGGGGTCCGCCGGGGGTCGCCGCCCGGTGTTGTCCGCCTGGCCTTCCGGGCGATGGCTCCACGGGGGATTCATGGACGGAGTTATGCATTATGACTATTTTATGACTATTTTGTGACTATTTTATGACTATTTTGTGAAAAATTATAATAGTATCGTCCGATATGTACCAGCACTACGTGGAAAATTCTTTCTCCTTTTTACCTTCTCGCCTTTTATGTTATACTGCTTTCAACTTATGTTGTTCAATGCACACATATCTGTGAAAATGTTACCAATAAAAACGTATTGAATCTAAAAAAGTGAAGTGGTTGATGATGACGATGTGTCCGGGGATGTCACATGGGTGCCCGCTCGAAGAGAAGAAGAAGAGGGGGAAAGTTCAGATGGGGAGACAGAGAGGAGGAGGAGATGAGTTGGAAGCAGGGGGAGGTTGTCTCAAGGAGCTAGTGGCACAGTCAGACAGCATGTATCGGCATCCGGGGTCAGCCAGACAGCACGCCAATCAACGCATGCTGTTGCCACCACCAGAATGCCGGCATTGCAAAGCTCAGCAGTGTGGCATTTTTTTTGTGTGTCTGCCTCTGATAACAGTGATGCCATTTGCAACCTGTGCCAAAAGAAACTGAGTCGTGGGAAATCCAACACCCATCTAGGTACAACTGCTTTGCAAAGGCACATGATCGCACATCACAAACGCCTATGGGATCAACACATGATGAAGAGTACAAGCAGCACACAAGCTCAAAGCCACCATCCTCCGCCTGGTGCAGCATCTTCAGTCACGTCTACCACTGCTGTCCTCCTTGCCCCTTCTCAACCATCCGCCACTCCATCTCTCACCTTGAGCAGTTCCTGCTCATCTGCCCACAGTTTGGTGTCTGTCAAGGACATGTTTAAGCGCAAGAAGCCAATGTCACAGAGTCACCCCCTTGCCCGGCCTCTGACAGCTGGCTTGTCGGAACTCTTAGCCCACCAGCTTTTACCATACAAGCTGGTGGAGTCTGAGGCCTTCAAAAAATTTGTAGCTATTGGGACACCGCAGTGGAAGGTACCCGACCAAAATTTCTTTTCACAAAAGGCAATCCCCAACCTGTACTCTATTGTGCAAAAGGAAGTCATGGCATCCCTGGCACACAGTGTTGGGGCAAGGGTCCATCTGACCACTGATACCTGGTCTGCAAAGCACGGTCAGGGCAGGTATATCACCTACACTGCGCATTGGGTAAACCTGCTGACGGCTGACAAGCATGTAATGCGTGGCTCTGCAGAGGAGTTGGTGACACCGCCGCGACTTGCAGGCAGGTCTGCTGCCACCTCCTCTACTCCTCCTACTCCATCCTCTTCGATAACCTCCTCGGCTGAGTCCTCTTCTACTGCTGTGTCTTGCTCCACATCAGCTGCACCCCCCCAGCTCCCCAGGGGCTATTCCACATCACGGATACGACAGTGTCACGCCGTCTTGGGGTTGACTTGCCTGAAAGCAGAGAGTCACACTGGACCAGCACTCCTGTCCGCCCTGAACACACAGGTGGATCAGTGGCTGACTCTGCACCAACTGGAGATCGGCAAAGTGGTGTGTGACAACGGAAGCAATTTGTTGGCAGCATTGAATTTGGGCAAGTTGACAAATGTCCCGTGCATGGCACATGTGATGAATCTGATTGTACAACGCTTTGTGCATAAGTACCCAGACTTACAGGACGTCCTCAAGCAGGCCAGGAAGGTGTGTGGCTATTTCAGGCGTTCCTACATGGCCATGGCGCACTTTTCAGATATCCAGCGGCAAAACAACATGCCAGTGAGGCGACTGATTTGCGACAGACCGACACGTTGGAATTCAACACTCCTGATGTTCGACCGCCAGCGCCAACAAGAAAAAGCCGTCAACGAGTATTTGTATGACCGGGGTGCTAGGACAGCCTCTGCGCAGCTGGGATTTTTTTGCCACGTTACTGGACGCTCATGCGCAATGCCTGTAGGCTCATGCGTCCTTTTGAGGAGGTGACAAACCTAGTCAGTCGAACTGAAGGCAGCATCAGCGACATCATCCCATTTGTTTTCTTCCTGGAACGTGCCCAGTGAAAAGTGCTGGATCAGGCCGTAGATGAGCGAGAGGAAGGGGAAGAGTTGTGGTCACCATCTCCACCAGAAACAGCCTTATCAGCATCACTTGCTGGACCTGCAGAAACGCTGGGAGAGGAGTGTGAGGAAGAGGAGTCAGAGGAGGAATGTGGCTTTGAGGAGGAGGAAGGCCAACCACAGCAGGCATCCCAGGGTGCTCGCTGTCACCTATCTGGTACCCGTTGTGTTGTACGTGGCTGGGAGGAAGAACAGACCTTCAGTGAGATCAGTGAGGATGAGGAACGGGACATGAGTAGCTCGGCATCCAACCTTGTGAAAATGGGGTCTTTCATGCTGTCATGCCTGTTGAAGGACCCTCGTATAAAAAGGCTGAAGGAGAACGACCTGTACTGGGTGGCCACGCTACTAGACCCCCGGTATAAGCAGAAAGTGCCTGAAATGTTACCGAATTACCGGAAGTCGGAAAGGATGCAGCAGTTCCAAAATAAAAAATTAAAAAGTATGCTTTACACAGCATACAAGGGTGATGTCACAGCACAACGGGAATCTAACAGGGGGAGAGGTGAAAGTAATCCTCCTCCTACTATGACCACGCCGGCAAGGACAGGACGCTTTACAGACGTGTTGTTGATGGAGGACATGCAGAGCTTTTTTAGTCCTACGCGACGCCACAGCCCTTCAGGGTCCACCCTCAGAGAAAGACTCGACCGACAGGTAGCAGACTACCTCGCCTTAACTGCAGATATCGACACTCTGAGGAGCGATGAACCCCTTGACTACTGGGTGTGCAGGCTTGACCTTTGGCCTGAGCTATCCCAATTTGCGATAGAACTTCTGTCCTGCCCCGCTTCAAGTGTCCTTTCAGAAAGGACCTTCAGTGCCTAAAGTTATTCCATCAAATAGCTGGAATAGTAATGTTAAGTATGGCCGCCGTTCCCGCGTCGAAATTTGAAAATTTTACATTGTTTGCGTAAGTCGTCCGTGAATAGGGTTTTACTTCCACGTCGAAATCAATAGGACCGTGCGGCGTACTTTGCCGCAATGCACACTGGGATATGTAGGCGGACGGCGCATGCGCCGTTCGTAAAATACATCAATCACGTCAGGTCAAGCCCCATTAACATAAAACACGCCCCCTTAGCTAAATTTGAATATAGCACCATTACTCCCGCCCGATTTATGCTACGCCGCCGTGACTTAGCAGGCAAGTACTTTGTGAATCATGTACTTGCCTCGCTAACTTACGGCGGCGTAGTGTAAACACAATACACTACGCCGCCGCAAAGTTAGGACGCCCTCTCTGAATCTAGCTATTAATATCTTAGCCAATCAGCTTATCTCTTTTGTGCTGAGTCACATTGGACAGTGTAAAGTCTCGTACACATGATCGGACTTCAAACAAACTTTTCCGTGGATTTTTGTCTGAAGAAAGTTGGCCAGACTTTTGAAACCGAAAAAGTTTGTCCGATGGAGCGTACACACGGTCGGATTTTTTGGAAAACGCTCATTTTGACGTTTGTTGGCAAAAAGTCTGACCGTGTGTACGGGGCTTAAGAGAAAGTCTATCTTAAAGCGGAGCTCCACCCTAAAGTGGAACTTGCGCTGATCGGAACCCTCCCCCCCCCCTCTATGAGGCGTAGCCAATGTTAAGTATGGCCGTCGTTCCTGCGTCGATTTTTTTTTTACGTCGTTTGCGTACGTCAATTCACAAAAGCGCTGGATGCAAGTTACGCTCACGCCAAAACCAATGACGTCTTAGTGACGTCATTGGGAGAAATGCACGCCGGGAAAATTTGCGGACGGCACATGCGCATTTAAATCGGCGCGGGGACGCGCCTGATTTAAATACTACACTCCCCCTAGCCGCAGAATTTGAATTCCGCCGGGGGATTTACGATCCGCCGCCGCATGTTTGGAGGTAAGTGTTTTGTGAATTACCCACTTGCCTCAAAAACTTGCGGCGGCGGATCTTAAATCAGATCTAAAGATCCGCTGATCTATCTGAATCTGGCCCCCAAAGTATTTTGAAATCATTTCAACTTGATAAAGTTTGCATATGGATATTAGCGACTGCTTTTAAGGTTACTCTAACTTCTGCATTGGAAAATGAATAAAACCTAGAATACATTTTCATAGGAGCTACTTCCAGCCAACCAGATAGGCCACTAAAAGGAACACTAAAGGTTTGTTTTTTATGTGATCAATTGATTGCTGTAAGCAAGAGCATTTAAATATCACTTACCTCGTTTTTCCTTTTGACCACCAAAATACAGTAATCCAGGTTTGAAAATGCCATTTCCTGTCTCTCCTCTTCTTGCTTTCCACCAGCATCTGAGAAGTTTTGCATGGTGGAAAGCAGAATGTGCTCACCCCCTCCCTATGACTACAGCCCTGCGTGAAGATGCTCTCTCATCCCTCACAGGCATGGAGGCTAAGCCTAATGGGAACTGTAGTTCCCATTAGGCTGTGATGTGGCAATAATTAATGCGCACCGCAAACAAGGAAGTCAGTGAGAATAACGATTCAGGAGTGCTGGAGGTGGATAAAACAGCTCGATTTCAACAGGTATCAAACTAGTTATAATGCAAAACATTACTTTTTACTTTATCAGCTACTGTCAGACTTTAATTTAAGAGGAAAATATTTTTGTCTTTACAACCCCTTTAAAAAAGTATCTGGATGTGTTTATACATTTCACAAAAGTTATCTGGCATATCATTTTTTATAAGAAACATGATTGTAGAATATTTATCCAGGGAATATCCAGTTGCATTTGGGCATCAGGATTATTTTTATTATTACAACACCTCGAGGATCTGTGCATGCCAGGAGCATAGCCTATCCTGCCTATCAGCAGCATGTCATACATGCCTCCTGGATTGAGGTATTTTGGTTATGGTTGGTCATGCACATAGGTGTTAGTCTGTGAACATTGGTACGCATTTGTTAGCTTGCATTGGAACATGTGTATAACTGATGTTTGATGTGCTCATTGGCTTGGAGGGTACTGCACTGCAGTGGCTGGTGCTATGTCTTCTTACCATCTGCACTCTACATGAGATTGTTGTTATCCCAAATCACATGTCAGGGGTGTCACCCATAACAAGATCCCTGTTAGAACAAATTGTATCATGCATATATATATTTTCCTTCCTATGGATGAATTGTAGGTTGAGACTTTTGAAGATTTTGGGTTTTCATTTGTCACTTTTTCTTAAAGGGGTTGTAAAGGTAAATGTTTTTTCACCTTAATGCATCCTATGCATTAAGGTGAAAAAACATCCGACGGTACCTGCCCCCCCCCCGAACCCCGTTTTACTTACCTGACCCCTACGCGCGTCCACGTGATCCTCTCCGGTTCCCAGCCTTTGGCTAGGCTGGACGGATTGATAGCAGCGCAGGCATTGGCTGGCGCTGATGTCAATCACAGCGGATGATGCGGCGTGCCGGGGGGCGGGGCCGAGTGATACAGTTGGCGGCTATGCCCGCCGCTGTATCACGGGAGCGCGCTCACAAAAGCTTTCCACCATGCGAGCTGTGCAAAACACTGTGCAAGACACTGTGCAAAACGAGCTGTACAGTGGAGGTAAGCATAACATGTTTGTTATTTAAAAAAAAAATCTGCCTTTAGTGTTCCTTTAAGCCTCTTACACATGCACATTTTTCTCGGCAAGAAAACTGCTGGCAAAGCTTTCTTGCCGAGTAAACCGAGCGTGTGTACGAGACTTTGAGGTTTCTCGTACACGAAAACTGCCCAGAATCTCGACGAGAAAAATAAAGAACCTGCTCTCTATTTTCTCTTTGTGATTCTCTGCAGTGTTTTCCTGCCAAGAAAGCCGAGCGTGTGTATACTTACCTCTCCATGGAACCCCAGGCATGCTCAAAATGACTTTGACGCATGCGCGGTAGCTTCCAAGGCATAATTAGGGTGAAGCAAGATGGCGGTGACGGCATCGAATGTGACGAGCGCATCCTCCTTGTAGTCCATGACGTCACCATTCAAAAGAGCGGAGGTTCTTTTGAATGGCCCATGTGTACACTTGGCCAGCAAGAGATTCTTGCCAAGAATCTCGTCAGGAAAAACGAGATTCTGGGCTGTGTGTACAGGGCTTTATTTAGTTAGATTAGCAAAATTGTATTTGTTCTATTCTATATAAACATGTATGTATATATATATATATATATATATATATATATATATATATATATATATATATATATATATATATATATATATATATATCATGAATAAAATGCACTTGATTCTTGATACAATCTAAGGGCTCTATGGAAACGTCAGCGTCATTTTAGCTGAGTCCTTATGAAAAGTTATTTTGGAACCATGGTAAAAAAGTCCAGTTACCAATACAACACTTTGAAACATATTAGCTGCTGTCTGTTACTGAGAAGGTTGGTATTATTATTGTAGCACTGCAGGAGATTTTGTTCCTGTTGATGGTATTGATAACACTTATGCCGCGTACACACCATCACTTTCTGCAATGAAAAAATGCGACGGTTTATGTGATGGAAAAAAACGACATTTTTCAAACTTCAATTTGAACAACGACGTAGCATACACACCATCACTTTTTCACAACGCTCTAGCAAAGCGCAGTTCCGTCAATCATGCACGACGTCACTATAAAGGGTCGTTTCCATGCGGAAGACGGCCTCTTTTGCTGATATCGTGTTGCTGCGTGTTAGTAAAAGTTTGGTGAGAGACGATTCGTGATTTTCAGTGTTTGTGCTTTAAATTTCATTTTCTGTTGTACAGTTTGTGTATTTGTCGTCGGATCTGTGATACAGTGCTTGTACTAAGGACGTATTTGTTTTGGCATTAGGTTTTTGTGTGCACGGTGCTGTTTAGCAGGTCGTTCTTCAGAGGCCATTCTGTACTTCAGGGCGTAATTTTTAGTCTGATCTGATTTGACGACCGTTTTCTAGCCATGTTGCGGGTACGAACTCGTCGCCGAGATCGTGCTGTGCTTGTTGTTAGGATGTGTGCTGCATCCCGGCGACGGTCCATGAACAGGGTGAGGAGGAGGTTGTGGACCAAGAACTGGTTGCTACGCAGGGACCAGTTCTCTCATATGCCTCTGCTGCGGGAGATCCGAGAAAATAACCCTGATGATTTCAGGAATTTTCTTAGGATGTCTGACCCCGTATTTCAGCAGCTTTTGGCTTCGGTGTCGCCATATGTCACCAGGCAGGACACCGTTATGCGGGAAGCCATCACTGCTGAGCAGAGGCTAGTTGCTACGTTGCGCTACCTTGCAACAGGGAGAAGTCTGCAGGACTTGAAGTTCTCGACGGGCATCTCCCCCCAGGCTCTGGGCCTCATAATCCCGGATACCTGTTCGGCCATCATTCAGGTTCTTCAGGAGGACTATGTTAAGGTAAGTGGTGTTCTTTCAATGGTCAAACTATGGCCAAAAAACAAAACAAATTAACCTGTTTCTAATATGCTCAGAATGTTCACTTTGTCTCCATGTATGCTGTTCTACACAATTTGTAAAGCCCTACATGTTTATTGTATTTAGCCAACCTGTCCATCATTCTATTTTGTGGCCAAACCCACCTAGCATAGTCCCTATATCCCCCTTTATTTGTGGCCTCCATTGTAGTGCTGCATTTTGTGTGTCCCTATATCCCCCTTTATTTGTGGCCTCCATTGTAGTGCTGCATTTTGTGTGTCCCTATATCCCCCTTTATTTGTGGCCTCCATTGTCCAAACCCCCCCCCCCCAGATTGTTTGACTACGTACTAATTTTTAGTTTTGATTTGTTTTTGTTATTTTTTTGGGGGGTGGTTTCTCAGGTGACAAACTCATCTTGGGCCCCCCCTCCCCCTAATTATAGTTTTTGAACATCAGAGGGGGTGATTAATATGCTTAGTGTTCACATGTTATTTTTTAATCTTAACCTTTTTTTCATTTTTTGGGGGGATCCCTTGAAATTGTAGATATATTCTGTTAACAATGTTTGTTTGAATGTATTTTTTCTTATCTTTCTATCCAGTTACCCAACACGCCACAGGAATGGCAGACTGTGGCAGCGGACTTCTCCCAGCATTGGAACTTTCCGAACTGCGGAGGAGCCATTGATGGCAAGCACATCCGCATTGTGCCCCCACCCCATAGTGGATCCCATTTCTACAACTACAAGGGGTTCCACAGCGTTGTTTTGATGGCGGTGGTGTCTGCCAACTATGAGTTCATGTACGTGGATGTTGGGAAAAATGCCCGGATGTCGGACGGCGGTGTCTTTGCGGAGACGGAGTTCGCCCAACGGCTTCAGTCGGAGGACCTTGCCTTGACACCTGCGGAGGAGAACGAAGAGGGTCTGCCCTTTGTGTTTGTTGCAGATGAGGCTTTTGCTTTGGGTCCCCACCTCATGAGGCCATTTCCCCAACGCACCCTCACCCATGAGAGGAGGGTTTATAATTATCGGCTGGCCAGAGCAAGACGTGTGGTAGAGAATGCCTTTGGAATCATGGCCAGCCGATTCCGATTGTTTTTAACAGCAATCAACCTTGCGGAATACAAGTGGAATCACGTAATTTTATGTTGTTGCATTCTCCACAATTTTTTAAAAAGACATTCCCACAAATACCTCACGGTATTGCCTGATGAGGCAGATGTTGTGGCTCCGGAGCCGGGACGTGAGGCTAGCCATAGAGGCTTGGCCCCCCAAACCGCACGTGCAGTGCGTCAATCCTATGTGGACTATTTTATGGGGATGGGGGCCATTGCAATGCCCGATCTTCATTAAAAAATAAAATATTCTTTTTTCTTGATTAAACAGTGTAAATTTATTTTGTATCATTTTTATTTGTTATTTTGTGTATTGTTTCTTTTTCCTAGGTTCTCATCCAGCCATGTGTTTGGGATGTCCTAAATTCCCATGAGTGTAAATCTTAATAACTCTACAAATATGCCTGAGTAATTTAATGAGTCAGCATTGATACCAATAACTACCCACACATTTTTTGTAGTACAAATATTTTTTTTTTTTTTTATTATTACAAAATATAATCTTTTTATTATTTTTTTGTCTTTTTTTTAATTAGTACAAACTATAATCTTTTTATTATTTTTTTGTCTTTTTTTTAATTAGTACAAAATATAATCTTTTTATTATTTTTAACATCTAAAAGCCTTTTTTTCACAAACAAAATAAAAGGACCACAAACAATTAAACCATCCCCAAAACATTAATTACATTTTTGAGCTGACGTTCCAGCGTCTTCGCTTTGTGGCGAATTTCCCGGCAGGCCAGACGTATGTCCTCGACTTGGACCCTGCATGTCAAAACCTCGGCGATGAGGAGGTGGGCACTATACGTGTCCAGTCCCTGACCAGCCCGATTTCCTCCTGAAATGTGGAACCAAAACATGTGTTAAAATATTGTATGCCTATATCTATATTCCCTGAAAATGTGGTATATGTTACTTTACCGGATGTTGTGGCAGGTTCCTCTTCATCTACATCCCTCGGGGGTGTGGCTTGGTTGGCTTGTGCCTCCTGCCTTGCTGCTTCATTGTGCCCTACGAGATTGAAGAAAGGGAAAACAGGAGGTTAAAACATTAGAGCGGCCTGAAAGGACCCAAAAATATTTTACAGAAAAGAAATGATGGCAATATTGTTGTTTTTAAAAAAGCGTTCAAAGAAGATAGACCAGTATTTAATCCATTCACAAAGTAATTTAAAATCTGGGTACAATTGGTGTATTTTTCTATATGTAAGCTAACCAAGTATCCCCTGGATCTGCTCACCCCTGTGTGTCACCCAACATAGGTTGTGATTGTGACAAAAAATTGTGCTAATGAGTACACATGTTCAATAAAAAAATGCTGAGCAAACGCTCCTTTTTCGGTATCTCAAGGTATTTAATTTTGGGCAAAAATAAGCTGAAACACATTTACATCAATACCAGAATTGAAGACACCTTTAACCCCAAAAAATGTCACAACTTTCATGTTTGTGTCGAATAATTGGTCCTAGGAGTCGTCGTTCATTCGCCCCCAATTCCTACAATTACGTTTTTATTTATGATACAGTGATTCAACTCCCCTTTGCACATGCAAACTAGGCATGATGCCATTTCTCACTAATATGGTATTTTATTATTGAAAGTCAGCGAATGAACGACGACTACGACGACTGAATCATGCGTCCACATTCATAATATTAATTCTGGTCAACCTGCAAAAAAACACCACATGGCACAAAGAACACACCCAAATAATTAATAAACTTACTTCTTCTTCGAATCACCCTATTTATTTTTGCAAGTTGGTGGGGTTCCCTCTTCTTCAAATCTGACCACCTTTTGCGCAGGTGCTCTCTGCTCCTGCGTCTTCCAAACTTCCGCTGGAGCCTACGGATAACCTTCTCCATTATTGTGGCCTTCACTTTATTTGGATGCATGTAGGGGCCATGCTTGGCATCATAGTCCTCCCTCCTCAATATGGTGACCATCTCCACCATTTCATTGAATGACATGTTGGAGGCTCTGCATCTGAATCTGCGGCGTGGTTGGGCCTGGCCTGCCTCCTGGCTTGAGCTGGAATAGACCTCCATGTTGTCCATCTTTTCTCCCTCACCAAACGACAGAGAAGGGGCGTGGAAAGGACGATACCGAATGTCAGGGGCGGGGTGTCGTGCGGAGCGTCACGCGTGCGTAGTGTAAAAAGAGCAGGTGCTCTCTGCTCCTGCGTCTTCCAAACTTCCGCTGGAGCCTACGGATAACCTTCTCCATTATTGTGGCCTTCACTTTATTTGGATGCATGTAGGGGCCATGCTTGGCATCATAGTCCTCCCTCCTCAATATGGTGACCATCTCCACCATTTCATTGAATGACATGTTGGAGGCTCTGCATCTGAATCTGCGGCGTGGTTGGGCCTGGCCTGCCTCCTGGCTTGAGCTGGAATAGACCTCCATGTTGTCCATCTTTTCTCCCTCACCAAACAACAGAGAAGGGGCGTGGAAAGGACGATACCGAATGTCAGGGGCGGGGTGTCGTGCGGAGCGTCACGCGTGCGTAGTGTAAAAAGGGATCGGACGTGTTTGTAAACGGCGTGCATAGTCTGTTGAAGAAGGCGGAAGTCACGATCTTTGCTAACGACGATACGTAAGTTATTTTTTGCTACTTTATTATAGTGAAGAGGGAATGAGTTCGTGGGCTAGTTAGGGGAAGTAAGCTAGTGGCTTTAATTACATTATGTTTTGGCTTCTATGTTTCATGTGCAGAAAGAATGGATCCCTTCAAGGATGCGGAGTTCCTGACTGAATTTATACAAAAATGGAAGGAACATCCTGTTCTGTGGCAAACCAAAAATACCATCAATAAAAACAAAGATGCCAGGGAAAATAGCAAAAGAGAGCATGCTTGAATTTCTGAAAACAAGGGTCCCCAACGCCACAAAAGCCACAGTGAAGAGCAAAATTAATTCCATCAGAGGCACCTACAGGGCCCAACGGGTCCAAGTCCTGGCCTCAATGAGGTCTGGGGCTGCAGCTGACTCCATCTACAAACCAACCCTGTGGTACTACAGTCAGCTGCAGTTCCTGGACGACCACATTGAGACCAGGGCATCCCTGTCTACCCTTCCCCCAAGAGGTAGCTCCCAGCTTCCCAGCAGCCAATTCTCCAGTCTTCTCTGCAGACAAGAGCAGGCAAGCTCGGAGGAAGAGCACAAGTTCCTGGAGGACCCCAATTGTGACCCATGGAGCATGGTATGTGTTTTTTGTATGAATTTAGTTAGTATATGACAAGTCTAGTAATAATGTTAAATTTCTGTTACTATTGTTCGAAATTCTAAGTGAATCTCCAAAGTTTTGGGATAAGATCAATAGTCAGTAGTGGCAAAACAGGATGGGGCCAATTAATAATGTTTCAGAAGGAGTGGGTGGCATTTTCGGAGAGGCCAGTAGGGGGGGGTAACGCAATACACCTGCAAGGGGTCCCAGATGGGAAACACCCTTTTTGTGTAAAATCTAGTTGACACGAAATTGACTACTTAATTTTTGGGGGAAAAGGACACTTATTTCCAAAATTAGGCCTGCAACAACCCCCATAATTCCAGGGGGACCATGTCTGAAGGTGTGTAAGGGGCCACATAATTAGGGATGGCGACCCTGTGTGTAATATATATTGACATTCAATTTGCATCTCTCATGATTTGAAAAATGTGTGTGATTAATGACAAACACAAATAAACTATGTTCCTTTTTTTGATACACAGGCAGACCAAAGCCAGGAAGAGCCAGGGCCCACAGGGAGCCAGGAGGAGCCAGGGCCAACTGCAAGGCAGGAGGTGGCAGAACCCACTGGGAGCCAGGAGGTGGCAGGCCCCAGTGGGACCCAGGAGGCACGCCGGCGGGATACCATCTCCCGGATCCCTCCATTCCGCAATCCCGCTAAACGGGTCAGGAGTCTGCGCCAAATGGAGGAGGAGACCCAGGCCCTGCTTCGCCAAGCTACTGCGGCCATCCGAGAGCCACCCAGTGAAGAAGAGGGGTTCGCAGCGCTCATTGCAGCCAAGCTCCACAATCTGGAGCAGAGCCAACGTGTGCGCTGCGAACTCCTCATCTTCAAAGCCATAAGCATGGCATCCCTGGGGCAGCTCGATGACGACACCGACATTGTGCGGATTGCTCCTCCTGTCCTTGCTGCTCCTCCTGCTCCTGCTCCTCCTCTTCATGAGGCTGCTCTGGCTCCTGGCACTACATCGCCTCCAGGAACCCAGCCCCCAAGGACTTGGGCTACAGGGAAGGCTGCAGGGAAGACTGCAGAGAAGACTGCAGGGAAGGCTGCTGGGAAGAAAAAGCCCAAAAAATAAAACGGTGCCCCTGATGGAATTTTATGTTGACTCACAGGCTGAATTGGTGGCTTCGGGGACCCTTGTTTTCAGCAAAGTTCAAGCACGCTCTAAAGTGCTGCCTTCATTGGCATCTTTGTTTTTATTAAGTTGTGTTTTTGGGTTGTCACCATTTTAATTGTTAATTTTTGTGCAGAATAAATGCACTTTTGAGTTATCAGCCAAATTTGACCATGTTTCTTTTTTGTAGATTTGAGAGATCATTAGTGAGTGGGCAGACCCATTCCCGAAAAGTTTTTGGAAACATTAACAAGGTCAAAAAACATGCTTGTGGGTGAGTTCCACAAAAAATTATGTTGTTGCAGCCACTTCACACACTCCCAAATCAACAAAAAATAGAGATTTCCACTAAAATTGGTGACAAAATAAAAATCCAAAAAAAAAAAGGTTGCCCAATATATATATTTCAAATTTTGAAGATGGAAGATACAACTAAATAACAGAACACAAACATAAACATTATCAAACAAGAAAGAAACTACTTAAAAGCTTGTCATAACTATGTAACAAGATCAGCCGCAACAAACGTCCATTTTTGGGTAGCAGTTAAAAGCAGGGGTTAAAGAAGCGCTTTCTTTTCTTGTCTATAAGCTGAAAAAGACCTTAACGAATGTGCTTATTCCATTCTGAACAGTCGTTTTACCTGAATGAGCGCTGCCGTCTCCTAACTTGCTTCTGAGCATGCGCGTGCTTAAAACGACGTTTTTACGTACACACGGTCAATGTTTAGAACACAGAAAGCGACGTCGGCCAAAAACAACACATAAAATTGAAGCATGCTTCAATTTTTTTTGGTCGTTTTTCAGAAGACATAAAATGACGTTTTTGCCCACACACGATCAATTAAATTGACGTTTTTCAAAACGTTGTTTTTTTTCATCGCAGAAAGTGATGGTGTGTACGCGGCATCAGGCCTCGTACACACGAGGGGACATGTCCGATGAAAACGGTCCATGGACCGTTTTCATCGGACATGTCTGCTCGGAGATTTCGGTCTGATGGTTGTACACACCATCAAACCGAAATCCCTGTGGACAGGATACGCGGTGACGTGGCCGCGACGATGACGCGGCGACGTGCGCGACCCTGGAAGGTCAATGCTTCCACGCATGCGAGGGATTTCAGTCGAGCGGACATGTCCGGTGAGTCGTACAGACGACCGAACATGTCCGACATGCTAAGAAACATTTGTCCGCTGGAAACCTGTCCGATCGGCCGGAAAATTGTCTGGTCGGCCGTACAGACGACCGAACATGTCCGCGAAAACTGGTCCGACGGACCAGTTTCAGCAGACATGTTCGGTCGTGTGTACGAGGCCTTACTGATAACAGATACATTGCCTTGAAAAAGTATTCATACCCCTTTAAATACACATTTTGTCATGTTGTAAAAGTATTTTATTGGGATTTTATGTGATAGACCAACACAAAATGGGACATAATTGGAAAATGGAAGGAAAATGATAAATGGTTTTACATGTTTTTTATTTTACAAATAAATTTGTGAAAAGTGTTTTTGTAGAAACACCTTTTGCTGCAATTACAGATACAAGTTGTGACAAACCTTTGTCCTCAACGGGACTATATCCACTGTAAATGTTTCCTTTGTCCAGAAGCAGCACTATCCGAGACCCTTTAGCCCACTCAGTCACTAGTTGTAACACACTGTAGGGTGAAAAACAGCAGACTCTCTTTATTCAAGCACGTTACCACAGATATACAACTCTGAGGCCCCGTACACACGTCCGAGAAACTCGACGAGCAAAACACATCATTTTGCTCGTCGAGTTCCTTGTGAAGCCGCCGAGGTTCTCGGTGAGCCAAGTTTCCCCATTGATTAACGAGGAAATAGAGAACATGTTCTCTATTTGGCTCAACGAGTTCCTCGTCGGTTTCCTCGGCCGAAAGTGTACACACGACCGGGTTTCTCGGCAGAATACGGCTCCGATCGAGTTTCTGGCTGAATTCTGCCGAGAAACTCGGACGTGTGTATGGGGCCAGAGACACTCCCCCCACCCTTGGATTCAGGGCAGGGTAAACTGTCCAATAACAATAGACACACAGGTCAAGTGTATTCAAACTTCTCATCAGTAAACAGCCTTATTAGCAGGGAGAGCTGTTGAAGGAATCCCTCCTCCCCTTCACAGAGATACATATCCCATAATATACTTTTCTTCCAAGGCAGACAGACACAATGAAACAATGGAATACAACCACACCCCAAACGATCCCAACAACATGAGACAACACACAATATATACATACAGTATATACAACATTCCAGTGTGGCTGTACAGTGAGTCTGACTAGCACAGATCATAGTGTGGTTCTCAGTCACCCTGTGCCCTTAATGGACACATGGTGATTTACACATAAGAGGGGCCGGGGAAGCTGGACACTGAGTTTCCAGAGCTCTCCAAGACAATCTGAGTTGTACAAACCCAAAGTGACTCCCTTCACACAAGTCTTTTTGGGGATGTCTCTAGCAGCTTTGCACATCTAGAGAGGGACATTTCTGTCCATTCATCTTTGCCAAATATCTCAAGCTCTGTCAGATTTGATGAAGAGCGTCTGTGAACAGCAATTTTCAAGTCTTGCCACAGATTCTCAATGTGATTTAAGTCTGGACTGTGACTGGGCCATTCTAACACATGAATATGCTTTAATCTAAACCATTCCATTGCAGCTCTGGCTGTATGTTTAGGGTCGTTGTCCTGCTGGAAGGTGGAAGGTGAACCTCCGCCTCAGTCTCAAATATTTTGCAGATTCTAAGGCCGCTTGTACATGGTCGTTCCAAAACGATGAGAATGGTCCAACGGGCCATTTCCATCGGTTCACCGCTGAAGTGGCCTGATGGTCTGATGTGCGTACACACCATCGTTCCAAAAACCGATCGGGTCAGAACGCGGTGATGTCAAACATACGACGTGCTTAATAAAACAAAGTTCAATGCTTCCAAGCATGCGTCGACTTGATTCTGAGCATGCGCGGGTTTTGAACCGATGCTTTCTGTACTAACCATCGGTTTGGACCGACCGGGCAGCAGTCCATCGGTTCGATTTTAAAGCATGTTTTAAAATTTTGGACCGAAGGACAACAGACCGATGGGCTATACACATGGTCGGTTTGGACCGATGAAACTGAACCTCGGTCCATTCTCATTGGTTTTGTCCGACCGTGTGTCTGCTGAAGAAAATCATCCCCACAACATGATACTGCCACCACCATGTTTCACAGTGGGGATGGTGCATTCAGGGAGATGTGCAGTATTAGTTTTCCGCCACACATAGCGTTTTGTATTTAGACCAACATTTTAAATGTTGGTCTCATTTGACCAGAGCACCTTCTTCCACATAAAAAAGGAGTTACGGCGCTAGAGAACAGTCAAAAATTGCTAACAGAGCTGCAACAACACAGTGTCATACATACACAATATAAATGGATAAAGGGGAAGAGATGTTGCGCTAATAATTAATTAAATCTAAACAATAATTGATAAGATAAAAAGTTGAAACCAGTAGACCCAAATTAATGGGAAGCTGTAAAGGAGGTTAAAAAATAGTCCCAATGTGTCCACAATAAATAGAGTTCATATGAAGGTGAACAAATAATAAAGGGCAAATGAGACAGCCACCACCACGATGCAATAAGATTGGAGGCTTACCACAAGGCAAGCAGTAAATGCTTGCGGCTGCAAACCCCAGCCAGGGCCTTTAAACGATCCTCACGGGGGGGGGGGGGGGGGGGCGGAGAAGAAAGAGGTTGGAACCCCCAATCGAATCCACGATTTGTTGTACCGTGTTGCAAAAGAAACACTCAATGGTGAAGTATATCGTGAATCAAATGCACATAAAAGATATAAATAGTGACTTGAGAACCACCACCACCGACACCCTATGAATCGGAGGCTTACCAGAGCTTATGAAATAACCAGCATGTGGCGGGCGTTGTTCCGAGCCGGCCGGCTTATCTCTCTGTTTTTATTTGCTTATGATTCTGTAAGTTTAATTTTATCTATTAAAACGTCTAGCCTTAATATACTTCACTATGTGGGCTCCATTACTCTTTTTACATACTTGCTGAACTTGCTGAACACGGAGGATTACCAAGGATTGTCAGTATATCCCAGGACCCATAAAGGCCCAGGCTAGGGTTTTAGCCACATGCTGGTTATTTCATAAGCTCTGGTAAGCCTCCGATTCATAGGGTGTCGGTGGTGGTGGTTCTCAAGTCACTATTTATATCTTTTATGTGCATTCGATTCACGATATACTTCACCATTGAGTGTTTATTTTGCAACACGGTAAAACCAATCGTGGATTCGATTGGGGGTTCCAACCTCTTTCTTCTCCCCCCCCCCCGTGAGGATCGTTTAAAGGCCCTGGCTGGGGTTTGCAGCCGCAAGCATTTACTGCTTGCCTTGTGGTAAGCCTCCAATCTTATTGCATCGTGGTGGTGGCTGTCTCATTTGCCCTTTATTATTTGTTCACCTTCATATGAACTCTATTTATTGTGGACACATTGGGACTATTTTTTAACCTCCTTTACAGCTTCCCATTAATTTGGGTCTACTGGTTTCAACTTTTTATCTTATCAATTATTGTTTAGATTTAATTAATTATCAGCGCAACATCTCTTCCCCTTTCTCCATTTATATTGTGTATGTATGACACTGTGTTGTTGCAGCTCTGTTAGCAATTTTTGACTGTTCTCTAGCGCGGTAACTCCTTTTTTATTTCCATATTTGTGTATATACAACATTTACTGCAGCTTATTGGGTTTTAGTAGGGCTATCCTATTTAATTCATCATGGATATTTTTTCTTATAGAGCCTCTAGGAAAGTAGATACTTCTGGGGTGTTTGAGTCCTATAAGGAAGATGAGGGTGACCTTAACGGCATCTTCACTAGACTCAAAAATCTCACTGTGTCTGAAACACACATGCAGTGGGATATAGCTTATCTGGAGACTTATGTTAAACAAGGCATGGTCCCCAGGAGTTTAAGGTGGGAGGTCCCCCCTCAAAAGGGTGATATGGAACTCATTGAATGGTTCAAGTACTTCAATGATGCGGGGGTCAAGTTTCTCCAGTTTTTAATTGAAAGGAAACTCCAAAAATTAACTAAACTGGATGATGAAATCAAACTTATTGAAGAGAAACTTAAACCCCTCCGTGAAACCAATGAATACAAGGAGAAATCCCAATCTTTGTTTAATTACCTAGAGAAAGAGGAGAGAGATCAAAAGATCAAGAAAAAAGAAAAAATATAACAGAGATCTAATTGATTATCATGATCAGGTTGTTTTTGCTTGGCAAAGAAAAATCTTAGCTGAGAATATGGCTGAAACCATGGAAACAAATCAGCCTGATGTTCCTTTATTGGTTAAGGAAACTACATACTCCCATTCCCAATTAAGGGGCACTCAGGCCTCTCACACACGATCTAGGGATGGTTCACCTTTTAGAGCTCCTCGAGGTAATAAGGGTAACACATCGTCCCAACTACAGTACCCTCTCCCTCAGAGGACTACTAAACCCAATCCAAACTCCAATAATGGAAGGGGTCGCAACAACTCTAACACAGTTAGGGCCTCCCAATCGAGAACACAGGGTTATCCTACCAACACGGGAGGTCCACCACCTTTTATACCACCTTATCGTGGTGTACCATTCCCGTATCCCCCGCCATATGGTTACGGTTTAGGCACCACCCATTTTGAACCACCTTCTGTGGCTTCTAGGGATACTGAATATCAGTTAGATATTCAAAATAGATTCTACCCTCTTCGTGACAAAGAGGGTCCTATAGACCCCTATGTTAAAGAGATTGCGCCATATCATGGTAACATGAGGGGAGCCAATTTATCACCTCAGGTTCCGCCTCCTAATGGTCAATATCCATATGGTGGCCCAGGTTCTTTTGGTCAGGACCCCCAACAGTGGGGTTTTCACAGACCCAGCCAGGGCATCAAACGAGCCGGAGACCTTCTAGAGGAGTCAGAGGGGGAAGAAGGTTACGATCAAAAAAGACAAAGAGTCTAACCCCCTCCGGCATTTTTAACCTCAGTGCTGTGACCCTCAATAAAGCTGAGCAATCTATCCTGGACAAGGGGTTGAAATTTGTATTGCCACGCAAACTTAACAAGTTTGAGACTTATATGGACACACATAAGTTTATTTGTAGATTAAATATCAAAAGATACATGCTTTCTAACCCTATCGCCCAAGACCATTCGTTTGCTACTAGCTTTACGCATACAGGCCTTTCTAATGCCTCTTTGTATAATCCCCCAGGCACTATGGCCCCATCCATAAACGTCTTTAGGGACATTGTCCTTAAGGACCTAGACCGACTCCCATTCAAACAGACGCAGTCTAACCTTATCCTAAAAACAGGCCTTGACTCTCTGTGTGATAACAAGCAGATTGTAATCAGGCCTGCGGATAAGGGGGGGGGGGGGCATAGTTGTCCTTAACAGATCAGACTATTTAGCTGAGATGAACAGAATACTGGGGCATAGGGATACCTATACTCCCCTAGCATGTGACCCTAAACATTTATATCTCAAACAACTTGACAAACTTATTTCTAAGGGATACAAGGAGGGTATTCTTAATAAAAAAGAGAAACTCTACCTTGTACCAAAGGCTCCAAGAACACCTGTTATATATTATTTACCAAAAATCCACAAACATCTTACCTGCCCCCCGGGACGTCCCATTGTGAGTGGGATAGATTCCCTCACATCCCGGGTGGGCAGGTATATTGATTTTTTTCTTCAACCGTTAGTCTCTAAGATGCCTTCCCACTTAAAGGATTTCCAGCACGTTATTAATTTATTATCCAGCCTCAAACCTACTAAAGATATGTGGCTAGTCACAGCTGATGTAACATCGCTGTATACGGTGATCCCCCATGATTTGGGTCTGTCAGCAGTTGAATATTATCTTAGACGGGACTCTGGCCTTTTTGATGAACAAATTTTCTTCATACTTGAGCTACTACATTTTGCCGCAACTAGAAACTATTTCTGGTTTTAAAACCAGTTCTACCGTCAAGATAGAGGTGTGGCGATGGGGGCTAAATATGCCCCCAGCCTGGCCAATTTGTTTATGGCCATGTGGGAGGAGGATGTCGTCTATGTTTGCCAACAACCCCAACTCAAGTTGTGGGCCAGGTACATCGACAACATCCTCCTCCTGTGGGACGGTCCTCTTTTCGAGCTCCAGTCCTTTATGACATCCCTCAACAACAACACTAGGGGTATTCACCTCAATTTTGAGGCAAGTCAACGTAATATTAACTTCCTAGATCTCACAATCTCGGTCCAAGCAGGGATTTTTTGTATGAGTACCTATTTTAAGGGCACAGACAGAAATTCCTATATCCCGACTGACAGCTGTCATCATGATTCCTGGCTGAAGTCGGTGCCAAAGAGTCAATTTTTGCGTATTAAACGCAATTGCTCTAATGAGACCGATTTCTTAGACCAATCAGCTGTTTTAATAAATAGATTTTTGGAAAAGGGATATGATCTGGGTTCCCTTACTTCCACACTTGAGGAAGTTAAGTCTGTTGATAGAGTAGAGCTACTCAAGAGTAAACCACGCGATATTAGTAGGTTGCCGGTTGTTCCTTTTATCACCACTTTTTCTACCCAGCATTTTAGTGTTAAGAAACTACTAAAAAAACATTGGCACATCCTTAAGAATGATCCAATATTGGGCCCCATCTTACCTGATAATCCTCAAGTGATATTTAAGGGTGGTTCGGCCTTGAGACATAAATTGGCCCCTAACGTTTTGGAACCACCTGTTATTAAAACCACCTTCCTCAATTCCTTCACTGGTTTTTACCAGTGTAGGAAATGTCGGGTGTGTTCCCTTAGTGGCTGTACCCATAGAAGAACTCATAATTTTACTTCTACGGTTACAGGTGAACAACACACAATCAAACCCTTCATCACATGTGGGACGGAGGGTGTGGTTTACTTACTTCAATGCCCTTGCGGGCTCCAATATGTGGGTAGAACCAAGAGAGCTCTCTCAGTCAGACTGAATGAGCACATAACAAACATTTTAGCTGGCTTTTTAAATCATTCAGTATCAAAGCATTACCTCTTGGCACACAATAAGGACCCCTCAAAGACCATCTTTCTGGGGATTGATAGATATAGCCCTCATTGGCGAGGTAGCCCACTAGTGAGGAGCATTTCTAGATCAGAAATGCTATGGGTCCACAAAATTAAAAGTTATACCCCATATGGACTCAACATCGAGGTTGACGTTAATGCTTTCATTGACAACTCTTGATTTTTTAAAAGTTTGGTGTTTGTATGTTTTATGGTCCACTTTGTATTTGTGAACTCGATCTGAATGACAGGTGGACCCTTATGTTGGCCCATAATTGGGCCTATAAATTCTAGACATTTACATTCACTTTTTATATTTTTTTTATTTATTATTTTTATTTTATTTTTTACTTTTTTGATGATGGTCACTAATGGGCCTTGTTTAAATATATTTTTTATAATCTAGCATTTTTTCTTGGAGTCTTATTTATTTTTCAAATTTTATCTATTTTTCATTAAATTATTTATCAATTATCTATATTATCACATTCACATATTCACGGAATATTATTAATATTTTTATGTATTTCATTACAATTTTGATTCAACACACTATAATCACATTAATTTATTTTTATATATTGAATTGACATTCACCCATCCTAGATCAATTTTGCTGTTTAAATATTTTGCTTTGATCTAGGTCTTTTTTATATATTTTTTATATATTTTTTATATATATTTAAATATAAAATATATAAACCTTTTTTTAAGACACTTACTTTTTGTCACTAACTTATTCACTATCGCACTGTAATTTAAAAATTATGTGCTCCATATTTTTAATTTGTTTTATTCTGTTAGTCATACAGAGTGGATTATTTATATAAACAACAAGTTTTTCCTCTGTAGATTCTAACAGATTTCCGTATAAAATGACGTTCTGCTATGTTGCTACACTATTAACATACTCTATGTTCATTTGGCCCTGGTTGCTTTATTACAATTTGACCACAAGAGGGCCTTTTTTAATTTTAATTTTCATTTGATTTTTTAAATTGTCCCAGCGTGGCCACCATGGGCGGTCAATTAGCCCGCGGATTCAGATCGAGGCTTGGTTTCAGCTGGAGTGTATTTTATGCGATGTGTCAGCACGTCGCCCGTACCCCAGATGACGTCAATTTATGACGAAACGCGCGTCGGGAAGGTAGCGTGCTGACGCAGGACGTGGTGTTCAGAGTGGACGGGCGTTGTTCCGAGCCGGCCGGCTTATCTCTCTGTTTTTATTTGCTTATGATTCTGTAAGTTTAATTTTATCTATTAAAACGTCTAGCCTTAATATACTTCACTATGTGGGCTCCATTACTCTTTTTACATACTTGCTGAACTTGCTGAACACGGAGGATTACCAAGGATTGTCAGTATATCTCAGGACCCATAAAGGCCCAGGCTAGGGTTTTAGCCACATGCTGGTTATTTCATAAGCTCTGGTAAGCCTCCGATTCATAGGGTGTCGGTGGTGGTGGTTCTCAAGTCACTATTTATATCTTTTATGTGCATTCGATTCACGATATACTTCACCATTGAGTGTTTCTTTTGCAACACGGTACAACAAATCGTGGATTCGATTGGGGGTTCCAACCTCTTTCTCCCCCCCCCCCCCCGTGAGGATCGTTTAAAGGCCCTGGCTGGGGTTTGCAGCCGCAAGCATTTACTGCTTGCCTTGTGGTAAGCCTCCAATCTTATTGCATCGTGGTGGTGGCTGTCTCATTTGCCCTTTATTATTTGTTCACCTTCATATGAACTCTATTTTTTGTGGACACATTGGGACTATTTTTTAACCTCCTTTACAGCTTCCCATTAATTTGGGTCTACTGGTTTCAACTTTTTATCTTATCAATTATTGTTTAGATTTAATTAATTATTAGCGCAACATCTCTTCCCCTTTCACCTTCTTCCACATGTTTGCTGTGTCCCCCACATGGCTTCTTGCAAACAGCAAGCAGGACTTCTTGATCACTTAAGAGCCGAGTCTCTTTCTGAGATTCGTTGTTTATAAGTTAAAAACATTTTGTTTTGCTAAAAAATTACCCCAAACAATATACATTTGTTTTCTGACATCCAGAGAATAAAATGACGGTTGTTGCAATACTTTATGTCACACTGTATTTGCGCAGAAGTCTTTCAAGCACATTTGTTGTGCAAAAAATAACTTTTTTTAGTTAAAAAATAAGACAAAAGTATTTTTTTATATTGTGAAAGATAATGTTAAGCCAAGTAAATTGATACCCAACATGTCACGCTTCAAAACTGCGGCCGCTCGTGGAATGGCGACAAACTTTTACCCTTAAAAACGTCCATAGGCAACATTTAAAAATTCTACAGGTTGCATGCTTTGAGAGGAGATCTAGGGCTAGAATGATCGTGGTGACACCTCACATGTGTAGTTTGAACACTGTATGAGTTCACTTCTGCACGCAAGCTCGGCCAGACGGCTCTGGTAAGCAGATCTTGAAAATCGTGAAAATTGATCTTGCGGCGTATCCGCTACAGAGACCACTATTATCAGAAACCGTACCGCTTTCTGAAGAGGATACCTTGGTTATGGCAGCTAGTTGCTGCCATAACAAAGATATCCATCTTCAAACAGCCAACGTATATCGGTAGTGGTTAAACCTTTCTTTCAATAATGTCTTTCTTCTTGTCACTCTTCCATAAAGGGCAGATTTGTGGAGAGCACAACTAATAGTTGTCCTGTAGACAGATTCTCCCATCTGAGCTGTGGATCTCTGCAGCTCCTCCAGAGTTACCATGGCTGCTTCTCCAATGAATGCTCTGCGTGCCCTGCCTGTCAGTTTAGGTGGACGGCCATGTCTTGGTAGGTTTGCAGTTGTGCCATACTCTTTCCATTTTTGGATGATGGATTAAACAGAGCTCCATGAGATGTTCAAAGCTTGATATTTTTTAATAACCTAACCCTGCTTTAAACTTCCCCACAACTGTATCCCTGACCTGTCTGGTGTGTTCCTTGGCCTTCAGAATGCTGTTTGTTTACTAATGCTCTCTAACAGACCTCTTAGGGCCTCACAGAACAGTTGTATTTATACTTATATTAAATTACACACATGTGAAATCAATTTACTTATTAGTTGAATTCTAAAGGCATTTGGTTTCACTAGATTTTAGTTAGGCATATCAGAGTAACGTGGACAGAATACAAATGCCCCCACACTTTTCACATATTTATTTGTAAAACATTTTGAAAACCATTTATCATTTTCCTTCCACTTCACAATTATGTGCCACTTTGTGTTGGTCTATCACATAAAATCCCAATAAAGTACATTTACGTTTTTGGTTGTAACATGACAAAATGTGGAAATTTCAAGGGGTGTGAATACTTTTTCAAGGCACTGTACGTTTCCCTTTAGACAAAGTATTAATTTGAACGAATAACAGGAGTTATACCAAACCATGCCTATTAATGTAGAGTGTAACTGCATAGTGATAAAGATGGCCAAATGAAAATACATCCAGAGGCGTTGCAAGGGGGGAGCGAGGGGTGCGTCCCGCACCCGGGTGACACCCGCCAGAGGGGTGACACCTTTCACGGCGCTGGATCGAAAGAGGCTCTCTCCTCTTCCTCCTTGCCCTGCCCTGCGTACTGCGGTATCTCTTTCACTCACCGTGATGTTCGGGTAGGGAGGAGGATTAAGAATTGTGTTGTGAGGCACTGGCAGACAGCTTCGGAGTGCAACAATGCATGGCGCCTGCATGTCCTCCAGGAAGCGGCACTGCAACCTCCGGTGCCGTGCTGCCTACCACAACAATTACACTCCCCAGACTGATGGAGCCTAGGCTCCTCCTCCACACTGACAGTACATCCACAACAGGAGGAGGAGGAACATCCATGTGGACAGAGCGCGCTGAGCTGAGGTCTGTGGGGGTTACATTAGGGATTGCACAGAGGGGGGTTACATTAGGGATTGCACAGAGGGGGGTTACATTTGGGATTGCACAGAGGGGAGATACATTAGGGGGTTGCACAGAGGGGGGTTTCATTAGGGATTGCACAGAGGGGAGATACATTAGGGGGTTGCACAGAGGGGGGTTACATTAGGGATTTCACAGAGGGGGGTTACATTAGGGATTGCACAGAGGGGAGATACATTAGGGGGTTGCACAGAGGGGGGTTACATTAGGGATTGCACCGAGGGGGGTTACATTAAGGGGTTGCACAGAGAGGGGTTACATTAGGGATTGCACAGAGGGGGAGTTACATTTGGGGGATTACACAGAGGGGGTTACATTTGGGGGATTGCACATAGGGAGATTCCATTAGGGTGATTCCATAGAGGGGTGTTACATTAGGGTGATTGCAGGGGGGTGTTACATTAGGGATTGCAAAGAGGGGGGTTACATTAGGGATTGCAAAGAGGGGGGTTACATTAGGGATTGCAAAGAGGGGGGTTACATTAGGGGGTTTGCAGGGGGGGATTTACATTAGGGGGATTGCACAGGGGGTTACATTAGGGGGATTGCAGGGGGGGTTATATTAGGGAGATTGCACTGGGGGTGTTACATTAAGGGGATTTCAGGGGGGTTACATTGGAGGGAATTACACGGGGGTTCCTTTAGAGAAATTACACAGGGGGAGAGCTGTGCATATGCGCTAGCCTGCTCGGTGCCCCGGATTGAACAGTGACCTGGGAGGGGGGTGACACCAAATTTTACCGCACCAGGTGACACCAACCCTAGTGACGCCACTGAATACATCACTTGTATCCCAGTCTGTGCTTCCAATAAGATTCATTTACAGAAACAACATCTAGCAGATTGGGTAAATATATCAGGAAATAAACTTACTTTTTGTCTTAGTCCATACTTTCCAAAAATATTTCTACTTAGTTTCATATTGTTCAAAGCATGAGCCAGTACATATACCGCGGTGTAGATGAAATAAAATTCTGTTTCATGCCTTTCAGTGAATTTATATGCAATCCATTCTGTCCCAGTGCAGGTGACATTAGGAAGAGAACCAAGTAATCGGAATATTTCATTTTTTTTTTTATTAGGAGAAAGACAGTTAAACAATGAGAGCCAAATATCTTCCAGCAATGGATCAGCAGGGCGTGTGGATGGATGCAAATTCTCTATATAACCATCCAATCCAGGTATGTAGATGTAAGGATAGATAGGTAATAAGCTACAGTTACATGCGTCCCTTAGACCGACCTCTGGAAATGAACGAATATTCCATGACTGATTAAGAATTAATGTGATATTCTCTCTGAGAGCGTTTGATTCCATGCAAAAGACAGTATATTCAAGTAAAAAATGGCCGCACACTACAACAACATTAGTAGTTGCCTTCTCAAAAGCCATCATTTTCTGTCTGTTAACTTCCACATTGTTGGTCAAGTAGATGACGAATTCTATACAGATCCCATGTCTGGTCAACTCTTTTCTCAGCTCCTGAAGTTCTGTTTCTCCGGTGCCATCATCCGATGTAATAATTCCAACCCAATTCCATTCAAAAAATGTTAGGACCTTAATAACCATCTCATACCAAATCCGGCTGCTAGGAGCCATGCGGTAAAAATTTGGGAACTTTTCCCTGTTGCTCAGGAGAGGATCACTAGCTCGATGGCTGATCTGAAGAAATACAATGTAGGAAAGATAGTAGTAGTTCTTACATTCAGCTGGACTTGTCCCCTAATGTTTAACCACTTATCCCCCGGACCATATTGCTGGTCAAAGACTAGAGCACTTTTTGCAAAACGGCACTGCTTTGTTTTAATTGACAATTGCGCGGTCGTGCGACGTGGCTCCCAAACAAAATTGGCATCCTTTTTTCCCCACAAATAGAGCTTTCTTTTGGTGGTATTTGATCACCTCTGCGGTTTTTAGTTGTTGCGCTATAAACAAAAATAGAGCGACAATTTTGAAAAAAATGAATTTTTTTTTTACTTTTTGATATAATAAATATCCCCCAAAATATATATATATAAAAAAAAAATTCCTCAGTTTAGGCCGATACGTATTCTTATACATATTTTTCATTAAAACAAATCGCAATAAGTGTTTATTGATTGGTTTGCGCAAAAGTTATAGCGTTTACAAAATAGGTGGTGTTTTTATGGCATTTTTATTAATATTTTTTTTTACTAGTAATGGCGGCGATCAGCGATTTTTTTCGGTACTGTGACATTATGGCGGACACTTCGGACACTTTTGACACATTTTTGGGACCATTGGCATTTTTATAGTGATCAGTGTTATAAAACTGCATTGGATTACTATAAAAATGCCACTGGCAGTGAAGGGGTTACCACTAGGGAAAGGGGTTAAGTATGTTCCCTGGGTGTGTTCTAACTGTAGGGGGGGTGGACTCACTAGGGGAAATGACCGATCTTCTGTTCATACATTGTATGAACAGAAGATCAGCATTTCTCTCCCTGACAGGACCGGGAGCTGTGTGTTTACACACACAGCTCCCGGTCCCCACTTTGTAAGGAGCGATCGCATGTGCCCGCAGCGATCGTGCCCGCCAAGCACACGCACGGGAGTCGGGGCAAGCAGGGGGCGCGCGCCTCTGGCGGCCTGCGTGAGAGCCGAAGTATAGCTACAGGCTCTCGCGCAAGGGAGCCGACCTGGTCGGCAAGTAGTTAAGATGTTTCATAGATAATCCAACTTCTGAAGACGGAACCCACACTCAATCTATCCAAAACAGAACTCATCATTTTCCCTCCTCCATGTGCCTCCACGTGCCTCTTCCCCTGATCTGTCAAAATTGATGGCACAACTATCAGCCCATCCCCACATGCCAAGGTCCTATGAATAGTTCTGGAATCTGAACTGTCCTTTAAGCCTCACATTCAATCACTGTCCAAATCTTGCCGCCTCAACCTTCGCAACATCTCCAAAATACGCCCCTTTCTAACCAATGACACAACACAACTCTTAATTCACCCCCTGGTCATCTCTCGTCTTGATTACTGAAACTCCCTCCTCATTGGCTTACCTCTGCATCCTCTAACCCCCCTTCAGTCCATCATGAATGCTGCTGCCAGACTCATCCACCTTACCAACCGCTCTGTCTCTCCTACTCCTCTCTAACAATTGCCTACAAAGCCATCCACAACTCTGCCCCAGCTATATCACTGACCTAGTCTCTAAATACCAACCTAATCGTTCTCTTCGTTCTTCTCAAGACCTCCTACTCTCTGCTGTACACACCATCAGACCAAAATCCCAGCGGAAAACCAAGCGGTGACGTGTCATGACGTGGCCGCGCCATCGCCGCGACGATAACGCGGCGACGTGCGCAGCCCTGGAAGTTCAATGCTTCCACGCATGCGTCGAATCAGTATGACGCATGCGAGGGATGGCGGTCGGTCGGACATGTCCGGTGAGTCTGTACAGACGACCGAACACGTCCGACGGACAGGTATCCAGCGGACAGATTTCTTAGCAAGCTAAGAAATTTTTGTCCGCTGGAAACTGTCCGGTCCGCCAGACAATTGTCCACTTGGGCCTACACACGACCGGATCTGTCCGCTGGAACTGGTCCGTCGGACCAGTTTCAGCGGATAGATCTGGTCGTGTGTACGGGGCCTTAGAGGATCTCTGAAAACCCTCCTCTTCAGAGAAGCCTATCCTTCCCACACCTAACAACTGTATTTTCATTTTAGTCCATCTAATAATCCCCCACCGCTACTACCCTTTGTTCCACTTGACCCTCCCTTCTAGACTGTAAGCTCTAACGAGCAGGGCCCTCTGATCCCTACTGTATTGAATTGTAATGTGCCTGTACTGTCTTCCCTGATGTAAAGCGCTGCACAAACTGTTGGCGCTATATAAATCCTGTATAATATTATTAATAATAATAATAATAATAATAATAATAATAATAATAACTTGGATGAGCTATGAATCAGCCTCTTCAACAACACAAAGCAAGCAAGTTCAGATGAGCGTGACTAACAACTACTAGCTATACCATGACTTGGATAGATAAGAATGTTCACAGACATCTTAGAATGAGTAAATCTACTTCTGAAAAATGCGTGTGTGTGTGTGCGTGCAGGGGGAGGATCCAAACTTAGCAGCAAATCCACAATCTAGTAGTGTATTTAAGATTTGTGCTGCCCTAGGCCTGACTAAACTTGTGCACCCATAATATAAATATGACCCACCCCTTTCTGTCAAGGCCACACCCCTTGCTGTTTAAGACCCGTCCTGAAAGTTTTGAGTGGGACACTAGTTCTGAGGGCCTGGGGGGGGGGGGGCAATGGTGTCCCTTAACTTGCATAGATTTCCTCTAATTTCCTGTTTGGCTATGGGACAGGTAGTGAAGGGAAATTTCTGCAATGGGACAGGGATGGTAAAAAATAAACTGACAGGGGCTATAACCCTCCCTTACTCAATCCAAAATGGAAAAAAAAGGGTTGCCTATAGTTCTACTTTTAGCACACATTTCTGATAATTTTATGGAGAGGACTAAGAAGATATAATCTTGCCAATGGTGCAGCAGAAAACATATAGCACAGAGAGGAAGGTTTGTGGTCCAGGATGATTGGACAGTGAAAATTAGAAGCACGCCCCCCCCCCCCACAGTTGCAGAATTCTGGCCACCAGGAGCAGTGCGGCCGCTTTATGGGGGCTCTAGACTAATTTTCCTCTCTGCCCAGTCTGCCCCATAAGACTGGCACTACAATAATAGCGTAGTACAAGCTGGCGGGGACTCTTTCTGTGCTGCCCCCCTGCAAAGTGCTGCCCTGAGCCTGGGCCTTGTTGGCCTAGGCCAGGATACAGCGTTGCCACAAGGAATGAATGGCAGGTGCAGCGCTCAGAACAGGAGAACCACCATTAAGTGATACATGTGTAGCACCCTGCTACTTTCATAGCTGGTGCTGCTTTAAATTTAGAGGGTGGGCAGTGATTTAGTTGCCTCTGAACATGTTATTTTTGCCAAATTTGGGCCTCTGTTTCAGCCATGGCTGTACTGTGGGTGACCACTATTGTTGTCTGGGGTGCCTGTACCACCCCAGGCCAAGGGTGGCAGCAGTCGAGTCAGGGCATGTTGGGTGTTTTTCCTCGACAGCCAATCCGTGGGGGTTGATCGCCTCGCTGTGCATGCTGGGGGAGAGTATTTAAGGGACAGACGTCATTGGTTCTGGGTCGACTGGTCAATGGAAAAAAAGTTTTGAAAACTGACGTTTTTTCTGGAGCAGTTATTTTAATGATGCTTAAATAAAAATAAAAACATTAAAATTCCTTTAAATATTGTACCTGCTGAGTGTCTATAGTATGCCTGTGAAGTGGCACATGTTTAGAACTGTCCCTGCACAAAATGACATTACTATAAGAAAAAAGTAATTAAAAACTACATGCGGCTTTAATGTAATGTCTGGTCCCTGCAATATGGATGAAAATCATTGAGAAAAATAGCACAGACACAGACAGTACACACACCACCTAGCTTTAGGTGCACACTGCAGAGGATACAGGCAGTACACACTACGTAGCTTTAGGTGCAATCTGCAGAGGACACGGGCAGTACACACCAAGTAGCTTTAGGTGCACACTGCAGAGGACACAGGCCGTACACACGACCGAACATGTCTGCTGAAACTGGTCCGCGGACCAGTTTCAGCGGACATATTCGGTCGTCTGTACGAGGCCTTAGAGGCAGATTAGGATCCAGTCCTTGTGTAGTAAATAGGCAATGGGAGGGAACCATGTCAGGAGTTGTTTGTCCAAATACCCAAAGATTAGAAGGAGGGGATCATTTGGGAGGTGAAGCAAAGTGATGCCATGAGTGAAGGACATAACTTGGTCCCTGAAGGTGGAGATGCCTGTATATTTGCATGCTCAGAAATGGTGTTTATGTTTAATGCCTCGTACACATGGTCGGACTTCCCGAGAAAAAAGTCAGACAGGCTTTTTTTCTTGGAAAGTTCGGCTTTGTGTAGCCTCAATCTGACTTTTTTTTGTCGAAAGTCTGATGAACCTTAGAGAGAGAACCTGTTCTATATC
Organism: Rana temporaria; assembly: GCF_905171775.1. Taxonomy (NCBI): domain Eukaryota; kingdom Metazoa; phylum Chordata; class Amphibia; order Anura; family Ranidae; genus Rana; species Rana temporaria. The sequence continues at coordinate 18,211,002 of NC_053489.1, read as the reverse complement.
TTTCCGTCGGTGGACTTTTGCATGGTCAAAAGTCAGACCGTGTGTACAAGGCATTACAAACATTTTGATTCTTAGATTAGATTTATAATGGCAGCTCCTTTTGTACAGTGTTTAATTACTGGTGACAGATTAGAAGACCTTGAGGTACACTATTAGTGGTTGGGTTTTGTCCCAGCACACAGCACACATGCAGTATACAACACAAATATGAGCAAAAATACAAAGACCATGACAAATTGAGGTAGAGATTTAACAGGCACCCACCTACAATGTACTACTATACTTACTGGCTCAAATTTCTGATACTGTACATCCCAAAATGTTATTTTCCTTTACAGCCACTACTTGGCACCAAGTGATGACAAATAACTTCCCCATTCCATGGCATCTCCAGCTTGCATATATCACCTATACATAACCGTATAGATAAATAATGTGTCATAACATATTCAGAAGTGTATTAATCTACCTGTGTGTACTGGTAAACATTCAAGATCTCAGCCATGGCAAGTGTTGTTAGGAAAGTGGAATCACCCACAAAACCAACAACCTCTGAGCCTTCTATACAAGAGTAGTTTGGAGCATCTCTTCTATAACCAGAAAGTATGCAAAGGATGAATTGTATTGCTTTGATAGGATACGCACATGAATCAAACAAGTGATAGCCCAGAGTAATGTTGGGAAGGAGATTAGGATCATTGTTAATCTCATCAATTGCAAAGAAAAATGCCATCAAGTATTCATATTCCTTTCCATCCAACCTGTGAAGAATTTGCAAAGTATAAAATGTAGTATTAAATATGGTTATCCGTGCACAAATTAACCACTTGATGCCTGGAAAGGTTTTATTACCTTCATGACCAGACCATTTTTTTTTGCTATTCTGCGCTGCCTGGCAAATGTGCGGTCATGCAACACTGTACACAAATTCAATTTACATCATGTTTTTTCCCCATACAAATAAAGTTTACATTAGGTGGTAATTGATCACCACTGTGTTTTTTTACTTTATTATTATATAAAATAATTGAATAAAAATTAAGCCAAAATAAATCAATTAATTAAGCAGCAACTCTCCTGTGAGATCTAAACATAGGGCCAGATTCACATACAAATACGTTACGCTGCGGCGGTGTAACGTATCCCATTTACGTTACACCGCCGCAAGTTTACAGCGTAAGTGCCTGATTCACAAAGCACTTACCTGTAAACTTGCGGCGGCGTACCCTAAATCCGCTCGGCGCAAGCCCGCCTAATTCAAATGGGGCGGCCACCATTTAAATTAGGCGTTCCCGCGCCGAACGTACTGTGCATGCTCCGTCCGTACAATTACCCGACGTGCATTGCGCTAAATGATGTCGCAAGGACGTCATTGGTTTCGACGTTAACGTAAATGGCGTCCAGCGCCATTCACGGACGACTTATGCAAACGACGTGACATTTAAAATTTTGACGCGGGAACGACGGCCATACTTAACATTGCTTAGACCACCTAGAGGGCATGCTTAGTTTTACGAGACGCATCTCTACGGAAACAACGTAAATTTAGATTGACGGGCAAAGCGGACGTTCTTGAATCGGTGTAACTAGTCATTTGCATATTCTACGCCGATCGCAATGGAAACGCCACCTAGCAGCCAGCTTAGAATTGCAGCCTAAGATCCGACGGTGTAACACAGTTACACCTGTCGGATCTTAGGGCTATCTATGCGTAACCTGATTCTATGAATCAGGCGCATAGATATGACAATTGCATCTCAGAGATACGACAGCGTATCAGGAGATACGCCGTCGTATCTTTTGTGAATCTGGCCCTCAGTGCCATAAAAATCAAAAAATCAACAGAGTTGTGATTAATAAATAATAAATGACACCCATATAATACAAACAATAAGAGCCATCCCAATGAATCAAAGTCCAAAAAAGGTGCCATCCAAATGAATCAAAGTCCAAAAGAGTGAGAACACAGTGGAATTTTGGTTTAAGAGTAAAAAAGGAAAAAAAGCAGGGCCCTCTAAGCGTAGTAATCTCGTTTTTAATGATAAAAACTGATAATTCGTATAAAGGTGTCACTCACAAAAAAGATAAAATACATGGGCTTATCTGTACATGTTGTCGTCTGCTCAGGCATCTGGAATACAGCTGCTCCGCTAGTCCGGATGGTCTTGGACATGTGTCTCTGTGTATAACACACTACCATTAACCGCGGTGGCGGGATGGTAAACCTCTGGTGCTAGGGAGAAGGGGACAGCGTTCCATGGAGAACAGCGGTGCAGCGTCACTTCCGGGTACAGGTCACGGGGAGGTGCCTGCGTTCGAAGCATGCGTGCTTCTTCGTCAGGCTCTATGGGGGCCATCTTTAACCAGGGAGAATATGACCAGCTAAGATAAAGCTGATTGGCTATAGTATTTAGTATGGAACTATGCTTAGAGGGCGCTGCTTTTTTACTTTTTTGCTATTTCAGATTTGCTTCTACCTGTAAGCTTGCAGCCCTCCTCGCGAAAGTACAAAACTACTGCTTATATGAACTTGCTTTATTGGACTAAAACACAAAGTTTTGAGATCTTTCTTGGTTTAAAGATCGGTGTCCTTCCCTTTCCCTTCATCCCCTTCACCCCTTTCCTCTTTTTAACCAGTTATTTGCTAATTTATCCGGAGAGCGCTTGATCCATCCCTGTTTTTGTGTACATGGTTTAAGAGTAACACCGTAACGAGCGTTTGGGAATAACAAGCAACTTTTTTTTTAAATCCTAACTTTGCGCGTGTTGTCTTGCAAAACTAGCAGAATTAAAGCTAATTTTGTGTGCAGTGCCGCATTTGGCCAGATGTGTGGGGGCACCGGTGACACTCGGAATGTTTCAGAGCTGTTTGGAAATACTCGGAATCACTTGTAAATTCTCGGAAACACTCCGTTCCCAAGTGTTTCCAAACCTTTCCAAGGTTTTCCGAGATCAGCTGAGCTGTCTTCGAGCTGTCCTCGAGTTCCGAGGCTTTCCGGCGACCCCCCAACTCTGGCCACATGCGGTATTACATGCCAGAGAAGTCAATGCGGAACAAATTATCTTCATTTCCATTGACTTCTATGGGGAAACTCGCTTTGATATGTAAGTTCTTTGGATTACAAGCATTCCCCTGGAACGGATTATGCTCGTAATTCAAGGTTCCACTGTATAGACATGGAATCTTTGTCAATACATCTTCAATATAGCCATCACCTGTCACCAAGAGTAAGATCTTGTCTGGAGCACCACCACCTGTATCCAGACAAAATGCCCGCTTACCAGCTCAAAGGGACCTCCTATCACAGAAGGTCAGCAACGCTTGTGGCTACACACCTAGACAGGGCATTTCAATGCCGTTTTAAAGATCTCCTCGGAGCCATAGGTAAAGACCATCCAGATGATGCTTCCATAATAATACAAAAAAAAGTTCCACATAATGATAAATCTTATGAAAAATGTATTAAAATAAAGTAAGGTCGCACTTACATCAAGGCAATGTTAAAAAAGACTTAATAACACCCTCATCAGCCAGCAATACATAAGCAGCCCACACTTAAGGGAATCAAAAGACACAATGAAGTCAGCAAGTCTCGCCGCTCTGCTGACTTGGACTTTATTTATTTTTTAACTTTTTTGGATGCCACATATTGTATGTATTATATGCAGGGGCGGACTGATCATTGAGTCACTCGGGCACTGCCCGAGGGCTCCATGCCACTAGGGGGCCCCATCAGGGTTGCCAGGCTCAGTAAAATCAGGGACAGTATTTAAAAATCTATGTTTTTTTTTACATCTGTCCCTGATATGTCCGAAACCAACATGCTTTTGATGTGAAAATCCTGAGATTTTAGCTGCCCTGCCTCTGCACTGCCTCCTAGCGTGGTGGCCATCTGTAAGCCCAGGGGCCCCATATTATTCTATTGCCCGGGGGCCCCATGAGTTGTCAGTCCGCCCCTGATTATATGGGTGTAATGTAATATTTATTTAGCACAACTTTCTACTTTCTGTTATAAAAAATATCCAATAGAATCAAATTTCTGCATACATTTAGGATAAAATGCATTCTCCTACATATCTTTGGCTAAAAAAAAATACCTGTGTATATTTATTGGTTTGTGTCAAAGTTATAGGGGCAGATCCACAGAGCAAGTACGCCGGCGTATCTACTGATACGCCGGCGTGCTTTCAAATTTCCCGCGTCATATCTTTAGTTTGAATCCTCAAACCAAGATACAACAGCTTCTGGGTTCGATCCGATAGGCGTACGGCTTCGTATGCCTTCGGATCGTAGGTGCAATACTTTGGCGCCCGCTGGGTGGAGTTTGCGACGTTTTCGGCATCGGGTATGCAAATTAGCGATTTACGACGATCCACGAACGTACGCGCGGCCGTCGCATTTTCTAACGTCGTCTGTAGTCGGCTTTTTCCGGCGTATAGTTAAAGCTGGTATTTTGCGGCGTATAGATAGACTTGCCATGTTAAGTATGGCCGTCGTTTCCACGTCGAAATTTGAATTTTTTTTTTTTTTTGCATAAGTCGTCTGTGAATAGGGATGGACGTAACTCACGTCTAAGTTAAAAAAATTACGTCCTAGCGACGTCATTTAGCGCAATGCATGGCGGGAAATTTTGGGATGATGCCCCCTAATCGCCGATTTGAATTCCGCCGCCAGAAATACACTATGCCACCGCAACTTACGGCGCAAAATCGTTGAGGATTCGAAATTCCGCCAGGTAAGGTACGGCGGCGTAGCGTATCTCTGATACGCGGTGCAAGTGCAATTGTATGTGGATCTGGCCCATAGAGTCTACAAACTATGGCATTTATACATCTCTGACTTTCTAATTGCCTATCACATTTTTGAGGTGTTAACATGCCAGGACAGTGCAAGCGGCCCACCAAATGACATGGAAGGTTTTGTTTTGCAAAATTATACCTTTGAATAAATATTTCTCACACATGCAATGGCACACGTGTGTAATTACACCTTAAAGCACATTCTGCTACTTCTCTCGAGTGTAGGGATACCACACACATATGAGAAACTTTTTGGGGGCCCAAAATTCAATGACCACCTTCAGGCTTTCAAAGGGTGTAACTTTCGCATTTTATTTCCTTACTACCTATCACATTTTTTGGAGGTCCTAAAATGCCGGGACAGTATAAGCACCCCCACAGATGGCCCCTTTTTGGAAAATAGACACTCTAAAGAATTTGATAAGAAGCATGGTGAGTATTTTCCAGATCTAATTTTAAATCACAAGGTTTTGAAAAATGAAAATATTTTTTTTATTTTTGTCCCCATACTCTGGCGAAGTAGCAGAATGTGTTGTGTGGTGTAATGCCACATATAACCATGACATGTGTGAGAAATATCTCAGTAAAGTGACAACCTTATGTAAAACAATTTGTTTTGTTTTCATGTTTTTTTAAACTTGGGACAAAAATAAGATCCTCAAAAAGACTCAACTTCCCTCTCAGCAAATACTTTGGGGCTTTGGGCTGTCTTCTTTCCAACAAGGGGTCATTTTGAGGGTGTTTATACTGTCCTGGCATTTTAGGGCCTCTGAAATTGTGATAGGTAAGCAGGAAATAAAATGCATAATTAAAACCCCTTAAAGCCTGAAGGTGGTCATTGGATTTTGGGTCCCTATACATGTCTATGCTGCTAAAAAGTCACACTCATGTGATATCCCCATACTCAAGACGGAAGAAGTAGCAAAATGTGTTTTGGGGTTGAATGAAAAAAAGAATATTCCTCTATTTACATTGATCGATGTGAATGAAGAAATCCCTGTCAGAAAAATGACGTAATATACGAAACGTACGTTGAGGCGCAAACTGGTCACGCACAGTCACGTTTCTTCCGGGTCAGCTGGTCGTTGGTGGTGGAACGCATGCCAGACTTCACAGCGACGGAGGCCATCTCTCTTACTGAAAACGCTCAGCAGCCTCAATGCCGGGACTTGGGCACCGTATATAGTAAGGAGCCACTTGGCAGCTTTTGTTTTTAATTGTTTTTAAATAAACAGTATTACACTATTACGGTCCTTTCTTTTATCATATATCCCGTGGTTTCACTGTTGGAACATGATCGCTTGATTGGCAATCCCTGGTCCTGGAAAGAGCATTACAGCGGCGTAGCGTATCTCACATACGCTGCGCCCACGCAGATGTATGTGGATCTGCCCCAAAGTGTTCATCAATAAAAAGTCCATGCATAAATCCAACAATTTGTGAAAAACTGCAAAATGTGCAAAAAAATGTTGTCGTGATTCGATCACAAAAAATCCTCAGTGTTGAGTGATAAATAATTATATGAAGTTGCGTGATGAGAGTAGGTCATCAAAGTAAAGAATCCACCTTCACCATAAGAACTAGCATTTCACCCGACCTGATCAAGTAAAGGATGGCTCCTTACCAATAGTAGTTGACCCTTTAATTAAAAAGAAGTCAATAAAGCTTGTTTACACAAAGGGTCAACTACTATTGGTAAGGAGCCATCCTTTACTTGATCAGGTCGGGTGAAATGCTAGTTCTTATGGTGAAGGTGGATTCTTTACTTTGATGACCTACTCTCATCACGCAACTTCATATAATTATTTATCACTCAACACTGAGGATTTTTTGTGATCGAATCACGACAACATTTTTTTGCACATTTTGCAGTTTTTCACAAATTGTTGGATTTATGCATGGACTTTTTATTGATGAACACTTTGGGGCAGATCCACATACATCTGCGTGGGCGCAGCGTATGTGAGATACGCTACGCCGCTGTAACTTACTTTGCTATTCTTTGAATCCTGAAAGAATTTGCGCCATAAGTTACAGCGGCGTAGGCTATCTCTCGCAGCGTAAGAGCACGGAATTCAAATGCGGCGAGTAGGGGGCGTGTTTTATTTAAATGAAGCGCGTCCCCGCGCCGAACAAACTGCGCATGCCCCGTCCGTCAAAACTCCCAGGGTGCATTGCTCCAAATGATGTCGCAAGGATGTCATTGTTTTCGACGTGAACGTAAATGGCGTCCAGCCCCATTCACGGACGACTTACGCAAACAATGTAACATTTTCAAAATTATACGCAGGAACGATGGCCATACTTATCATTGAGTACGCCACCAGATAGCAGCTTTAACTATATGCCGGAAAAAAGCAGAACGGAAACGACGTAAAAGAATGCGACGGCCGCTCATACGTTCGTGGATCGTCGGAAATAAGCTAATTTGCATACTCAACGCGGATTACGACGGGAACGCCACCTAGCGGACGTCGAAAAATTGCATCTAAGATCCAAAGGCGTACGAAGACGTACGCCTGTCGGATCTAACCCAGATGCCGTTGTATTTTGTTTTGAGGATTCAAAACAAAGATACGACGTGGGAATTTTGAAATTACGCCGGCGTATCTATTGATTGCGTACTTTCTTTGTGGATCTACCCCTTAATGTTATTGATGAATTTCACTTATTTATTTTTAATTTATGATATAGCACAACTAGCGCCGCCTTACCCTCCAATTCCACTCTGTTCACATTGATCGATGTGGATGAAGAAATCTCTGCCAGAAAAAAAAAGTTAAAAAGGTCTATCGGGAAGCATAGAAGCTACCACACTGACCACCTCACTCCCCTAATTCTGTTCACACACATTCTATTTTATCAATAACAAAACCAGCGCTTAAAAAATTTAGGGCCAGATACACAAATGAGATACGACGGCGTTTCTCCTGATACACCGTCTTATCTCTGTTTCTATCTATGCGACTGATTCAAAGAATCAGTTACGCATAGATAGCCAGAAGATCCGACAGGTGTAATTGTTTTACACTGTCGGATCTTAGGATGCAGTACCGCGGCCGCCGCTGGGGGGAGTTTGCGTCGTAAACTAGCGTCGGGTATGCAAATTAGGAGTTACGGCGGATCCACAATGGTTTTTCGCGTTCGCTACGTTGCCGCTAGTCTAGTTTCCCGTCGCAAAGTTACACTTTTTTTTGGTGCCTTAACTTTAGTCAGCAAGTGTATTGCTGTCTAAAGTATGGCCGTCGTTTGCGTAAGCCGTCCAGGAATACGGAAGTACGCTACGCACGTCGCCGTTCAAAAAAATGACGTCACGGAGCGCAAAGCACGGCGGGAGTTCGGAAACGGAGCATGCGCGGTAGGTCCGGCACGGAAGCGCACCTAATTTAAATGGCACACGCCCATTTAAATTGGCCCGCCTTACGCCGGAGGCCGCCGGCGTAGGTTTTCATTGCAAGTGCTTGGTGAATCAGGCACTTGCGATGAAAAATTGCGGCGGTGTAACGAATCTACGATACGTTACGCCGCCACGATTCTACGTTAATCTGGCCCAATATCTCTCACAAATGAGTCCCTATAGTGTCCCCTCAGAATAATCTTTGATAACCTTTGGGCCAGATGCTTAAACAAGATATGACGGCATATCTCCAGATACGCCGTCGTATCTCTGAGTTGCGCGGTCGTATCTATGCGCCTGATTCTTAGAATCAGTTACGCATAGATTTCCCGTAGATCTGACTGACATAACTGTGTTACACCGTCGTATCGTAAATGCATGTTTACGCTGGCCGCTAGGTGGCGGTTCCATCGAATTCCGCGTTGAGACTGCAAATTAGCTAGATACGCGAATTTCATGAACGTACGCCCGGCCGCCGCAGTACATTTACGTTGTTTACGTTAGGCTTTTCCCGGTGTATAGTTACCCCTGCTTTATGGTGGCGTAAGTGCAGCGTAGCAATGTTAAATATGGCCGTCGTTACCACGACGAAATGTGAAAATTTTACGTCGTTTGCGTAACTCGTCCGTGAATGGGGCTGGACGGAATTTACGTTCACGTCAAAACCAATACGTCCTTGCGGCGTATTAGGAGCAATGCACACTGGGAGATTTCCATAAATCAGATACTTTACGCCCTCACAAAGATACACGATCGTACGTGAATCTGGCCCTATGTATTCAATAAAGTGCATTATTCATAACTAGATTAATATTGGGGACACTATTATAGTTCTGTTTGTGATCAAGATATTGATCCATAAAGTCACTATGATAGCGATGGTGGTGATCGGTGACTTATAGTGTGGCTGTGATAGTGTGGTGGGCAATTAGGGATTGGCGCTAACTGGCACTGGCTGAGAGGGATGCTCACTGGCTCTGACGCTATCTGACATCACTAGTGATGCTAATACAGTGATTAGTGATAAATACTGTACACATAAGCCCTGTACACACAGCCCAGAATCTCGCCAGGAAAAAAACTTTGTTTTTCCTGCCCAGAATCTTGGCAAGAATCTCTTGCTGGCTGAGTGTACTGTACACACGGGCCATTCAAAAGAACCGCCGTTCTTTTGAATGGCATGAACGCGGTGACGTCATTGAGTTGCATTCAATGCTGTTGCTGCCATCTTGCTTCACCCTACCTATTCCTTGGAAGCTACTGCGCATGCGTCAAAGTCATTTTGAGCATGCACAGGTTTCCACACAGAGGTAAGTATACACACGCTCGGGTTTCTCGGCAGGAAACACTGCCGAGAATCTCACGATGAGAAAATAGAGAGCAGGTTCTCTATTTTTCTCATTGAGATTCTGGGCAGATTTTGTGATGAGAAACCTCAAAGCCTCGTACACACGCATGGTTTACTCAGCAAGAAAGCTCTTCCAGCAGTTTTCTGGCCAAGAAAACCGTGCTTGTGTACGAGGCTTGACACTGTACTAGTGGCACTTGCTGGGTGACAGGGCAATCAAAGGGTTAACTGGAGGTCAATCTAAGGGTGAATGTGCCTAACAAGTGTATGCAAGTGCAAATGTGCTGATTTTACACAGAGTGGTCTTGGAAGAGAAGAACCAGCAAGGTCTGTGTGTCTACGTTTACAAACAAGACACAGGACCGTGCTGTGGTTGAAACATTCGCAAACAGAGAAAGAAGATACACACCCCATGCAGACAGAATCCTGGCGGAGAAGGACCGCATTGCTGCAATGTATCAGTTCTAATAACAATAGCATTAAGCTCCCCAAAATTGTTGCTGCAACTTCCTATGAAAAATGTAAAAAAAAAAAAACAATTTAATTAAATTAAATTAAAAAAACAAACAGATAAAGTGATGTACTTACTGTGTACAGAGATTAAATTCACGCATGCCACGGGTCATCATTTCAATGTTTGTGTGTACAGAGAAGATTCCTCCGATGATCACATCTCCTGTCTTGTAATACTCATATTCAAACAAAGACTGCATAGGGGCAAGGCAACACGAGTCTAAATTCTGATCTGGAGATCGGGAGAGAGATTGTCCTTGTAAGATAAACACAATCCCAAAGAGGACAATGAGGATCGGAAATCCGTCCATGACAGAGGACATCACTGACAGCTGTGTGCTTCCTCCGCACTGGAGGCATCATCTCCAGCACTTTATATACAAGATCTGAGATTAATATAGGATGGAAGAGAAATGTCTGAGGAAAACTTACAGTGACGTGATTCTCAACATCAAAAATAAAATATGTATTTAACTAAATAATAATATCAATCCTCTATTTTCTTCAGACTGAGAGCTTAACCAGTTACTGTCCTACAAATGTTATCTGATGTTTCAGCAAGAGAAAACACATTAGCTCTATGGCCTGAGCTCCTGCACATGTGTACACCCCAATACCTATATCTCCATCTGTCACATTCATGTGAGGGGAACTCATGATGATGAGGGTGGCCTCTTGCATAATTCCAATCCAAGCAGCCCTTGTGGTAGAGACAAGTACTGCTAGGGCAGCGGAAGGGTGCAGGTATCAGGAAGTTGGTGCCGTGAACTTACTCTTTTTGTTTACAAACAGTTTTTATTATGGATAAGGTACAAGATTTTAGCAGTGGTAGAAGATGAACAAGTGAGAGAGTCATTTACATTATACATTATATCCAAGTAAAGACATATCATATGAGACAATACATATATTAGATTTAGAAATCAATATAACATTGGTGGGAAAAGATCTGTGGGTGAACTTAACCACTTAAGGACCGCCTCCTGCACATATACATCGGCAGAATGGCACGGCTGGGCACATCCACGTACAGGTACGTCCTGTACTAGTACCCAGCTGTGGGTCGCGGGCACGCGCCCACTGCACGCTCCCGCGACGCGCTCCCGCGACCCGGTCCGAAGCTCCGGGACCGCGGGACTCGGGGACCCGATCGCCGCTGGAGTCCCGCGATTGGTCCCCGGAGCTGAAGAACGGGGAGAGCCGTGTGTAAACACGGCTTCCCCGTCCTTCACTGTGGCGGCAGCATCGATCGTGTCATCCCTTTCATAGGGGGACACAATCGATGACATCACACCTACAGCCATACCCCCCTACAGTTGTAAACACACTTCAGGTCACACATAACCCCATCAGCGCCCCCTGTGGTTAACTCCCAAACTGTAATTAACATTTTCACAATAAACAATGCATTTTAAATGCATTTTTTGCCGTGAAAATGTCAATGGTCGCAAAAATGTGTCAAAATTGTCCGAAGTGTCCGCCATAATGTTGCAGTCATGAAAAAAATCGCTGATCGCCGCCATTAGTAGTAAAAAAAATGATAAAAATGCAATAAAACTATCCCCTATTTTGTAAACGCTATATATATTTTTTTTTACCAAAAATATGTAGAAGAATACGTATCGGCCTAAACTGAGGAAATTTTTTTTTTTTATATATATATATTTTTGGGGGATATTTATTATAGCAAAAAGTAAAAAATATTGAATTTTTTTAAAAATTGTCGCTCTATTTTTGTATATAGCGCAAAAAAATAAAAACAGGTGATCAAATACAACCAAAAGAAAGCTCTATTTGTGGGGAAAAAAGGACGCCAATTTTGTTTTGGAGCCACGTCTCACGACCGCGCAATTGTCAGTTAAAGCGACACAGTCCTGATTTGCAAAAAGGGGCCTGGTCCTTTAGATGCATTTTGGTCCGGGTCTTAAGTGGTTAACTAGAAAATGCATTTCCTGAGGAAAATGTGTGGGAATGCTGAATAGCTGAATAGCTGAATTGCTGAGCCCGCGCCAAAGCCATTCACCATAATCACTACACTATCTTTAGGACACACAGCTCCTTTCTCTATCTGCAAAGTAGAGAGTATCCCGACTTCCTGGTTGCCCCTCCCCCCTCAAGAGGTCCCGCCCCAGGTCAGTGAGGAGGAATATTGCACTGAGGTAAGGAAAGCTATTTATGGAAAGAAATACCATTACAAACACTTTTAATCCACACCCCAAATACGTGAACTAAGCCTTCAAACAAACCTTAATAAATCCACAACCATACATGCGATCGATACAGCGACTTCACCGTTTGAAACACAAGGCCTTTGTGAACGAATCGGTATAAAATTTATGTTAATTATCTTAAAAATGTGGGCATGTCAGCGATTTAAAAAAGAGTGTCTTTGTGCGTTTTGCTGGGAAATTTTTTAGACTTTTTAACATTACGGTCAATGAGAGAAATTTTGGGGCTCTTGTCCTTTAGAAGCTCCTAGAACTAAAAGTCAAATGCGTATCACAAAACTGATCACATTGCCTGAAACCAGACACAAATACCTACGTTTTGATATATAAATTGGGTATGACAAGTAGATCTTGTGGGCGAGAGAGCAATTTGTTCCCCCTTTTTTTAGAGATAATTTTTTTTTCAATGATCTCCACTCTAGTGATGTCATCGTCCACTCTAAACCATCCCCATAGGATCACATTATAATCGATAACATTTTCTGAAAAAATCACTAAACGTAAATTGCTTTTTTACAAAAACTATAAAAGATATCAATCCGAAAAGTCCTAGCCGGATAGCTGAATATTTTGTGACCGTTTTAAAGTTTGTTTGGTGTCTGTAAGTGAAAGTATGAAGGAGCTGAAACTTTTGGCAGCACGTGAGATTTGAAGCGGTAAAAAGGATGTTCTCATTGACTTCAATGTTAAAAAAAAGTGTCTAAAAGCTTAATATTTTAAAAAGTATAAAATAGTACAAAAAAATTTGAAGAAGTCCCATCGTTAGCTGAACGAGAAGAACATTTTAATAGTTAAATGGTCTCAATAGCTGAAAGTATGCAGAAGTTACGCAGAGCCAAAAAACGTACGGAATAAAAATAATAATAAAAAACGAATATCAATACTGGGAATGCTTATTAAGCACTCCCACTAATTAAGAAGAAGAATAATAAAAAACGAATATCAATACTGGGAATGCTTATTAAAGCATTCCCACTAATAATAAAAAACGAATATCAATACTGGGAATGCTTATTAAAGCATTCCCACTAATAATAAAAAACGAATATCAATACTGGGAATGCTTATTAAGCACTCCCACTAATTAAGAAGAAGAATAATAAAAAACGAATATCAATACTGAGAATGCTTATTAAAGCATTCCCACTAATAATAAAAATGAATATCAATTTTCCACATGAGGTGGGGGAGGAGGACTGCACTGAGGTAAAGAAAGCTATTTAGGGAATCAAAATACCATTAGAAACGCTTGAATCCACACGCAAAATCAGTTATTGAAGCCTTCAAACAAAACGTAATAAATCCACAACCGTACATGCGATCAATACAGCGACTTCACCGTTTGAAACACAAGGCTTTTGTGAACAAATCGGTATAAAATTTATGTTGATAAACTTAAAAATGTGGGCATGTCAGCGATTTAGAAAAGAGCGTCTTTGTGTGTTTTGCAGAAACATTTTAAAGTCTTTTTAACATGAGTGTCAATGAGAGTTTATTTGTCCCTCTTGTCCTTTAGAAGCTCCTGGAACTAAAAATAAAATACGTATCACAAAACTGATAACATTGCCTGAAACCAGACAACCATACCTACGTTTTGATATATAAATTGTGTATGACAAGTAGATCTTGTGGGCGTGAGAGCAATTTGTTTCCCCTTTTTTTAAAGATAACTTTTTTTTCAATCATCTCCACTCTAAAGGTCACATGACACACTCTAAATCCCTTCCATAGGATTACATTATAACCGATAAAATTTTCTGAAAAAATCACTAAACATAAATTGCTTTTTCACAAAAACTATAAAAGATATCAATCTGAAAAGTCATAGCCGGATAGCTGAATATTTTGTGACCGCTTTAAAGTTTGTTTGGTGTCTGTAAGTGAAAGTATGAAGGAGCTGAAACTTTTCGCAGCATGTGTGATTTGAAGCGTTAAAAAGCATGTTCTCATTGACTTCAATGTTAAAAAAAGTGTCTAAAAGCTTAATATTTTAAAAAGTATAAATAGTACAAAAAAACTTGAAGAAGTCCCATCGTTAGCTGAATGAGATGAACATTTTAAAAGTTGAATGGTCTCAATAGCTGAAAGTATGCAGAAGTTACGCAGAGCCAAAAAACTTACGGAATAATAAGAACTAGACAATGCATTTCCTGAGGAAAATGCGCGGGGAATGCTGAATAGCTGAATTGCTGAGCCTGCACCAAAGCCATTCACCATAACCACTACAGTATCTTTAGGACACACAGCTCCTTTCTCTATCTACAAAGTAGAGAGTATCCTGACTTCCTGGTTGCCCCTCCCCCCTCAAGAGGTTTCTCCCCCCCCAGGTCAGTAAGGAGGAATATTGCACTGAGGTAGAAAGCTATTTATGGAAAGAAATTCCATTACAAACGCTTTTAATTCACAGACCAAATACATGAATTACGCCTTTAAACAAAACTTAATAAATCCACAACCGTACATGCGATCGATACAGCGACTTCACTGTTTGAAAGACACGGCCCTTGTGAACGCATCAATATGAAATTTATGTTGATAAACTTAAATGTGGCCATGTCAGCGATTTAGAAAAGAGCGTCTTTGTGTGTTTTGCAGAAACATTTTTTAGACTTTTTAACATGACGGTCAATGGGAGGGATTTTGAGGCGCTTGTCCTTTATAAGCTCCTGGAACTAAAAGTCAAATGCCTATCGCAAAACTGATCACATTGCCTGAAACCAGACAAAAATACCTACGTTTTGATATATAAATTGTGTATGACAAGTAGATCTTGTGGTCGTGAGAGCAATTTGTTTCCCGTTTTTTAAAAGATCATTTTTTTTTCAATGATCTGCATTCTAAAGGTCACATGACACACTCTAAAACTGTTCCATAGGATTACATTATAACCGATAAAATTTTCTGAAAAGATCACTAAACGTAAATTGCGTTTTCACAAAAACCGTAAAAGATATCAATCTAAAAAGTCATGTTTGGATAGCTGAATATTTTGTGACCGCTTTAAAGTTTGTTTGGTGTCTGTAAGTGAAAGTATGAAGGAGCTGAAACTTTTGGCAGAACGTGTGTTTTGAAGCAGGAAAAAGGATGTTCTCATTGACTTCAATGTTAAAAAAAAGTGTCTAAAAGCTTAATATTTTAAAAAGTATAAATAGTAAAAAAAAACTTGAAGAAGTCCCATCGTTAGCTGAACGAGACGAACATTTTAAACAGATGCTGGTGATGGTTGCTGCAACCGGTCATAACTTGGGGCTGCGTACTAAAAAATTGTATGAACGCATCGGTCAGACGGCCACCTTCTCCAACGCTCCTCCTGTGACTGACCGAAGCCTCAGCAACACGTTGTCCAGGACCAAGATTTGGTAACCCCCCAGTCTCTGGGAACGCATTGCACAGACCTTTCTGCAAGGCCTCCCGAAGATGTTTCATCTTCTGCTCCCTCTGCGCCGGCACTGCTGGTTCCGAGGACACATCAGCACAGGAAGAGGCCACAGAGGAAGAAGAAGAGGAGGGGTGGAGGAGAGAGGTGTGTCACAACCAGTAGTAGAATTTTGGAGGCGTGGTGGCAGAACAACCCCCAACACTACTGTACCTTGTCCTGCGTCCTTCCCAGCTGCCAGCAGAGTCACCCAATGAACCGTGAAAGATAGGTAATGTCCCTGTCCATGCCTGCTGGACCGTGAGTCAGTGGTAATATGCACCTTACCACTGACTGCCCTGTCCAGCGAGGCATGGACATTGCCTTCCACATGGCAGTAGAGAGCCGGAATCGCCTTCCGTGAGAAAAGGTGGCGTTTGGGAACTTGCCACCGAGGTACCGCACATTCCACAAACTCACGGAAGGGGGCAGAATCTACCAACTGAAAAGGCAGCAGTTGAAGTGCTAGCAATTTAGCTAAGCTGGCATTCAACCACTGGGCATGTGGATGGTTGGGAGAGAACTTTTTTCGGCACTGCAGCAGCTGGGGCAGGGAAATTTGCCTAGTAAAATCTGCCATTGGTGTACCGATAGTAGATTGCCCGCATGTACTACTAGGTTTTGACACACCTAATTCTACACCTTCAGTCCTATCAGTGCAGGCTTCAGAGAGGACTGAGGGTATAGTGGGGTTGGAGATCACAGCTGACGAAGGGCAAGGGGAGGTCCGCTTTGTTCTATGGTGTGGGTCTTTGAGGTACGCTTGCCAACGAACTGCATGGCAGGTCGATAAATGTCTTGTCAAGCATGTGGTGCCCAAGCGGGTGATGTTTTGGCCACGCGAGATACGCTTGAGACATATGTTGCAAATAGCAGCGGTGCGATCTGATGCACTCATCTCAAAAAAGGCCCACACCAAAGAACTTTTGGAATACCGCTGAGACACAGCAGCGCCCTGCACATGCGTAGCTCTGCGTTGTGATGCAGTCGGTGTGCTGCCCTTAAGCTGGCCCCTGGATGGCATCCTGCCTCATTGGAGATGTGCCTGTGCCTCCTCCTCCTCCTCTCTCCTATCAGGCACCCACGTAGAGTCAGTGACCTAATCATCCCCTCCCTCCTCATCACTGTAGAAAACCTGGCAGTATGCTGCAGCTGGGGAAACATTACTGCCAGATTGCTGTCCTTCTTGGGCACCCCCTCTCTCTGTGCTCACATTACTGCCTTCCTCTATCTGTGTTCCATCATCGGAGCCTTCAAAACGCTGTGCATCCTCATGCAGCATGTACCCAACACTGTGGTCAAACAGTTTGGGGGACTTCTCAGGAGGACATGGTGGGGCTAGGGAAGGAGTGAGTGATGCCATTGAGCAGAGGGAAGAGGACGCCTTGGCAGTTTCTTTGCCAGACAAAATACCCTGAGCCTGGGTGAGAGAGGATGAGGAGGATGAGGACGGCTTTGTCATCCACTCTACCAAGTCTTCAGCATGTTGCGGCTCAACACAGCCAGCTGCCGAAAACAAGGATGAGCGTGTCCAATGGCCACGTACTGATGAGGATGCAACGTGTCCATGACCAGCACTGTTGCCTCTAGACGCAGAGCCTTCTTGGCCTTGTAACTCTCTGCCTCTCCTTGTTGTCCTTCCAGACATTCTAATGGCCTGCAGAGGACAAAGGCAGTACACACACCTCGTAGCTTTAGGTACAAACTGCAGAGGACACATGCAGTACACACAAAGTAGCTTTAGGTGCAAACTACAGAGGACACAGACAGTACACACCAAGTAGCTTTAGGTGCAAACTACAGAGGACACGGCCAGAACACACCAAGTAGCTTTAGGTGAAAACTACAGAGGACACAGCCAGTACACACCAAGTAGCTTTAGGTGCAAACTACAGAGCACACGGCCAGTACACACATTAAGTAGCTTTAGGTGCAAACTACAAAGGACATGTGCAGTAAACACCAATCAGCTTTAGGTGAAAACTACAAAGGACACGTGCAGTACACACCAAGTAGCTTTAGGTGCAAACTGCAGAGGACACGGCCAGTACACACCAAGTAGCTTTAGGTGCAAACCACATAGGGCATGTGCAGTACACACCAAGTAGCTTTAGGTGCACACGACATAGACACGTGCAGTACACACCAAGTAGCTTTAGGTGCAAACTGCAGAGAACAAGGCCAGTACACACCAAGTAGCTTTAGGTGCAAACTACAGAGGACACGGGCAGTACACACCAAGTAGCTTTAGGTGAAAACTACAGAGGACACGTGCAGTACACACCAAGTAGCTTTAGGTGCACACGACATAGACACGTGCAGTACACACCAAGTAGCTTTAGGTGCAAACTGCAGAGAACAAGGCCAGTACACACCAAGTAGCTTTAGGTGCAAACTACAGAGGACACGGGCAGTACACACCAAGTAGCTTTAGGTGAAAACTACAGAGGACACGTGCAGTACACACCAAGTAGCTTTAGGTGCAAACTACAGAGGACACGTGCAGTACACACCAAGTAGCTTTAGGTGCAAACTACAGAGGACACGGCCAGTACACACCAAGTAGCTTTAGGTGCAAACTACAGAGGACACGGGCAGTACACACCAAGTAGCTTTAGGTGAAAACTACAGAGGACACGTGCAGTACACACCAAGTAGCTTTAGGTGCAAACTACAGAGGACACGTGCAGTACACACCAAGTAGCTTTAGGTGCAAACTACAGAGGACACGGCCAGTACACACCAAGTAGCTTTAGGTGCAAACTTCAGAGGACACGGCCAGTACACACCAAGTAGCTTTAGGTGCAAACTACAGAGGACACAGACAGTACACACCAAGTAGCTTTAGGTGCAAACTACAGAGCACACGTGCAGTACACACCAAGTAACTTTAGGTGCAAACTATAGAGGACACAGGCAATACACCATGTGAGAATACTGCAGCTAGCACAATCAACTGTCTGCCAGTAAATTAGGAAGAACTGATCTAGCTAAACTATACAGTGTATAAATATATGTACAACACCTGAGTGAGTGAGTAACTTGTATAACACAACAAATGCGAACTTAATCGCCTCAAGGCGCTTTCCATCCAGAGTCGTACCTGTCCTTCAAAAGAGGTGGGTCTTTAGTTTTTTCCTAAAGGCCTGATGGTTTTCCTCCAAGCGGATGGTAGTGGGTAGAGCATTCCAGAGCCGTGGTCCTTGGACCGAAAATCTACGTTCTCCCTTCGATTTGTAGCGGATGGGGTATATATATATATCCTCTACACACTAACTTTAACTGACTAGCCTGCCTGCTCTATCTACCTAGAAAAAAAGACACTCTCTCTCTCAGACAGATCTCTAACCACCGCCACAACACACTACACAAGGCCAACCTGCAGGCGGCCTTTAATAGTGTGGGGTGTGTACTAAACCCCCTGAGCGATAATTGGCCAAAGCCACCCTGGCTTTGGCAAATTATGGCTCTCCGTTTTTTGCGCGCTTTGATTGGCCAAGCATGCGGGTCATAGTGCATGCTTGGCCAATCATCAGCCAGCAATGCCGCAGTGAATTATGGGGCGTGAAGCGTCACTCGAATTTGGCGTGAACGGCCCGTAAAGTTCGTATTTCGACGAACGGTCGAACATACGATGTTCGAGTCGAACATGGGTTCGACTCGAACACGAAGCTCATCCCTAGTCACAGTATGTAAAAATAATAATAATAGTAATAGATTTTTAACATTTTTAAATGTTTTCTTTATTACATTTTTTTTACATGATTTTCATAAGGAAAGTAGGGAGCTAGGCCAAAGATTTAGGAAAAGGGGTTACCCCCAACTCCACGATAAAACAAGCAAAATTAAAAACATGGACAAAATCACGGGAAAAGACCCTGGGCCTAGAACTAGATAAGGAAAGAAAAGACAAAATGAACACAGATAGCGTAGGTCTGGTGACTACCTATGGTGTACACTGGGACTACCTAAAACAAGCCTTGGGCAAACACTGGCACTTGCTCATGATTGACAATAGATTGAAACAAATATTGGGCTTTCGTCCCAATATGATAGCCAAGCGCGCACCTACCATAGGTGACGCGCTAGTTCACAGTGAATATACTCGAGGAAATACAAAGAGCCAAACAACATTATCTTTTGCTAAGCATACTGAAGGGATGTACCCATGTGGACATTGTTCAATATGTAAGTATGTCATGAAAACAAATTCATTCAAAGATTCCTCTGGGAAACACACTTACAGAATTAAACCTTTTGTGAATTGTTCTACCACCTTTGTTATCTACCAAATTATCTGCCCATGTGGCAAGATCTACATGGGTAAAACTATTAGGGAATTCAGGAAAAGAATGGGGGAGCGTGTATCAAGTATAACCACCAGGGATGATACATCACCGGTGGCTATGCACTTCCTGGACCACCATGAAGCAATGGCCACTGGAATGCAATGTATGGTGATCCATTAATTGGAATTATCCAATAGAAGGGGAGATTGGGATAAAATCCTACAGCAGAAGAAAGCGAAGTGGATATTTCTATTAGATTCCATGACCCCTAAGGGGTTAAACAGTGACACATCTCTACAGTGCTTTGTGTGAGACATGGAGATTGCTTTCCACTAGATTGATTTCCACTAGATTGATTAGTCTACTATAGAAGCCACTCCCCCCTTGTGCTATAGAGTGAATCTATCCATGTATCTATGGGTCACTCAGCTATTGCTTTTAAAGTGGTCATAAAATAAAATTATTTGATCTTAACAGTGAGTAGTAATCACATAATATTTTGGATGTATATGAGGACAACCTGAAGAATGTACCCACCTGTAGGTCACCCTCAATATAACTCAATATTGTCTGGTTCACGTAGGCACGGTTTGGCTGCCCTGGCTATGCCCGGTCATTGCAAACCGATGGATGTGTCACTGAGCTGGTCTGCTTATGGGAGGTTCCGCAGAATTAGAGAGAAATGGATGAACTTTGGTAGGACAGATGTCCGTGTATGGACAGTACATGCTTCAGCCTTTCCCAATATGTATGAATGGAGGGGCAGGGGATGGAGATGGATATAATTTAAATTGCCATATATATGGATAGTATATCTTGAAAAATCTATGTGCCTGTGTGTGCAATAGAAATATGACTTAACACGGTGTGCGACATGCATCTGTGCTTTTAGTGAAATATCCCATGCGATCACATTCGGCCCATTTAATTATTTGCATGCTGTGTAATGTGTCACATTCACTGTTTAGTGCTCTAAATATTACACAGGTGTACACCTGTCTCGTAAATACCCTAGGGTAGTGTGCCTGTTCCTAGGGCAGGGACAGGTAACAGACAGCCCCAAAATGGGTACTAAGGTGCCTAATATGCTGAATAGGACCGTAGTAGATATGGGCCCCAATATCCTGTGGGGACTTATGTGCACGAACAATAAGGACTAACAGCTACACTTACAGTACTCCAATAGTGTGTACCATATGTGGGCAAATATGCAAAAATTTACACTCTATAGAGCAGTAAAATGTTAGTCACTTGAGTGTGTATAGTACCCTGTGATGGCAATATAAACCTGAATGTCACAAGAAAGGCATCTGCCTCTATACAACACCTATGTCAAAGGCAATTATGAAATAAATGCAAAAAATGAAAGTAAAGCTGGTGCCTAGGCAGTAGCCCTCTGTGGAGAAAAAGACAGATATGCAAACCAAGTGTCTAAATCCGGCACCTGCAAAAACAAATCAAATTAAATTGCAAATCTCTATAATAAGAGATAAATCATGAGTCCGTGCATTAATGGATGGATTCCAGATGCAGTAGCAATCTATGGGCTGCTGCCCCCTGTGGGAGAAAACCAGCACTACTAGTACAATATATGATCCAGTAGATATAAACTATCAATAATGTCCGTAGTCCTTGGATTTAAGGAGAAAAATGCTTGCAACTATAGTTCAACCATGGCCACTAGACCATAATTCAAACTGTCAGAAACATATAAAAATTCTTGGAGAAGCAGTTGGAGTCCAGCAGGCAAGTTAGGTGTGAAAGGGGTGCTCCTACTAATCAATGCGACGTGGTCCCGGTGCTCCCCTCAGGGTTCCCCACTCACCAGATATAGGTCCACTCTTGGGGTGGTATGCATATATCAAAGGCTCCTGTAGCCGCTGCTCCGCTCTGCTGCTTGCTCTTTTCTCCAGATGGATTTTATACTGCAAACTGTCCAAAACGTCCGGCTTCCTTGATTCCTCAATAAAGAAACAAACCCGGGGGGCTCTGATAGTGTGATATAGTATGACACCGTAAAACTTAACACAAGTTTGTTTATTCAAAAACACATATGTGTCCTATCCTGCAGTAGGACAAGCCGCTACATGCAGGAGATTAAAAATAGTGACAATGTCCACACTGAACTCCACGAGTAGAGTGCGCAGGCAGAATATGCAAATAAAATATATTAAATAAAAAGGCTACAAATAAAAATAAAAATAAAAATAAAATGGTAGCGTACAGAAGATGGTCTAAAAAATGTGCAAAAAGCGAAACACTGATATCTGCTACTAGCCGGCGTGTAACAACACTGCCTGGCTCGGATCAGTGACAAGCGTGTGTTTCCTCGGTGGTGGCGTGCATTCCAGCCAAAACCACCTGACGCTGACCCGGAAGTGAAGTCCCCACAGGATATTGGGGCCCATATCTACTACGGTCCTATTCAGCATATTAGGCACCTTAGTACCCATTTTGGGGCTGTCTGTTAGTGATTGAAAGTTGATTTGGAGATTTGGTCAGTATCAATGGTGTCTTCAATGCTGAGAAATACAGGCAGATACTTATCAATCATGCAATACCATCAGGGAGGCATGTGATTGGCCCCAAATGTATTCTGCAGAAGGATAATGACCATTAAATACACAACCAATGTCATTAAGGACTATCTTCAGAGTAAAGAAGAACAAGTATTCCTGGGAGTGATGATCCCCACAGAGCCCTGATATTAAGATCATGAAGTCTGTCTGAGATTACATGAAGAGACAGAAGGATTTTAGGCAGCCTACATCCACATGAGATCTGTGATTAGTTCTCCAAGATGTTTGGAACAATGTACCTGCCAAGTTCCTTCAAAAACTGTGTGCAAGCCTACCTTGAAGGACTGAAGCTGTTTTGGGGGGAAAGGGTGGTCACACAGCATTTTTTCACACCTGCCTAAAACTTTTGTAAATTACTATATAATTTAGGCCTGTTTTTACAAAGACCTAGGAATCAAACACAAATGTTTGCAGGC
The DNA here is from genome assembly GCF_905171775.1 of Rana temporaria. Taxonomy (NCBI): domain Eukaryota; kingdom Metazoa; phylum Chordata; class Amphibia; order Anura; family Ranidae; genus Rana; species Rana temporaria. The sequence continues at coordinate 18,188,017 of NC_053489.1, read as the reverse complement.
ACTTTAGGGCTGATTTGGAAATTCCTACAGTAGGTCAGATTATTGTCCATGTATTCTAAAAGCAACTTGATGTACATAATTGTAACGGCACCCCAAATGGGACAGGGGTTAAAGCCGTGTAGGATATTCCATTCCCAAACACAAGGCAGCTACCGACACTCCACAATCCGGCAAACAAGACCCCAAATAATAATTCTTCCTAATAACGAGACACAGTTGTTAGGTTTCCAGCAGGTCTGACAATATTTATTGAGAAAGCAGGCTCTTATATACACAAAAGGAATAATGCAGTAACCAAATGGACAATGACCAAACTTCACCCACAACATCACACAATGGTTCCTAACGAGCCCCCCCATACACATCATCCTTAATACATCTTTTAGCAGACATCCTGACTCCGGGCCCTGACCTAATTTACATGAGCTAATCAACTACAGCTGATGACTCAGACGCCTGACCTTTAGGCAGTCTGTTAACTTGCAATACACATTATCACAGTAGCAGACTTAATTACCACAATAGACAATAGAATGCAATCACACCCCGCCTCATCACAGCAAGCTTTATAGTACACTACAGCCAACACACAATATATATACAATATATACAATGTATACCGCATTAAATGTGACTAGCACAGACCATAGTGGGGTTCTCATTCACCCTGTGCCCCTATTAGAGACACAGGGTGATCTACACAAAAAGAGGCATCGGGGAAGCTGAAACAGGAGTATCTCATACTTTCTAAGAGCTTCTGGGTCCCACAGGCCTTTCCGTAACAATAATTAATAAAAATAAAGTTATGTTTTGACTTTGTCAAAAATATATTTTCTGTAATTTCTCTCTGGTTTAATGATAATAATGTAACATTTAGGAAAAAATATACAGCCTAACAATCCAGCACTGGAGGCCAGTATGGCAAATATCTCCACAGCCACCATGTATTTCCCTCTGGTGCTTAGATAAGCCGGGATCATGGCAATCCAGACACTGCAGAACACCAGCATGCTGAAGGTGATGTACTTGGCCTCATTAAAACTGTCCGGTAATGTCCTGGCTAAAAATGCAATAATGAAACTCACAGCTGCCAGAAGCCCCGTATAACCCAACATAGAGTAGAAGCCGATAACTGACCCTTCATTACACTGAATGATGATCTTCCCAGGATAGGAGTGCATGTCATACTCTTGGTAGGGAGGAGACACTGACAGCCAAATAACACAGATCACAACTTGGACAGAGGAGCCAATTATGACAACATAATTAGAAGTCTTCTCTCCCACCCACTTCTTCCAGTAGCTTCCGGGTTTAGAGGCTCTGAAAGCAATGCAGACTATGATAGTCTTGGCCAGAATTGAAGAGACAGCGATGGAGAAGAAGATCCCAAATGATATTTGTCTCAGCATGCAGGTTATATCCACAGGACGTCCGAGGAAGAAGAAGACACAGAGGAAGCTCAGCAAGATGGCGGTCAGGAGGATGAAGCTCACCGTCCGGTTATTGGCTTTCACAATTGGAGTGTCCCGGAGTAGAATAAATAAAGTCAATATATAGACAGTTACAGCGGAACATAATATAGATATAACATAATAAGCTAGAGCCATGATATTTGTCTCGTAGGAGAGATAGTCATATCCTTTGGGAATACAGTTTCTCCCATCTGGCCACTGGTCATCAGGACATTTGTAGCACGTCTCACTGTCTGTGGAAGATTTTTTTTTTAGAAATTACACAATTATTAACTGATTAAAAGATCATAATATGATATACACAGGTTGGCCATATGATTTAGATCAGTGTTTCTCAAATCCAGTCCTCAAGGTACCCCAACATGTCATGTTTTCAGGATTTCCCTCAGATGAAATGGCTGTGGTAAAACAGGCAGGGAAACCGATCAAATCACCTGTGCAAAATAATGGAAAGCCTGAAAATCTGACCTGTTAGGGCCGCCTTGAGGACTGGAGTTGAGAAACACTGATTTAGATCAATGACAGGTAGGGTTCCACTGATGCCACTTTTTTAAGACCAAGTACAAGTACCGATACTTTTTTGAAGTACTCGCTAATACCGATTACAGATACTTTTTTTATGTCATGTGACAGTGACACTAATATGCAGCACTAATGGGAACTAATAGGTGGCACTGATGGGCACTGACGAGGCGTGGACTGTGTCAGTCGTTTTTTTATTTTTGTTTTATTTTTTACAGTTATTTTATTATTTTTTGGAATTCATATACTGTATTTTTTATATTGTTTACAATGCTTTCCTTTTTGGGAAGGTGAGGGCAGTGAATAGTGTCAGTGTTTTTTTTTTTTACAATTCAGCTTTTAAATATTGGAGGGGTGGCTTTGGTGAGATATCAGGGCTGGCTGTCTACAACCTGTAGAGCTTGTGAATAAACTATGATGCCTTGTACACATGATGTTTTTTTTACGACAAGAAAACTGACATTTTTTATATTGGTCATGAAAACCGGTCGTGTGTATGCTCCCTAGCAGTTTTCTCGACAAAGCCCGCAAAAATATTGAAACCAGCTCTCTTTTTTCTCGCTTTTTTTCCCCCGTCAGTTTTTTTTCTCATTGCAAAAAACAGTTGTGTGTATGCTTTTCCAAAGGGGAAAAAACGTGCATGCTCAGAATTAAGAATGCAGCCCAAAAGCAGCCCAAAGCGTGGCACCATTTGAAAGGAACTTCCCCTTTATAGTCCCGTCGTACGTGTTGTACATCACCGCGCTTTGGTCTGACTTTTTTTGCATGAACGTGTGTATGCAAGTCAGGCTGGAGAGGAATCACGTCGGGAAAAACGTCATGTGTACGAGGCATCAGGCTCATCAGGGACCTTGCAGTCCATTCAGAACTACCAGCTATCAGCTGCAGAGGTAACTTGTAGTTCAAGTCATTCACAGGAAACTGTGAATGAATGATGCGGCTGTGTGGGTTACCTGTTTTATTGGAGAATTCCCCATCAGAACATGCCACACAGTGATAGCAACAAGCATGGATTCCTCCAGTTGGACTTTTCCTGTATCCTGGAAGACATGGATCATTGCAACGAGCCTGGGGAAACTGAAAGAAAAATGTTTTTTTAGGCAGGAACCGGCAAGTCCTTCAGCAAATGTGCAGAAATAAGAGTATTTTCTATGCACTAAAACAACACAGTACAGTGCCTTGAAAAAGTATTCACACCCCTTGCAATTTTTGTCATGTTACAACCAAAAACGTAAATGTATTATTTGGGATTTTATGTGAAAGACCAGTGATGGCAAACATTGGCACTCCAGATGTTTTGGAACTCGATTTCCCATGATGCTCATGCACTCTGCAGTGTAGTTCAGCATCATGGGAAATGTAGTTCCAAAAAATCTTGGATGCCAAGGTTCGCCATCACTGTGATAGACCAACACAAAGTGACATATAATTGTGAAGTGGAAGGAAAATGATAAATATTTTTTATGTTTTTTTTTCAGAAATAAATATGTGAAAAGTGTGGTGTGCATTTGTATTTGACCCCCTTTACTCTGATACCCCTAACTAAAATCTAGTGGAAATAATTGCCTTCAGAAGTCAACCCAAATGGTAAATAGAGTTCACCTGTGTGTCATTTAATCTCAGTATAAATACAGCTGTTCTTTGAACAAAGCCAAGGAACACACCAGACAGGTCAGGGATAATATTGCAGAGCCAAATACAGGGCAATCTTAGAAGAAAACCTGTTATGCCTCGTGTACGCACTGCCAGACTTCCAACGGGGTCACGCAGACTTTTGCACGGTCAAACGTACGACTGTGTGTACGAGGCATGAGAGTCTGCAAAACACTGGAGAATGAGGCAGAGGTTCACCTTCAAGCAGGACAACGACCCTAAACATACAGCCAAAGCTACAATGGAATGGTTTAGATCAAAGTATATTCATGTGTTAGAATGGCCCATTCACTGTCCAGACCTAAATCACATTGAGAATCTGTGGCAAGACTTGAAAATTGCTGTTCACAGACGCTCTCCATCCAGTCTGACAGAGCTTGAGCTATTTTGAAAATAAGATTGGACAACATGTCCCTCTCTAGATGTACAAAGCTGGTAGAGACATCCCCAAAAAGACTTGCAGCTGTAATTGCAGTGAAAGGTGGTTCTACAAAGTATTAACTCAGAGGGGCGCTATACAAATGTCCCCCCACACTTTTCACATGTTTATTTGTAAAAAATAAATAAAACCATTTATAATTTTCCTTCCACTTCACAGTTATGTGCCACTTTGTGTTGGTCTATCACATAAAATCCCAATAAAATACATTTATTGTAGTTACCCTCTGACCGAGAGAGATGTGGATCACATAAACACGCGACAAGACTTACAACATAAATAGACCTGAAGTGTGCCTTGGTGGGCTGGTCAGTATGCCAAGAAAAGGGGGCAAAATACTCAGATAGGGAAATAGCTTTTATTGATTTCTTGTGTTTATTGAGCCAGCTTGGTAAAGGCTTGTTCCATTTCTTCCTGAGGATTTGGGATGTATGTGGCAAAACAAGGAGACTTCCATCAGCCTGGTATTTTGATTACATGGTCTGGTACTCCCTGTTGGGAGGCAGCTGAGGCTGCTCTAATTCAGAAAGAATGTCCAGAGAACTGACTGGGGTTTGAAGCCCAAGTTACTTAGGAGGATTCTGACATGCTTGACACACTGGCTGCCACTTAGGGAGCTGGTTTAGAAAGGGTAGCAACAAGCTACCATCAGATTGGCTGGGTAGATGGAGCAGTAGTCGGTCAAGCACCGTCACTGGGCGTCAGGCGTTGTTTGTCTGAAACAGGTTGATATCAACCCCCAGGGCTGGTTTGTTGCGTTTGCAGACTGTGAGAGTGTAGTGGTTCGAAAGCGAGTCGGGTGGCGTCGGAGCAGTGTCTGACTCCTGGAGCTGCTGACCGTAAATTCACTAGGTCGTAGGGAACTGTAGAAACCCTGGTAGATGGCTGTTTGGGTGACTAGGCTGGGCAAAGCCCTAAACAGGGAACATGTAAGTCCCCATACACACGACCGAGTTTCTCGGCAGAATTCAGCCAGAAACTTGGTCCGAGCCGTATTCTGCCGAGAAACTCAGTCGTGTGTACACTTTTCAGCGAGGAAGCCGACGAGGAACTCGTCGGGCCAAAGAGAGAACATGTTCTCTATTTTCTCGTTAGTCAATGGGAAAAGTCGGCCTGCCGAGATCCTCGGCGGCTTCAACACTGAACTCGACGAGGAACTCAATGTGTTTGGCACGTCGCGTTCCTCGGTCATGTGTACTGGGCCTAAGGATTTCAGACATGCCCCTAAAGAGGGCACTCTTGAAAGGTAGGTGCTTGCCACTGACTACAGGTTGGTGCTTGTATGCCCTGTAGATAGGACTTGACTGCATGGGCTCGAGAATACTGACGGTTTACTGGTGTCCTGCAGGAACAGGAAATGCTGTAAGCCATCTAGATATGGCGTGATAGTATTGTGAGAAAGGGTCAGCTGTGTGTGGCAATATGATATGAAGGCTAGGACGAGTCTAACGTTGCCTATTACTGCTCCAGGGCAAGGGGCCAAAAATGTTGCGCTTAGTGTTCCAAGCAGTGCGATAGGCCTTCAGTGTGTTGCGTGCCAAGGAGTGGTTAATTATTTTTTTTTTTTCCCATTTCAGACTCCACCGACCACGAGACTTGCTCACAATCAAATTGCTTGTTATGTCTCTATCTAGGCTTCGCATCATTTATGGGTACTTTTTTTTTTTTTTAATATATAATTTATACTTTATAAAGCTCCATATATAACAGGGAAACAGTATGTATTTTGTTTCCTTATACAGAGCTTTAAACTTTTCTTCCTTAATTATTGTATCCCTTCCCCCGTCTCCTTCCTGCACCCCTCCTACCCCTCCCCCCCGGGACTCCAGTTACCTTTCTGTCTTATCTGGTCAATTTTATTTACTATCTTATTATATATATTTTTTTTTTTTTGTATTGTAACAGTCCTTAAGGGCATGAGACAAAGTCTTATAAGGTCCTATGCACCCATCAAATCCGCAAACGTCACTGAATGTTTAAACTTTATCCATTTGGACCAGGTCTCTTCATATTCCTCTAGGCCATCTGTATCCAAAAACCTTAAAAATTCTAAATTTTGAATGAGGTTTATTTTGTTGAACCATTCACTAATGGAGGGACTTTCCCTGTCTTGCCAATGACTGGCTATCAGGCTTTTAGCAGTTGTTAACAGATGTGGTAGTAGACTTTTCTGATATAGTTTATTTGGTACTCTGATCCTCTGATGCAGGCATCCCCAAGGATGCCTGCAAGGAGTGGTTAATAAGCTGGGTTGCGTTGGTGAGATGCGACTTCAGTCCATCGTCAGCAATGACCAGGGTGAAACAGGGAAAGTTGTTGGGTCGGCTCCAGGCTCTTGCTGGAAAAACAAAGTAAGGTTAAAATGGGAAAGCGCATCAGCTGCGATTTTGCATTTGCCTGGAATGACAGCCTCACGAGCCTGCGCAGGAAGGATGTGATGGGGAGTGACTTAGATCTACCTTAATTGTTGATGTCGGCTGTGGCCTGGTTGTCTGTGGTGAAGAACACTGTCTGTCCTGTTCAAGTCTGGCCCCAGACCTCGGCAGCTGCCACAATGGGGTACAGCACAAGGTGTATTGAAGACTGGGTGAAGCAAAATTGTAAGAGAATATCTGGGGGCCAAGTTTTGGAGTACCAGTGGTGGCTGAAAAATGTCCGCAAAAGCCTGTGGTGGTTTGGCTGACACTGCCGGGATGAAGATTGAAATGCTGTTCTATCAGGTGGGGAAGTTGTCCCACATAGCTTGGACTGCATCTTGCATTGGTGTGAGAAAATAAAGACAATACACAGGTGCTCAACTAGATGATATACATGCACTCGCTGACCAACGAGCGCTCGCAGACCAACGTGCGCTTGCTGACCAACGTGCGCTCGCAGACCAACGTGCGCTCGCAGACCAACGTGCGCTTGCAGAGCAACGTGCACCTGCAGACCAACGTGCACTCGCTGGTGCTGGATGGAAACCTGAACTAACCTCAGGGAAAAAGACAGAGAAAAGATGAGTGGCCCACGTGCCACTGAAGATGAATGGCCAACTGGGTGCCACTGTGTGTTTGTGTGGCTGATTGTTTGTCACCGAGATGTGTTTGCAAGTTTAGTTTGTATTCGGGTTTGCACATAGGTGCGTGCCGCAAAGTGTTTTATACTACTGCAGACAATATTGTGTGGTTGCAAGGGTGTCACCGAGTGTCAGTTTGCTGGGACGATATTTTTTGGTTGCAGGGGCCTCGATGAGTATGAATGTCTGTTTTGAGATGGCATTGTGTGGTTGCAAGGGCCTCAGTCTGGTTTTCTGAGACGGTATTGCGTGGTTGCAAGGTTCTCAGTCTGGTTTGCTGAGACGGTATTGCATGGGTGCAAGGGTCTCAGTCTGGTTTTCTGAGACGATATTGTGTGGTTGCAAAGGTTTCGATGATTATGAGGTTTGTTTTGAGATGGCATTGTGTGGTTGCAAGGGTCTCAACAAGTGAGGGGTTGCTGAGACGATGTTGCTTTTTGCAATAGTCTCAAATGAGTGTCAGGCCACTGAGACGACTTTGTATGACTGCAAGGGTCTGAACGGGTGTCAGGTTGCTGAGATGATTTGCATGGTTGCAAGGTCTCAATCAATAAGAATTGGGTTACTGAGAAAGGATAGAAACATCTGGTTTGTTTGTTTGTTTTAAGCGAGCAGTATAATGTAGAAGGACAACGTCCGTTTGATTCGTAGGTTCCGTAGGGGCCACTAACGAACAATATGGGAGACAACAAATGGTAGCAAATTGATAGGACATAAAGAATGTAATAACAAATCTTGCTTGCGACAGTGGGCCATGTGAGTGAGTTTCAGGCAGACTGTGGCTGGAGTGAAACATATCTGGAAGGTGTAGCATGATGCTGTGCATGGGGCAAAACAAAGAGGTTTGGTGTAGAAAATAGAACGCGAGAAGTGCGTACAAATAACTTGTAAGCTCCACTGCGGGAACCGAACATTTGACATGACAAACAAGGTAACAAATCCTACCTGGGACAGTGAACGTGCGACTGGGTTTGCTTTGGACTGGAGTGGATCCGAAGAGTGTGGTGTGGCGCCATGCATGACGCACACGCAATAACTTTGGTAAATAAATGAGAGAGAAGAACCGTGTACAAACAATTTGTAAGTTCCGCTGCGGGAACTAAAACACACGGCATGGGGTAAACAACGAATGGCAACGGTAGGAAGTATGCAATGTATCTGATACAAATCGGTTATAAAGAGAAATGACTGATACAAAACGGTTGTAAAATGCATGTAATGAATCCGATACGAATCGGTAGTAAGGAGTATTGAACAAATCTGATACGAATTGGTTGTAGAGTGTATGCTACCCCTTGCTTTGAAACCAAACACCTACCAACCACCCATCCCCCCAGGCGAATCAAGTGCAAACAAGGCACCAGGTGGGTCCAATTACCACCTCAATCTGCCAAAGAACCCATACGAACAATACATGCTAATCTCCAAATGGATGAGACAGCAACCATGGACAGTGAATTTTAAAACCAGTGAAGCCTGTGGCGAGTGATATCAGACAATGACCAACAGTGGCTCAGAGGCTTGGATTTACAAATGAATCATATGTTTGGCAGGAAGAAGTTACAAATGTACCAAGTCTGAGCCGAATGATGTTGGAACATGAGCAACAATAACTCAGAGGCAGGTTTTTTTACAAAAGGGATGCAGGATAGGAAGCATAACGAATTGCAAGATTGCACATGATAGGAAAAGGTTTGAATACTACCTGCGACAGTAAGCGTGAACCGCCAATGAAGACCATGAACAGAGAAGCCGCAATGTGCTTGCAATGTCAAATGAGATTGAATGCGCAGACTCACGGACATGAGGTGAGCTGGGAAGAGTCGGCCCAGTGATGTGTAGTACCGCACACTGAACCGACAAAGAGAATGTGTGAGTGGGCTGCTTAAATACCCTCCTGGCTCCTCCCATAAACTCAGGCCACCATACTGGCCTTCTTATTTATGTTTTTAGTTGGTAAGGTGGATGAGTCTTGCAGCAGCATTACTGATGAATTGAAGGGGGGATAGTCTATGTCATAGGTCTTCAAACTATGGCCCTCCAGTTGTTCAAGAACTACAATTCCCATCATGCCTAGTCATGTCTGTGAATGTCAGAGTTTTACAATGCCTCATGGGATTTTTAGCTCCGCAACAGTTGGAGGGCCATAGTTTGAGGATCCCTGGTCTATGTAAAGGTAAGCCAATGAGGAGGGAGTTGCAGTAGTTCAGGTGAGAGATGACTGGGGAGTGAATTAGAAGCTTGGTGGTGTCCATAACTGTCACAGACTTTGGGCTGCAGGGGAACCATTCCCTGGAGAACTCTGGGCCATATTCTCAGAAGAGTTACGGCGGAGTATCTCAGGAAACTCAGTCGTATCTCTCTTTTTTGACCCGCTTATCTATGCGAGTGATTCCTAGAATCATTTTCGCATAGATACGCTGTAGATCCGACAGGTGTAAGTCACTTACACTGTCAGATCTTAAATGTAATTCGCGGCCGGCCGCTAGGTGGCGTTTACGTTCAGGTCTCATTTGTTTATGCAAATGAGCCTGATACACCGATTCACAAACGAAATTGCGTCGCGTAACCATCGCTTATGTCGTTTGCGTAAGCGTAAGGTTACCCCTGCTATATGAGGGGTAACCTTACGCCATTCCCACGTATGCCATGTTAAGTATGGCGTCGGGTCCGCGTCGTCTTTTCCCGTCGGGTACGTCGTTTTCCTAAGTCGTTCTTGAATACGACTTTACGTCAATGACACACACGTCAGCGTCATTGACGTTTTCCGCCGAGAACTGGAGCATGCACACTGGGCTATTTTTAGCCCGGCGCATGCGCAGTTCGATCGGAACGGGGGCGTGCTTAATTTAAATATAAGCCACCCCCTTTGAAATACGCGGGGATACGCCGGGCCTTTTACACTACGCCTCCGCAATCTACGGAGCAAGTGCTTGAGGAATATGGCACTTGCTCCAGTAAGTTGCTGCGGCGTAGTGTAAATAGCTTGCGCGAGGCCGCCGCAGATTATTGGAGAATCTGGCCCTCTGTGTTTAAGTGTTTTCTTAAAGGTGTTGTAAAGGTTATTTTTTTTTTTTTTTTAAATAACAAACATTTCATACTTGCCTCCACTGTGCAGTTTGTTTTGCACAGAGTGGCCCCGATCCTCCTATTCTGGGGTCCCTCGGCGGTGCCCTCCCAAGGGGGTTAGCTTGCGGGCGTGCTCCCATGTGATACAGTGGCGGCCATAGCTGCCATGTGTATCACTCGGCCCCACAGCGCCATTAATTTGATTTGCAGCAGCGGGAGACAATGGCTCCAAAGAGCTGTCGAAGGACACCAGAAACAAAATTGTAGACCTGCACCAGGCTGGGAAGACTGAATCTGCAATAGGTGTGAAGAAATCAACTGTGGGAGTAATAATTAGAAAATGGAAGACATACAAGACCACTGATAATCTCCCTCGATCTGGGGCTCCACGCAAGATCTCACCCCGTGGGGTCAAAATGATCACAAGAACGGTGAGAAAAAATCCCAGAACCACGTGGGGGGGACCTAGTGAATGACCTGCAGAGAGCTGGGACCAACCTAACAAAGGCTACCATCAGTAACACACTATGCCGCCAGGGACTGAGATCCTGCAGTGCCAGATGTGTCCCCCTGCTTAAGCCAGTACATGTCCTGCCCCGTCTAAGGTTTGCTAGAGAGCATTTGGATGATCCAGAAGAGGATTGGGAGAATGTCATAAGGTCAGATGAAACCAAAGTACAGCTGTTTGGTAGAAACACAACTCGTCGTGTTTGAGGGAGAGAGAATGCTTAGTTGCAACCAAAGAACACTATACCTACTGTGAAGCATGGGGGTGGCAACATCATGCTTAGAGGCTGTTTCTCTGCAAAGGGAACAGGACGACTGATCCGTGGACATGAAAGGATGAATGGTGCCATGTAACGTGAGATTTTGAGTGTAAACCTCCTCCCATCAGCAAGGGCATTGAAGATGAAACGTGGCTGGGTCTTTCAGCATGACAATGATCCCAAACACACCACCCGGGCAACGAAGGAGTGTCTTCGTAAGAAGCATTTCAAGGTCCTGGAGTGGCCTAGCCAGTGTCCAGAACTCAAATCCATAGAAAATCTTTGGAGGGAGTTGAAGGTCCGTGTTGCCCAACGACAGCCCCAAAACATCACTGCTCTAGAGGAGATCTGGATGGAGGAGTGGGACAACATACCAGCAACCTTGTGAAGACTTACAGAAAGCGTTTGACCTCTGTCATTGCCAACAAAGGATATATAACAAAGTATTGAGATGAACTTTTGATAATGATCAAATACTTATTTTCCACCATAATTTGCAAATACATTCTTTCCAAATCAGACAATGTGATTGTCTGAAATTGTTTCCATATTTTGTCTCTCATAGTTGAGGTATACCTATGATGACAATTACAGGCCTCTCTCATCCTTTTAAGTGGGAGAACTTGCACAATTGGTGGCTGACTAAATACTTTTTTGCCCCACTGTATATTATTCTGTTGTTTTCTATACTATTCTAATCTATTATTTTCCATACTATTCAAACTGGAATTGATTTTATTTGAATCTTGGGAAATGACTATATTCTTTCTATTCTATTTTATTGTTTTTTGTTTTAATTCATTTTTTTTATATTCTATTATTTTCTTTGCAATTGTTTTATATTCTATTATTTTCTTGTTTATTCATATTCAAATGTATTCTATTTGAATTTTTTTATTTCAGAAGATGGTTATATTCTTTTTTATATGTTGTTCTATTCTATTTGTTGCTATTATATTCCACTCTATTCGGTTCTTTTATTTTTTACTCTATTTTGTTCTGTTTTCCTCTATTATATTATATTTTTATTTTCAGTTATATTATTTTCTAGTCTATTATTTTTTTCTATTATATTCCTTTAATTTCTATCCTATTTTATTATTTTTGGAAATTGGAAAGCTTTTTGAATTTAAATTTAAAAACTCTTCAAATTACAAAACTTTTTGAATTCAAAGTTGAAAGCTATTCAAATTTGAAAGGTATTTGAAAAGTATTCGGATTTGAATTTCATACTATTGTTATTTTTAAAATTCATATACATCAATTCGAAAAAAAGTGAACCACACAATGTCTAATTCTGAATGTCACAAAGTGTGAATCCTTCACCAGCCACACCAAACTGAGTCACCAGATGAAATGGCTGATCAGATTATAGATCAGCAAATGCGCTCTGCACCACCCTCAATCTCCACCATCCAGATATACGATACCGTTCCTCACCAGTAAGTCCGCTGAAGAATATACGACAGGGCATGGGAGTATGAAGGGAGGAAAAATCCCATAGTGTGAACCAGTTTAAAATATTGCATTTTATTAAAATCAAATCAGATCCACTCACATGATTCTAGTGTCTTCCCCACACTAGGGTATTGCCTGTATTATATCCTATCTGACCGTGGCCTCCGGCCGTGAGCACGCGTCGGGCGTGCGTGATGAAGTCAGAGTCCTTGAATATACTGTATTTATTGGGGTATAGCGCGCTCCCGCGTATAGCGCGCACCCCTAAAGTTGCCTGAAATTCCTGTGGAAAAAATATTTTTTGTACTTACAGTTTTGGTGTCTTGCGCGGCATCCATCGGCGGCCTCATCGGGTCCGGCGTCCATCTGCGGCCTCGTGGGGTCTGGCGTCCGTCTGCGGCTTCGCGCGTCCTCTTCGTCGGGTCCGGCGTCCTTCTGCGGCGTCCTCGCGTCTTCCCCGCTCGTTTCCCGCACGGAGTTTGAATACTGCGCCGACATTTACAGAGCGCAGTACACTCGTGTATGGTCGGGCAGGCTCGGATACTCTCGCGCTGACGTCCTGTACGTCCAGGACGTCAGCGCGAGAGGAGCCAAGACTGCCCGAACATACACGAGTGTACTGCGCTCGGTATATGTCGGCGCAGTATTCAAACTCGGCGCGGGAAAGCGGGTATCGGCGTATATTGCGCACCCACGATTTTGCCATGATTTTCAGGGCAAAAAAGTGTGCGGTATACGCCGATAAATACGGTATATATTATAAATATACTGTAGTTGTAGATCTACTAACTGACACCAGTTTATGTGCCTAACTTTTATTTTCATTTTGGAGTCACAGATATTAGGACATTGTCTGATTTAGACAATTTAACATTTATCATTTGACTATGATTTGCAGAGAATTAGTCAATTCAGTAGCCAGGAAATGATGAATTGCATGATTTCTCAGACTGGGTTAATATTTATGTACAATATATATATTGTATATAGGTGAACAGAACACATCAATTATCTGTTATAGATGTAACACAACCTGGAGTTCTCCAGTGCTACAAAAGATATATACTGTATTTATCAGCGCTGCCTTTGAGGGGACAGGGAGGGGGCGGGATGAGCGCCTTTAGACTACATACAGGAGAATTTCCTGTTTACTCGGCAGCATCTGTAATAGGAAGTCCCGTCTCCTGGGCTGCCATTGGACAATTGTTCTGTCTATAATAGGAGGCGGGACTTCGTATTAAAGATACGCTGGTCTAAATACGCGATGACACAAAATGGTAAATTAAATCTAATACGACAGCAACAGCTAAGTATACACGCGCTCGAGTTTCTCGGCAGGAAAACACTGCCGAGAATCACGACGAGAAAATAGAGAGCAGGTTCTCTATTTTTTTCGTCTAGATTCTGGGCAGTTTTCTTCAGAAACCTTAAAGCCTCGTACACACACACGATTTACTCGGCCAACAGTTTTTTTGCTGGTTCTTGCCGAGAAAACCGAGCGTGTGTACTGTATGAGGCTTTAAAGTGAAGGTGCACGTTATACGCCGATAAATACGGTATATCCAAATAGCACCCCCAAGATCATCTCTTCACCACACACAGCCACAAAGGCAACATAATTATTGATGGGCAGTGTAGTAGTGCTCGGACGAATGGTTAAAAACAAATCAGGAAAAAATGGTCGGCCCTCACGCATGTTCACTTCTGGCCCTCTTTGAAAAAAGTTTGGACACCCCTGTCATAGATAGATTTTTACAGTGTTTGAAGGTCTTCAAATCTCTTGCATGCTTGAGTTTTTTTTAGCCTTTTGGAATGTTTTGCTTTTATTTGCTGTGTGGTGTACAACCCAATCTTCTCTCTTATCAGACCATCAATATCGGGAAGGAGGAACCAAAATACATCATACAGAAACATAGGAACACTTACTTTGCCCCGTTTCCATTGGTCCCCTACTATAAAATCTTCTCTCTTAGGTTTTTCTATAGCCAGACTGTTTGTGATGTACTCTGTCTTGACTTTACATCCTTCCACTGAAGGATCATAATAGATCATCTTTTTTAAATAAATCATAGAGGGTAGTTCTCCTCGCTCATTAAATAAGACCTCCTGCTTGGCTCTGCTTATGTAGTAAACCATTCGGACATACCTGTGCAGCTTCCAAAGGAAAAATATATATTTACTTCAACACATGTCTTCCAAATTCGTCCGATGATGCCTCGTACACACAAGTTTTCCCGTCTGAAAAACTGCCATGACAGCTTTTGGCCAGGAAAACTGGCCGTGTGTATGCTCCATGGCAGTTTTCCTGACAGGAAAACCGCCGGGAATCCCGGATGGAAAATAAGAACATGTTCTCTTTTTTCCTGCCAGGATTCCCGGAGGTCTTTTTCCCGGCAGTTTTCCTATGGGAAACACTGTGGTGGAGCATACACATGGTCGGGTTTCCCGGCCAAAGCTCTGATGGCAGTTTTCCTGCCAGGAAAACTGGCCATGTGTAGGGGAAAAAAGCTGGCAAGCAAGTTCTCGGCTTTCTCCTTGGGTTTCCCGGCAGTAAAAAGTCTGCCGGGAAACCTGTACGTGTGTATGAGGCATCAGAGTCAATTAATAAATGACTGCTCTAATTATTTTGCAACTTTGGTGGAAAATTTGAAACATTTGCGAAACAGATTTACTCTGGGCCTTCATTGATGTTGGTCAAACATCTAAATTTCCAGTTGTTAGTTAGGACTGAGTCTCTCAGGGGATCAGGAAGAAATGTATTTTTATCTGCTGAAACAAATTGGATCATGCTTTGCTGGAGTTTCCTTCCTTCCTTCCTTCCTCTGGATTAACAGTGGGTATGGGATTATGTATATAGGATTGTAATTTTTATTTTTTCCATTTCATTGGTTGGACTAGATGGACTTTTATCTTTTTTCAACAAGACTAACTATGTAACTATTCAGTGGCTGCTGATGCTCAATATTTTGGGGGCCCAAACCAATGCCACCCCCCACGGGAGATGGACAGGAAAGCAGCGATCCTCCCTGTGGGAGACGCATGGGAATGTGGCAAAACTACTCCGGGGGAGATGGAGGATCGGAGGCCTTCTTACCCTAGGAGGCAGATGACAAGGATCAATCTGAGGTAGGGCTGCTACTTCTCACTTTGGGGCTGCTGCTCCTCCTCACGGCTGAACAGGAAATGGGTACTGAGACCGGGTTGGCCTGGGAGTCTTAAGACTCCCTGGCCAGTCGGGTCTCAGGACCCCCTTCCTGATTGGCCTAGAGGAGAATTAGGAAGACAATAGCGAATATTAATTTGCTATTGCCACACAACAGGTGGGCTCAGGGGGCCGTGCTCTCTGTCCCAAGCTCACCTTTTTTGAAGCCAATTAGAACTTCATGTGCTTAGAAAACAAATAGAGAAATCAATGTGTCCGGCAACCTGCATGTAGATTAGGGGCCTGGCACATGGATAAGGGGAAGGGGAGCCCCTGTGCCCCATATGGATGAGAATAGTCCAGAGGTGTACATACACCTCAGGCAGTGGACAGAAAATAAAACATTGCAGACGAGAAGAGGAAGACATTGTGTGGCAGAAGTGACTTTGCATGTCTTTCAAATTTTGTATTTTATTTTTTGGGGGCTATTTTCTCCACTTTAACATTATTTTGAATGCACCTCAATGGCTCCAAATAGATGAATAAATGTGAATAAAGCACCTGGACCAGATGGTTTACACCCATGTGCCCTCTAAGTCTGGAGCTTACTTAAGGCTTGATTCCCTACCAATAGCTACATGCCTGTATGTTTACCACCTATTGTAGTGAAGATATTTGAGGGTTTGCTAAACAATCTAGAACAGTGATGGTGAACCTATGACACGTGTGCCACGGCTGGCACGTTAATCGCTCTCTGTCGGCACGCCAGGGGAATCCCCCAGGCAGGCAGTCACTTGCAGTGATGGTGCAGTCAGGGAGGAGCCTGCTCCCTTCCTTACATCAGTGGCAGTGACGTCAGCAGGGGGGTGGGCAGGCAGTCATCTTGTTCCATGTGCGCCATTTAGGAGGGGTGCAAAATTCTTTTTTCTCCACCGGATGTCTCTGTTCGGCAGCTTATTGCCTCCCCCTGGCCCCTACACTTCTGGTAAGGCATTCGGGGATTCCTTTCTGCAGATACCCTATTCCAGCATCCTCTGCTCCAGAACGACTTTGGTTCAGTCTGTCCTAGTGCAGCCTGTGAAAAAGTGGAGGGGGAGGGGCGGTGCTCGGAGCTGATATTCCATGGGGAGAGGGGCAATGGCTGCTAGCTGACATCTAGGCAGCGGGGATATCGATGAGCGGCTGGATGGTGGGGATTCCTTCAACACTGCCTGGGGAGAGCTGGACGACGGGGCCATGGAAAGGTAAGGAGGAGGATGGATCCTCCGATCTACATTGTACTGTGTGAGGGGATGTTAGTAGTCCTGGAAGCATGTGTCAGGTAGGTGAGTGCATGTGTCAGGTAGGTGAGTGCATGTGTCATGTACAGTTGTATTCAAAATTATTCAACCCCCACTGAAATTGATTGTTTTGGCCAGTTTGACATTGATTTTGATCATCCTGTCATCATGCTTACAATTAAATCAAAGAGGCACGTGTAGGTCAGACAAATATAACATTTATAATGAAATAACCACAAATGTCTTTTCTGTGTTCTCATCATTATCAGTTTTATTCAACCCCCAAGTGACATTCAATCTTAGTACTTAGTACAACATCCTTTTACAGTTATAACAGCTTTTAAACGTGAAGCATAGCTTGACACAAGTGCAGCGATCTACGGGTATCTTCGCCCATTCGTCATGGGCAAAAGCCTCCAGCTCAGTCACATTCTTAGGCTTGCGCACTGCAACTGCTTTCTTTAAGTCCCACCAGAGGTTCTCAATCGGATTTAAGTCTGGTGACTGCGATGGTCACTCCAAAATGTTCCAGCCTTTAATCTGCAACCATGCTCTAGTGGACTTGGAGGTATGCTTGGGATCGATGTCCTGTTGAAAGGTCCAACGTCTCTCAAGCCTCAGGTTTGTGACGGACTGCATCACATTGTCATCCAATATCTCCTGGTACTGAAGAGAATTCATGGTATCTTGCACACGCTGAAGCTTCCCTGTACCTGCAGAAGCAAAACAGCCCCAAAGCATGATTGACCCCCCGCCATGCTTCACAGTAGGCAAGGTGTTCTTTTCATCATAGGCCTTGTTCTTCCTCCTCCAAACATAGCGTTGATCCATGGGCCCAAACAGTTCTAATTTTGTTTCATCAGTCCACAGAACACAATACCAAAACTTCTGTGGTTTGTCCACATGACTTTTGGCATACTGCAGTCGACTCTTCTTATTCTTTGGAGACAGCAAGGGGGTGCGCCTGGGAGTTCTGGCATGGAGGCCTTCATTACGCAGTGTGCGCCGTATTGTCTGAGCAGAAACTTCAGTACCCACATCTGACAAATCTTTTCTCAGTTCCTCAGCAGTCACACAGGGACTTTTCTCCACTCTACGCTTCAGGTAGCGCACAGCAGTCAAAGTCAGCATCTTCTTTCTGCCACGACCAGGTAGCGTTTCAACAGTGCCCTTTGCCTTGAATTTGCAAATGATGCTTCCTATGGTGTCTCTTGGTATGTTTAACATCTTTGCAATCTTCTTATAGCCATTGCCCTTCCTGTTAAGAGTAATCACCTCTTCTCTTGTCTTCCCGGACCATTCTCTTGACTTCACCATGTTTGTAACCACACCAGTAAATGTCTAGAAGGAGCTGAGTATCACAGTCATTTTAAAGCTGCCTGATTGGTGCTTATTAGGCTTTATTGTTGCTCCCTGACATCCACAGGTGTTTTCAATACCTATTTGAAAACACTTCAATGAACCTCTGTTCTTCAGAGTGGTAGTCTTTAAGGGGTGGAATAATTGTGTAAATGAAGAATTCACAAAATAAACATTTACTACTGTATTACAAAACCAATTGATGTCATTTTAGTTGCATATGGTTCTTTAAGAAGTCCTTGTAGGATTTCATTCTGAATACAATTACAAATGTACACTAAATTCCCTAAAACCCTTTACAACATTGGGGGGTTGAATAATTTTGAACAAAACTGTAGGTGAGTGCATGTGTCAGATAGGTGAGTGTAATGGTCAGCTAGGTCAGTGCATGTGTCATGTAGGTGACTGCATGTGTCATGGGTCAGGTAGGTGAGTGTAATGGTCAGGTAGGTGAGTGCATGTGTCAGATAGGTGAGTGCAATGGTCAGGTAGGCGAGTGCAATGGTCAGGTAAGTGAGTGCAATGGTCAGGTAGGTGAGTGTAATGGTCAGGTAGGTCAGTGAATGTTGCAGAGTGCATTCTGCATTCTTTTTGGTCCCTTAGGGCTCATTCAGAGGGATGATCAGTCCCATTCTCTGTACAGAGATGCTGGCAGGTTTAATTCTGTGTTGGCACTTTGAAAGAAATAAGTTGGTTTTGCATCACGGTTTAGGCACTCGGGCTCAAAAAGGTTCGTCATCACTGATCTAGAAGGAGTCAATCTGAGTGACTCCTTAATAGAGAAGGATGCGGGTGTCCTGTTAGAACATAGACTTATAGCTAGATTCAGGTAGGGGCGCGCATCTTTAAGGCGGCGTAGCGTACCATATTTACAATACACCGCCTTAAGTCAGAGAGGCAAGTACTGTATTCACAAAGTACTTGCCTCCTAACTTACGGCGGCGTAGCGTAAATAGGGCCGGCGTAAGCACGCCTAATTCAAATGAGGATGAGGGGGCGTGTTTTATGCTAATGGAGGGTGACCTGACGTGATTGACGTTTTTTACGAACGGCGCATGCGCCGTCCGTGTACATATCCTAGTGTGCATTGCGCCAAAGTACGCCGCAAGGACATATTGGTTTAGACGTGAACATAAATTACGTCCAGCCCTATTCACGGACGACTTATGCAAACAACGTAAAACGTTCAAATTTCGATGCAGGAACGACGGCCATACTTAACATTGACTAGGCCAGCTATTTGATGGAATAACTTTACGCCTGAAAATGCCTTACGTAAACGGCATATCTTAATGCCACAGGCAAGCGTACGTTCGTGAATAGGCGTATCTAGTCATTTCATTTACATATTCTACGCCAAACTCAACGTAAGCGCCACCTAGCGGCCAGCCTAAATATTGCACCCTAAGATACAACGGCACAGGCTGTCGTATCTTAGATAGGTTTAAGTGTATCTCAGTTTGAGAATACACTTAAACTTAGGACGGCGCAGATTCCGAGTTACAACCAAAACGTAAAAGTTTTTTATTGGGGATTTTATGTGATAGACCAACACAAATTGGCACATAATTGGAAAATGGAAGATATATAATAAATGGTTTTACATTTTTTTTATTTTACAAATAAATTTGTGAAAAGTGTGTGGGGGGGCATTTGTATTGTGCCCCCCCCCCCCGAGTCAATACTTTGTAGAAACACCTTTTGCTGCAATTACAGATATAAGTTGTGACTAAACTTTGTCCTCAACGGGACTATATCCACTGTAAATGTTTCCTTTGTCCAGAAGCAGCACTATCCGAGACCCTTTAGCCCACTCAGTCACTAGTTGTAACACACTGTAGGGTGAAAAACAGCAAAGTCTCTTTATTCAAGCACGTTACCACAGATATACAACTCAGAGACACTCCCCCCACCCTTGTATTCAGGGTGGGGTAAACTGTCCAATAACAATAGGCACACAGGTCAGGTGTATTCAAACTTCTCATCAGTAAACAGCCTTATTAGCAGGGAGAGCTGCCCCCCCTCCCCTTCAGAGATACACATCCCATAATATACTTTTCTTCCAAGGCAGACAGACACAATAAAACAATGAAATACAACCACACCCCAAACGATCCCAACAACATGAGACAACACACAATATATACATACAGGGCCAGATTCAGAAAGGAGATACGACGGCGTATCTCCGGATACGCCGTCGTATTTCTGAGTGTGCGGGGTCGTAACTATGTGACTGATTCAGAGAATCAGTTATGCATAGATTTCCCTAAGATCCGACCGACGTAAGTGTCTTACACCGTCGTATCTTAGGCTGCATATTTACGCTGGCCGCTAGGTGGCGCTTCTGTATAGTTACGCAATGAATATGCTAATTAGGTAGATACGCCGATTCAGAAACGTAGGTCCGGCCGGCGCATTTTTTTACGTCGTTTACGTTAGGCTTTTTCCGGCGCAAAGTTACCCCTGCTATATGAGGCGTAGCCAATCTTAAGTATGGACGTCGTTCCCGCGTCAAGTTTTGAAAATTGTACGTAATTTGCATAAGTCGTTCGCGAATAGAGCTGTACGTAAGTGACGTTCACGTCTAAAGCAATGATGATTTGCGGCGTAATTTCGAGCATGCGCACTGTGATTTTTTCACGAACGGCGCATACGTCAAAAACGCGGGGCCACCATTAATTTAAATAAAACACGCCCACATCATCCCCATTTGAATTAGGCGGCTTACGCCGGACAAAATACGTTACGCCGCCGTAACAAGTTCTTTCTGAATACAGAACTTGCGCCCTAATTTACGGTGGCGTAACATATCTGAGATACGTTACGCCGTACCTAAAGTTACTCCAAAGTATCTGAATCCAGCGCAAAGTATATACAACATTCCAGTGTGGCTGTACAGTGAGTCTGACTAGCAAAGATCATAGTGGGGTTCTCAGTCATGCTGTGCCCTTAATGGACACAGGTAGCTAGATTCACGTAGGGTGTCCTAACTTTGCGGCGGCGTAGCTTAGCTTGTTTACACTACGCCGCCATAAGTTAGCGAGGCAAGTACATGATTCACAAAGTACTTGCCTGCTAAGTTACGGCGGCGTAGCGTAAATGCGGCGGGCGCAAGCGCGCCTAATTTAAATTTGGCTAAGGAGGCGTGTTTTATGTTAATGGGGCTTGACCTGACGTGATTGATGTTTTTTTTGGAACGGCGCATGCACCGTCCGCCTACATTTCCCAGTGTGCATTGCGGCAACGTACGCCACACGGGCCTATTGATTTTGACGTGGACGTAAATGATGTAAATCCCTATTCACGGACGACTTACGCAAACAACGTAAAATTTTCGAATTTCAAAGCGGGAACGGCGGCCATACTTTAACATTACTATTCCAACTATTTGTTGGAATAACTTTAGGCCTGATAAAGCGTTATGTACACAGTACAAAAAGCCGACTAGTGACGACGTAAGAGAATGCGACGGCCGCTTGTACCTTCGTGGATCGACGGAAAAAGCAAATTAGCATACCCGACGCGGAAAACTACGCAAACTCCACCCAGCGGGCGCCGAAGTATTGCACCTACGATCCGAAGGCGTACGAAGCCATACTTCTGTCGGATCGAAGCCAGAAGCCGTTGTATCTTGGTTTGAGGATTCAAACTAAAGATACGACGCAGCAAATTTGAAAGTACGCCGGTGTATCAGTAGATACGCCGGCGTACTTCTTCTGTGAATCTGGCCCTGAGTTTCCAGAGCTCTCCAAGACAATCTGAGTTGTACAAACCCAAAGTGACTCCCTTCACACAAGTTTTTTTGGGGATGTATCTACCAGCTTTGCACATCTAGAGAGGTACATGTCTGCCCATTCATCTAGGCCAAATATCTCAAGTTCTGTCAGATTTCATGAAGAGCGTCTGTGAACAGCAATTTTCAAGTCTTGCCACAGATTCTCAATGTGATTTAGGTCTGGATTGTGACTGGGCCATTCTAACACATGAATATGCTTTAATCTAAACCATTCCATTGCAGCTCTGGCTGTATGTTTAGGGTCGTTGTCCTGCTGGAAGGTAAACCTCCGCCTCAGTCTCGAATATTTTGCAGACTCTAACAGGTTTTCTTCTAAGATTGCCCTGTATTTGGCTCCATCCATCTTCCCATCAATTCTGACCAGTTTCCCTGTCCCTGAAGAAAATCATCCCCACAACATGATACTGCCACCACCATGTTTCACAGTGGGGATGGTGCGTTCAGGGTGATGTGCAGTGTTAGTTTTCAGCCACACATGTTGGTCTCATTTGACCAGAGCACCTTCTTCCACATGTTTGCTGTGTCCCCCACATGGCTTCTTGCAAACAGCAAGCAGGACTTCTTGACCACTTAAGGGCCGAGTCTCTTTCTGAGATTCGGTGTTTATAAGTTAAAAACATTTTTTTTCCTAAAAAATTACTTAGAACCCCCAAACATTATAATTTTTTTTAAATGACGGTTGTTGCAATACTTTATGTCACACCCTATTTGCGCAAAAATCTTTCAAGCGCACTTTTTGTGGAAAGAATAACATTTTTCTAAATTGCAGCCGCTCGTGGAATGGCGACAAACTTTTACCCTTAAAAATGTCCATAGGCAACATTTAAAAATTCTACAGGTTGCATGCTTTGAGTTACAGAGGAGATCTAGGGCTAGAATGATCGTGGTGACACCTCACATGTGTAGTTTGAACACTGTATGAGTTCACTACTGCACGCAGAGCCAGCGGCTCTGGTAAGCAGATCTTGAAAATTGATCTTGCGGCGTATCCGCTACAGAGACCACTATTATCAGAAACCGTGCCGCTGGCTGAAGAGGATACCTCGGTTATGGCAGCTAGTTGCTGCCATAACAAAGATATCCATCTTCAAACAGCCAACGTATATCGGTATGCGCCGGTCCGGAAGTGGTTAAACCTTTCTTTCAATAATGTCTTTCTTCTTGTCACTCTTCCATAAAGGGCAGATTTGTGGAGAGCACAACTAATAGTTGTCCTGTAGACAGATTCTCCCACCTGAGCTATGGATCTCTGCAGCTCCTCCAGAGTTACCATGGCTGCTTCTCCAATTAATGCTCTACGTGCCCTGCCTGTCAGTTTAGGTGGACGGCCATGTCTTGGTAGGTTTGCAGTTGTGCCATACTCTTTCCAATTTTGGATGATGGATTAAACAGAGCTCCATGAGATGTTCAAAGCTTGGTATTTTTTTTAAAACCTAACCCTGCTTTAAACTTCCCCACAACTGTATCCCTGACCTGTCTGGTGTGTTCCTTGGCCTTCATAATGCTGTTTGTTTACTAATGCTCTCTAACAGACCTCTGAGGGCCTCACAGAACAGCTGTATTTATACTTATAATAAATTACACATATGTGAACTCAATTTACTTATTAGTTGACTTCTAAAGGCATTTGGTTTCACTAGATTTTAGTTAGGCATATCAGAGTAACATGGACTGAATACAAATGCCCCCACACTTTTCACATATTTATTTGTAAAACATTTTGAAAACCATTTATCATTTTCCTTCCACTTCACAATTATGTGCCCCTTTGTGTTGGCCTATCACATAAAATCCCAATAAAGTACATTTACATTTTTGGTTGTAACATGACAATATGTGGAAATTTCAAGGGGTATGAATACTTTTTCAAGGTACTGTATGTTTCCCTTCAGACAAAGTATTAATTTGAACGAATAACAGGAGTTATACCAAACCATGCCTATTAATGTAGAGTGTAACTGCATAGTGATAAAGATGACCAAATGAAAATGCATCCATAGGTGTTGCAAGGGGGGAGCGAGGGGTGCGTCCCGCACCCGGGTGACACCCGCCAGAGGGGTAACACCTTTCACGGCGCTGGTCGAGAGAGGCTCTCTCCTCTTCCTCCTTCCCCTGCCCTGCATACTGCAGTATCTCCTTCACTCACCGCGATGTTCGGGCAGGGAGGAGGAGTAAGAATTGTGTTGTGAGGCACTGGCAGACAGCTCCAGAGTGCAATAATACACGGCACCCGCATGTCCTCTGGGAAGCTTCAATGCCATGCTGCCTACCACAACAATTACACTCCCCAGACCGACGGAGCCTAGGCTCCTCCTCCACACTGACAGTACATCCACAACAGGAGGAGGAGGAACATCCATGTGGACAAAGCGCGCTGAGCTGAGGTCTGTGGGGGTTACATTAGGGATTGCACAGAGGGGGGTTACAATAGAGATTGCTCAGAGGGGGTTACATTAGGGATTGCACCGAGGGGGGTTACATTAGAGATTGCACAGAGGGGGGTTACATTAGGGATTGCACCGAGGGGGGTTACATTAAGGGGTTGCACAGAGAGGGGTTACATTATTGATTGCACAGAGGGGGAGTTATATTTGGGGGATTACACAGATGGGATTGCACATAGGGAGATTCCATTAGGGTGATTGCACAGAGGGGTGTTACATTAGGGGGATTGCACAGGGGCGTTACATTAGGGGGATTGCAGGGGGGTGTTGCATTAGGGATTGCAAATAGGGGGGTTACATTAGGGATTGCAAAGAGGGGGGTTACATTAGGGATTGCAAAGAGGGGGGGTTACATTAGGGGGATTGCAGGGGGGTTACATTAGGGGGATTGCACAGGGGGTTATATTAGGGGGATTGCAGGGGGGGGGTTATATTAGGGAGATTGCACTGGGGGTGTTACATTAGGGGGTTTTCAGGGGGGGTTACATTGGGGGGAATTACACGGGGGTTCCTTTAGGGAAATTACACAGGGGGAGAGCTGTGCCTATGTGCTAGCCTGCTCGGTGCCCCAGTTTGAACAGTGACCTGGGAGGGGGGGTGACACCAAATTTTACCGCACCAGGTGACACCAACCCTAGTGACGCCACTGAATACATCACTTGTATCCCAGTCTGTGCTTCCAATAAGATTCATTTACAGAAACAACATCTAGCAGATTGGGTAAATATATCAGGAAATAAACTTACTTTTTGTCTTAGTCCATACTTTCCAAAAGTATTTCTACTTAGTTTCATATTGTTCAAAGCATGAGCCAGTACATATACCGCGGTGTAGATGAAATACAATTCTGTTTCATGCCTTTCAGTGAATTTATATGCAATGCATTCTGTCCCAGTGCAGGTGACATTAGGAAGAAAACCCAATGATCGGAATATTTCATTTTTTCTTTCATTAGGAGAAAGACAGTTAAACAATGAGAGCCAAATATCTTCCAGCAATGGATCAGCAGGGCGTGTGGATGGATGCACATTCTCTATATAACCATCCAATCCAGGTATGTAGATGTAAGGATAGATAGGTAATAAGCTACAGTTACATGCGTCCCTTAGACTGACCTCTGGATATGAACGAGTATTCCATGACTGATTAAGAATTAATGTGATATTCTCTCTGAGAGCGTTTGATTCCTTGCAAAAGACAGTATATTCAAGTAAAAAATGGCCGCACACTACAACAACATTAGTAGTTGCCTTCTCAAAAGCCATCATTTTCTGTCTGTTAACTTCCACATTGTTGGTCAAGTAGATGACAAATTCTATACAGATCCCATGTCTGGTCAACTCTTTTCTCAGCTCCTGAAGTTCTGTTTCTCCGGTGCCATCATCCGATGTAATAATTCCAACCCAATTCCATTCAAAAACTTTTAGGACCTTAATAACCACCTCATACCAAACCCGGCTGCTAGGAGCGGTGCGGTAAAAATTTGGGAACTTTTCCCTGTTGCTCAGGAGAGGATCACTAGCTCGATGGCTGATCTGAAGAAATACAATGTAGGAAAGATAGTAGTAGTTCTTACATTCAGCTGGACTTGTCTCCTAATGTATGAGATGTTTCATAGCCTATCCAACTTCTGAAGAAGGAACTCAAACTCAATCTATCCAAAACGGAACTTATAATCCCCCCCCCACGTGCCTCTTCCCCTGATCTCTCTGTCAAAATTGATGGCACAACTATCAGCCCATCCCCCACATGCCAAGGTCCTAGGAGTAGTCCTGGACTCTGAACTGTCCTTTAAGCCTCACGTTCAATCACTCTTAATTCACTCCCTGGTCATCTCTTGCCTTGATTACTGAAACTCCCTCCTCATTGGCTTACCTCTGCATACTCTAACCCCCCTTCAGTCCATCATGAATGCTGCTGCCAGACTCATCCACCTTACCAACCGCTCTGTCTCTCCTACTCCTCTCTGTCAATCCCTCCTCTGGCTTCTGCTCACCCAATAAATTAAATTCAAACTACTAACAATTGCCTACAAAGCCATCCACAACTGTGCCCCCAGCTACATCACTGACCTAGTCTCTAAATACCAACCAAATCGTTCTCTTCGTTCTTCTCAAGACCTTCTACTCTCTTGTAGGGATGAGCCGAACATACCCGGGTTCGGTTCGCACCAGAACGTTCGAACAGACCGTCCGTTCGCACGAACATTTAGAACCCCATTGAAGTCTATGGGACTCGAACGTTCAAATTCAAAAGTGTTCATTTTAAAGTCCAATATTCAAGTTATTGTTGGAAAACGTCTTTGAGAACCCGGGTCTTGCCCCAGGGAACATGTATCAATGGAAAAAAAAGTTTTAAAAACTGTAGTTTTTTCTTGAGCAGCGATTTTAATGATGCTTAAAGTGAAAAAAAAAAATCCTTTTAAATATGGTACCTGCTGGGTGTCTATAGTAGTGGCACGTGTTTAGAAATGTCCCTGCACAACATGAGATTACTCTAATAAAAAAAGTAATTTAATACTGCTTGCGGCTTTAATTTAATGTTTGGTCCCTGCAATATGGATAAAAATCATTGAAAAAAATAGCATGAGTTTCCCCGCCACCACTCCCCCCAGGTCATTACAAGACCCAGTGCCGATCCTGACCTCCCTGGGGCCCTAAGCAAAATTACATGGCACATTAAAAATGAGAATCGGGGGGCGCTGACGACAGTGACATGTCACATTAAAGAAAGTTGAGAAGCGGGGGGAGGGTGTGTTCTGCTGTCGGAAATGACTCAGCCAGCGAGTTTAGAAGCGGGGTGAGGGGGCGAAAATGACTTCTCACCAGGCGGGCCCTCTAGTAATTTGGGGGGCCCTTTGCAGCTTTGCGGGGGGCCCTAAGCGGCTTGCATAGTGAGCCTATAGCGAGGATCGGCCCTGACAAGACCTTTTGGCCCTATATACTTTGAACAGCAGTATACAGGCATTTCAAACAAGATAAGGACTGTAGGTTTCTTAAGTAGAATCAGAACCATGTCATACTTTGCTCCTGCATATTGCACAATTTCCTAAAGAGACCCTCAACAAACTACATGACACTTGTGCCTGATGAGGCCACTGATGTTCCAGTGGTGGTGGCCCGTGAGACTGTCCATACAGGCTTGGCCCCCCAAAGTGCACGTGCTGTGTGGCAACAATATATCAATTATTTTAGGGTGGGGGGGGGCATTACAATGCCAGATCTTGGCTCAATAAATTATTTTTTTGGGAAAGTAAAATTCTAGAATAAAGGGGGGTTGCCATCCGGGGCCCCCTTTGAACAAATTCTGTGAAGAACTCCTGTTCTCTGAAGGCCTCCATTATTTCTGCAAGTCAAAATTTAGAAAAAAAAAAACTAATGTCAGTCAAGCCTTAGCTTTCTCCCCATATCTAACCCACAAACTCATCCACTGATCATAAAGTCCAAAAATCAAGTTTCGTATTGTCGTATTGCACGATAGTTTTTCCGTCGTTTTCTACCGACTGTGAATGACGTTCTCATTCACGCAATATCCATTTTTCGCATGTGCGAAGCTCCGCACGTTGCCACGCCCATGACGATCGTTCTAGTGATTGACACGCCCCTTTTCAGTCGTTCAATGCAAGAGTCAGAAGAAATGATGGAGGGAAGACAGCAAGCTGCAACCAGGCAGGAGAGAGGCCAGGCACACACCAGGAGGAGCAGGAGTTACAAAGCCACCAACATGAGCTTTGAAGAGAGGGTAGAGATGGTGGCTGTTCTTAAAAAGGAGGACTATGACGGCAAAAAAGGGCCTTACAAGAACCCCAATAAACTGAAGGCACAGATAATGGAGAATGTGCGGAGGACTCTCCATGCAAAATTCGGGGTGCAGAGGTCCAGGGAGCAGCTGCGGAAGCGATGGTCTGATTTGAAAATCAGAGAGCCAGACCAGATGGGGAGAATTAGAAGAGTTCTCAGAAGACGTAAGTAAATTTCATGTGTACTCTGAATATTTGTTTTAATTATTTTGCGTCATTTGGTTTTCTTTCAGGTTGTGTATATAGACAGTCCAAGAATAGATGTTTCAAGGTTCCTGTGTGTGGGCATAATACTTGGTTGTTTTTTTTTTTCTTTTAAAGTGTATTTTGTGCGTGTACTCGAGAGAGGAGCTGGACTGCAGGAGTTGGGAGTAGGCAGGCCTCCCCCAGAGGCAATCTGCCACCTTTCTCCATGCCCCGGGTGGCAATGATGGGTGTGTGAGGTGTCCTCCCACACAGCCCGCCCTACCTGCTCCGCTTTGAAGCCCAACGGGGCAGAGGGACTCCCTATAAGGGAGTGAGAGGATCTAGCCCGCTCAACCAGCCCCGTTAGTCCTTCGCCTCTCTTTTTAGAGACCGCGTGGTCAAAGTGCGTGCATGTTAACCCAATTTCGAGTGCGTGTAAGTGTGGTGGTTTTTGCCGGAGGGGGGTGGGCG
Source organism: Rana temporaria (assembly GCF_905171775.1). Classification (NCBI taxonomy): domain Eukaryota; kingdom Metazoa; phylum Chordata; class Amphibia; order Anura; family Ranidae; genus Rana; species Rana temporaria. The sequence continues at coordinate 18,159,099 of NC_053489.1, read as the reverse complement.
TACTAAGCGCAAGCTTACCTCGCATAGCACACCCACCGGGAGCCGGGCTGAGACCACCAAACTCAATTCACATGTAGCTGAGACCGGGATCCGAACCTCTAGCTGCAGAGGTGAATGGCTTTTTAGCGCAGTGCCAATCGCGTTGAGCCACCGCAGCTCCCCAATACTTGGTTGTTCATTGTATTTAAGATCTTTTTATGTGAGACCAATTTTTTATTGAATGTAGATGTGTTATTAACTAGATTTAAATAATCCGACTTAAGTCATTATACAGTAAAAGAAGAGTATGCTCAGCGCAGAAGTTGATTACACATATGGACTCAGTAGCACAATGGTTGGCATGGCCGATCCGCCCTATAGGCTTGCTATGCAAGCTGCTTAGGGCCCCGCAAAGCTGTGAAGGGCCCCCCAAATAACTAGAGGCCCCGTCTAGTAAGAAGTCATTTTCGCCCCCTCACCCTGCTTCTCAACTCGCTGACTGCATGGGAGAAGAGGCAAGAAGTCAGCACCCCTTGCTTCTCAATTTAATGTAAGATGTCATTTCCGACAGCACAACACCCCCTCCCCCCACTTCTCAACTTTCTTTAATGTGACATGTCACTGTTGTCGGCGCCCCCCGCTTCTCATTTTTAATGTGCCATGTCATTTTGCTTCGAGCCCCAGGGAGGTCATGATCGGCACTGAGTGTTGGTCACAAGAACAACCTAGTTAGCGTGTCACACAGAGGTGATCCAGTGTATACTTGTTGTTTTTCCATGTAGGAAACGTGTCCAAAGATAGAGAAATGCAGCAGCTTCGATAATGGATAAAATCCAGTGTTAAGCTTAGAAGGATTGTAAAAGCAGACAATTGTACTACACTTTTTAAAAAGAATGATTGATATTCCTCTTTCAGGCCTCTAATCTTTTTGATTCATGTAACCCTTTTTTTACAATCTCATAGGCCACAATCAAGCTGCAGAAATGGAGCCGACCAAACCCCACACAGTGGCAAGCCCCACCCTCGCCGGATGTACAGGTAGTGCAAAATGCCACCACATCAGGTCAGTGTCATACCGCACAGCTTCAGGTAATACACGTAGGCCTGCATAATTTTAATACATGTTTTTTCACAAATTTCAGGTGTACGAGCTGTTGGTCGCGGCTTAGAGATATTAAAAAAATGACACATTTTAAGTGTGATACAATAAATATTTTTGGATACTGAACAATGTCTGGCTTCTTATTATATATATGCTGCCTAAAAGAACAAATCTAGATTTGTGGTGTTTACATTGACAACGATGAGTATTTAGTAAAGGAAAATAAACACGACACTATGATAACGTAGAAGAAAGCTAGAATGAACTCAAATTAGAAAAGAATCAAACCAAGAAAATTACTGGAACAGGGGCATAAAATTTGGGCCTTAGGCACTGGTGGCGGTGTCACAACACTGCAACCCCTCACAGATACTGTAATTGGAGCGCCGAAAAGAGCCACATGCAAAGTATTGCATTAAAAATTGTTATTAGATGCCCCTGTTACACAGGGGCACAAAAATTGGTCCGTAGGCACAACACAACACTGCAACCCCTCCCAATATCTGTAATTGGAGCGCAACAAGGAGCCACGTGCAAAGTAGTGCATCAAAATTTTTTATTAGGCGCCCCTGTTAAACAGGGGCATAAAAATTAGGCCTTAGGCACTGGTGACAGAGCCCAGAAAAACAACATTTCTTACTAGCTATCAGAAAGAAAAGTGAGGAGGAGAAGGATATTCCATCAGCATCATAACAGGACAGTCACTCAGCATCAGCATACGCAGTCTCAAAGGGATCTGACATTTCAACAAAAAATTATTATTCAGTAACATCAGCATCAGGTGCTTGGTAGCTGGTGTTGATCCAAGCCTGATTCATTTTGATGAAGGTCAGTCGATCAACAGAGTCGGTGGAGAGGTGCACCCTGTGATCGGTCACAAAGCCTCCAGCAGCACTGAATGTGCGTTCTGAAAGAACACTGGATGCAGGGCAAGCCAGTAGCTCAATTGCGTACTGTGCAAGCTCTGGCCAGTGATCCATCCTCAAGACCCAGTAAGCTAGAGGATTTTCGGTGGGGAAGGTGTCCAAGTCGGATCTTCCCGCTAGGTATTCCCGGACCATGTAAACCAGACGCTGGCGATGGTTGCTGAAACCGGTCAGATCTGGGGCTGCGGACTAAAAAATTGTTTGAACGCATCGGTCAGACGGCCACCTTCTCCCCCACTTCTGGGAACGCATTGCACAGACCCTTCTGCAAGGCCTCCCACAGAAGTTTCATCTTCTGCTCCCTCTGCGATGGCAACATAAGGTCCGCTACCTTACTCTTGTAACGTGGATCAAGGAGAGTTGCCAGCCAGTGATGATCCCTCTCCTTGATAGCACGTACACGAGGATCCTTATGCAGGCTTTGCAGGATCAGGGAGGCCATGCAGCGTAGGTTTGCAGAGTCATTCGGGGCACAGTCCTCTGGGTCACTGAGGATGACAGGATCGGCAGCCACCTCATCCCAGCCACGTAAAAGTCCACGTGTTCCTTGGGACTGTAAATGATCTCTTGAAGACTGATGCTGTTGATGCTGAGTGCTAGGCTCCACCTCCATGCTGCTGATACAATCATCCTCCTCCTCCTCCTCATCCTCCTACTCCTCTTCTTCCTGTGTTCTAGATGGGCAAGCAGGAACAGTGTCTGGATAAAGGGGGCCTTGAGAGGTAAGGAATTCCTCCTCTTCCTCCCTCTGTTCTGCCTCAAGGGCCCTGTCCATTATTCCACGTAGGGTGTGCTCCAACATGTGAATAAGCGGGACAGTCTCACTGATGCATGCACTGTCACTGCTCACCATCCTCGTGGCCTCCTCAAATGGTGACAGTACAGTGCATGCATCCCTGATCAAGGCCCACTTGCGTGGTGAAAAAAACCCAAGCTCCCCTGAGCCAGTTCTGCTGCCATATTGGCACAGGTACTCATTGATGGCCCTCTGCTGCGTGTGCAGCTGCTGCAGCATGGCCAACGTAGAGTTCCATCTGGTGGGCATGTCACAGATTAGGCGGTTCTTGGGCAGGTTGTATTCCCTCTGGAGGTCTGTCAGCCGAGCAGTGGCATTATATGACCTCCCGAAATGCACACAGACTTTCCTGGCCTGCTTCAGGACATCCTGTAAGCCCGGGTACCTTCCCAAGAACCGCTGCACCACCAAATTGAGAACATGCGCAAAACAGGGCACATGGGTGAGTTTTCCCTGTCGCAGGGCAGAGAGGAGGTTGGTGCCATTATCGCTGACCACCATTCCAGGCTTCAGCTGGCGTGGCGTCAACCACCTCTGAGCCTGCCCCTGCAGAGCTGAAAGAACCTCTTCCCCAGTGTGACTCCTGTCTCCCAAGCACACCAGCTCTAGCACCGCATGGCATCTCTTGGCCTGCATTCCTGCGTAGCCCCTCGTACGCCTACGGAGCACGGCTGGTTCTGAGCAAACATCAGCACAGGAAGAGGCCACAGAGGAAGAAGAAGAGGAGGGGGTGGAGGAGAGAGGTGTGTCACAAGCAGTAGTAGTGTTTTGGAGGTGTGGTGGCGAAACAACCTCCAAAACTACTGTACCTTGCCCTGCGTCCTTCCCAGCTGCCAGCAGAGTCACCCAATGGGCCGTAAAAGACAGGTAACGTCCCTGTCCATGCCTGCTGGACCATGAGTCTGGGGTAAGATGCACCTTACCACTGACCGCCCTGTCCAGCGAGGCATGGTCATTGCCTTCCACATGCCGGTAGAGAGCCGGAATCGCCTTCTGTGAGAAAAAGTGGTGTTTGGGTACTTGCCACTGAGGTACTCCACATTCCACAAACTCACGGAAGGGGGCAGAATCTACCAACTGAAAAGGTAGCAGTTGAAGTGCTAGCAATTTTGCTAAGCTAGCATTCAACCGCTGGGCATGTGGATGGCTGGGAGTGTACTTCTTTAGGCGCTGCAGCAGCTGGGGCAGGGAAATGTGTCTGGTACTATCAGTAGATTGCCCGCATGTACTACCACTACTAAGTTGTGACACACCTATTTCTACACCTTCGGTGCAGGCTTCAGAGAGGACTGGGGGTCTAGTGGGGTTGGAGGTCACAGAAGGGCAAGGGGAGGTCCGCTTCGGTCTTTGGTGTGGGTCTTTCTGGTATGCTTGCCAACGAGCTCGACATATGTCTGGACAAACATGTGGTGCCCAAGCGGGTGATGTTTTGGCCACGCGAGATATGCTTGAGACGTATGTTGCAAACAGCAAAGGTACGATCTGATGGACATGTTTCAAAAAAGGCCCACACCAAAGAACTTTTGCTGTACCGTTGAGACACAGCAGTGCCATGTAATGCAGTTGGTGTGCTGCCCTTAAGCTGACCCCTGGAGGGCATCCTGCCTCTTTGGAGATGTGCCTGTGCCTCGTCCTCCTCCTCCTCTTCCTCTTCCTCCTGCTCTCTCCTATCAGGCACCCAGGTAGAGTAAATGACCTCATCATCCCCTCCCTCTTCATCATCACTGTCGAAAACCTGGCAGTATGCTCCAGTTGGGGGAACATCACTCCCAGATTGTTGTCCCTCTCGGCCACCCCCTCTCCCTGGGCTCACATCAATGCCTTCCTCTATCTGTGTTTTCCGTCATCGGAGTCTTCAAAACGCTGCACATCTTTATGTAGCATGTACCCAACACTGTATTGAAACAGTTCGGGGGACTCCTCAGGAGGAGACGGTGGGACTAGGAAAGGATTGTGTGATGCCATTGTGCAGAGGGAAGAGGAGGCCTTGGCAGCTGCTTTGCCAGACAAACTATGATCAGTCTGTGTGAGAGAGGATGAGGAGGATGAGGACGGCTTGGTCATCCACTCCACTAATTTCTCTGCATGTTGAGGCTCAAAACGGCCAGCTCCCGAAAAGAAGGACAAGCGGCCACGGCCACGTGCTGAAGAGGATGCACCACATCCACCACCAGCGTTACCTCTAGATGCAGAGCCTGCTTGCCCTCATGACTCTCTGCCTCTCTTTGTCCTTCCAGCCATATTTATGCGTTCAGGTGCTATGTAACAAAACAGACGCAGTCACACCAACTGCGTTCAGGTGTTAGTAAACTGCACACAAGCAGTAAGAGCGACTGCGTTCAGGTGCTATGTAACAAAACAGACGCAGTCACACCAACTGCGTTCAGGTGTTAGTAAACTGCACACACGCAGTAAGAGCGACTGCGTTCAGGTGCTATGTAACAAAATAGTTGCAGTCACACCGACTGCGTTCAGGTGTTAGTAAACTGCACACATGCAGTAAGAGCGACTGCGTTCAGGTGTTATGTAACAAAATAGTCGCAGTCACACCGACTGCGTTCAGGTGTTAGTAAACTGCACACACGCAGTAAGAGCGACTGCGTTCAGGTGCTATGTAACAAAATAGTTGCAGTCACACCGACTGCGTTCAGGTGTTAGTAAACTGCACACATGCAGTAAGAGCGACTGCGTTCAGGTGTTATGTAACAAAATAGTCGCAGTCACACCGACTGCGTTCAGGTGTTAGTAAACTGCACACACGCAGTAAGAGCGACTGCGTTCAGGTGCTATGTAACAAAACAGGCGCAGTCACACCGACTGCATTCAGGTGTTAGTAAACTGCACACACGCAGTAAGAGCGACTGCGTTCAGGTGCTATGTAACAAAATAGTCGCAGTCACACCGACTGTGTTCAGGTGTTAGTAAACTGCACACACGCAGTAAGAGCGACTGCGTTCAGGTGCTATGTAACAAAACAGGCGCAGTCACACCGACTGCGTTCAGGTGTTAGTAAACTGCACACACGCAGTAAGAGCGACTGCGTTCAGGTGCTATGTAACAAAATAGTCGCAGTCACACCGACTGCGTTCAGGTGTTAGTAAACTGCACACACGCAGTAAGAGCAACTGCGTTCAGGTGCTATGTAACAAAATAGTCGCAGTCACACCGACTGCGTTCAGGTGTTAGTAAATTGCACACACATGTAGTAGGAGCGACTGCGTTCAGGTGCTATGTAACAAAATAGTCGCAGTCACACCGACTGCGTTCAGGTGTTAGTAAACTGCACACACGCAGTAAGAGCGACTGCGTTCAGGTGCTATGTAACAAAATAGTCGCAGTCACACCGACTGCGTTCAGGTGTTAGTAAACTGCACACACGCAGTAAGAGCGACTGCGTTCAGGTGCTATGTAACAAAATAGTCGCAGTGACACCAACTGCGTTCAGGTGTTAGTAACTGCACACACGCAGTAAGAGCGACTGCACTCAGGTGCTATGTAACAAAACAGGCGCAGTCACACCAACTGCGTTCAGGTGTTAGTAAACTGCACACACGCAGTAAGAGCGACTGCGTTCAGGTGCTATGTAACAAAATAGTCGCAGTCACACCGACTGCGTTCAGGTGTTAGTAAACTGCACACACGCAGTAAGAGTGACTGCGTTCAGGTGCTATGTAACAAAACAGGCGCAGTCACACCGACTGCGTTCAGGTGTTAGTAAACTGCACACATGCAGTAAGAGCGACTGCGTTCAGGTGCTATGTAACAAAATAGTCGCAGTCACACCGACTGCGTTCAGGTGTTAGTAAACTGCACACACGCAGTAAGAGCGACTGCGTTCAGGTGATATGTAACAAAATAGTCACAGTCACACCGACTGCGTTCAGGTGTTAGTAAACTGCACACACGCAGTAAGAGCGACTGCGTTCAGGTGCTATGTAACAAAATAGTCGCAGTCACACCGACTGCGTTCAGGTGTTAGTAAACTGCACACACGCAGTAAGAGCGACTGCGTTCAGGTGCTATGTAACAAAACAGGCGCAGTCACACCAACTGCGTTCAGGTGTTAGTAAACTGCACACACGCAGTAAGAGCGACTGCGTTCATGTGCTATGTAACAAAATAGTCGCAGTCACACCGACTGCGTTCAGGTGTTAGTAAACTGCACACACGCAGTAAGAGCGACTGCGTTCAGGTGCTATGTAACAAAACAGGCGCAGTCACACCGACTGCGTTCAGGTGTTAGTAAACTGCACACACGCAGTAAGAGCGACTGCGTTCAGGTGCTATGTAACAAAATAGTCGCAGTCACACCGACTGCGTTCAGGTGTTAGTAAACTGCACACACGCAGTAAGAGCAACTGCGTTCAGGTGCTATGTAACAAAATAGTCGCAGTCACACCGACTGCGTTCAGGTGTTAGTAAACTGCACACACGCAGTAAGAGCGACTGCGTTCAGGTGCTATGTAACAAAATAGTCGCAGTCACACCGACTGCGTTCAGGTGTTAGTAAACTGCACACACATGTAGTAGGAGCGACTGCGTTCAGGTGCTATGTAACAAAATAGTCGCAGTCACACCGACTGCGTTCAGGTGTTAGTAAACTGCACACACGCAGTAAGAGCGACTGCGTTCAGGTGCTATGTAACAAAATAGTCGCAGTCACACCGACTGCGTTCAGGTGTTAGTAAACTGCACACACGCAGTAAGAGCGACTGCGTTCAGGTGCTATGTAACAAAATAGTCGCAGTGACACCAACTGCGTTCAGGTGTTAGTAACTGCACACACGCAGTAAGAGCGACTGCACTCAGGTGCTATGTAACAAAACAGGCGCAGTCACACCAACTGCGTTCAGGTGTTAGTAAACTGCACACGCGCAGTAAGAGCGACTGCGTTCAGGTGCTGTGTAACAAAACAGACGCAGTCACACCAACTGCGTTCAGGTGGTATTAAACTGCACAAGCGCAGTAAGAGCGACTGCGTTCAGGTGCTATGTAACAAAATAGTCGCAGTCACACCAGCTGCGTTCAGGTGGTATTAAACAGCACCCGCGCAGTAAGAGCGACTGCGTTCAAGTGCTATGTAACAGCACACACGCAGTGACACCAACTGCGTTTAGGTGGTATTAAACAGCACCTGCGCAGTAAGAGCGACTGTGTTCAGGTGCTATGTAACAGCACACACGCAGTGACACCAACTGCGTTTAGTTGCTATTAAACAGCACACACGCAGTAAGAGCGACTGCATTTCTGTGCAATTCAATAGCCCACTTGCATTAACAGCGACTGCGTTTCTGTGCAAATAAATTGCACACGTGCAGTAACAGGTAATGCGTGTATGTGCAATTAACTAGCACACGTTGACTAACACAGAGTACTAAGTTTAAGCTAAACCCTAATGCAGGCAATACAACACGTTAGAGCACTGCATGTAGAACAATCTCCTTCCTGACAGATACTAATAGCAGATCTAGCTGAGCTATACAGTTTATAAATATATTTACAACTCCTAGGGATGTGAATATATTCTCTACAAACTGTAGATTTAACTATACTGACTAGCTTTCTGCTCTATCTATCTATCTATCTATCTATCTATCTATCTATCTATCTATCTATCTATCTATCTATCTATCTATCTATCTATCTATCTATCTATCTATCTATCTATCTATCTATCGATCTAGTAGAAAAGACACTGTGTCTCTATCTCTCTCTCTAACTGTCTGACTGACTTCTCTAACAAAAGCCGGAACACACTACACTAGGCCGCCGTGCAGGCTGCCTTTTATAGTGTGGGGCGTGTACTAATCCCCCTGAGCCATAATTGGCCAAAGCTACCCTGGCTTTGGCCAATTATGGCTCTTCGTTTTTTGCGCGCTGTGATTGGCCAAGCATGCGGGACATACAGCATGCTTGGCCAATCATCAGCGCTCAACGCCGCAGTGAATTGTGGGACGTTTTGCGTCACTCGAATATGGCGCGAACGACCCGTTTTGTTCGAGTTTCGTCGAACGATCGAACGACCGATATTCGAGTCGAACATATGTTCATATCGAACGCGAAGCTCATCCCTACTCTCTAGCTCTCTCATTACCTGCTCCCATGCTCGTCTCCAGGACTTTTCCAGAGCCTCTCCAAGCCTATGGAACTCCTTACCCCAATCTGTCCATCTATCTCCTTCTCTAGTAGCTTTTAGAGGATCTCTGAAAACACTCCTCTTCAGAGAAGCCTACCCTTCCCACACCTAACAACTGTATTTTCATTTGAGTCCATCTGAGTGAGTGAGTGAGTGAAAAACTTATAGAGCGAACTGAATCGCCTCTGGGCGCTATTTCCATTCCTTCTGTAAGGAAACCCTTTACCTCAGAAGAGATGAGTTTTAATCATTCTCCTGAAGGCCAAGTGGTCCGACTCCAGTCGGATGGTGGTTGGTAATGCATTCCACAGTCGAGGTCTTGGACAGCAAATCTCCGATCTCCTTTGGATTTGTATCTTGCCTTGGGTATTTCCAGTAGGTTTTGATTTGTTGATCGCAGAATGCAATTTGGGTTATAGGTTTTTATTATTTTCGTATAGATATTGGGGAGCGTTTCCTTGAATTCACTTGTGTGTTAGGCAGAGTGCCTTAAAAGTGATTCTGTCTTTCACTGGTAGCCAGTGAAGAGATCTAAGCGAAAAGGAGATCGACTCCCATGGTTTTTTTTCAGTCACTAATCGAGTGGCCGTATTTTGAACGACTTGCAGACGAGTAATTTGGTATTTGGGAAGTCCTAAATAAAGGGCATTAGCGTAGTCCAGTCTGGAATTGATGATTGTTCCCACCAAGACTGCAATGTCCTCTTTAGGGATAAAGGGGGTGAGTCGGCGTAGTAGGCGCATCAGATGGTGGGATCCGCTGACTACTGACCCTATTTGTGCATCCATTGTCATGTAGGAGTCGAAGATGACTCCGAGACTATTGACTTTGGTGCTAGGGGAGATATTTTTTCCCAAAATGGGCGGTGGGGTCCAAGTTGGGGTGGAGTGACTTTTCTGGTTTGCGTGAAACAGGAGAAGCTCTGTTTTTGAACCATTAAGTTTAAGATAACTGGATGTCATCCAGTTAACTATTAGAGTGAGGGATCTCTCTAATCCAGGAGAATGATCCTTTTTGTTGCTGATGCGGAGATATAGTTGAGTGGCGTCTGCATAGGAATGATAAAGTAGCTTCTGGTTCCTGATGATTTCAAAGAGGGGACGAAGATAAATATTGAACAGTACCGGTGATGAGGGAGATCCCTGAGGGACTCCGCATGATACCGTATGCTTTCCTGATGTGAAGGATCCCAATTTCACTGTTTGTGATCGGTTTTCCAAGAAGGAGGAGAACCATGGTAAATCGGCTTCTGTGACTTTGGCTACTTCAGCTAGCCTAGTGAGTAGTAGTCCATGGTCTACCGTGTCAAAGGCTGCACTAAGGTCCAACAGGATCAGGAGAGAGGATTATCCTTCATCTGCGGCCTCTAGGACGTCATCCCATATTTTTACCAGAGCAGTTTCAGTTCCGTGCCCTGGCCGGAAGCCTGATTGAAACGTATCAAGTAATTTTTGGGTTTCTAAATGCAGTTGTAACTGTTGTACAACTTCTTTCTCCATTATCTTGGAGAAAACATTTAGACCCGTTATGGGCCTCCTATTGTTTGGGTCTTTAGGGTCGAGGGTGTTTTTTTTTTAAGATTGGTCTTATTGTGCCTTGTTTCAACAAGGATGGCACCATGCCCACCTTGAATGATTGATTTAAAAGCTGTGCGATAGCTGGTGCCACTATATCGGCACTTTCTTTCAGCAGTTTAGTGGGAATGATGTCATTGGGTGCTGTGCTGTTGCGCAGAGACTGAATGATATTTTTTGTGGCTATGATGGAGATGGGTTTTAAGGTGAATTTAGGTGCTTGATCCGGGTATATAATGGTATTTGGGTTGGGGTTAGGGGCGGGACTCATGCGGATTCCATTTTGCTCAATGCTTGTACGGATTTTTTAAATTTTATTAATGAAATAATCCGATAGTTCGTTGCAAAATTCTTGTGAATCTGCATTGGGGGGCTCCAGGCAGGCTGGATTCATTGACTGTGAAACCAGCTTGAAGAGTTTGCGGGGGCGGTTTAGGGCCTCGGCGATGATGTTCGAGAAATGATTTTTTTTTGCCATAAAGATTTCTTTATGATATTTCTTTGTTATTGTCTTATAAATGGTATGGTTTTTATCTGAAGAGCTCCTTTTTCACGCAGCTTCTGCTCTTCTACGCTCTTGCTTTAGCAACGTCAACTGGTCGTTAAACCAGCCAGCGTTGTTTTTCCGGATGCAAGCTTTGCGTTTTGGTGCCACCCAGTCGGAGGACTGAGGTAGCGTCTTGACGATGGCGTGGAGTGTTTCTACGGCTGTTTGTTGCTGTTGTACTGTGTTTATTTTATTTCCTAGGGTCGTTTTGAAGAGTTCCGAATGGAGCTTCTTCTGAGATCTAGTCCAGTGAGTTGTCACTGGTTTTCTTGTTTTATTTGGTTTAAGATGGTTGGCGATTATAAATTTAATGGCATGGTGATCGGTCCATGGAAGTGTTGCCCCTTTTTCCCCGATTTAAATTTCCAAATCTTGTTTGAAAATGAGATCGAGGGTATGGCCTGAGGCATGAGTGGGGCCTTGTATTAATTGCTGCAGACCCAGTCCATCCAGCTGGTTGATGCAGGCGTCAGCGACGGGGTCCAATGATGAGTTGGCCCAGAGGTTGAAATCTCCAAGCACCAAAAGATGTTTGATGCTTAGAGTGTAAGAGGAGATGAATTCTGTTAATGAGGTGAGAAGGTGCGTTTTTGGGCCTGGTGGTCTATAGCAAAGTAGCATATGGACCATATCTTGGGGGTTTATTTGCAGCTGCAGAGTGAGGGTTTCCATGAATGGAAGCGAGTTTTGAAGGACTGGTTTGGTGATCGAGAGGTGAGTCTTGTGGATCACTGCCAGACCACCCCCTCTTTTCCCCACTCTGTTCTGCATTTGGATGCGATAATTTGCTGGTACCAATTCTTCCAGAATGGTGTTGCAATCGGCTGTAAGCCAGCTTTCTGTGATAAAGAGACAATCTAGATCGTGTTGAAGGATGAAATCATAGATTTCTTGCCGGTGTATTACTGCCGATCTTGTGTTGACCAAAGTGCAGGATATGCGTCTTGGCTGGCGTGTCTGGGTGCGTTTTTTTACTGTTAATTGTCGATTGATTCTTAACAGTTGCTCGCTTTTTAGCGACAATTTTTGGTGACAATTGGAAGTATTGCGGCGAATGGCTTTAATTCCCAAATGTTTTCTGCGGAGTATTTCAGGTAACCCATAGTTGCAGAAGAAAACGCAGGAAAGTGGCAGTGCTTGTGGGGAGGGGGTAATGTTGGCGCTGGGAGGAAGAGTATCTAAGTGAAACTGTCACTTTTTACGTCTTCCCTCCCTGGAATTGGTCCAGAGGAAGGCGAAAAAACCCAGACATGATAATGTCAATATGCAGCGCCTAGGGAAAAAATTCCTTCCTGATCCCTGCTGGCGATCGGTAAAACCCTGGATCAAGTACTTTGTAAATAGGGGCGTGGGAGATGCGTACCCTTGAATTGAGTACAGGGGTCAAGTTTAAGGCTAAAAACGGCCTGTATAGGAGGAAGGTGAGGGTGAGTGAGGGCAGTGTTAATGCTATGGACATAGCAGGGAGTACCAAGATGGCCACCAACCGGGACTAGGCCCGAGCCGGGGGCTGTAGTAATGGGGCAGCGAGGTGGGGGGAGAAGGGGACCAATAAGGGCGCTGTCAGGAGAGTGTAGTGGGGGCCTGAGCGGTGTGTAATAAAATAGGGGGATATCACCTTAGATGTGCGGGATGTCCCGCTAGGCCACGGCTGAAGCCGCAGACTTTCCTGGGAAGCGGCCCCGATATTGCGTCCGCTTTCCGGCAGCGGTAATCCCCGCAGGTGGGGATAGGAGCTGGCGGGGGGAGGCGATATAGTGTTTGGGGGATGCAGGGGGGTCCCGGTCGTCCGATTCCCGGGACCGAAACTGCGGCTTATCCTGAAAGGGACGGCCGCATTCAGTCCAAGGGGACAGATCCGGTAGCTGGAAGGGGAACCCCTTACCTTCGAAGGTGTTGCTGGAGGAAGGAGGGGGGCCCAAGGAGGAGGCTAGGGCAGCTGTACTGGAACCTGCGGGAGAGAAACACCTGCCTGCCTGCCTACCGAGGAGGAAGGAGTCACTGGAGGTCAGGTGAGAGGAGCTCATAGGCACCATCCGTCTGCTAGACCGGGCGCCTACTGACTGTCTACAGGACTCTGCTCTCTCGCTGCTAGTGGGCTAGTGCACAGATGGAGGAAAATCTGATCATCCCCCCACAGCTACTACCCTTTGGTCCACTTGACACTCCCTTCTAAACTGTAAGCTCTAACGAGCAGGGCCCTCTGATACCTCCTGTATTGAATTGTAATGTGACTGTACTGTCTTCCCTGATGTAAAGTGCTGCACAAACTGTTGGCGCTATATAAATCCTGTATAATATTATTAATAATAATAATAATAATAATAATAATAATAATAACTTGGATGAGCTATGAATCCGCCTCTTCAAAAACACAAAGCAAGCAAGTTCAGATGAGTGTGACTAACAACTACTAGCTATACCATGACTTGGATAGATAAGAATGTTCACAGACATCTTAGAATGAGTAAATCTATTTCTGAAAAATGTGTGTGTGTGCAGGGGGGAGATCCAAACTTAGCAGCAAATCCACAATCTAGTAGTGTATTTAAGATTTGTGCTGCCCTAGGCCTGACTAAACTTGTGCACCCCTAATTTAAATATGACCCACCCCTTCCTGTGAAGGCCACACCCCTTGCTGTTTAAGACCCGTCCTGAAAATTTTGAGTGGGACACTAGTTCTGAGGGCCTGGGGGGGGGGGGGCAATGGAGTCCCTTAATTTGCATAGATTTCCTCTAATTTCCTGTTTGGCTATGGGGCAGGAAGTGAAGGGAAATCTCTGCAAAGGGACAGGGATGGTAAAAAATAAACTGACAGGGGCTATAACCCTCCCTTGCTCAATCCAAAATGAAAAAAAAAAGTGTTGCCTATAGATCTACTTTTTGTACAAATTTCTGATAATTTTATGGAGTGGACTAAGAAGATATAACCATGCCAATGGTGCAGCAGAAAACATATAGCACAGAAAGGAAGGTTTGTGGTCCAGGATGATTGGACAGTGAAAATTAGAAGCACGGCCCCCCCACAGGTGCAGAATACCAGCCACTGGAAGCAGTGGGGGCTCTAGACTAATTTGCCTCTCTGCCCAGTCCGCCCCATAAGACTGGCACTACAATAATAGTGTAGTGCAAGCTGGCGGGGACTCTTTCTGTGCTGCCCCCCCTGCAAAGTGCTGCCCTGGGCCTGGGCCTTGTTGGCCTAGGCCAGGATACAGCGTTGCCACAAGGAATGAATGGCAGGTGCAGTGCTCAGAACAGGAGAACCACCATTAAGTGATACATGTGTAGCGCCCTGCTACTTTCATAGCTGGTGCTGCTTTAAATTTAGAGGGTGGTCAGTGATTTAGTTGCCTCTGAACATGTTATTTCTGCCAAATTTGGGCCTCTGTTTCAGCCATGGCTGTACTGTGGGTGACCACTATTGCTGTCTGTGGTGCCTGTACCACCCCAGGCCAAGGGCATGTTGGGTGTTTTTCTTCGACAGCCAATCCGTGGGGGTTGATCGCCTTGCTGTGCATGCTGGGGGAGAGTATTTAAGGGACAGACGTCATTGGTTCTGGGTCGATTGGTCAATAGAAAAAAAGTTTTAAAAACAGACGTTTTTTCTGGAGCAGTGATTTTAATGATGCTTAAATAGAAAAAAAAATGAAAAATTCCTTTAAATATTGTACCTGCTGGGTGTCTATAGTATGCATGTGAAGTGGCACATGTTTAGAACTGTCCCTGCACAAAATGACATTACTATAAGAAAAAAGTAAATAAAACTGCATGCGGCTTTAATGTAATGTCTGGTCCCTGCAATATGGATGAAAATTATTGAGAAAAATAGCACAGACACAGACAGTACACACACCACATAGCTTTAGGTGCACACTGCAGAGGATACAGGCAGTACACACTATGTAGCTTTAGGTGCAATCTGCAGAGGACACGGGCAGTACAAACCAAGTAGCTTTAGGTGCAAACTGCAGAGGACACAGGCAATACACCACGTGAGAATACTGCAGCTAGCAAAATCATATATATACAACACCTGGGATGCATATATATCCTCTACACACTGTAACATTAACTGACTAGCCTGCCTGCCTGCCTGCTCTATCTACCTGCAAAAAATGCTGTCGCTCTCTGTTCTCTCTTAACCACCGCAACACACTACACAAGGCCGACCTGCAGGCAGCCTTTTATAGTGTGGGGGGCGTGTACTAAACCCCCTGAGCCATAATTGGCCAAAGCCACCCTGGCTTTGGCCAATTATGGCTCTCCGTTTTTTTTGCAAGCTGCGATTGACCAAGCATGCAGGTCATAGTGCATGCTTGGCCAATCATCAGTTAGCAATGCACTGTGCTGCCGCAGTGAATTATAGGCTGTGAAACGTAACTCGAATTTGGCGCCAAAGGCCCAAAACGTTCGTAATTCGAGCATTTGACCATAAATGTACGCTCACGCCAATCATATGTTTTTAGCGGCTTCGTCAAATCTTCATGTCAAATCTTTCCTCTCTATGTAGAATAATCTTGGACTAATAGAGTTTTTTTTTTTAAAGTGTATTTTGTGCGTGTACTCGAGGGAGGAGCCGGACTGCAGGAGTTGGGAGGCCTCCCTAGAGGCAATCTGCCACCTTTCCCCATGCCCCGGGTGGCAATGGTGGGTGTCCTCCCACACAGCCTGCCCTACTTTGAAGCCCAACGGGGCAGAGGGACTCCCTATAAGGGAGTGAGAGGATCTAGCCCGCTCAACCAGTCCTGTGCCTCTCTTTTTAGAGACCGCGTGGTCAAAGTGCGTGCATATTAACCCAATTTAGAGTGCATGTAAGTGTGGTGGTTTTTGTGGGAGGGGGGTTGGCATACTAAGCACAGGCTTACCTCGCATAGCACACCCACCGGGAGCCGGCTGAGACCACCAAACTCAATTCACATGTAGCTGAGACCGGGATCCGAACCCCTAGCTGCAGAGGTGAATGGCTTGTCAGCGCAGTGCCAATCGCGTTGAGCCACCGCAGCTCCCGGACTAATAGAGTTAAGGTTAGGCACATTCAACCACAGGTTCGATAGACACAGATCGCTATTGTTAAGTCATGTCAAATCTTCTATCTACATCAAACTGTTGTCACAATGAAACAAAATAAAGCATTTTTTATGTTGGATCTTTCAGATTTCGGATTCTGCGCGTTTGTTATCGTTTGTTAAAACGAACGTGAAAATCCCCAAAATTTGGACGAAAATGCAATCGGACGAAAACTAATGCACATGTCTAATGAAAGCTGGTCTGGGGTGGTCTGGGCAGGAAGGGGGTGAAAGTGTCTGGTATTGAAGTGGTTAACATCAAGTGGGCATACCATAATACCAAGTTCTAATCCCTCAATAAAATAACAAAACAAAGTACTGAACTGTTTTCAGATCCTGGGAAACACAAAATTTGGTGTGCTTGGCTGCAAAGGGTGGGGGGGTCTCATTCTACCTGCAGCTCCTTAGGGGGTGCCCTACAGGTTTATTTACAGTGTGCTTGATTTTTGCTATATTGTATTATTTAAAAAAAATATATATTTGTTTATATTTAGGTTTCATGCACTTAAAATGCTACTGGAAGTCCCATCTATGTATTCATTTTTTGAGTATATAGCAGAGGAGGCTTTTTTGCCTTGTACACACGGCAGGACTTTCCAAGAAAAAAAGTCAGACAGGCTTTTTTTCTAGGAAAGTCCGTCCGTGTGTAGCCTCCATCTGACTTTTTTTCTTGGAAGTTCAACAGACCTTAGATTAGAAGTCCGTCCGTGTGTAGCCTCCATCTGACTTTTTTTCTCGGAAGTCCAACAAACCTTAAATAGGACTTACTTGCATGGTCAAAAGTCCGACTGTGTGTACAAGGCATTATAAACATTTTGATTCTTTAATCTATTAATCTATTAATTAATCTAAATTAAATTTTTGCTATCCCGCTGCAGTGGAGAACTCAATAGAAATGCAGCTTAATGTTTTCATTAGTCCTCTGGAAACTTCATGGAAAGGTTAGACTGTTAAGGGTGTCCTCTTGGTCTTAGAGCATTTGGAGCCCCTTGTGGTATGAAAAGTGTTCTTCAAAGCTCCTCCTGAGACAAAGTTGTGATCATGAAGGTCTGCTATCTTTAGTAGTAGCATTTTTTATAAGCAGTACGGTTGAAGTCGTGTTGATTTTTTCCTTATGAAGTAACAGCAGTAACTCCTGTTTAACCTGAGACCTTTTTGGGCTGGAGGAAGAGGTCCAGTTTTTTAGAATAGATCTCCGGGTCTCTAAGAGGCAGATTAGGATCCAGTCCTTGTGTAGTAAATAGGCAATGGGAGGGAACCATGTCAGGAGTTGTTTGTCCCAATACCCAAAGATTAGAAGGAGGGGATCATTTGGGAGGTGAAACAAAGTGATGCCATGAATGAAGGACATAACTTGGTCCCTGAAGGTGGAGATGCCTGTATATTTGCATGCTCAGAAATGGTGTTTATGTTTAATGCCTTGTACACATGGTCGGACTTCCCGAGAAAAAAGTCAGACAGGCTTTTTTTCTTGGAAAGTTTGGCCGTGTGTAGCCTCAATCTGACTTTTTTTTGTCGAAAGTCCGATGAACCTTAGAGAGAGAACCTGTTCTATATCTTTGCGCCGGACTTCCGACGGACTCACGGTGGACTTTTGCATGGTCAAAAGTCCGACCGTGTGTACAAGGCATTACAAACACTTTGATTCTTAGATTAGATTTATAACGGTAGCTCCGTTTGTACAGTGTTTAATTACTGGTGACAGATTAGAAGACCTTGAGGTACACTATTAGTGGTTGGGTTTTGTCCCAGCACACAGCACACATGCAGTTTACAACACAAATATGAGCAAAAACACAAAGAACATGACCAATTGAGGTAGAGATTTAACAGGCACCCACCTACAATGTACTACTATACTACTGGCTCAAATTTCTGATACTGTACATCCCAAAATTTTATTTTCCTTTACAGCCACTACCTTACCCATTCCAAGGCATCTCCAGCTTGCATATATCACCTATCCATAACTGTATAGAAAAATAATGTGTCATAACATATTCAGAAGTGTATTAATCTACCTGTGTGTACTGGTAAACATTCAAGATCTCAGCCATGGCAAGTGTTGTTAGGAAAGTGGAATCACCCACAAAACCAACAACCTCTGAGCTTTCTATACAAGAGTAGTTTGGAGCATCTCTTCTATAACCAGAAAGTATCCTAAGGATGAAATGTATTGCTTTGATAGGATACGCACATGAATCGAACAAGTGATAGCCCAGAGTAATGTTGGGAAGGAGATTAGGATCATTGTTAATCTCATCAATTGCAAAGAAAAATGGCATCAAGTATTCATATTCCTTTACATCCAACCTGTGAAGAATTTGGAAAGTATAACATGTAGTATTAATTATGGTTATCTGTGCACAAATTAACCACTTGATGCCTGGGAAGGTTTTTTTACCTTCATGACCAGACCATTTTTTTTGCTATTCAGCGCTGCCTGGCAAATGTGCGGTCATGCAACACTGTACACAAATTCAATTTACATCATGTTTTTTCCCATACAAATAAAATTTACATAAGGTGGTAATTGATCACCACTGTTTTTTCTTTTACTTTATTATTATATAAAATAATTGAATAATTGAATAAAAATTAAGCCAAAACAAACCAATTAATTAAGCAGCAACTCTCCTGTGAGATCTAAACATAGTGCCATAAAAATCAAAAGAGTTGTGATTAATAAATAATAAATGACACCCATATAATACAAACAATAGGTGCCATCCCAATGAATCAACGTCCAAAAAAAGGTGCCATCCAAATGAATCAAAGTCCAAAAGAGTGAGAACACAGTGGAATTTTGGTTTAAGAGTAACGCGGTTAACAAGCGTTTTGAATAACGAGTAACTTTTTCTTTTTTTTTTAAATCCTGACTTTGCGAGTGTTGTCTTGCAAAACTAGCAGAATTCAAGCTAATTTGGTGTGCAGTACCGCATTTGGCCAGAGGTGTGGGGGCACCGGTGACACTCGGAATGTTTCAGAGCTGGTTGGAAATACTGTAATCACTTGGAAATTCTCGGAAACACTCTGTTCCTAAGTGTTTCCAAACCTTTCCGAGGTTTTTCCGAGCTGTCCTCGAGCTGTCTTCAAATTCTGAGGCTTTCCGCCAACCCAAACTCTGGCCACATGCGGTATAACATTCCAGAGATGTCAATGCGGAACAAATTATCTTAATTTCCATTGACTTCTATGGGGAAACTTGCTTTGATATGTAAGTGCTCTGGATTACAAGCATTCTCCTGGAACGGATTGTGCTCGTAATTCAAGGTTCCACTGTATAGACATGCAATATTTGTTAATACATCTTCAATATAGCCATCACCCGTCACCAAGAGTAAGATCTTGTCTGGAGCACCACCACCTGTATCCAGACAAAATGCCCACTTACCAGCTCAAAGAGACCTCCTATCACAGAAGGTCAGCAACGCTTGTGGCTACACACCTTGACATGGCATTTCAATGCCGTTTTAAAGATCTCCTCGGAGCCATAGGTGAAGACCATCCAGATGATGCTTCCATAAAAATACAAAAAAAAAAGTTCCACATAATGATAAATCTTATGAAAAAATTATTAAAATAAAGTAAGGTCGCATTTACATCAAGGCAATGTTAAAAAAGCCTTAATAACGCCCTCATCAGCCAGCAATACATAAGCAGCCCACACTTAAGGGAATCAAAAAACATGATGAAGTCAGCAAGTCTCGCCGCTCTGCTGACTTGGACTTTATTTATTTTTTTACCTTTTTTGGATGCCACTTATTGTATGTATTATATGTGTAATGCAGGGCTTGACAAATCCCGGGCGCCAGGTCGCCGTTGCGATTAGAAATTGTGCCCTGGCTCCTAGGCTTTTGTCAGTGACAGAGTGCCTCTGCTATAGGGCAGGTTGCGGGGTCTTCACCGGGAAAGTGGAGGGGACCCGGGGCCTCGTAAAGCACTGTCTGGTTGATTAGCGGTGGTAGCACGTGAAGCATGTAGCACATAATTAGCGGTGGTAGCACGTGAAGCATGTAGCACATGATTAGCAGGGATGGAGCAGTAAGATAGGCGCAGCAGCCGCTGACACAGCGGGAGGAGCGAGCAGCCAACAGTGTGAAATTCAGCCTGTCATCCCCACTGCTGCTGCCCTCCCCTTGGTTTCTGCGGGAGGCAGCGGCCCGGTTCGGGAACATGGGGGATTCGAAATCGTGGTCTCCCAGCACCAGAGCGTGCTGATCTTCTAGCTGGAGCCATTAGGAGGTAATCACATGCCTGCCAGCGTGTCAATCGTGGCCACACACTGCACACAGCAAACTGTTTTTTTTTCCTGCTTTATCACATTCTATATTTTCTTTTTATTACATAGTTCATTTCTAAAAAAAATCCTTTTGCAGCATGGAAATGTACAGTATATGTATATATCACCTATACCCTGTGCAATGTATCAAATATTTCTTAATTCATGTGCAAAAAAGACAACACGATATTGCTTAAAACGGAGGTTCACCCATAACGAACACATTTTCCCCTTAGCTTCATGCTCGTTTTGTCTACGGGAATCGGCTAGTTGTTTTAAAATATGACCTGTACTTACCGTTTACGAGATGCATCTTCTCCGCCGCTTCCGGGTATGGGCTGTGGGACTGGGCGTTCCTTCTTGATTGACAGTCTTCCGAGAGGCTTCCGACGGTCGCATCCATCGCGTCACGATTTTCCGAAAGAAGCCGAACGTCGGTGCGCAGGCGCAGTATAGAGCCGCACCGATGTTCGGCTTCTTTCGGCTACTAGTGACGCGATGGATGCGACCGTCGGAAGCCTCTCGGAAGACTGTCAATCAAGAAGGAACGCCCGCTCCCGAAGACCCATACCAGGAAGCGACGGAGAAGATGCATCTCGAAAACGGGTAAGTACGGATCATATTTTAAAACAAATAGCCGATTCCACTAGACAAAACAAGCATGAAGCTAAGGGGAAAATAGAAAAAAAAAACGAATTGGGTGAACTCCCGCTTTAATTCAATTGCAAATAAAAAAACAACATATCATTCAATAGAGTGCCTTGTGCAAATATAAACCAAAGTGCATATATAAAGAAAACGTCCAACTATTTCATGCCAAAAAATATCAAGTCCTGCAAACCACTATTAGATAGGATTAACGCTCCCCCACCTTTTTTCATTATAACAATTTTTTTATGTTATCATAAACAGGATAGCAGCTGTTTCCTTATCAACCTTCTTTTTAAAATTTTATTTAAATGTTTGGAATTCTTTCACTGGGCTGTTGATACCCAGTGTAGTTCAGTAGTGCAGGTTTTCCTCTCTTTTAACGCAATGTTAGCCCCATGTATGACAGCGTGGCGTACAGTCCTGTACATAAATTTGCATTGCGGAGTCATACCAAAGAAAAAACTGGCTCCTAACTTTTTTAGCTGGCGCCTAGTTTCAGAGAAAATGTGTCAAGCCCTGGTGTAATGTAATATTTATTTAGCACAACTTTCTACTTTCTGTTATAAAAAATATCCAATAGAATCAAATTTCTGCATAAATTTAAGATAAAATGCATTCTGCTACATATCTTTGGCTAAAAAAATACCTGTGTATATTTATTGGTTTGTGTCAAAGTTATAGGGCTGGATTCAGATACATTGGTGTATATGTCCGCCTGGCCTAACGTATCTGAGATACGTTACGCCACTCTAACTTTGGGCGCAAGTTCTTTATTCAGAAAGAACTTGCGCCCTTAGTTACAGCGGCGTAACGTATCTGTTGCGGCGTAAGGCCGCATAATTCAAATGGGGATGTTGGGGGCGTGTATTATTTAAATCTAACTTGACCCCGCGTTTTTGACGTATTATTTGAACGGCGCATGCGCCGTCCTAAAATATCCCAGTGTGCATTGCTCTAAATGACGTCGCAAGGACGTCATTGCTTTCGTACATAAATTGCGTCCAGCCGTATTCGCGAACGACTTATGCAAACAACGTAAAATTTCAAAACTTGGCGCGGGAACGACGGCCATACTTAACATTAGCTACCCCTCATATAGCAGGGGTAACTATACGCCGGAAAAAGCCGAACGCAAACGACGTAAAAAAATGCGCCGGGCGGTCGTTCGTTTCTGAATTGGCGTAAATCCTCATTTGCATATAACTTGCGTAAAAATACGAAAGCGCCACCTAGCGGCCAGCCTGGAAGTGCAGCCTGAGATCCAACGGTGTAAGACACCTACACCAGTCGGATCTTAGGCATATCTATGCGTAACTGATTCTCTGAATCAGTCGCATAGATACGACCGGCGGAACTCAGAGATACGACGGCGTATCAGGAGATACACTGTAGTATCTCTTTCTGAATCCGGCCCATAGAGTCTACAAACTATGGCATTTATACATCTCTGACTTTCTAATTGCCTATCACATTTTTTTTTTTTTTGAGGTGTTAACATGCCAGGACAGTGCAGGCACCCCACCAAATGACATGGAAGGTTTTATGTTTTGCAATAAGCTTTTTTTTTATATATACAAAATTATCACTTTGAATAAATATTTCTCACACATGCAATGGCACACATGTGTGTAATTACACCTAAAAGCACATTCTGATATTTTTCTCGAGTGTGGGGATACCAAACACATATGAGAGACTTTTTGGGAGCCTAGCCATGTACAGGGGCCCAAAATTCAATGACCACCTTCAGGCTTTCAAAGGGTGTAACTTCCGCATTTTATTTCCTTACTACCTATCACATTTTGTAGAGGTCCTAAAATGCCGGGACAGTATAAGCACCCCCACAGATGGCCCCTTTTTTGGAAAATAGACATGAGAGGCATGGTGAGTATTTTCCAGATATAATTTTAAATCACAAGGTTTTGAAAAATTAAAAATAAAATTGTTGTCCCCATACTATGGCGAAGTAGCAGAATGTGTTGTGTGGTGTAATGCCACATATAACCATGACATGTGTGAGAAATATCTCAGTAAAGTGACAACCTTGTGTAAAACAATTAGTTTTGTTTTCATGTTTTTTTAAACTTGTGACAGAAAAAAGATCCTCAAAAAGGAAACAAGAAAATACTTTGGGGCTTTGGGCTGTCTACTTTCCAACAAGGGGTAATTTTGAGGGTGTTTATACTGTCCTGGCATTTTAGGGCCTTTGAAATTGTGATAGGTAAGCAGGAAATAAAATGCATAATTAATACCCCTTAAAAGCCTGAAGGTGGTCATTGGATTTTGGGTCCCTATACATGTCTATGCTGCTAAAAAGTCACACTCATGTGTGAGACGAAAGAAGTAGAAAAATTTGTTTTGGGTTGAATGAAAAAAAAAAATACATTAATCGATGTGAATGAAGAAATCCCTGTCAGAAAAAGTGTATGTTATGCCCACCATTAGAAGCTTCCCTCACACATTCACCCACTCTTTTAATGTGGGGCATACATTTATTATTATTTTTTTCATTAAGCATGTGGACTGAAAAAAAAAAAACGAACAAATGCCTCTATTCACATTGTGGATGATGTGAATGAAGAAATGAAGAAATCGCTGCCAGAAAAAAAAGTTTTGGCCGAGAAGGTCTATCGGGAAGCATAGAAGCTACCACACACTGACCACCTCACTCCCCTAATTCTGGGCACACACATTCTATTTTATCAATAATAAAACCAGCGCTTAAAAAATAATATCTCTCACAAATGAGTCCCTATAGTGTCCCCTCAGAATAATCTTTAATAACATTTGTATTCAATAAAGTGCATTTGTTCATAACTACATTAATATTGGGGACACTATTATAGTTCTGTTTGTGATCAAGATATTGATCCATAAAGTCACTATGATAGCGATGGTGGTGATCGGTGACTTATAGTGTGGCTGTGATAGTGTGGTGGGCAATTAGGGATTGGTGCTAACTGGCACTGGCTGGGAGGGATGCTAACTGGCTCTGACGCTATCTGACATCACTATTGATGCTAATACAGTGATTAGTGATAAATACTGTACACATAAGCCCTGTACACACAGCCCAGAATCTCGCCGTTGTTTTTCCTGCCCAGAATCTTGGCAAGATTCTCTTGCTGGCTGAGTGTACTGTACACACGGGCCATTCAAAAGAACAACCGTTCTTTTGAATGGCATGAACGCGGTGACATCATCAAGTCACATTCAATGCCATTACAGTGATCTTGCTTCACCCTACCTATTCCTTGGAAGCTACTGCACATGCGTCAAAGTCATTTTGAGCATGCACAGGTTTCCACGCAGAGGTAAGAATACAGACGCTTGGGTTTCTCGGCAGGGAATCTCACAACGAGAAAATAGAGAGCAGGTTCTCTATTTTTCTCGTTGAGATTCTGGGCAGATTTTGTGATGAGAAACCTCAAAGCCTCGTACACAAGCACGGTTTACTCAGCAAGAAAGCTCTTCCAGCAGTTTTCTTGCCAAGAAAACCGTGCTTGTGTACGAGGCTTAACACTGTACTAGTGGCACTCGCTGGGTGACAGGGCAATCAAAGGGTTAACTGGAGGTCAATCTAAGGGTGAATGCGCCTAACAAGTGTATGCAAGTGCAAATGTGCTGATTTTACACACAGTGGTCTTGGAAGAGAAGAACCAGCAAGGTCTGTGTGTCTACGTTTACAAACAAGACACAGGACCGTGCTGTGGTTGAAACATTCGCAAACAGAGAAAGAAGATACACACCCCATGCAGACAGAATCCTGGCGGAGAAGGACCGCATTGCTGCAATGTATCAGTTCTAATAACAATAGCATTAAGCTCCCCAAAATTGTTGCTGCAACTTCCTATGAAAAATGTAAAAAAAACAATATAATTAAATTAAATTAAAAACAAACAAACAGATAAAGTGATGTACTTACTGTGTACAGAGATTACATTCACGGCTGTCACGGGTCATCATTTTAATGGTTTTGTGTACAGAGAAGATTCCTCCGATGATCACATCTCCTGTCTTGTAATACTCATATTCAAACACAGGCTGCATAGGGGCAAGGCAACACAAGTCTAAATTCTGATCTGGAGATCGGGAGAGATATTGTCCTTGTAAGATAAACACAATCCCAAAGAGGACAATGAGGATCGGAAATCCGTCCATGACAGAGGACATCACTGACAGCTGCGTGCGTCCTCCACACTGGAGGCATCATCTCCAGCACTTTATATACAAGATCTGAGATTAATATAGGATGGAAGAGAAATGTCTGAGGAAAACTTACAGTGACGTGATTCTCAACATCAAAAATAAAATATGTATTTAACTAAATAATAATATCAATCCTCTATTTTCTTCAGACTGAGAGCTTAACCAGTTACTGTCCTACAAATGTTATCTGATGTTTCAGCAAGAGAAAACACATTAGCTCTATGGCCTGAGCTCCTGCACATGTGTACACCCCAATACCTATATCTCCATCTGTCACATTCCTGTTAGGGGAACTCATGATGTTGAGGGTGGCCTCTTGCATAATTCCAATCCAAGCAGCCCTTGTGGTAGAGACAAGTAGTGCTAGGGCAGCGGAAGGGTGCAGGTATCAGGAAGTTGGTGCTGTGAACTTAGGCCTCATACACACGATAGGTTAACCAGAGGACACCGGTCTGATGGACTGTTTTCATCGGTCAAACCCGATCGTGTGTGGGCCCCATAGGTTATTTAACCATCGGTTAAAAAAAGCCAACTTGCTTTAAATTTAACCGATGGATTCCTAACCGATAGGACAAAACCGATCGTTAGTAGGCACGACCATCGCTTAAAAATCCACGCATGCTCAGAATAAAGTCGACGCATGCTTGGAAGCATTGAACTTCGTTTTTTTCAGCACGTCATTGTGTTTTACGTCACCGCGTTCTGACCCAATTGTTTTTTTAACCGATGGTGTGTAGGCGTGACGGACCATCAGTCAGCTTCATCGGTTAACCGATGAAAACGGTCCATCAGTCCATTTTCATTGGATGGACTGATCGTGTGTACAAGGTGTGACAGAACCCACTGTCACTGTGTGTTTTGGAAGGGACTGTGGGCGGGCCTGTTACGCTCAGATTATGCCCCAGGAGATACTGGAGACCTGAAGACGAGCTGGCATTGAGATAATGTAATGTAATGCTACAACCCTTCTCCCCCACCCTCCCCCCTTGTTGCTGTGTTTAATTGTCTTGGTTCATGGCATATAGACAATGGTCTGGACTGGAGATGTCTCTCCGCAGGGGATGTGTATTGAGAGGCTGCCTGCTTACCATAATCTCATTATGTTTATCTGTAGCCTTTCAATGTACAAATGTTCAGATCCCATTGGTTGTTCCTTGTCCCCATCCCCTCTTTGACAAGGCTAAGGGGAGTGTCCCTAACTGTGTGTAAAACGGTATGCTTTGAATTTAATAAACATTTTGTGATCTGCATGTTTAACCCTCAACACCTGTGTGGATTATCTTGTGATTGAGGGGTTAAGGGCTGGTCATGGCGAATCTGCAGGCTGCGGGTGCGTTTGGGGGACAGGAGACACAGGTCTGGCGGATGTGCCCACCTGGGGTATCTGAGATCCGTCACACGAGGCTTAACTTTTTTTGTTTAAAAACGTTTTTTATTATGGATAAGGTCATAGTACAAGATTTTAACAGTGGTAGAAGATACAAAATGATAAAGACATATCATATGAGAAAATACATATATTAGATTTAAAAATCTATATAACATTGGTGGGAAAAGATCTGTGGGTGTGCTTAATTAGAATAACAGTAGTGGACATTACACCAGTAGTGAGAGGAAGGAGATTACCGCTCCAGGTGGGTATGATGAACAATCAGTGACTATTCAGGAGATCAAGGGTTCCGGCAATGCACAGGGAAAATTGTAGAGGATAAGAGATGGACAACCGCACTCCAAAAAACCTTTAGGTTGTCTTTAATATAAAAAGAAATGGAAAAAATGCACTACAAAAACCAGCAGAAAATGGGAAAAGTAGCCTACGCGTTTCACACTATAGATCAGTGCTTAGTCATGGCTAACATGCAAATAAAAAACACTTCAAATATATGTGATTCCTACCAAAGACACGTGACTGACACTAACCATCTGCAGGTAAGAACTGCTTAACCACTTAACACCCGGACCATATTGCTGCCCAAAGACCAGAGCACTTTTTGCGATTCGTGACTGCGTTACTTTAACTGACAAATTGCGTGGTCATGCGACGTGGCGCCCAAATAATAGGAGAGAGGAAGAGGATCACCTGTGAGTTCCGAGTGTGCTGCATGGAGTGATGACATGTGAAGAGCCAAATGCCTGTACCTGCCATAGGTGACACCCTTTTATAGGGACCACCCCCCAATGTTGACACGCATACGAGGGGGAGGAGAAGGGAGGCGCCTGCATTGGTGCGGGGTAACCGCCCAATGATACGGCGCCGTTTGACTCCTGTAACCCCTCGTGGATGGTATACCAATACCCCGCAAGGAGACCTAGTTCCGTGTCAGGTGATGGAGGCGTGACATCGACACGCACTGCCCGCCCATCCGTCCGTGCGTGTCTCTGGGTGGGCAACATTGGGGGGGTGGTCCCTATAAGAGGGTGTCACCTATGGCAGGTACAGGCATTTGGCTCTTCACATGTCATCACTCCATGCAGCACACTCGGAACTTACAGGTGATCCTCTTCCTCTCCTATACCTCACCACACCCAGTACCTTCACCTCACTTTACTATCTTTATATTCCCATTTCTCTTTGTCTTTCTTCCCCATCCCCCCTTTTTTTCTCCTTGTTTTCTCTCTTTCCTTTTCTTCTTTCTTTTTTCCTTCTCCTTTGCTTGTTCTCCTCCCCCCTCCCCCCTTTTCCTTTTCATCATATCTCCATTCAAACATAATACATTCTTCATTTATCTCCAATACAGCCATCATTCCTTACCGACCACAGTGCATTCAATACACCATGCCTGTGCCACCTGGGTGCGCTCTCCTGATGGGCCCTGCACCCCTCATTCTCCAGCCCTAGTCCCCGGCAGTGACCACCCCAATTCTGGGGTCCATCCGGAGCTTCACTCTAGTGCCAGCGGCAATCGGCAACCTGGTGAGTACCATCTGGGGCTTTTTGATGAGTCTTCAGCCCCCACAAATGTTGGATGCCCCGTTTAACCAGCTATGTGCTTATGTCGTTCCAGATAACCAATGTAATGCATGCCTTCTCCTGATGAGCGACCAACAGTCGCGAAACGCGTAGAGCTCTATATCTCATGCATTAATGTATTATCACTGCAGTGCCATGCAATGTAATTTTCATTTAATATGTGATATCTATTTTATGTCTCAATAATATAGTACAGCTTGCTGTACTCATTGCATTTATATATTTGGGTCACTGCCCACGTACCTTGTCCCCCAACTAATCTGTGAAACATATATGTTTATCTATTTATTCAATAGTGCAATATAGTCATGGACGGTGCATTATGTGAAAGTAATAAAATATTTAAACCTATTCCAGATTTATTATCTTTGATTCATTCCCACCATTTATTGCAAACAGTTTCCCGCACATGCTTCATTTAAAGTCCCGCACTTGTTTCTCTTTTCTATGTGTCCATATGTGTATAAACAAAATTTGAGGAAAAAGTGTAAGTATAGTCCGATGGACCTTATATACTAATAGTGAGAACATTATTATTACTTAGGTATTTATGTGTATATATAGATAACCACATAAAATGTAAGCACAAAGTTACATTCATCATATAGCTAACGATTATGTGTCGGGTGAGATCCAACGTACCAAAAGTGTAATAACCTTAGATAAACATGAGTGAATGTGTATAAAATAAAAAACTAAATTGTGCAGAATCACAATATATATGTAGATGTAATTGTATATAAGTAGACACTGGAAAACATTATTATAAATAAATAAACATATCCTCCATGTGTGTATATGTGTATATATTGATTGGTAAATAAATACGAATGCATGCTAGTGTGAAGCTCATATGCTTATCTCTGCTTGAAAGAGATGTGTATGTGTATATACGTCTGTGGAAGACCTATATCCATCTATCAAGTAGTAAATAATATCCTAAAAGAATAAATACCATAAAAAAAGAGAGAAAGACATACACAAGTATGTCCCATATATAAACAACCAAACAAGAATATTCTTTCCCAATTCAAGTATATCGATAAAAAGAACTAAAAAAAGGTTTCGAAAAAAAAAAAGGGGGAAAGGGAAAGAAAACATAAAATATGTGACTAAAGCCACGGTCGGATTTTCGACCAACCAACTTCAAAATCCGGCACTTTTCAAATTTGTCCGACCGTGTGTACGTTCCATCGGACCAACTTTTTTGGCTTACATCGGACAAAAAGTTGGGTCTGTGAACGGACCAACTTTATGTTCCGAAAAGTCCGATTGTTTACTGTACACACGGTCGCACTTTGCACAATCGGACTTTACAAAAAAGTCTAAATGCGCATGCCCCGAAATAAAGAGCACCCCGAAGCCATCTGTCTAGTAAAACTAGCGTTCGTATTCGAAAATGCTCATTCGTCACGCGGCAAGATTCAAAATCTCAAAAAGCAGCGCATATTCTCTTTTTCTTTATAATGTCCTAATATGTACATCTGCTCAACTGGTGATACGGACGGATTAAAAACAAATGTATTTACTTTGGATTAGTGTATTTTCTTGATATGAATCCAGCCTTTTTTTTATATTTCTTTTAAATTCAAAACTAAAAAATATCCCCAATTCTTTATGCTGGGCAAAGTAATAACTACTCTATTTGTGTCCCTTCAATTTTAGCAAAGGGCCTGCCTACTCACAAACTGACATTTGACTTTCCACACATAATCCACAAGTTTTTAGCATCATCCTTTTATTTTAAAAAAATGGGAAAAAGAATGACAGATCCAAATACAAAACAACAGGAAGGCAGCAATTGAAGAACTGGTTGACTTGGCAAAGCCTTTGTACCCCAGGGCATACATAAATTATGTTAGAATCTCCAAACTTGGGGACCTGAGCATGAACTTAAATATAAGGAGCCCAAGAAGATTGTGGTCTCCAAAAGATAGGGAGCAGCAGCAGACATATATGTGCCCAGGCTGTGGTACTTCAACAGGCTGATATTTCTGCATACCAAACTGAACCACGACCAACACTCTCCACACTTCACACCTCATCAGCTGAGGCCTTATATTTTTTAGCACTCCCACCACAATACAAAAAACAATAATAGATTAAAAAAGATTTTATGCCATTATTCGAGCATTTTTTGGTAAGCCAAACCTAAAATTACATACTCAACTTCAAATAATAGAAAAAATATGTTCCAAATCATAATATTTCTATACAAATTAGTATCCCCTAAAATCTGGGCTCTGAGTTGGCCACTGACCCCCATGCTGCTGGGGTGGGTTGGCTTGCTGTGGTGGGTTGGCTTGCTGGGGTGGGTGGGCTTGCTGGGGTGGTTGGGCTTGCTGGGGTGGGTAGGTTGGCTGGGGTGGGTAGGCTGGGTGTGCTTGGAAGCTTGTCTGGGGTTGGTAGGCTGTCTGTGGTTGGTAGGCCTGTTGTACATTGGCTGGGGGTGCGTGTTCGAAATCACATACATGTGAAATAGGGGTTAGCTCCCGTTTCCTGGCCTTGCTAAGGAGCTGGACCATGATCCCCTCACATAGCTCCCTTTGATCGGCATCAATTTCGCGTAGTTTGTTTGCTATAAAACAGCCAAACCCTTCTGCACTATCGGGTGCTGTGGTGATGACCGATGTGGCCCTACTCAAGAATTCGGCTGTTGCATCATCTAGGTGTTGCCTCTTCTTGGTCCTTTTCCTAGGAGGGTTCAGTGTAGGGATTCTACATTGTGTGGACTGTCTGCTGGGCCCAGCCTCTTCTTGGCTGCCAACGTCCTGTGTCTGAAAAAGGAGCATCATTTATTTTTTCTTGCCATCATAACAACACATTAACATCATAGTATATCTGAATGCACATATTTTCAGGAATACTATACCTGTGTCAAGCTGAGCTCCTCCTCCTCCTCCTCCTCCTCCTCATCCTGAGTTGGTTCAGCCTCAGTATCTGTGGCCTCTGTTGATGCGGATGCAAGTGTGGAAAGATGTTTTCGTGGCTCAGTATGGTCCTTTAAAAACATCAGGCTGCTGAAGTACCATAGCTTGGGCACATAAACATCATCTGCTGCAGCTCCCGATCTTTTTGAACCCTCAATCTTCTTGAGCTCCCTCAGAAAAGTGCTCCTCAGGCTCCCAATTTTGGCTTTTATTTGGGTCTTGTTGGCCCTGGGGTACACAGTCTTTGCTTCTGCCACCAGTTCATCAATTGCTGCCTGCCTTTTATTTTTATTTGAGTAGTCTTTATTGGTGACCTGCCACAGACATGTGTGAGATCTATAGAGACCAATAAAAGCTGTGATGAAGGCTTTTGAATTCAGCTTTCCACCCTTTGCTTTCGGCATGTTTTTTAGGAGATATCTGCAATAAAGGATACAATACAACCAATAAGTGCTTGCTTTAACTTCCTAACCTGCTTATACAATCTATGTTTGCTCTGAGCTAAATCATGCAGTAACCACTAGTGTCCCAATGTATTCACCTACCTTCGTTCCGCGCATACCTTCGGCTGCACGTAGAGTCGTTCCGTTTCATGCATGCGTCCGTGACATCGAGCACTCGTTCTTGATTTATATAGCCTGCGCATGCGTGAAGCTTCGCTCTACGTGCGTCATGACGCTGGGGCGGGACCACATTCCTTTTTCTTCATGCGACATTCTGGGATGTGTGAGGGAGAATGTGATGGCGGAACCCACGAAAACGAATAGGCCCCGCAGTGGAGGCGTTTATAGAAAACACAAGGCCACCCCCATGAGCAAGGGGGAGATGGTGGAGATGGTTCGCATCTTTGAGAAGTACGATTACGATTGTAAACTCGAAAATTATGATAGGCCCAACAGCCATAAAGACTGGGTTCTGGAGAAGGTCCTTGCGGTATTGGAAGGAGATTATGGTGTCCAACGAACGAAAGACCAAATCCGCAAACGATGGTCAGATTTGAAGCACAGAGAGCAAGAAAATTTTGAAGCCATTCACAGCACCATTATCAAAAGAAGTAAGTACATGTAATTAGAGAATTATTTGTCTGTACATTATAGATGGATGAAATTGAATGAGTTTTTTTTTCTGGTGGGGCCTACAGAAGAAGTTAATGGAAGTTTACAAGCAGTTCATTATAATTGTAAAGTTTTTCTTATGTCTTGGCTACTTTTGTCAAATCCTTAATATACTGTATTCTAATTTTTTCAACAGGACAAAGGCACAGAGAAAGACACCACAGGGGACAAAGGGAGGCTTCCCTTGGCCGGGCTCCAACAGGGGAGAATCTGCCCCAAAACGTAAGTTAATAAAATGCTTATGTGCTTTTGCCAGTGATAGGGGTGTTTATAGGTAGGACAAAGGCCATGGGCTCAGGACAGAACTTAAGGGGTACATTACACTTTATGTTAGATGCGTGGCTCATCACTGACCATTAATGACGCATTTACAGGGTAGAGATGGGTAGAGGAGAGGCCCTGGGGATCAGAGTCACACAGAGTCACGCCTGCTAGATTTCACATCATATAAACCATATTGCCATAGCAAACAAGAGTGATGGGTGTCATCTGCCTGAGTTGTTTAATGTGGCCTATATATAGACATGTATTCACACATTTTTAATGACATCATACTCCTGTTCCCTAGCATTGCGTTTATTTTAATAATGCATAGTGTAGTGCACTAGTGTGGAGCAAACTGGTTCACCAGGGCAAGGTTGGTGTACTTTAAAAGCAGCACATGTGATTATGATAATATAATGTAATTTTGGTGAGGATTCATAGATGATTTATTCTTTCATTTTAGAGGATTGTGAGTGTGCTCAGCACCAACCTTTGCAGGATTTGGAGGATAGCGCCGGACCCAGCAAAGAGCCACCAGTCGACAGCACATCTCCAGACACCAGATATGCTGAGGGTGAAGGAGTGCAAGAAATGCAAGATGAGCCTTCGGAGGTTGTTGTTTGCCCCAGTAAGTTTTTGGAACATGTGCCTTGCAAAATCAACACCTGTTGTTTCTAGGTCCACACCACACACGCCTACACCACAATAGCAAATGATTTAGTATATTCAACATTTGAGCATGTAGAAGGGAGAGGTGGCAGTGGTGTTTAGGTAGATGCATGTGAAGACACATGGATATGCACCTGGCCCAAGATTTACAGAGTATTATCTGTAGTGTGTACATTCACTAGTAGTGTAGGTGTCTTATGAAGCTGAAAAAGCTTGTTAGGACTAATTGAGTGTCTAGGTTTAGGTAAGTATTTCCTGAAAATAGACCAGATTGTTTAGATTTTATTTTTTTGGATTGCCTCAGTCACTTGACCATCAATCCCATTCAAAATTGTTGTCTTTTTCCAAGGCCACCAACGACCAGGATGCACTATTGGTCGGATCAGTGCTGATATGCTGCAGGCAATGACAGCGCTGGAAAATCTCAAGGAGGCTGCCACTGGTGTTCAGAGACGAATCCGGGATTATTACGACCTGTTAGCAAAATTTTTTTTTTTTTCTATCGTACATTTCTAATTACAAATGTTCCCTCGTGTTCAAGGTTTTATCATGGAAATATTTGTAATTAGCCTTGTTTGCACATGCTCAGTTTGTGAGAATTCAAAGAATTTGCACTAATTCTATTTGCACTACGCACATTTTTGACCATGTGACTTTTTTTGCCAATACAATACTTTAATTGGTTGGTCATTACCACAAAATGACAATCTTTATGTGTGATTTCAGGGTCTCAGCTGAGTGTTTATCCACTCTTCTTCTCCTGGTGCCTACAAATGTCATTTTGTATTTTTTTAAGGGCTAGACCTTAAAATCAGACAAAAATGCACATACACAAATGCCCACTGTATCGAGGACAAAAGTGGAACAACTTGTCATTCTGACCCTGGGATTGCACCAGGAGAAGGAGAGTTGAGAAATACTGTGCTAAAGGTCAGTTCACATCAGAAGCAGTTCCATTCATTTTGGTGTGCATTTTTGTATGCAACAAAGATGCAGGCACAGTGTTTGACATGCACTCCATTATGGTTCCGGTCGGCTCTAGCTCACAACATGGTAGTCCGTTTCCGGTGATAAGGATGACTACATGTTGTGAGCTACAGCCAACCACAACCCACGGAGCGCATGGAGACCACTGTGCATGCATTTTTGCCACACCCAAAAATGGAACACAGAATGAACAAAAGTGCATCTGGACAGACATTTACATTAGTAAATTTGATTTTGGTGCGTGAAGAAAGCTGAAAATGGTTACATTTCTTCTCAAAACACTTGGCAATGTCTAGGGCTGTGTTTTAAAAGATGCATGTTTAGCGTTTAAAAAAAAATACACAATTGTGTTATTCCTGAACTACCAATGTTTTTGTATTTTGTAAACTGCCAAAAAGTGACATTGGATTGTGCAGGATTGAACAATTATATTTTTTCAAAGATTTTGTGGCTTATTATTTATCTGATCACTACTACCAGTATATTTGCATATGGAAAAGGGGTGTAGCAGAACCAAAAGGCATAATAATAATACACATAGCTGTTTGTAAATTTAGAAAGGCTAATTCAACA
Source organism: Rana temporaria (assembly GCF_905171775.1). NCBI lineage: Eukaryota > Metazoa > Chordata > Amphibia > Anura > Ranidae > Rana > Rana temporaria. The sequence goes on along the minus strand of NC_053489.1, from coordinate 18,124,322 downwards.
TTTGCTTGGTTCAAAATATTTAATGCTAATCACAGCAACATTTCATTAATCTTATATACAGACCAGTACGTATCAGATATACCAGCACAAGTAATTAAGTGCATACCACCCCCCGTTAACACTTGTAGAAGTCTATGTAGATGACAGGTATTAGACACACCATGTCTTGAGTCCGCAGGAGAGTACCGGCAACAGGCTGAAAAAAAAAAAAAAAATCAAAAAGAAAAAGGGGGCAAGAAAACAAAAAAAAAAAACAGGGAGAGCAAAATAAAGCAGCAAAAGCGGAACACAGCCTTGCTGCACGGGCTGGTCCTCGCAGGACAAGTGGGAAACCTGGGGGGCCCCAACATCTCGATATAACCCAACGATCGAAGGAACTTGCATCCTTGCTCTTCACATCAGGATGCAACAAAATGGTGTCTTCCAGAGTTCCATCTATCCGCCTTTGCAGGAACATATAACAAAAAGCTGTATGCAGATTCAAAACTCCTCCTCAAATCTCAACCTCAAACAGGGAAAAACTCTTGACAGTCGTGCTGATGTAGAAGAAGCTTCAACGAACAGGAGGGGGCGCCCCTTTCAGCGAATGTTCCATTCTGTCTAGCCAGGCAGACGCAGCGGCGGGATTTTCAAAGAAGTGGGTTTCGTTGTTAGCAACAACACGCAGTTTAGCAGGGTAGAGCATAGCGTATATCACCTCGTACTTTCTGAGGCGCCTCTTGACATCAGTGAACTGGGCCCGGCGACGCTGCACCTCCGCAGAAAAATCCGGATAAAAGGATATCCTGGTATTATCAATTTTCATGAGGTCGCCCTTGGTTCTGGCACACTGTAAAATAGCATCTCGATCTTTAAAATTCAGGAGTTTAAAGAGAAATGGGCGCGGGGGTGCCCCAGGCCTAGGAGGCCTAGCTGGGACTCTATGAGCCCTTTCCACTGCGAACATTTTTGAGAAGGCCTGGTCCCCAAATGTATCAGTCAGCCAGCCTTCTATGAAGGCTACTGGGTTCTTCCCTTCCGCTTTTTCGGGGATCCCCACTGCCCTTATATTATTCCTCCTCAGTCTGTTCTCCATGTCCTCTAAACGGGCAGTGTGACCAGAGGAGTGAGACTGTAAATGATGAACCTCCCTCAGTAATGGCGCCACATCATCCTCCACATTGCTCATCCTCCCCTCTAGGTCAGCGGTGCGGTCGCGGAGCTTTTGCATATCATGCCTGAGGAGTTTAACCTCAATTTTCACCCCCTTAATCTCGGTGGTCAGGGCAGTGATGGCGACTTTGCAGGATGTGACTGCCGTTAGTACGTCCCATAGAGTGGGTTCCGCCGTAGGCCCCGAGGGACCCGGCTCCTCCACAGTTGTGGGAAGGGGGGCCTGTGTACTCACTGCGTCCCAGGCTGTAGTGTCCGCGGCATCGTCGGACCAGACTAGTCCAGAGGCTTCCATCCCCTCATGCTCCGAGCGGTCCGCAAGCTGGAGGTCCGATCGGGGAGGGATATCTTTGGCACCTGGTTTGGTGAAAAGCCATATGGCTGCCTCCTTTGCTGAGCGCGTGGAGCGGGCGCCATCTTGCGCGGCATGGTCCGCCGCAGACGGATTTCACGCTGTCACCGGTTCCCTGTAGGATAGTGAGCCTGTCTGAGAGCCAGGAAATCGAGTAGCAGGGTCTGCGGCAGTGTAGGATAGGTGGTTCAGGATCAATTTCAGGATACCCGGCGGAGCTAGAGCTCAGAGCGTCCTACTCCATCGGCTGCAAGCCACGCCCCCAAAAACATTTCATTAATCAGTAAAATAATATTAATAAACACAGATAACAGCATCTTGAAACTGAAATTTGGGTTTTCAAAAGGAACATCAGAAAGCTTCTCAAAAAACTACAGGAGATCTTGCTGCCAAGGCACTGCCCCTCTACCCACAAAATAGTCCATATATTGCTCCCGCACCAGACGGGCATTCTGGGAGGAGACAGCAGGTCTAGTTAGTTGCAGGGCTGGCATCACTGCGTCTTCAGCTGGCTGTCCACCTGAGGGGTCATCAGTATGGCCGGAACCAATGTAGTTAGCAGCATTCCTCCGTAGAAAATTATGGAGGATGCAGCAGCACAACACCACATGATTAATTTTGTATTCTGCCAAGTGAATGGCAGTCAGAAAAAGCCGAAAACGACAGGACAAAATGCCAAAGGCGTTTTCAACCACCCTTCTGGCCTGAGATAGTCTATAGTTATATATCCGTTGCTCAGGGGTGAGGTTCCTCATTGGAAAGGGCTTCAAAAGATGTTCCCCAAGAGCAAACGCCTCATCTGCCACAAAAATAAAGTTGAGGCCCTCCACGTTGTCCTGCACAGGTGGCAAATGTAAGGTGCCAGACGTAAGACGCTGATAGAATTCGGTATGAGCCATGACACCTCCATCAGAATGACGACCATTCAAACCGACATCAACATATAAAAACTCATAATTTGCAGAAACAATAGCAAGCAGAACTATGCTGTTAAAGCCCTTATAATTATAAAAATAAGAGCCTGAGGCCGGTGGAGGAACAATTCGGACATGTTTCCCATCAATAGCACCCCCACAGTTGGGAAAATTCCACTGATTGGCAAACTGGGCCGCAACATATTGCCATTCCTCAGGGTTTGAAGGAAACTGTGGAGTCAAGCAAAGAAAAATTAGTTAATACTTGAGCACAAAATAGTATCAGCATTTTTAAAACATACATTATAGGGGCAAGAGAACACTAAAATATATCCAAACATTTGTTGAATACAAATTAACAAGCAGAGCTAATAATATGCTTCCTGACTCCCTCTGGTGGCAGATTAAATACATTTTGGGTAGATAATGTTGAATGCTTAAAGCTTGGCAAGTGTTAAGAACTCTCTCCTTTTCCATGGGACCAATATGGTGAACCAATGAAGGATCAGGTTGCAACCGACTTGGGTTTTTGTGATTGTCACACCAGAGGGTAGACAATAATATATACAAATAAGACAAAGTACAAATAAAATATTTTGGAGAAATCATGAAGTGTATCAAATGTGAAAACAAAGAAAACAACTTACCCGAATATAGTCCTTCTGCAGGACTTGAATAATGGCACAGCAAGTGTCCGGAATTATGTGTCCCAGAGCCTGGGGAGAGATCCCAGTGGTGAACTTGATGTCCTGGAGACTTCTTCCTGTGGCCAAATAATGCAAAGTGGCTATGAGCCGTTGCTCTACAGGAATAGCAGGCCTCATACAGGTGTCCTTCTTGCTAATATATGGGGACAGCAAGTTTAGAAGACGCTGGAAGCAGGCATCTGACATCCGAAGATAGTTCTGAAAATCATTCGGATTGTTTTCTTGCAGCTCCCTCAGCAATGACATATGGGAAAATTGGTCCCGCTGAAGCAACCAATTTTTGGTCCAAACAGTCCTCCTCTTCCTGGTCCTGGTCCGGGCTTGAGCAATAGCCAGAACTCCAAGCCCATAAACAGCCCGTTCTCTCGCTGGATTCCGCAACATATCGTTATCGAGCGAACGCATGCAAAGTAACGACCAAAAAGGCACGAAAATGGAAATCGGGAAAGCACGCACACGAAACGTCAACTAACTATATAGTAGCTGATGGAATGGAACGCAACGCGTGACGTACGAAAATTGAACTTCCTCTTTGAATCGCGTGGCAGTACGTTAAAACATCACTATGTTCGTGTTGGTTGCCGAAAAAGTCAGAGTGTGTGTATGCTATGGGTGTGATCGGACAAATCAATTAAAGCGGTGGTTCCCCTAAAAATAAAATGTTGACATCACATTTAGCAAATAAATTACAGTTAGAATCGGGTTGTTTTATTTAAAAAATACCTCCGTACGTATCGTTTCCATTATTCGGTCCCACCGCCACTTCCGGGTACGATGCAGGCGGTGGGCGTTCCTAATTGATTGACAGGCATCCGAACGACGCATCCATCGCGTCACGAGATGCCGGAAAAAGCCGAACGTCGGTGCGCATGCGCCGTATAGAGCCGCACCGACGTTCGGCTTTTTTCGGCATCTCGTGACGCGATGGATGCGTCGTTCGGATGCCTGTCAATCAATTAGGAACGCCCACCGCCTGCATCGTACCCGGAAGTGGCGGTGGGACCGAATAATGGAAACGATACGTACGGAGGTATTTTTTAAATAAAACAACCCGATTCTAACTGTAATTTATTTGCTAAATGCGATGTCAACATTTTATTTTTAGGGGAACCACCGCTTTAAGTCAAAAATCCAAGGGAAATTTTGTTGGATGTCCGACTGTGTGTACGAACCTTAATAGGTGGATTCCGTTTAACAGAACCTCTGTATAGATAAATGTCCTAGTCACCTGTAAGATAAACTAGATACTAGTCTTGCTAAATACAGTAAATACGTTATTGGACATATCTAAAAAAACTCAAAAGCGGAAAAAGGGTACCTCTAATGAAGAGACTAACAGTAGAGAGACTAACACACATCAGTATAAGTCAAAATTAGGCCCCGTACACACGACCAAACATGTCTGCTGAAACTGGTCCTCGAGCAGACAGAATTCCAGAAAACATTTGCCCGCCGGGCCTTTTCCCAGCGGACAAATATTCCTGGACTTGTTTTAAAACAGTCCGCTGGAATCCTGCCCGCTCGGACATGTTCGGTCGTCTGTACAGACCTACCGTACATGTCCGAGCACCCGCCATCCCTCGCATGCATCGAATGACTTTGACGCATGCGTGGAAGCATTTAACTGGCAGGCCCGCCCACGTCGCCGCATCATCATCGCGGACACGCCCCGCGTATTGTTTACGCGCGGATTTCTGTACGATGGTTAGTACAGCCATCGTACAGAAATCCCCGGGCAGACATGTACGGTGAAAACGGTCCGGCGGACCGGTTTCATCGTACATGTTTGCCCGTGTGTACACGGCCTTAGAGTCTGTCTCCTATCATCTGGTGATCGTGTGGATCCTAACATAGATAGATGGCCCGATAAAAATTGTATTGATGGAAAAAAAATCTGAATAGAACAAAAGGACTTGAGATAATGGTCAGGAGGAAGGGGTGGATGATATATGTATAGTTTATTTAGAGGAGGAGAGATAAATATGAGGCTCGGGGTCCATAGACGTCTCAATCATAGTAATGAGAGACAAGCTAGATGTATCCTTGCAATGTATAACGTTACAGTGTTTGGCTACATTTGTGTTGTGATTCTTGTCTATGTCATCTAGATGGTCGCCTCCTAAATTGCCAACCATTGCTATAACTCATATAGGTGCCGGAATGGATGAATTTCATTATATGTTTTACAGAGCAATGCACACGGCCACCAATCCCACCATAGATATGCAATTGAAATGTGTTATACATTTTGCCATAAATAAGTTCTGCTTGAATCCTTGTCCTGTAGACCGATGAGAAACTATCCATTTTCTGCAGGGTTTACCGGAGAGAATACAGACATCTCCTGGCTTTTATATTTGCTATTGATGAGATAAACCGCAGTCCAGATATTATTCCCAACATAACTCGGGGATACCATGTGTATGATTCTTGTGGACATGTGAATAAAGCTATAAAAGACATTCTACAGATATTGGGCTAGATTCACAAAGACTTACGACGGGCGTATCAGTAGATATGCCATCGTAAGTCCGAATCCGTGCCGTCATATCTTTAAGCACATGCTTAAATTGAGATACGCTTAAATGTTGCTAAGATACAACCGGCGTAAGTCTCCTACGCCGTCGTATCTTAATGTGCATATTTACGCTGGCCGTTAGGTGGCGCTTCCATTGATTTCCGCGTAGAATATGCAAATGAGCTAGATACGCTGATTCAGAAACGTACGTGCGCCCGGCGGATTTTTTTACGTAGTTTACGTAAGGCTTTTTCTGGCGTAAAATTACCCCTGCTATATGAGGCGTAGCCAATGTTAAGTATGGACGTCGGGACAGCGTTGAATTTTCCGTAGTTTTCGTCGTTTGTGTTAGTCGTACGCGAATAGGGCTGTGCGTAAGTTACGTTCACGTCGAAAGCATTGACTATTTGCGACGTGATTTTGAGCATGCGCACTGGGATGCGTTCACAGACGGCGAAAGCGCCGTTCGTTAGGAACGTCAATTACGTGGGGTCAAGGCTCATTTTAATACAACACGCCCACTGCCTGGACAATTTGAATTAGGCGGGCTTACGACGGCCCATTTACACTACACCAACGTAACTTAGAGCGCAAGTTCTTTCTGAATACAGGACCTGCCGCTCTAAGTTACGGCGGCGTAGTGTATCTGAGATACGCTACGCCCGCCTAAAGATAGGCAGATCTTTCTGAATCTAGACCAATTATTCCTGTATGGAGCGGGGTGCCCTGGCTGGTTTCATTGGAGATCTCCATTCTGACACCACTCTCCAAATGGCCCAGCTGCTGAATTTATATGGTTACACCCAGGTAAGAAAATAGGAATTTCCTATATTATGTAACGTTAGGACAACGAGTCGTCTTATGGTGAGGTGGGACAAAAGGGTACAAATAATCCTTGTGACAATGACAGGTAAAGTATAAGATTGTTCTAGAAAGATAAGGCAGTGCTGTGTAGGGATGGGCCAATATTCAGCCCAATCTTTGGCAGTTATGACATTTGGACAAATGGCTGAACTTTTGCCCATTCAGCCCCCTGATGATCATTTATAGAAGTGATATTTCAGGAAGCTTTGAGCCACTAAAGTTACCAATATAATTGGCTTACATGACTGTTAATCCCGGGCCATGGCCATATTTGGTCAATTGTGTAATTATGTTCCTTCCCTGTCATGTGCGTCGGGTCTGTTGAGTTTATATTGTAGACGGGTAGTGTCACGTACCTGGTAGGAGTCTGATGTGATGAGGTCGGCCTCCCTTGTATCTCCAGCCCAAAACCCCTCTGAGGATGAGACAGATGGCAGTTCAGGTTAGGAGGAACACGAGTGCCTGTGAGTGTTGCTTGGAGTGCTGTCAGATGGAGGTGAAGACAGAAGACACTGGTAGAGCAGCAGGCACCGGGCAAGGTGGTGTGAAGAGAACAGCTGTTAAGAGGAACTCCAACCCACTTTCAGAGTCACGTTGAACAAGTAGCGGGAACTTCCGGAATGCAGTGGTCAGAGGATAGCCGGGTTTGATAACAGGCAGGCAGCGAGGTACACAAGGATCAGCAGGAGCAAGGTCAAATGGATAGCCGGGATCAGAAGCCAGGTATTCAGGAGGAATCAGGGTCCAGAGGGAGAGTCAAGCAAGCCGGGTCGGTAACAGGAATCTGGTAGATAATACAGGCGTCAGGAAATCAGGGAACTGCTGAAGACCAGTCAGCACCGCCTGATGGTCAGAGCTCTCTTTGAATAGGCATCAGGAAGGATCTTCCTTTCACATGATGAGCCTATGGCTCCCATTTCTTCTACTGGCAAGATTGCCAGTACTTCTTATATGGCCATTTCTTCTACTGGCAAGATTGCCAGTACTTCTTCTATGGCCATTTCTTCTACTGGCAAGATTGCCAGTACTTCTTCTACGGACATTTCCCTGACACTCCGTCCTTTCCTTACAGGTGGGCAGGAGGCAGACATCATAAATAATTATGAATTAACAAGGAGGTGCTTTTCTTGTTTTTTTTTGTTTGTTTTTTTTTTATAATAAAGGGCTTGTCAAACATTTGGGTGTCTTTATCTATAGGTTACTTTTTTGTGATTGAGTAGGAGTACTCTGTCCCTCTTAAGCCCCTTTCACACAAGGCGGTTTGCAGGTACTATTGCACTAAAAATAACGCCTGCAAACTGACCTGAAACAGTGGCTGCTGTTTCTCCAGTGTGAAAGCCCTCTTAGGGCTTTCACACTAGAGCGGTGCGCTAGCAGGACCGCTCCAAAAGTCCTGGAGCGTTGAAGGAGCGGTGTGTTTACCGCTCCTTCACCGTTTCTTCCCATTGAAAGCAATGCAGAGGCACATTGCGGGTGGTATTAACCCTTTTTCGGACACTAGTGGGGGGTAAAACTGCACCGTTAGCATCCGAATACCGCTGCAATTTCGACAGTAAACCGCTGCTTTACCGCCACCGCACCTCCTGCCCCAGTGTGAAAGGGGCCTAACTCATTCACATAGGGGTGGCCAGTTTCTGGAAGCCTCATTGTTTTTAAAAAGGGCTGCCAGTTTCCAATAAGCCTCCCACCTGCAGACCCCCACAACCACCGGGCCAGGGTTATGGGGAGAAGGACTATCTATTGGTGGATCTTAGAATTGAAAGAGGACTTTTAACACAAATTTGTTTAGTTATTAAATTATTGCATTAATTCATGTTCCACAGAGCAGTCAGGGAGATTACTGTTCACATGCTGGTGGGATGGATATACTGTAAATGTAGAAGTACTGCATAGTTCTAGCATGTATATATATATATATATATATATATATATATATATATATATATATATATATATACACACACACACAGTATATGCAGTGTATTACTTTGTTATCTCAATAAATTAGGGGTATGGATGAATAGAACCATAGTGGAAATGTAAAAATGTATCTGGTCCATAAAATATATACAGGTTCAGGAGCTGAGCTGGTAATTGTGTTTATACTCGGTTGTCCACCTCCAGCTAAAGCCAAAATCAGTCTTGCAGTGGGAGTGTCTGTCCAGAAAACTGATGATCAGGAGACCCCTAGGTGGGATTACAGGAGCAAGAACTATCAAAACTGGTGTAGCCAGAATCTGGGTCAGTTGCACATTGCAACCAATCAGCTTCTATCTTTCATCTTAAAAGTTTAACTAAACAAGTTGAAGATAGAAGCTGATTGGTTGCTCCCCCCTAATGTCATATTATGAGCTTTCATTAATGGCTGTAATCATTTATGAAATAATACATTTACTCTTGAATCTTTATCTGGTTGGTCCGGTGAAATAAAAGCACCACTAAAATCTGCTTATAGATCTCTTGCAGACAGCTCAGGCGACATGTTTCTTGTTCATAAAAACAAAAAACAAAAACATCCAAAAAAAAATTCTAGGGTTCTCTTCTGTCCATTTGGATATTAAGAGTTCCACATTGAGACACAAAGTATGGGGGCAAAGGGACAAGGGACAGTGGTTAATGCTGACCCTATAGCATTCTCTCCCCCTAGGATTGGTGGACTATCTCTGTACTTGGTAACATATATGTTATTGTAAAAAAATCATTTTTATTACATACAATTTATTAAACATAAAATACATGATTAAAAAAAAAAAAAAAACAGAAACTTAGGGTGTCCCCAAGCAATATCTGTTGTTACAAACGTATAGACTGGTCTGTGCCTCCAATAGTTTTGCGGTAAAACCGCTTCCTCAAGAGGACCAATCTATAAAGCAAACAGTACAATTAATATTAAAGGGGTTGTAAAGGAATTATTTTTTTTCATAATAAGCATCCTTTACCTGCAGACATTCCTCTTTTCACTTTCTCATTGTTCGTTTTTGCTCAGAAGTTACTCTATTTCTTCTCTGTTCTGTTCACTTCCTGCTAGTCTAATTTTTAATTTTTACTGACCACCGTGATGGGAGGCTTTAGGCCTTCTACACACGACCGAACATGTCTGCTGAAACTGGTCCGCAAGACCAATTTCAGCTGACAGATCCGACCGTGTGTACAGCCTAGCAGACAGGTTTCTAGCAGACAAAAGTTTTAAAGCATGCTTTAAAACTTGTCTGCTGGAAACCCGTCCATCCGACATGTCCGCTGGTTAGTACACCTAACCAGCGGACAGAAATCTCCCACATGCGTCGAATGTATTCGACGCATGCGTGGAAGTATTTTACTTCCTGGTTTGTTGATGTGGCAGCGTCAACGTCACCGCCACGTCACCGCGCTGTCTGTCCGTGGGGATTTCGGTTTGATGGTGTGTACAGCCATCACACCAAAATCTCCCAGCGGACATGTCCGATGAAAACAGTCCGCGGACCGTTTTCATCGGACATGTTCTATCGTGTGTACAGGGCTTAACTGCGGTGGTCAGTGACTTGCTCACCCCCTCCTGGGAACTACATCTGTGTGGCAGGACGCTCTCTACGTGTTAGGCCCCATACACACAAGAGGATTTATCCGCGAATACGGTCCAGCGGACCGTTTCCGCGGATAAATCCTCTCGAGGATTTGTGCGGATTTCCATGCGATGGAGTGTACTCACCATCGCATTGAAATCCGCGCCAAAATCCTCTGGCGATGATGTGTCGCGCCGTCGCCGCGATTATGACGCGGCGACATGCGCGACGCTGTCATATAAGGAATTCCACGCATGCGTCGAATCATTACGACGCATGCGGGGGATTCCTTTGGACGGATGGATCCGGTGAGTCTATACAGACCAGCGGATCCATCCGTTGGGATGGATTCCAGCGGATAGATTTGATAGCATGTCATCAAATATTTATCTGCTGGAAATCCATCCCAGGGGATAAATATCCGCGGAAAGAGATCCGCTGGAGTGTACACACCATAGGATCTATCCGCTGAAACCCATTCGCTGGGATTTTTCAGCGGATGGATTCTATCGTGTGTATGGGGCCTTAGAGACTTCAAGGAGGTGTGAATTACTGGGCGTGCCGCAATTCATACTGGGAAATGTAGTTCTTACATGAACGAGCAATGCAAACCAGGAAGTGAATGAGAGAACAGAAACTAGAATGCCGGAGGTGATATAGATGAAGGAGTTTAATAGGTATTTAGTAGTTTTTTTAACAGAATCATTACACTATTCTGTCTGTCTACCTTGCAGACATTAATTTTAGGCAATTTTTTTTTTCCTTTAGTGACCCTTTAAGCAAACATAGTGGTTCAACAATAGCCATATGACAACATAAGAAAGGGTAATAACAAAAGAAAATAGCTTACCCAATAAATTGGGTGGTCATGTGTGGCATCCTGCCGCCCAGGTAAAATTACCCCCCCTGCAGCGGACAAGGGGGATAGTGCGGAAATCTCTGAATGGAGGCAAAAATGGGTAAGAAATCAAATAGTGAACAGCGCAAGGGAAAAGTGGCACACCCGTTAGGGGAGGAAAGGGGAGGGGAAAGAGAGGAAAGGAGGGAAACGGCGAAGGAAAGAAGGGGACGGAGGGCTGAGGAAGGGAAGGAGGGAAGGGGAGGGCTAGAAAAGGGAAAGGAGGGGGAAGGAGGAGGGCCCCCAAGGTATGGGGAAGGACAGTGATGGGAAGGAGGGGAAAGGAAGGGAGGGGGGAAAGGAGAGGAAGAGCAGGGGGAGGGAGAAAAGAAGGGGAGGGAGGGGGAAGAGGAGAGCAGAAAAGGATGCCCAAGGCCATGAATGAATGAACTAGACAAAATGTGACCAAAAATTGGCTCACCAGGTAGTTAAAGAGTAGTGTGGTTGCCAAACCAACTGGTGGTTCACTATAATGCAAAGGCAGTGAGGCAGATTGAAGATGGGGACATCCCAAAGTATCCCTGACTAAGGTGGCAAAATAGGTAAAGTCCAACATTGTGAATGACTGCCCAACAATATGAAGTCTGTCAAAGCAATGTGTATAAGTTACAATGGGTAATTAGCATAAGGTATAAGAGTGCCCCTAAAGGCCAGAGAAAACTTACCCATGGGAATCCCCAAATGATGGATGATGATGGCCTCGATACTCTCAACCACTAATAGAGATCCGCAGTGCTCACTTACGGGCCAAAGCCGTAAATTTAAACTTAAACTTAAGATTAGTTATTTTTGGGGCAGATCCACAGAGATCTGCACCCGCGCAGCGTATCAGAGATACGTTACGCCGCCGTAACTTTCCCGGGTCAGGTTCGAATCCTGAAAGACTGCGCGCCGAAAGTTACGGCGGCGTAGTCTATCTCTGGCGGCGTAATGGCGCGTAATTCAAATCGGCGTGTTTCATTTAAATGAAGCCCGTCCCTGCGCCGAATGAACTGCGCATGCTCCGTTTCTAAGTTTCCCGCCGTGCATTGTGCGAAATGATGTTGCAAGGACGTAATTTTTTAAACTTAGACGTGACTTATGTCCATCCCGATTCACGGACGACTTACGCAAAAAAAAGAAAAAATTAAAATTTCGACGCGGGAACGACGACCATACTTAACATGGCAAATCTAACTATACGCCGCAAAAAAGCAGCTTTAACTATACGCCGTAAAAAGCCGACTAGAGACGACGTAAGAGAATGTGACAACCGCGCGTACGTTTGTGGATCGTCGGAAATAGCAAATTTGCATACCCGACGCGGAAAACGACGCAAACTCCACCCAGCAGACGCCGAACTATTGCATCTACGATCCGAAGGCGTACGAAGCCGTACGCCTGTTGGATCAAACCCAAATGCCGTCGTATCTTGGTTTGAGGATTCAAACTAAAGATACGACGTGGGTAATTTGAAAGTGCGCCGGCATATCAGTAGATACGCCGGCGTACTCTGTGGATCTGCCCCTTTGTCTATATGAGGACACACTCCGACGGTCGCATACATCGCGTCACGAATTTCCGAAAGTAGCCTGAACGTCGGTGCGCAGGCGCCGTATAGAGCCGCACCGACGTTCGGCTTCTTTCGGCTACTCGTGATGCAATGTATGCGACCGTCGGAAGCCTGTTGGAAGCCTGTCAATCAAATAGGAGCGCCCAGTCCCGAAGACCATACCCGGAAGCGGCGGAGAAGATCTATCTCTAAAACGGTAAGTACTGCTTCGATTTTTAAAAAAACAAAATGAGCCTCGATCTAATGTTAAACATTGTTTTTCGGGTGAACTCCCACTTTAAGTTGTCAGCCAATGGAAACCAGACACTTCGGGACAGCAACTCCCATTTCTGCAACCCACCTATAAGGTAATGCCACATATCGACTGGGCAGAACTGAGTATAACTTTATAATCTTATTGTCCTGATGGATATAAAAAGGGAAAGAAAATTAGATCAAGGGAAGGAGCAAGCATGGATGGAGCAATGGATCAATGACTGAAAGATGACTGGAGAAAATAGGACCCGTATAGGGATGACTCAGGACTGACTCCGATGGGGAGGGGCACACTAGCACAATGCATGAGGACATATTCTTATCCCGTGAAGATCCATAGAAAGCCACTGCAGCCATTTTAACTTTGGTCACTTGCAAGTAGGAAATAGGCATTTTGGAATGGGTAATTATGTCATTTTTGATTTTATCTCGAATCTATTGTTGTTCCCTAAAATGTTAAGATATTGATGTTGTTCTCTAAAGTACAAAGTATTGAATATCTTGTAATTATGGTTTGTTCTCAGTAACCAATAACTGGTAGATTTTTTTCTAAAAGAGTACATTTTTCATTATATTTTTATTTTTACATAGTTCAAATTTTATTGACAAAACAAACGTCCAATATATTTCACATTATTAACCACTTACTTACCTGCAGCATAGTAACGGTTGGACATGTGAAATAGACACTTTGTTTCATTGTCATTTACACAAAATTATTGAAACCACATTGAGAACTTACTATGACACAAATGTCAAGTATACTAAATGCCCAGTTTGGGGGTATGTTGATTGATTTTCAAGTCGTTCATGTAATGCAATTGGTATTTTAATTTAATGTAAATATTCATATTTTTGTCAACCAATAAATTAGCTATTTTGTATGATCATACGTCTCCGTGAATAAGTTTCATATTATAGACTATGTCATATAGATTGACTTGTATTAAAAAATATCTTCATTAGAAAAAAATTAAAAATAAATTACTATGCGGGTAAAAATGACCTTATAAAAAAGCACAATATCATTAGTGATTTGTTTACAGTTATTTAGTGATTGGTACTTAGGTACTGATCTCATGAGTGCTACATTTTGTCCTATTTTCACAGTTTGGTCTATAGGTTAAAATTCGGCTCAGTAGATTGTTAAAAAAGGCCTGAATTATTTCCTAAATGCACATAATATAACTGGATACTAATATGTATAGGTAAAGTTGATCCAGGGAATATCCAATTGCCTCTTGGGGAATCGTGAGGGAATTTTTTCTCCTGCTGGAACTTATTGGATTATGCTTTAGGACCGGTTCACACTGGTCTGACATCCAGAGCACAAGTTGCATGACATGTCAAAATCAATGGTTCCCTATAAGAGCCATCTTAGCTAGTCTGACTTTGAAAAAGGTTCCTGCACTACTTTGGTCCTACTTGGGCACAATTTCAGCCCATTGATTTGGATGTAAGTCGCATTCAAGTCGGATCATCATCTTCACTGATCCGACTTGTGGCATGTGACTTGTGCTCTGAGGATCTTGAGAGGGAACCCTTCAGTCTGGTATGGATTTTGAGGGTAAACCCCACACCAAAAAAATAGAAAAAGGCGTGGGGTCCCCCTCGAGATCCATACCAGACCCTTAAGCAAGCATGCAGCCCAGTAGGTCAGGAAATGGGGGGGACGAGTGAGCATCCCCCTCCCTTCTGGACCATACCAGGCCACATGTCCTAAACATGGGCGGTGGGTGCTTTGGGGCATGGGGACCCTGCGCCCCCACCCCAAAGAACCTTGTCCCCATGTTGATGAGGATGCCACAACACCATTCTCCTAAAACAATATTGAATGCCTGGACATCACCAAATGATTAGTTCATAGACCAAATGTTTTTTTTTTTCTTTTTGTTTAAAGTTACTTAAAGGAACACTAAAGGATCGTTTTTTATTAGATCAATTGATTGCTGTAAGCTAGAGTATTTACATTTCCTTTACCTCATTTTTCCTTTTGACCTCCAAAATACAGTAATCCAGGTTTGAAAATGCCATTTCCTGTCTCTCCTCTTCTTGCTTTCCACCAGCATCTGGGCCGTTTTGCATGGTGGAAAGCAGAATGTGCTCACCCCCTCCCTATGACTACAGCCCTGCGTGAAGATGCTCTCTTATCCCTGACAGGCATGGAGGCTAAGCCTAATGGGAACTGTAGTTCCCATTAGGCCGTGATGTAGCAAGAATGAATGCGCACCGCAAACCAGGAAGTCAGTGAGAATAATGATTCAGGAGTGACGGAGGTGAATAAAACAGCTCGATTTCAACAGGTATCAAACTAGTTATAATGCAAAACATTACTTTTTGCTTTATCAGCTACTGTCAGACTTTAATTTAAGAGGAAAATATTTTTGTCTTTACAACCCCTTTAAGTTTTTTAAAGCTATTCAAATCTTAAGGCTATGGTATCTCATTTCCACCTTTATTCTCATCATCTGCTGCCTCCATCTCCATAATGGGACTCCCAGTAGGTACTTAAAATTCCATGCCTATATGCCAGTTCTGCTGCCCTGTCATAACCCCTCTGTGCTAGCTGTCTATTCCCTCTGATACCTTCCACATCCTGGGAACCAAGGGGGGCTTTAAACCATTTACTCTCTGAAAGAGGTTTCACATCCATGAATCAGAGGTGATACAATGTGTACTCAAAGGTGAGGCATGAATCCTGATCTCAATTGTGCTAGGATAGAGGGTTCTACCCTGATTTTCCTGTGTGATCTTCCACAGTGGAGGTGGTCTTCCAACTCTAGTATTTATCTGATGAGAACTGTGAGAGTGTGACCTATGTTATTCACTCTATCATTGCCTAAACCTGATGTAGATAAGTAAGCCTAGTGCCACATTGTATTATTCCCATGATTCCCTAATAATCCTATTCATTTGAAAGCAGCATGCACTGTCATTATACAGTACCTTAAATGTGCAATTTTTAGACCAGTCACTTGTCTGCTCGCAATATCAGGCTCACCCACTGTCATGGACAGGAGTCCATATCTTAGGAGATATTGATAGAGAGAGACAGTCCATGAGATACAGGAGCATACCTGATGCTGCGTGGAAACACCGGTGCCATGAAGGTACAGGATCGGTTGCGTGGCCGGACGGTGCAGGAAGATGGACGCTTGATCTAAGAGCTCCTGCCACCTCAGAGCGGATTGCATCCATAAGCACGGGTTTTCGACCCCTTTCTCTGCCAGACAATATGGGAACTGCCTCGAGACAATCCTCGGCTTCTCGCTCCCGTTTCCCGCGGGAAAATACAGGGGCACAGGGCCAAAATATCCCGGAGATGTTCCGCTCGTCCAGAGGGAATATGGCGCCCTCTCGCCAAGGAGCCTCTCAGGACCCAGCCCTGCTCTCTCCCCCGACACCCTCCGACATAGTTTTGTCGGCACCGCCAGCTGTGATCTCACCTCCGTCTGCCTCAAACCAGGGTGGAACGAGCTCTTCTTCGCTGCCTCAGCTCAACATCTTGGATCTCAGAGCCATCGCTACGGATATCAAAGACACTTTGTCGGCTGCCATTGCTGAGCTGAGGATCGACATCCGTGCCCTTTCTGACAGGGTTTCCACCACCGAACAAGCGGTTGAGGACCATGGCCTTGTCCTCCAACGATCCACTAGAAAGATTGACGACCATACCCTCCAGCTACGGGACGTGAACCGTCACCTGGAGGACTTAGACAATAGGGGCGCCGCCATAACCTGAGGGTGAGGGGGCTACCCGAGTCCGTGGAGGGGGACCTTATTCAGCAGGAGGTGACGACCATCTTTAATAACATCCCCGGTAAGCCCCCTCAGTCTCGTATTGCGATGGACAGGATTCACCACGCCATCCGCCCCAAGGGCAGAGACACGGACCCCCTAGGGACATTGTATGTTGTCTTGTGGATTTCACGCTGAAGGAAGAGATCCTGAAGCAGGCCAGGGGCCGGAGGCTTGCACATGGTGATTCTCCCATCCAAATCTACCAGGATCTCTCAGGTATCACCCTGCAGCACCGACGCGACCTCAAGCCTTTATTGGAAGCACTCAGAACGCGGGAAATTCGCTACAAGTGGAAGTTTCCCTTCTGTCTAGCCGCCTCTCACCAAGGCCGCAATGCGGTGCTCAGGGTCCCGGAGGACTTGCCCCACTTTTGCGAGACCTTAGGCCTGCCGATCGTATTGGTGCCCAACTGGTATGCGCCCTACCGACGTTCGGTCGACAGATGGGGCAAACCGCAGGAGACACCCATGGAGACCCAACCTACTAGGTTCCACAGGAGGAGATCCCATTCCGGCGCGCGGTACCCCTCCGGCCCTCGAAACTCCAGAGGCGACCATGACCCAGCGTCCTCTCCTGGGGCCAGGCGAGCGAGGAGGGACTATTGAACACGTTTGACCAGGTACTCGTACAGACGTTCTCCCCTGCTATACTGACTTTCACGTTACCCCCAAATTGCTAATATTATTTTGACTTTTTAAAGTTACTGTTTTAAAGGGGGCGGAGCTAGCCGGAGACCGAAATGGCCGCGCTGTAACAGAGCCCTGGATCCAGCGGACCTAAAGCGGCCTAAAGCAGCTTATCCAGCGGGGTTTTCAACACCCTATAGCGGCGTTCTACCTCCCAGGGAGCCGAGGAAGCCACCCTAGCCATGGTGCGACGAAAGACGGAGGGGAACCGTCCCCTTAAGCTCACTGAATTCTTCTCAGTGGGGCCTAAACAAGATGGCGCCGATGCGTCCTCCACACCGCTGCCCAGGGATTCACAGGCCTCATCCAGATCGGGGAAATCTGCAAAACGAAGCAGCCCTCCAAGACATCTGAACAACCCACCTGCCACCCCGTCCTCGGGAAGCCCAGAAAAGGCAAGATTCAGACTGGATGCAGCGGATGCCAGCCATGAGGTGAGCTCAAACATGGAATCGGGGGATGACACTAGGGAGCTGCCTGACTCCATAGACTTATTCCCCACTAACAACAAGCCAGTATTAGATACTGTGCTGAAGGAAATGCTAGTGTCCCTCAGAAGCTCCCTCCACTCTTATATGGTCTCATGTGTACATAAATTCAGCTCTGACCTGAGACATGTGGCTGACAGGGTCACTCATGTGGAGACCAAGATGGGAGAATATGCCTCCACCATCAATGCCCTGGTAGATGCTAATGAAAATAATGAGGACAATATAGAGTCACTAAAGGCCAAAATAGCAGAAATGGAGGACAGATCAAGGAGGAACAATTTAAAAATAAGGGGGATCCCTGAGTCTGTGAGACAACAAGATCTGCACCACTATGTAGCTCAACTGTTCACAGATGCATTGCCTGACATGTCTGAACTGGACTTCACAGTAGACAGGATTCACAGACTCCCTAAACCTTCTTATCTGTCGGATAACATCCCGAGGGATGTGATCCTCAGTCTTCACTTCTACCACACCAAGGAGAAGCTTATGGCAGCCTCGCGCCAAGCAGAAGGGATACCAACACAGTATGCTAACCTCTAATTCTATGCAGACCTATCACAGCACACACTGCAAAAGCACAGAAACCTTGCTACGGTCACAAAGGCCCTCAGAAATCATAAACTGACATATAAGTGGGGCTTCCCGACGAAACTGATTGTAACCAAAGATGACAGGGAATACGTGATGGACTCCCTCGAGAAAGGATTGACCATGCTCCAGGCCTGGGGCATAGTTCCGGATTTGCAACAGCCTCCACGTCAGCGTACCGGCAAAGGAGACCAAGATCAAGAATGGCATACAGTAGACCGCAGGAATGCTCGCTCTCATACTTAGCCTGGATTAAGCCAGACCATTAGATAGTTCCGCTGGAGAGATGTGTTTTTTTGTTACTGTTTCTTTTTCCGTCTCTACCGACTCCAACAACTTTATACCCCCTACTTACCTTCTGAGTGACCGTGAGTCACACCCTCTGCATTTTTCACTTTGGCCTTTGGCCTTTACTGTTTTGTTATGTTTTCCTTGTTTAGATTTTTTTTTTATGCCTTGCTGACCAGATCCACCAAGATGCCCATCGCATTCCAGAGATCAAGCACCGATCTGCCTTCGCCTCCACCACAACCAGATCCTTCATCCAGGTACACCGCCCTGGGGACTCAGACTCCTTGCTACGTAAGTGCTCTATTACATATCTACACTTTTAAGCACACCTTGTATCTACCCCCATGGCGGTGAACTTTCTTACCCTGAACACCAAGGGTCTTAACCACCCAGCCAAGAGAAGATCTCTCTGGAAGGACGCTCTGCAGAACAGGTGTGATATTTTGTGTATCCAGGAGACGCACTTTGCCCTCCACTCGCACCCTAAATGCGCACACCCTAACTTCCCTCACTTGTACATGGCGAATGCTGCAGTTAAAAAGAGAGGGGTGATGGTGGCGGTGAGAGACTCTGTGGCTTTTCATCTCCATGACATGATTTCTGATCCACAGGGCCGCTACCTTATTTTGGTATGTGAAATCAACTCCACCATGTATACAGTGGCAAATGTGTATGCCCCAAATATTCGGCAAACTAGATTTTTTCATAGAGTTATGAAAAAAGTGAGAGCGATACAGAAGGGTTTGTTGGTGGTGTGCGGGGACTTCAATATAACGTCCGACCCCTCGGTGGACATGACCTCTTCTCCTAAGAGGATCCCGCCTTCTCTGAGGGCTTCTATACAAACTCATGAGATGTTTGATGTATGGCGATGTCTGAATGCAAATGAGAGAGATTTTACCTTTTATTCCACTGCACATAGATCTTATAGCAGAATTGATATGTTTCTAGTAGACAGGTCACTACTTTTCAAATGTAAAAAAAGCCAAGATCGGTAGCATCACGTGGTCGGACCATGCCTCGGTAGGTTTGACTGTAGAGGATTCTTCTTCTCATAGTCCCACCTATTTGTGGAGAGCCAATCCTGGCCTGCTGAGGGAGCTGGGGGGTCCAGGTCCTGCATTGAAAAAAAGCTAGAGGAATTTTTTGATCTGAATCAGGGGATGGTAGAGGATCTGTTCGTATTATGGAATGCCCACAAGGCGTTTATAAGAGGTATTATGATACAACAGGGGGCGAGACTGAAGAGGGAAAGGCGGCAGCAGACCGAGCAACTTATCTCCCAAATAGACGCGTTAGACAGACAAAACATGGAACACCCATCTCATTCCCTAGCGAACCAAATTTCCCACCTACGCACTGAGCTCAGAATTAAGTTCCTTGAGGACTTTGAGAGGGCCTCAAGGAGGCTAAAACTCTCCTACTACACCAGTGGTAACAAAGCTGGGAAACTTTTGGCCTATAAACTGAAGGGACATAGAATTAAATCCCAAATATCCCACATACTTCAACCCCATACCTCAATTAAACAAACGCACCCACAAGCGATAGCTGATTCTTTCAGCCAGTACTACAGTTCGCTGTACAATCTTAAAGAAGATCAAACAGTCCCGCAACCCACGGAGGGCGCAATAAAGGCCTTCCTAGAAAAAATTGACCTTCCTCAATTAACACAAGTCCAACTCGAACATCTTAACACACCCATCACTGAATTAGAGGTAAAAGGAATCATTAACTCTCTTCCACTCAATAAATCGCCAGGCCCGGACGGGTACACTGGGGAATATTACAGGGCATTTAGGGACATTCTTTGTCCGCACCTGGTGGGGGTGTTCGGTTCTGCTGCTGTGTCTTCCTCATTCCCCCAAGAGATGCTTAAGGCAACAATTATAGCTCTCCCGAAGCCAGGGAAGTCCCCAGACGTCCCACAGAACTTTAGGCCGATTTCACTTTTAAATAACGATGTTAAGATATATGCCAAGCTCTTAGATTGATGACTATACTGCCGGGGATCGTGGATATTGAACAGACAGGGTTCACTAGGGGCAGACAGACAGCGGATGCTACCAGACGCCTAGTCAACCTGATGCATATCGCTAGACGTAGGGGAACGCCTTCTCTGCTCCTATCTTTGGACGCAGAGAAGGCGTTCGATAGGATCCACTGGGGATTTCTGGCAGAGGTCCTACGAAAGTTTGGCTTTAGGGGATGGATGTTCTCGGCCATTATGGCGCTATACACAAGCCCATCGGCTCAGGTTTATGTAGCTGGTACGCTTTCAACACCATTTCAGATATCAAACGGCACACGCCAGGGGTGTCCCCTATCTCCACTTATTTTCAATTTAATGATGGAACCCCTGCCCGCCCAAATAAGGACGCACCCTCGAATTTCTGGTATAATAGTGGGCCCAAAAAAGCATGTCATAAGCTTATTTGCTGACGACATCATCTTAATTTTATCCAAAGTAGAGGAATCCTTGACAGCAGTCCAAGACACACTTCAGTCCTTCTCTTCCATATCATACTACAAAGTGAATGAGGCGAAATCCCACGTGATGAATATGGGTGTTGGCGAGGAGCTGAAAGAAGCCTTACAAAGTAAATTCCCTTATGTGTGGCGTGATGAGGGTATAATATACCTGGGGATAAAACTTACCTCTAACCCTGAGGACTTGAACTCCCTTAAATCAAAGCTTCAAAAACTAGCTATATCTGAGTTGTCGTGGTTGGGAAGGTTGGCAGCCTTCAAGATGGTTGTCTTACCTCAAATTTTGTATATATTTAGAACCCTCCCTATCCCCCTGCCCAATATCTATTTTAAATCCATACAAGCTATCTTAAACAATTATTTGTGGCAGGGCAAGAGAGCTAGGTGCGCTTTTGGTAGGATAATTAAGAGTAGATCAGCGGGGGGAGTAGGTCATGTCCACCTACAGGACTACTATTTTGCGTCTATTCTGGCTCAACTAGCTCACTGGTTCAATCCCGACTCTGAAGTACAGTGGAAAGACCTAGAACAGAGACAGATTCCAAGGGGAAGCCTCAGTGAGTTTTTACTTTCAGCTCATCTTACTAAATCCTTAGACAAAAGGTATGCCCCCCCCCGATTTTAGCATCACTGAGAGCTTGGGCCCATTTACGTAAAGCTCACAGATGGACTGGTCCCACAGAGTCGTTTAAATTCCCCATAACGGCCATTCATAACCTAATCCCGGACATCAATCTCACTCCTTGGAAGGACAAGGGTATAGCTCACCTAGAAGATAAAATAGAGGGCTCTAACATGTTGTCCTTTGAAGCTCTGCAACAGAGGTTCGGCCTTCCAGCTAGTGAAAGATACAGGTACAGATTTCCCAAATGCTCAAAAAATCTCCTCAGATTTTTACCCACCTTCCGGCCCAGATGACAAAGTTCTTTCTCCATCCGTCCACTAAGCCCAAGGGCATATCTATCTTATACAAGGGCCTACAGGAGAAAGACACTTTAGTCAAAGAACATAATATTATAGCTTGGCAGCGAGACTTTGGGGTAAGTTACTCAGTTCAATCCTGGGCAAAATCCATAAAGATTCTGACGGCCTCCACCAGGAGTACCAATCTCCTTGAGATGCACCAGAAACTGTTACTTTGTTGGTACCTCACCCCCCATCGCTTGGCCAAGATGTTTCCAAACGCCAATGCAAATTGCTGGAGGCAGTGTGGAGAGAGGGGTACGCTTTTCCACATAATGTGGGAATGCCCGAACATCAGGGCACTATGGTCACAAGTAGAGGGCGTTCTGGCTGGGGTCTCGGACTCCTTCCCACCACTTCATCCTGCCATGGCTATACTATCCATAGGCATTGATGCAATTCCTAAATCCCAGACAATGGTAGTTTCACACATCCTATTAGCCACCCGCCTAGTAATTCTTAGACATTGGAAGAATATAAATCCCCCCACAATGGCAGAAATCATAAACATGGTGCACACTCACAGCACCTACGAAATCCTCCATGCTTCGGCTTTGGGAAAGTATGAAAAGATCAATAACTTATGGGCTCCATGGCACATTAGACACAGCAGCAAACAGTTAGTTTGAATGCACTATAATATGAAACAAAGGTGGGTCATGGTCAGCTAGGGCGTATAACACTGTTGGTAGTGTCAATGTTAATGGACAACAGCCTTTCTGTCCTGTTTTTGATACACTACTCTGATATTTCATTCCTTACTTTTCTCTTCTCTTTATTTTTTTTTGTTCTATGCTTACTCTTCTTTTGATCTCCTCGAATATATGAATACAATCATATCTTCTGTCACAGTCATACCACTCAAAAATCTGTCACAACGGGGGAGACTTGGGTGGTGAGAGTGGGGGTACGGACCATACTTCCTATATATGGAGCTGGCCACCGCGACCATAGAGAGGGATCGCAAGGGGCTAGCTATGGCTACTTACCCTAGGACAGTCACCCGAGGCCTCCACCCAATTCTGGGCCACATGACACTGCAAAGAATACGAACATGATCCACCGCAGAATGTGTTATTGTGTACTGATACCTATTGTTCCAATGATTTGTGATGCTGTACTCATCTAAATCTTATGTATATGTCTACTTCTTCGTTTTGTAATGCATGTACTACTTTCTAATGAAAAATTTAATAAAAATTATTGAAAATAAAGTTACTGTTTTATTTGTTATTGTCGTCTTGCAACATGGAGGGCGGCTAATTGGGCGCAATGCTCTTCTTTTTGTTACTCTGCCTGGACTCTCTCAAGCTACTACAACTCCCATGTTGCTTTGCGCACACCAGTCACTGCGGAATCCACCGCGCCCTTTTCCACCCCTCTATCTGATTGACTAATCCTGGGGACACTCCTCTCTGCCTGGATAGGCTGCGTGGCTTCAGTCATGGACTCACTCCGCCCAGGTTGCGCTGAACATGCCGGGGGTTGGAAAGTTGCCTCCGCTTCGCCCCTCTATGGAGAACTGTGTTACCTGACTGCACCCTCATTTCGAACATTCCTTGCCTATGGCCCTGCCGGGCTGTGGGGCTGTTATCCACCCCCTTTTTTCTTCTGCACCGTCAAGATCCACCGTGACTCCCTCGCCGGCTTCCTCTACTCGGATGGACTGCCTCACGGATGGATTCTCTTTCCTTACTGTGGCCGCTGCAGCTTGACAACTCCCAGCACTTGATTCTCCCAAACTGCCTCATCATACCGGACTGAGTGAGAGGACAGTGTATGTGCCCGATGGCATGCCTGCGTGGCTTTGGAGGACCCCGCGAGAATGGACTCTCTCATCGCTCCATGCTCCATCGTTTCTACTGTGGCCGTATCCTTCTGGCTTTGAAAGTTGCTGAGAACACTTGGGGTGGTGTGTGAGGCTACAATGACAGGTATATCTAGCCAGCTAGGCACCGGTTCTAGCCTTGTTAACTATTTTGTTAGTCGGAGGCCCGCTTGGCTGGCTGGGGTTAATAATGTGGGATGTATGCTTTTCATTGTTGTTTATCTGATGCCTGCGGGTCTTATCAGTCTCCCCCTTACTTAACCTAGATGCTTAGCTTTCTCTTCTTGGCCTTCCCTCTCCATCCTCTCCTGCCGTACTACCCGTCGCTTAGGCTGGGGACGTTCACGTCCCTCGTTTTCGTGGTTCAGTTCAGTCTGAGAGCTTGCCGCCTTGTTGCCCTCGAATGCTGCTACGCAGGGGCACCAGAGAGTGGGCAGGGAACATGTAGGATGTTCCCCTCTTTCACATCTTCCACACCGCCTCGTCCTAGACTGCACTAAGAGCCCCGGGATTGATGCTTTCCTTATCTATAGTCCTGTTATCTTAGCTAGCCATCCTCCCCTCATGTTAACATGTTAGACTGATTTCAGGGGTCTGCCCCCTTAGGCTTGTTAACTTTTAAGGTGATCATTCTGGGGTGGCTCACTGGCTCACTGTTACTACAATTTACTATTTTTTCATTATACTGCTTTGGTGTGTTATACTAGTATTGATTTGTCTACTGTCCTGGCCTTGGTCAACCCCCAAACAGTGGTGTGCTGGGGTTTCTGGTTTCCCCTGGGAGCCGGGGAGTCTGGTGCGCGCTGTACTACTCTGATTACCTTTCCTATACTCCAAGTGAGTGGACGCTGTCCTATCGCTTAATCGGTGACTTTGTGCATACACCTGTAGGTGCCATCCTCCTCTTTGCTCCCGTATTCACGTTCACAAATCCCCTTCCCTCTCAGCCCTTATCCACCTCCCCCCCGGTAGCTTGGCCCCCTTACCCTTCCTGCTAGATGGCAACTACTGAAGTTACATCCCCACCAGACGCGAGGGGCACCCACTCTTTGACCAAACTGTACTCCTTGAATGTTCGTGGTCTTAACTCCCCTGAAAAACATTCCCGCCTCCTTTACCTGCTCTGGAAGGAGAAACCGCACATTGTGCTCATTCAGGAAACACACTTTAGACAGCGTACCTAAACTCCACGACCGCAATTTCCCGACTGTGTTTCATGCCCCAAACGAAACTGCTAAGTCTAAAGGGGTATCTATCTTGATCTCCAGGCATTGCCCCTTTCAGGTCTTGGATGTCCAGAGGGATCCGCAGGGTAGATACATCTTCATCAAAGGCACATTACACGACCTGCCGTTCACGATAGAGAACGTCTACGCCCCGAATTCGCAGCAGGTCCCCTTTTTCCGACGAGTATTCTACCACTTGACTGCCTTCCAATCAGGCACGCTGGTGGTAGGCGGCGATTTTAATGTTCCCTTGACGCCTTCTCTTGATACCTCAAATGGCTCCTCCTCTCTAACCTATAGGGCCCTACGTGCAATAAAATCTCAACTGGCTACTCTGACCCTACACGACACGTGGCACACGCTATACCCGAAC
Source organism: Rana temporaria (assembly GCF_905171775.1). Classification (NCBI taxonomy): domain Eukaryota; kingdom Metazoa; phylum Chordata; class Amphibia; order Anura; family Ranidae; genus Rana; species Rana temporaria. The sequence continues at coordinate 18,098,828 of NC_053489.1, read as the reverse complement.
GTAAAAGATTTCATGTACTTCTCCCCTTTACATAAGAAATACTCCAGGATAGACCATTTTTTCCTTACACAGAATGACCTCACTTCACTAGTGGATGCCACTATCGAACCTATGCTCTTCTCAGACCACCACCCAATCACCATGTTACTATCGATCCCCTCGCACCGTGCTAGGTCAATGATATGGCGGTTGGATGATTCCATCCTACTGGATTCCGAGTATTCTAAATCGGTGTCCGAAGTCATATCGAACTATTTCGCTGAAAATATTACGGACGAGTCCTCCCCAACTCTGGTCTGGGCAGCGCATAAGTGCGTAGTCGGGGGGGAATTTATATCCCTGATGGCCAAACGTACTAAACTCCGGAAGGCCCGTATAGCGGAATTGTCTAGCCAGGTCAAGACTCTAGAATGCGTACATAAACTCACACTGGCGAATCAAACTCACACTGATCTTTTGAAAGCGCGGGAAGAGCTTCTGGAGGAACTTCAGAAGACGCTGAGACGCAAATACTCCCTCACTAACAAGCTATTTTACGAATTCTGGAATAAGTCGGGGAAACTTTTGGCTGCTGCCCTCCAGAAGAAGAAATCATCCCACACTATCCATACTGTCACCTCCCCGTCGGGAACCGATGTCACCATGTCCGACGATATTGCAAACCAATTTGTGCGTTACTTCTCTAACTTTTACAATTTGCCCACGCCAGGAGCCTCACCTTCCATCCCTGACAGGAACACACTTTTGCACGACTTTTTAACAGACTATGGCTCCCCACAAAACCCCTTGGGGGATTTAACCCACTTGGCATCGCCCATCACGACGCAGGAAGCCCTTTCGGCCCTTAAACAGCTAAAAGCTGGGAAAAGCCTGGGCCCGGACAGACTACCAGCTAGTTACTACAAAACGTTCGCAGATGTGCTGATCTTGAATTTTTTGGCGGCATACAACGACCTACCGAATTCTTCCCCACACAACAAAGACCTGCTGGAGGCCCATATTTCCCTGATACCGAAAACGGGTAAGGACATCACGGTGGTCTCGAACTACCGCCCGATCGTGTTACTCAACGTCATCGTGAAACTGTACGCCAAGGTCCTAGCGAACCGTTTATTGCCACTCCTCCCCAAAATTGTTTTGACCGATCAGGTAGGTTTTGTCTCTGGAAGGGAAGCCAGGGACAACACCACTAAGGCTCTTAACATCCACCATTGGTTAACGTCTTCACGCAATAGGGGGTTCTTTCTCTCCCTGAGAAGGCGTTTTACAGAGTGGCGTGGGACTACATGGCTGTGGTTCTCGGCAAATTGGGACTTCCGACCCGCTTTCTACAGATGATTTTGGCTTTGTACTTTGTCCCCACAGCCAGGATCAGAGTAAACGGTCAGCTGTCAAACGCCTTCTCCATAAAAAATGGTACCAGGCAGGGATGCCCCTTATCCCCCATCGTTTTCGATCTCACGATGGAGCCATTTCTTCGTAGGCTTAGGGAAAACCCGAACATCCAAGGTATTGATATCCCCGGTAAACAATGTAAGATAGCCGCATACGCAGATGATATTCTGTTGTTCCTTTCGAGCCCCATCACCACGATTCCGAATCTCCTTCAGGAATTCCAATCGTTCAAAGTGATCTCTAATCTCCAGATAAACTTCGGAAAGTCAACTGCGCTAAATGTCACCCTTCCTGACACACTAGTGTCCCTATGCAAACAAAACTTCCCGTTCCGGTGGGATACGGGTGGAATTACATACCTGGGCATTAATATCCCTGCCAAACTGAATAATCTCTATGCTGCTAACTTCCTGCCTGTCCTACAGGTCATTAAGGAGGATTTGTTTAGATGGAATGGAGGTCGTTTCTCCTGGTTTGGTAGGGCGGCCATACTTAAAATGAACATCCTTCCCCGGATCTTGTACCTTTTTCAGGCCGTCCCGATTAAACTTCCACAATCCTTTTTTACTGATTTCAAGCGGTGCTGCAGGACCTTCCTGTGGGCCGGGCGCTCCCCTAGGTTGAGTTGGGACAGGCTTATCCTTCCAAAGTTGAAGGGGGGGCTCGGCTTGCCGGATGTGGCCCTAGGCATAAGGCATGCCAGCTAGCGAGACTGGTGGATTGGAACCTTCATGCGGGTAACAAAGACTGGGTTAAGGTGGAAAATACGTTTCTGGATTTTCCAATCTCTCACCTCCCCTGTCTCCTTACAGGCTGTGGCACTCGGATGGAAACCCAAAACTGCTGGTGATAGAGTATTGGAGGGGAGACAATGCATTGGATCTGGGAACAGGTAAAAGTTACACCCACAAAGGGAGTAAACACAGGAAGACTGGCTTATCATTGAAGGGGATAGACTTTTACTTAGTGGTTTCAACAAAAGGTGATGTGGGGGGGGGGGGTCTTATTCCACGTACACATGATCAGTTTTCTTTTTGGGAAAACTGTCATGTTTTCTCTTAGAAGAGAAAAATGGCCGTGTGTAGGCTCTCCAGCAGTTTTCCCAACAAGAAAACCGCTGAGAATCACAACGGGAAAATTTAGAACGCGTTCTAAATTTTCTCATCGTGAATCGCAGCGTTTTTTTCTCTGCAGTTTTCCCATAGGGAAACACTTCTAGGGAGCCTACACACCAAGAGAAAACCTGTTGGGAAAACCAGCCATGTGTTCACAGGGAAAAGCGACCAAGCTGGTCCTTGGTTTTCCCATTGGGTTTCTTGGCGGTGTTTTCACCGCCGAGAAACCCGATCGTGTGTACGCGGCATTACAGGGAGTGCAAAGAAACATGGGAAACGTTTTTTTTTTTTGCAGCAACATTTTTCAGAAGCTGCACCAAAGCTGAAAATATCAATTTTACAGCAAAACGTTTACTCTGATTTTGGATATATGGGAACATATTAAATCTAATATGTCACTGTTTCAAGCTGAGCAGAAAAGGGGTAGAACTTCAGGTCAGGTCTTATGCCGTGTACACACGACCGTTTTTCATGACATTTTTTTTTAATGTCATTAAAAACGGTTGTGTGTGTGCTCCAGGGCATTTTTCATGACGTGATAAATGGGCATTAAAAATTTAGAACAGGCTCTATTTTTTTGCGTTGTTTTTCACGTTGTCGTTTTTCACGTCGTGTGTAGGCTTTAACGACGTAAAAAAATGTGCATGCTCAGAAGCAAGTTATGAGACGGGAGCGCTCGTTCTGGTAAAACTAGCATTCGTAATGGAGATAGCACATTCGTCACGCTGTAACAGTCTGAAAAGCATGAGGACTGAAAAGCGTGAATCTTCTCTCACCAAACTTTTACTAACACAAAATCAGCAAAAGCAGCCCCAAGGGTGGCGCCATCCGAATGGAACTTCCCCTTTATAGTGCCGTCGTAGGTGTTGTACGTCACCATGCTTTGCTAGAGCTTTTTTTTTATGATCGTATGTATGCAAGGTAGGCTTGACAAGAATCGGGTTGAAAAAATCGTTGTTTTTTCTAGACCATTAAAAATGGTCGTGTGTACGCGGCATTAGGTCTGTCTGATTCCCTGTTGAGGACAATTCCCTTCATGTTCTTGTCTTGTTAATAAGGCTGACTGAAATATGAAAAAGGTAATCACTCCTACAGGGACACAGACAGCAATGACAGCCCATTCTATAAAAGGGTCCAAAATGGTGGCATGTTTTAGTGCTTTTTCCCTGTCGGAGAATTTCACACCACATCCTACTCCAATAAGCATTGTAAATGAATTAAGTTTCACAGTATAAGAAAAAAGACCGGAGAAGAAATCCACCAATCCTGTACATTGAGGTATTTTGGGATTCACTAATTCTGTACAAATACACTAACCCATTTTACTGATTTACCATTTTTTGTTATGGATTTCCCCAGCAAAGTGAGTTTTGGGGTCCAAAAACCCAACAAATCAGAGTAAATTTTGAATGACTCCTTCACCTCTATTGAACATTCATTTTCACTCCTGTGATCCTATTTTATATATTTTTTTTTTTTTTTTTAAACTTAAAGTTACTGAAAATGAAATTGAAGAATAAACCAACTTTATTAGATCAGTTACACTGCCTGTTAAAGATTTAATATTTTCAGACTGAAGTCACTATTGTGTTCTTTGTTCTGTAGTGTAAATCGGTGTCAGTCGATGTGTATAAAGCTCCGGTGATTGTGTCTCCTCCTGAGCAGATCTGCCGGTGACTGAGAGGACCTGCTGTACAAAATGGAATGTTCATCGGTGTTCTGTGTCTGTTACCTGCTGATACTCGTCTTTCCCATCACATACTATGGGGTAGAAATGACCCGGAGCTCAGCACCCAGCTGTAGACTTAATATGATAAAGCCAGCATTTGAGTATGAATATTATCAGGAAGGAGATGTCATTATTGGAGGATTAGTTTCTGCTCACATTAAGACCGTACATCGGCAATTTTTACAAAGGGAAAGTATTGATTTTTCTGTTGAACCAACTGACTATTGTATGCAGTAAGTCTCTTTTTTTTATCATGTTTTCTCTCTCTGTATAACACAACAAAAAGAAAATACAATTCTTCAATTCCACTGTAATATTTTATGAATATTTGCAAATGTACTGTATATTCTGTTCATTTATATATCCTCATTATTATATTGCAGTCTTTGTTTCACCAATATACATTTAATACATTAGTAAATATTGGCCTCTACTTTTGGCTGATAACACTATTAATAAATATATTAAACCTTATCCCGAAATCACATTTTGGTGCGCCCCCTCTCTGAAGGACCATTTGGTCACAAGCCATCATGCATGTAAAAATGTCAACCTTTCTGTATCTACAGGAACCTTTTTTATGTGGACGTTGTGACATCTGTCCATTTGTGTCCAATTGTCAGAATACTGTCCTTCCCAATGGACAAACTCATACATTGAAATATAGAGTCACTTGTAAGACCGTGGGAATTGTCTACTTGACGAGTTGCCTTTGTGGTTGTTTCTATGTTGGTAAAATGAAACGCCCCTTTTTTTAAACGTATTAGGGATCACATCAACCCCTTATACAAACGACTGATGACTACAGCTTTAAATAGACACATAGGATGCCGACATGACTTTGATTGCAACTCTGTACGTTTTTCAGCTTTAGAGCATGTAGGGGGGACCACCAGTCCTCCTGTAGGGGGCCCCAGGCACACAGGGGGGCCCAAACACCAGAGAGAAGAAAAGGCAATTACAGGATGCCCTGTGTGGCTCTCTGCAGCAGCTGAAAAACGGTTTCACTTCCCCACCGCCAACTTCCAGCTGCTGCAGGGAGAGACACAGAAACACCTGTGAGCTTCCCTGGCCTGGTAAAAAAAAAATAACAAACTGTAACCCTGTATTGTTTTAACCCCTTGTAAAACAAAAATATTTGTACAAATTGTAAAATAAAATCATTTAAAAAAACATTTCATCTTTTTAAAATTATAAAATGTTTTTGTTCAAAAACGTAAAAAAATATTTAACCACTTAACGACCGCCGCATGTATATATACGTCCACAGAATGGCACGTACAGGCAGATGGGCGTACCCGTACGTCCCTGCCTTTCCGCGGGTCGGGGGTCGGATCGGGACACCCCCCCCGTTACATGCGGAGGTCGGTAGCTCCGGGAACGATCCGGGATGAGGGGGCGGCTATTCGTTTCTAGCCGCCCCCCCCCCCCCCGTGATCGCTCCCCGGAGCTGAAGGACGGGGAGAGCCGTATGTAAACACGGCTTCCCCGTGCTTCACTGTGGCGGCTGCATCGAATGTGTCATCCCTTTTATAGGGAGACACAATCGATGACGTCAGACCTACAGCCACACCCCCGTACAGTTACACACACTAGGTGAAACATAACCCTTTCAGCGCCCCCTGTGGTTAACTCCCAAACTGCAACTGTCATTTCCACAATAAACAATGCATTTTAAATGCATTTTTTGCTGTGAAAATGACAATGGTCCCAAAAATGTGTCAAAATTGTGCAAAGTGTCCGCCATAATGTCGCAGTCATGAAAAAAATCGCTGATCGCCGCCATTAGTAGTAAAAAAAAAATGTTTAATAAAAATGCAATAAAACTATCCCCTATTTTGTAAACACTATAAATTTTGCACAAACCAACCGATAAACGCTTATTGCGATTTTTTTTTACCAAAAATATGTAGAAGAATACGTTTTGGCCTAAACTGAGGAAATTTTTATTTTTTTTATATATTTTTTGGGGGATATTTATTATAGCAAAAAGTAAAAAATATTGCATTTTTTTCAAAATTGTCGCTCTATTTTTGTTTATAGCGCAAAAAATAAAAACCGCAGAGGTGATAAAATACCACCAAAAGAAAGGTCTATTTGTGGGGAAAAAAGGACGTCAATTTTGTTTGGGAGCCACTTCGCACGACCGCGCAATTGTCTGTTAAAGCGACGCAGTGCCGAATCACAAAACCTGGCCTGGGCTTTTAGCTGCATTTTGGTCCGGGGCTTAGGTGGTTAAAAAAGGGCCAATTCACACAGCTTCTCTGTTATCTTTGTGTCTCCGCTAAGAATGATTTTAGTATATTTAATGTGAAAATTTTGTTTTGATATATTTAAGGGGGCCCTGTCAGGTAGGCTGTATGGGGCCCCGTGATTTCTAACAGTAACCCTGCATGTACGCTTACATGTTCAAGGCAGTGGAATTAACAAAATGTTGCTACAGTTGGAAACCAAGTGGATACATATTCTAGATGCTGTTAAATTTCCAGGTCTTAATGAATATATTAGTTTCAAATCTTTTTTATAAAACTAATCCAATGTAAAGTATTTATTACTTTTTCTCCTTTTTGATACTTAAAGTGGCGGTTCACCCAATTTTTTTTTTTTACCATTAGATTGAGGCTAATTACGGGAAGCAGAATCGGGTGTTTTTTTTTTTTAAATCAATGCAGTACTTACCGTTTTAGAGATAGATGTTCTCCGCCACTTCCGGGTATGGTCTTCGGGACTGGGCATTCCTATTTGATTGACAGCCTTCCGACGGTCGCATACAGCGCGTCACGAGTTGCCGAACGTCGGTGCGGCTCTATACGGCACCTGCGCACCGACGTTTGGCTACTTTCGGAAACTCGTGACGCGCTGTATGCGACGGTCGGAAGGCTGTCAATCAAATAGGAATGCCCAGTCCCGCAGCCCATACCCGGGAAGCCACGGAGAACATCTATCTCTAAAACGGTAAGTACTGCATTGATTTAAAAAAAAAACACCCGATTCTGCTTCCCGTAATTAGCCTCAATCTAATGTTAAAAATAGATTTTTTTGGGTGAACCTCCACTCTAATATAATGACCTGTGAATATGTCTCTGCTTGGTTGGACTGTGGTCACATGCATCAGATCTTTTGACCATTGGGTTTCCATCTCCTGCCCCCCTTCCCCCCATCTTTCGTACATAGGACCTCATTGTACACATAATATCCACTAGATCTTTGGAGTTACACAGAATTTCACTAGGCAACTGGTTCAACTTGTATATTGATTGGATAATTAAGACATAGCAACTAATTCATTGTACTAATTATTACATTTATTAATACGTTGATTGACTTCTTTGTTTGTTATTATTATTACTTTCTTTATTCTCAAATTTTCTCTATATTAGATTTTTTCATAATATATTGTTAGATGCATGTATTGATATACTATTTGTTTTTATATATAATGGCATGGGTACTTGTTTGGACGAATTTGCCCATATTTTATCGATCTTGCCTCAGGAGCTTGGCATGATCTATATCGGTCGAGTGACTTCTCCTGGGCCTTACATCCTCCGCTGTCACTTCACCACTTTCACCTGCCCCTTCTCTGCTGGTTTTTAGGGAGAGAGGCTTTGACTTCTTGGTTGATGACAGCCTGGGCATAGCCTGTGGCTGTATGGACACCCAAGGGTTAAGTGAATTCCCTCACTTGGCCCACCTTTCGTCCGCCGCTGTACCGCCTGTGGCCCCTCCTCTGTCTCCTCTAACACCCTCCTGCATATTGGGACATTTTCCCATATGGGAGTGGCCATTGTTTGCCACGCCGATCGCGTTGCGCTATTTTAGTGATGACGCGGTCGTTTGTGCGCTCGGCTTTATGGGCATTGTAGGCATTGGACCGGCCTATTTGCGCTGTCCTTTGTCCGCTCCTGGCATGGTGACGTCACACGCCAGCCTGGTGGAGGGCTATAAAAGCAGACCTAGCCAGCACTAATTTGCTGGGTCTTTCGGGGCGCTGTCACTTCGTTTAGCGATCCACTGGTAAGACGTTTTGACGATCAGGGACAGTGTAATCCTCATACTCTTTCCCAACTTTTTAATTAAATTGAACTTTTTGCTTTTCCTTGTAGGTTTGTATCAGGTTAATACCTTATGATCAGTGGCTATTGTGCTCTGTCACTGACCTAATTAGCTTAGAAGCCTTCACCTAATCTAAGCTTATACGCTCAAATTGATATGTTATAATTGTAAGATTTGCTTTTTTCTCTTTATTTTGTGATAATTCATCACTATGATAAAATGTCACCAAATTTCACTACCTAATGGACTTATTCTAACTGTTACATTTGGATCCATCGGGTTTGATCATCATCGCAGCGCCCCGTTTTGTCAATTTCATTTATAAGTGTTCTTTTTTGAATTTAGGGCCTCTGGTATGTATTTGAGGCTTGATGCCCTTTGATATCTTTATAAGCTTTTTGCTCTATTTGGGCCCTTTAAATGTTTAATTGTGGTCTGCTTTATCATCATCTGACACTTCCGGGGGGTCTTTGCTACCTAGATCTGATCTTGTGGAGATTTTGAGTAGGTGGAAACTTACCATCTTGTTGGGTTTTAGAGCGTGTATACACGCCATGTGTCTGTGGAGGGTGGGCCCTTGGGATGTTGTGCTCGGCTGATCGTTTTTTTTGTCCAGCCATCTATTCAAGTCATTTTTTTTAAAACTTGATTATTATGTTTTTTTTTTAACATATGTATTTTGTTATTTTAGAGTCACAATTGGATTGGTCACGTCCTAGTTCCCTGATGATGCCAATGTTTGGCAAAACTAGTAGGGAAGACTTGACCGCTATACATGAGATAAATGCTCCCTATATACTATCCATGTGATTTAATCTTTTTCTACTGTTTTGTACATGTATTTAAATTTTTCTATGTAACTAATAAAACTTTATAAAAACTTCCCCACATCCCCCACTCCCTTTAATTGCATTTTTATACATAGGGCTTCCATCATATTTTGTCTTTAGGCTACAATGCTAGGATTTCTAATAATTTATCATGTGGTGTTCTTATAGAACTTTATGTACTCCCTTTTATTTTCAAATCACAAAATCAATGAAAAAGCCATTTAACCTTGTCTAAGATGGTAAAAAAATCTGATGCCTCATACACACAACAGTTTTTCCTGGCAGGAAAACTGCCATGGAGCATACACACGGCCGTTTTTCTTGGCAAAAAGCTGTCATGGCAGTTTTCCTGCCGGGAGAAACACCCGTGTGTATGCTCCATGGCAGTTTTCCTGCCGGGAAAAATGGTCGTGTGTACGAAGGATCAGATTTTTTTACCAACACACATTTGGCATCCTGAAGTCCCGTTTCCGATGCCTGGATAAGTCCGGGGGGACCCTGTTGTATTCCCCAAACGTTGTGTGCCAGATCATCGGGGCATGTTGCATTCTGCACAACTTTGCCATGAGAAAGGGCCTGGAGATTGACATATGTGATGACCTGACCCCTGAATCACACAGTCCCCCCCTAACTAAGGCAAGCCCATCTTCTGAGGGAGCAGCAGTCAGGAGTTGCCTCGTGGAACGCATCTTTGCACGTTAAACACACACATTCATCATGGCACAAGGAGAATGCATGCATGCACACCACTGTGGTCCCTAGCACACACCCCACATCCACATCACATTGGATTAGCCCAAGTCCACCAAGCAGGACTTGGGAGCAGCAACGCCACGTCAAGGCTCCAATTATGTTGCTGACCATTCATACCAATGACACGGCAGAAACGATTTTCCGGTCCGAAGTACCGGAGGTGTCAGCCACCACACTAGGGAGGACTTGACCAGTCGACTCACCCGAATCTGGTAATCCAGAGTAAGGATGAATCGAACACCCCCCTATTCGGTTCGCATCAGAACTTGCGAACACACCAAATGTTCGTGTGAACTTTAGAACCCTGTTAACGTCTATGGGACTCGAACATATGAAATCTAAAGTGTTTAATTTAGCGCGCTGGAGATTTGACATTACTTATATAGGGGAAGCGGCCACCCGTCACGTGACCCCGCCCCCTCTGACGCACCCTCGTACGTCACTGGGAAAGACCAGGTCTTTCCCAGTGACGTACGAGGGTGCGTCAGAGGGGGCGGGGTCACGTGACGGGTGGCCATATCCCCTATATAAGTAATGTCAAAGCTCCAGCGTGTCATTCCGCTGGGCTGTGTCCAGCGGAGAGTGGAGCTCGCCTGCTGCACTCTGGACGGATGGATCTTCTCATCGCTGGACCGGACCGCTGATCACCCGTCGCTGGAGAGATCATCTGTCGCTGGATAGAAGACAACGTTGGAGCAGGGAGCCGCATCGACAGTGGATTACCACCGCTGGATTATTATTTTTTATTAATAAAGGACTTTTTTCTACGGTGTCTGGGTGTATTTTGTTTTAACTATTTACACTTCCTTTGTGAAATGGTAGAGGTACAGTGTACCCCATCACCAATTCACATAGGGGGGCAGGATCTGGGGGTTCCCTTTGTTAAAGGGGTCTTCCAGATTCTGATAAGCCCCCCACCCGCAGACCCCCACAACCACCGGGCAAGGGTTGTGGGGATGAGGCCCTTGTCCCCATCAACATGGGGACTTCCTCCCCATGTTGAGGGCATGTGGCCTGGTGCGGTCCGCACTCTGTCCCCCCCTCTTTTCTACGGCCGACCAGGTTAACGTGCTCGCATAAGGGTCTGGTGTGGATTTTTAGGGGAACTCCACGCCATTTTTTTTTAATTTGGGGTGGAGTTCCCCTTAAAATCCACACCAGACCTGAAGGGTCTGGTATGGATATTTGGGGGGAACCCCACGTAATTTTTTTTAAATTGACGGCGGGGTTCCCCTTAATATCCATATCAGACCTGAATGGCCTATTAATGGAATTTGGGGGGACCCCCAGGCTTTTTTTTTTTTTTTTTTTATGAATGAATCATCTCTGAATTGCCAGAGCCGACAATTCATTAGAGCCGCAAAGCCGGTTTTAAATGCCTTTTTTTCTTTCAGAAATGACACTTTGTGCAGGGACAGTTCTATGTACGGGAAACACCCCCCCAGGTACGAAATTTAAAGTAATATTACACTTTTATTGTTTCACTTTTAGCATTATTAAATTCACTGCTCCTGAAAAAACGGCAGTTTTTAAAACTTTTTTTGCATTGATACATGTTTCCTGGGACAGGACCCAGGGCCCCAAACACTTTTTTGGACAATAACTTGCATATTAGCCTTTAAAATTAACACTTTAGATTTCTCCCATTGACTTTAATAGGGGGTTTTGCGGCTTTTCGAATTTGCCACGAACACCCCTAATTGTTCGTTGTTCGCCGAACAGGCAATGTTCGAGTTGAACATGAGTTCGACTCGAACTCGAAGCTCATCCCTAATCCAGAGACGAAGGAAGCTTGTTCCAACTTGACAGAATCTCTTTCTGCAACACTCGGGTGTGGAATTGGGCATACGGAACTGCCTCGAAAGTGGCCACCATCAGACCCAGCACTCCCATACAAAAGCGAAGCGACGCCCATTTCTGGGTCACCAACCGCTGCACCACAGATTGCAGTGTCTGTAGTTTTTCTCCCGCTGGGAGAAAAACTCTCGCCTCTAAGGAATCCAGGACCAACCCCAGATATTCCAACCTCTGAGACGGTACCAGTACTGACTTCTGGATATTCAGCAGCCAACCAAATTCTCGGATGGTCTGACAGGTGATAGACACGTCCTCTTCTAACTCTGAGCTTGAGGAAGCTCTCAGAAGAAGGTCGTCCAGGTATCCCACGATAGCGATCCCGCGCTGCCGCAGCAGGGCCAGAATCAGGGTGAGCACCTTGGTGAAAACCCGCGGTGCTGAGGCCAGGCCGAATGGGAGGGCCACAAATTGAAAGTGGTCCTCCCCGACTGCAAAGCGCAGAAACCTCTGGTGTTTTGCGCAAATTGGGATATGCAGGTACGCGTCCTTGATATCCAAGGATGCTAGGAAATTCCCCTGATGGAGCGCTGCTATTACTGAGCGAATCGACTCCATCCTGAATTTTTGCACTTTGACAAAGCAATTGAGGGCCTTGAGGTCCAAGATTGGACAGACCCCATCCTTCTTGGGGACTACAAACAGATTGGAGTAAAACCCCTGAAACCGTTCCATCGAGGGAACCAGCACAATCACTCCCCAGAACAGCAGATCCTGCACAGCCCCTGACAGATCCTTAGGGCGATCCGGAGGAAGCCGGAGGGAAAAAATCTGTTTGGTGGACAAGAGAGAAACTCTATCTTGCCCCCCGAGGAAACTACCTCACAAACCCAACGGTCAGAAAAAAGAGACCTCCACATAGCCGCGAATTAGCGAAGGTGCCCCCCATCCGAGTTATGGGCGGGGGCAGACCTTCATGCGGAGGCAGGCTTATCCGCAGGCTTGTTGGGCTTGCGGAGCCAGGGGCGCTTTTGCCCTCCAGTGGACGCCTTAGCACCCTGGAAACGTTTTCCTGCCGCGATTGGTGGGCAAAAAAAAAAACGCTTGGGGGTAGTAAAAGAGGGTCCTTGCTTGCGGCGAGGCTTCTTACCCTTCCCAGATTGCGGGAGCAGAGTGCTCTTACCGCCTGTGGCATCTTTTATGATGTCATCCAGGGACGCCCCAAAAAGCCGTTCACCCTTAAAGGGTAAGTCCACCAGGGCCTTCTTAGAGGACTGGTCCGCAGACCAACACTTTAGCCACACAAAGCGGCGCAGTACCACCGCGTAGGCAGAGGCCCTGGAGAGCAAGGGGAGCGTTCCCAGGGCCGACTCACAGACAAATTTCAGGCCTTGCACCAATTCTGCGTCTCCAGCTCCTGCACCTGGGACTTAGCCCGTTCGGTGAGTGTCTGCGACACCAGAGCCCCCGCCAAAACCGGTCTCACCGCCGACCCCACCACTGTGAATATGGATCGGGCCACAGCCTTAGCTCTCCTATCTGCGGGTTTCCTTAAATGCGGGAGCCCCTTCCACAGGCAACGTGGTGGCCTTGTTCAGCCTGGACACCGGAGGGTCCACTGACGGAGGAGAAACCCACTTTTTTTAGGAAATCCTCCTCAAAAGGGTAACAGACCGCAAAGTATTTTGGCACTGCAAAAACTTTCTGCGGCCGTTCCCATTCCTTGTATAACAGTGTGTCCAGATATGGAACACAAAAAAACACTTTTGCGGTGCGGGGTGGCTTGCAGAACCCAAAAGGGATCGGCATGTCTGATGCCTCCGCCAAATCCTCAAGTTTTTGAGTGTCCCGCACCGCAGTGACAAGAGCTCCAACAAATTCCTTATCATACTTAGACCCTGAAGCAGAGTCACCTTCACTGTCCGTGTGGGCCAAGTCTGCATCATCTGACATGACAGAACCAGGGCCAGATGCAATAGCAGGGCCTGATTCCGTGTCAGAGACAGCCCCAGAAGCAGGCACAGGGAGTGGGCGCTTTTTACCCCCCCTTATGGCCACTTGCCGCTTCAATCCTGGCAACAAACGCAGGACTGCCCCCATAGCATCCATCGAGGCCGCAGGAGCAGGGGCACTAAGGGTTAACTCTGGCATGGTCGGGGTAGAAGCCTCTGGTTCAGACTCCATGCTGACCCACCTGTATATGCCACCTTAGTACTGCAGAAAAACGCCACCGGTCACCCTCCCGGCTGTCACAGAGAGCAGGGCACCCCCAGGGGGCTCACCACCCGAAAACAGGCTGTACTGGTGTGCAGAGCTGAGAGTGCTGTCCGTGCTGTGCCGTCCCTCAGGAAGAATGCTGCGGCTTCGCGTCGCTATTCCAGACACTAGAGACCAAGACTTTTCCAAGATGGCTGCCGACATGCAGAAAAAACAGCATGCGTGCTACAGGAAAATGGCCGCCGACATATAGAGCCACGTCAACGCTAAAAAAGCGGCCGTACATGTGTTTAAAAACACTAGAAACACACAGCAGACACTGTCCAGCATAACCAGCACATAGCACAATAAAAAAATAACAGCACCCCACAGAAGCACAGCCCCCCCCGGCAGTAACAGAGCCCCCCTCAGGTGGACCCCCACCTCACAGCCGCCACCCAGAACAGGGAAGGAGGGAGAGGAAGGGAGAGAGGAAAGCAGGGCGGACCCTCAGTCGACCTCCTCAGGAATGCACCAGCCAAACCACCCTGCCGAGGCAAGGGGATACTACTTACCCATCCTGCGACCACCGGCTCGAGGCATTCCAGACAGACCCAACGTCCGCAGGTAGATACGGCATGGCTGTCGGCCCGGCACACTGTGACACGGCCTTAGAGACCGATCATATGTGTGCCCTGTAGCATGTAGCTCACCGGCCGCCCCCTGGGAGGTGCTGTACTGAAAGAAGTGTTTTTAAAACTTAAAGTGCTGTTTTTTCTGCCTAGTCTCTCCTGAAAGGAAAGGAATATAACCCTAAGGTCAATGCTGCTGTGTCCATCCATGAACAGAAGAGAAAATATAAGAACAGCAGAAATTGACAAAACACAACCCATACATCTGAACTAATCAGTAACCATGTGAGTTGTAATGGTATCCAATGGTACGATCGTTCCACCACAATGCTTCACACCACAGGCTAATAGTGATACTTGCTGGTTCAGAGTAATAGCTCATAAGGACAAAGACAAAAAAAAAGGAGTACTCATAACAAAATAAGTAAAGCCAAAGAGAAAACATGTGACTACAGCGATGTAATCGCACTCACTGAACCCTTGACAGCACTGTGCAGCCTCTGATACAGCTCAGTGCAGCAATCTCCTCTAACGGTTTCCGTCACCGTTGATAACGTCACTCGGATCCTCCCCCTACGCATTATGTCACGCGTCACTTGACATAATCATGGGTATTCATGTGACACAAGTAGCTTGATTATGTGATGAACCCTTGTCCTTAACAGGACTATGTCTGCCGTAAATTGCTTCTTCTGTCCAGAACCAGCAATATCCAAGACCCTTTAGCCCATCCAGTCACCTGCCGTACTTCAGTGTAGGGTGAACAACATCAAACTCTTTAATCAAGCACATGTTACCACAGATATACAACTCAGAGACACCCCCCACCCTTGGATTAAGGGCAGGGTAAACTGTCCAATAACAATAGACACACAGGTCAGGTGTATTTAAACTTCTCATCAGTAAACAGTCTTATCAGCAGGGAGAGCTGTTGGAGGAATCCCCCCCCCACAGAGATACACATCCCATAATATACTTTTCTTCCAAGGCAGACAGACAAAATAAAACCATGGAATACAACCACACCCCAAACGATCCCAGCAAAGAGTGCAGCATGAGACAACACACAATTTATACATATATATATAACATTCCAGTGTGGCTGTACAGCGAGTCCGACTAGCACAGATCACAGTGGGGTTCTCAGTCACCCTGGGTCCCTAATGGACACAGGGTGATTTACACATAAGAGGGGCCGGTGAAGCTGGACACTGAGGCCCGGATTCAGACAGCAGTTACGACGGCGTATCTCCAGATACGCCGTCATAACTCTGAGTGCGGGCCGTCGCATCTCGGCGTCTGATTCATAGAATCAGATACGCCTCAATGTTGCCTAGATACAAGCGGCGTAAGTCTCCTACGCCGTCGTATCTTAGGGTGCAATATTTACGCTGACCGCTAGGGGCGCTTCCCTAGACTTCCACGTCAAATATGCAAATTAGGTAGATACGCCGATTCAGAAACATACGTCCGCCGCATTTTTTTACGTCGTTTACGTTAGGCTTTTTCCGGCATTAAGTTACCCCTGCTATATGAGGCGTATCCTATGTTAAGTATGTACGTCGTTCCCGCGTCAAATTTTGAAAATTTTACGTCGTTTGCGTAAGTCGTTCGCCAATAGGGCTGTACGTAAGTTACGTTTACATCTAAAACATTGACGATTTGCGATGTAATTTCGAGCATGCACACTGGGATTCTTTCACGAACGGCGCATGCGCCGTTCGTAAAAAAACGTCAAATACGTGGGGGTCACAATTCATTTAAATAAAATACGCCCACATCATCCACATTTGAATTAGGCGGGCTTACGCCGGACCACATACGTTACGCCGCCGTAACTTAGGGCGCAAGTTCTTTCTGAATACAGAACTTGCGCCCTAATTTACGGCGGTGTAACCTATCTGAGATACGTTACGCCCGCCGATAGATACACCAAATGTATCTGAATCCGGGCCTGAGTTTCCAGAGCTCTCCAAGGTAAGCTGAGGTGTCCAAAAAATAAACTTTTTTTTTCCAATGCTAAATACCTGCTCAAGCTCTTGGAAATTGTTGCCTGTTCACACTTGTTCAGATTTTGAGTTGTAATGCAAACCTGTATGCTATTTCCATTGTCAATGTTCCAAAAAATATAAACTTGTATGCTATTTTTTATCACCATTGTCCAGAAAAATAAATTTGTATATACATTATTGTTTAGATCCTACTCCTACCCAGATAATACTATAAAGAGCTGTCTAAATTAAGCAAAGTTGGCATGTTTAACCGCTTAAGGACCGCCCACTGTATATATATACGTTGGCAGAATGGCATGGACAGGCATAATCACGTACTTGTACGTGACCCTTTAAAAAGCCTGCTGTGTGGCCGCGAGCGTGCCGGCAGCGGCCCTGCCACCTTCCCCATGAGTCGGACCATGGCGCCCGTGGACTTGATCGCCGCGGGAATCCCCGTGACCGTCTCACGGAGGTATAGAGCGGGGAGAAGCTTGTGTAAACAAGCATCTCCCCGCTCTGACTAGTGACAATGCCACTGATCTCGGCACCGTGTACTCAGAGCGGAGATCAGTGTCATGTGACACAGAGCCCATCCCCCTACAGTAAGAAACACTATGCAGGGAATACTTAACCCCTACAGCGCCACCTAGTGGTTAACCTCTTCACTGCCAGTGTAAGTTTTACAGTAATCAGTGCATTTTAATAGCACTGATTGCTGTGAAAATGACAATGGTCCCAAAAATGTGTCAAAAGTGTCCGATGTGTCCGCCATAATGTTGCAGTCACGAAAAAAATCACTGATCGCCGCCATTACTAGTAAAAAAAAATAAAAAATAAAAATCCCATAAAACTATCCCCTATTTTGTAAACGCTATAACTTTTGCGCAAACCAATCAATAAACGATTATTGTGATTTTTTTACCAAAAATATGTAGATCAATACGTATCGGCCTTAACTAAGGAAAAAAATGCTGAGGTGTTCAAATATCACCAAAAGAAAGCTCTATTTGTGGGGAAAAAAGGACATCAATTTTGTTTGGGAGCCACATTGCACGACCGCGCAATTGTCAGTTAAAGCGACGCAGTGCCATTTCGCAAAAAGTGGCCTGGTCTTTGACCAGCCAAATGGTCCGGGGCTGAAGTGGTTAATTTATACTATTTGTAAGGTTCGGTTCTGGTTCCGTTGCCTAGGCTGGACCTTGGACAGGTGGATGTATAACCCCCTTCACCGGTGGGACAATCAAGACACACACACAAGATATGCTGTATCAAAGATTGCAACTTGCTATATTTGCTATATTTTGTCACAGAGTATTTATACATATGCAGATGTTCCCCTTTTTTACAAGTTTCAGAGAATTGGGGAACAAGTTACTAGCTTCAGAGAATTGGGGAACAAGTTACTTGCACCCAGGATGCCTGCGGCTGAGCTAGCCTTTGACACGCCTCACACTTACACAACCACAAAGCTAAATGTCAGCAGAATAACTAGAATAATCATGTTAACAAAAAAACACATATTGCAATGTCTTTAAGAGACTTATCTTATAAGCAAAATGGAATCCAAATCTAAAATGGAGTAACCAATGTCAAGAATATAACATTTCATTATTTCATATTCCTTATAATCCCTCCTTTGATCCAAAGAATGTTTACATTCTTGGGATCACTCACTATACCAAATCTGCCTTTGTAGCATGGACGACTTCTGGGAATCCTGGCTGGATTCCGGATTCTGTTTTATTTTCAACCCTGTTGTTTTCCCAATTATACAGAATATTATTTTTACTGAAAGAAATGCACACAGGGCCAGGAACAAGATCATTATAATTACTATTCCTGCCTTTTTAAAGAAACCCATAATATTAGGCCACAATCCTCCCAGAGATCCAGAAAAAGGATCCCAAGCATCTCCCATGTGTTGCATTTGATTCACCAGGGACACTCTCTCATTGTGATGGGCTTCTATTTGGTCATGATAATCTGGAACAGTAATCTCTCCAATAGCCTTAGTAAGATTTTTCATGAATGTGCAACACATATCTGCCTGTTCATGCAATATACATAGTCCTACAACAATATCGCCCATCTTTTCTAATTGTAGGTTTGTAATTTCTTGTACCAATCTTATTTTATAAGTTTCCTCGTTCAAGTCAGTGATGTCCTTGTCAGTTGTATTCATCCAAGACATCACCAGACTTGAAAATTCATCTACTCTAGTTAGGGCATTAATACTTCCTCCTGGGAGTAAAGTTAGTAATTTTTCCCAGAGACTCGTTACATCTCGTTTGTATCTTATTTTCAAAATCCCTGAAGGTTTATTCATTTCCATCATGGTCTCTCCAGAGCATAGCAGATTGAAAAAGGGTCCCTTGAAGATAAAGACCCCAGAAGCCCCGATGGCTCCCCCCTTGGAGCGAGGGCTCAAGAACAAGGAGGACGCAAAGCTAGAGACCCTGATGGCTCCCCCCATAGAGCAAGGGTCCGGGAAAACCAGAGCCCACCTGGACAACAGACAGAGAAAGTGCACTTGACTGCCAATCAGAATAGAAACTGTATGGGACAACGGTCAGGGGTGTACAATAGAATGATTAAAGGAGGGAAATATTGCGGAATATTGCTTATACTGTTTGTGGTGACCGCTTTTGGGGTTTGCTACTTCACCCCAGGTTGCCATGGGATACATAAGATAGGAAAAGGCCAAGACCCAAAATTAGTCATAGTAAGGAAAAGATTCATACCATTTAGATGGCGAACCAGAGAACAATATTGGGATTCAAAAGGTAATATTTGGAAGCTTTGCTGTGTCCAATTTGACTGGGTGAGGAGTATTCCCAAAGACCCGAAGGATCTTTGGCCAAATTATGCTGCATCCAGTCAGAGATATCAATGGGCGAAGCCATGGACTGTAAAAGCATAACCGTGGTTTTGAAGTCTGGTGCACTAAAATCATTCATGTAAAACATAGAGGTTACAGGGGTGTCATGTGCAGGGATAGTATCCGCTGCTTGTTTGGCTACTTTGTCAGCAAGTGCATTGCCAAGTGCTTCCGTGGTCCTACTCGTAGTATGAGCTTTCACTTTAATCACTGCAATCGCTTTAGGCAGGTGTATGGCATCTAGTAATGTTTCGATAAGGGTTTGATGTGATTTAGGTTTCCCTTCTGCGGTTAAATATCCGCGTTGTTGCCAGATTTTCCCGAAGTCGTGTACAATTCCGTAAGTGTACCGACTGTCGGTGTATATATTTACCATTTGGTTTGCAAACAGCTGACAGGCACGTATTAACGCAGTAAGTTCAGCCTCTTGCGCAGATTTTGCGACTAAGGGTTTTGATTCATGAATAATGTCAGGAAGTTGGACAACTGCATAACCAGTACGGTAGGTTTTATCATCGGGACGTGTACAGCTACCGTCCACATATATGTCAATGCCCCCTTCTAGGGGTTTCTCCTTTAAATCAGCTCTTGGGGAGGTTGTTTGGGAAATTAGGTCTTCACAATTATGTTCGGGCACTGGTTCTGATTCAGGCATTAGTTTAATGAGGGAGTGCAGAAACCGTACTATAGGAGTTGTGGATGGACAAGTTTTAATTTCTAAATTTTGTGTGTTCAAGAGAATTATCTCGTACCCACTTAACCTCTGAGCTGTCATATGTTGCGTGTTCATGTTTTGCATCAGTTGTGTGACGCTGTGAGTTGTGAAAAGGGTCATGGGTGATGCCAGAACAAGTTTTTCTGCCACCTGTACTGCTAGTGCGCAGGCGGCCAGTGCTTGAAGGCAAACGGGCATACCCAGAACCTGGGGGGGTAGTTTCTTTGAAATGTATGTTACAGGTCTTTGCTTGCCACCATGCTCTTGAGTCAGAACAGCAGCCATGGTATTCCCCACAATGAGGCAATACAGTGAGAAGGCCCTACCATGTTGTATCAACCCCAAAGCGGGTACATTACGAAGTGAACGCACCAGTGTGTCATAGGCAGTGACCATCTCAGGGGTCCAGGTAATTTGTTTGGGGGCTGTGGCGAGTGTAGCCTTCCTAAGGACTGAGTCATGAAATGAACAATCTGGAATCCATTGCCTACAGTACACTATTGAGCCTAGGAAAGACAGCAGTGAGCGCTTGTCGCTCGGCCTGCTTAGTGCCGATATGGCCTCTACTCTGGCAGGGGATACCAGCCTGGCACCTTCCGAGATGACCGCTCCCAAGTATTCCACCCGAGACGAGCACCACTGCACCTTCTTAAAAGATGCTAAGTGACCCTTGTCAGCGAGGTGGTCTAACAGATGCACAGAGTCATTATAGCAGCCAGTTTCCGTCCCATTTCCTATTAGAAGATCGTCCACGTATTGGATCAGAACTGAACCATGTTCAGGAACCCAGTCAGTCAGGGATTGATTTAACACCATGCTGAAGGCGGCCGGACTGTCCACAAAACCCTGCGGTAACCTGGTCCATGTCAGTTGGCTGCGTTTCCATGAAAAACTAAAGAGGGGCTTGGTGTATTCCAAGGACTGATGACTGGAGTCAATATGCCCTTTTGTAAGAATAATTGTATCTGCGGGTCTATACCATTCAACTTCTCCTCAGACAGGGGATATTGTTTCTGGAAAATAGGGATGCATCCCTGTCTGATTGTCGGCCGGTAGGGTGTGCAATTTAGGAAACCCACAGAATCTTTGGACTCTGCCCATATTTTATGTTGACCTACTGGTGGGGGTAGAGCCACAAAGAAAGATCTAATGTCCACCCGTTTCTGCACTGACACATCACAGTCTGGTGAATTAACTGACACCGTGCCATTGGGCTCAAAAATTATTTTGATTCGTAGTTTGGACATTAAGTCTCTACCAGCTAGAGAGACTGGGCAAGTAAGTAACAGAGCAAAACTGCATTTACATAGAAACTTGCCATCCTGGTTACATATTTCTAAGTCTGATGTTATGTCATGTGGTGTTGGTATCCCATTAATTCCCACAGAACGTCCTTGTGTAATAGCCCTACTGGCAAAAGCCCTGTTGTTTAAACTGCTGGTTGTCGCCCCTGTGTCGACCAGAAAGAAGGTGTCTTCCCCCTCTACAACAAGGTTTAAAGTAGGTAAAGCCTGCCAAGTGCCAGAATAAGAGCAAAGCCACCACAATGGAAACATGCCTGATCATTTTGTGGACCCGGGCGAGGGTATGGCACAGGGCGTGGAGGGTACTGATTACCATTAGAATACTGATTCTGTTGTTGGTAGGGCATTTGTGCCGCCAACAGGGGTGTTTCCTCCAGCATGGGCTCTCCCGTTAATGCTGGGAAAAGTCCTCCTTTTGCTTCAAAAAGACCTGTTTGATGCCTAACCTTTACGTGTTCCACAAAGGCCTCCGGAGCCATGTTCATAATTTTAGGGTCTAGTATTTTTAGCATCTGTGCTATCTTCTGGCTTCCCCCGTTAAGTGTGGTGGTTACAAAAAGGGTATGGTCTGTAAGACCCGCATCCTTCCAAGCTAAATGCATACGTTTAACATATGAAAAATACTCTTCCCCTGTCTTTTGAGAGCTTGTTATGAAGGATGTGAGTGCACTAGTACCCTTGTATATGGTCATCCAATGGTGACCAGTCAGTCTCCAGAATTCTTGGAGGTTTATCTGTCCTGTAGTTGCGAGAGCAGATGTGTAAGTGGCATCAAAGGGAAAATCCCGACCGGGATCAGGGTCCACCATCTGTATAATTAATTGTAAGTCTTCCTTTGTCATTCCCGCACCAGCGCAGAACCTACCCAAGAAAGTAGCTGCACCCCTAGGGTCCTTTTTTGGAACAGGGCAAGTGTCTCTGAGGTCCTTTAACTGACCCATAGTAAAGGGGACATACACTTCCATGGTACCTATGGTCATCATTGGGAATGCTCCCGTTCCTGAAAGTTGTGGGGAAACTTGGGGTTCTGTCTGGACTTTTACTTGCGTGAGTGCTAAATGTTTCATTTCTTCCTCCAAACCTGGGGTAGCAATCTCTTCCTCATCACTACTCTTTTGTTCGTGAGGTTGCTCTTCTTGTATAGTTTTAACCTGTTGAGCTGCCTTGGCAGCCTTAGAGGCTTCTAACTTCTTTGCATCTTCTCTAGTCCGAGGGGCAATGAGGACTGCCTGCGTTTCTATTAGACGCAACTGCTCTTGTTGTTCCCTAGCGGTTTCTTCTAAGTCAAGTTTCTTTTGGTCGAGCTCCCTTTTTTGTGCTAATATTTCCTCCTCATCCCTCCTAAGTTTTTTCCTAAGATTACTAATTTCTCGGGCTTGCTCATCAAGATTTTGTTTATGCTCACTCATTTGTTCATGTTTTAATCTTATTTTCCTCTGCTGGTCCTGAATGCGTCTCGATTCTTCTTCTATTTCATCTTTCTTATTTCTCATATCTTCTATCCTTGCTTGAGTACTAACTGAGTCTAAGTCCCTTTGCAACTCCTCATGCTCCCTTAGTGCATCCGCTCTTCTCTGGGCCTCTCTTATTCTCCTGTCCTCTTCAAATGCCCTCGTATCTGCCTCCTCTTTGGCTCTATCTTCCCATTGCTGTTTTTGCTGGTCAGTTGCAGAGCCATAGGCCATGATTGCAACTTGAGGATTTGAAAGAACGGGGTACAATTTTCTTTGAGGGGCTTCTTCTTTAACAAAAACATAAGACGGTGGAGTTGGCGCAGTTGGAACTGGGGATGGGAGCCTGGTATAAGGTGGGGGAACCTCTCTGATAGAATAAATATCTTGTTCCAACTCTGCATATTTCTTTTCATATTTTTCCACTAGGGGCCTCCAATTCTTACAACATTTTTTCATATACTCCGTATCCCAATCCCCTGGTGGATATATGTTCTTTCCTATTCCACACATCTTCTCCACCTCATACCATTGTTCCCTATTCATGGGACCCACTGGACTGTATCCTGACATATGCAATTGATGGCTTCGTTTCATTATCAAATCCCAAAAAGGATCACAATATACAATTGGTATTTCACTCTTAACAAACTCTATAGGATAAGGTTGTTTCAGCTCACCTTCTGAACACTCTTTTCCAAGTTTATTACCCATGTCAGTACTCGGTGTCCAAGTTCCTCCTCAGAATATGCGGGAAAGTGGTAATGAAAGGGGACAAACAACTAGGGTTTGTCCTGTTCTTTGTACAATCTCCTTCACTTCGCATGGGGACAGGCCTTCTCTAAGACCCTCCTGCAGGGTGAACGTTATTTGATTGTGTATATTTACTCGGTGCACTCTAGTGCAGGGGGACTGTTTTTGGGGATTAAACGGGTAAAATCTCCTGTTGCCTAGTTGGGTTGGACTTCTATGTCCTCCCGGCCATACAGAGATTAGGGATAACTTTGACCCATTTGCTGAGAAAGTTAAACCTGTTTTGCACTGAATACAGGAGGTCTTTGACACAGGGTATGACATGCAATCACTGTTACAAAAATAACAACAATCAATCTTATATTATACAATACATTGTGTTCTATATCATTCAAAAGGTTGCAACAGATTCAATCATTTCAAATTCAGATATTACAAAATAAGAAATGAGCTCTTTTGTACTTGGGGCTCCACTCTATGTCCGTCCTCCCTCAGGGAGCAATCTGCTGCTACCCTGAAATATTCTTACAATAGTTTATAGTCAGACAAAACCCGTCGGACTCTCCCTATCCTTTATAACCGCAACCTCTGCAATACGCACAGAACATATCTATAATACTATAAAACTTAAATCATTATGTCTGAGGTGCTACTGAGCCAGGCAAAGAACACAACTATACCCAAATAGTAAAATTCGAGAATAAGTGCGGACTTACCTGGTCAATCAGTACCCCACTTCTGGTACCAGTTCTGTAAGGTTCGGTTCTGGTTCCGTTGCCTAGGCTGGACCTTGGACAGGTGGATGTATAACCCCCTTCACCGGTGGGACAATCAAGACACACACAAGATATGCTGTATCAAAGATTGCAACTTGCTATATTTTGTCACAGAGTATTTATACATATGCAGATGTTCCCCTTTTTTACAAGTTTCAGAGAATTGGGGAACAAGTTACTAGCTTCAGAGAATTGGGGAACAAGTTACTTGCACCCAGGATGCCTGCGGCTGAGCTAGCCTTTGACACGTCTCACACTTACACAACCACAAAGCTAAATGTCAGCAGAATAACTAGAATAATCATGTTAACAAAAAAACACATATTGCAATGTCTTTAAGAGACTTATCTTATAAGCAAAATGGAATCCAAATCTAAAATGGAGTAACCAATGTCAAGAATATAACATTTCATTATTTCATATTCCTTATACTATTAATTTAAAATGTTTATGTTTGTATTACATGTTGTCTTGAAATCCCCTTAAATCTCAATCATTATTGTTCTCTGTAAAACAAATTTGTATAAGTTCTGAGAGGACCATGGGCTGCGCCCAAACTGTAATCTCAGAAGTAACCATTTTATGTAGTTTGAAAACCTCTCAATTTCCTGCAGAGTTGAGATTGAAGAGTACAGATGCATCTTGATGATGATATTTGCTATCAATGAGATTAACAGGGACTCCAATCTTCTGCCCAATATTACTCTGGGCTATCGTATTTTTAGTACTTGTTCTGATCCAAAGAAAACTTTGGGATATGTCATAAATATATTGTCTGGGGAAACGGAAGCTCCCAACTATTACTGTAAGGGACATGGAGAAGTGGCCGGTTTTATTGGTGACAGTATTTTCCAATCAAGTCATGCGCTGGCTCAGTTACTTAGTCTGTATCGGTATACACAGGTAAGTGATCACTTCAATGTATTATGTATGTAATATGGTGTGACCAATAGATGACTTAGTACAGTCTAGGTAGAATTTTCATAGCTTTACTAATCTTTAGCCACTTAAGCCCCGTACCATTTTGTAGCTAAAGGACCAAGCCTCTTTTTGCGATTCGGCACTGCGTCGCTATAACTGACAATTGCGCGGTTGTGCGACGTGGCTCCCAAACAAAATTTGCGTCCTTTTTTTCCACAATAGAGCTTTATTTTGGTGGTATTTGATCAGCTCTGCGGTTTTATTTTTTTTGCACTATAAAAAAATAGAGCGATCATTTTGAAAAAAATGCAATATTTTTTTACTTTTTGTGATAATAAATATCCCCAAAAAGATATAATTTTTCCCCTTAGGCCGATACGTATTCTTCTACATATTTTTGGTAAATACAAAATCACAATAAGCGTATATTGATTGGTTTGCGCAAAAGTTATAGCGTCTACAAAAGAGGGGATAGTTTTATAGCATTTTTATTAATATTTTTTTTACTAGTAATGGCGGCGATCTGCGATTTTTTTTATCATGACTGCGACACTATGGCGGACACATCGGACACTTTTGACACACTTTTGGGACCATTGTCATTTTTACAGCGATTAGTGCTATAAAAATGCACTGATTACTGTGAAAGTGACACTGGCAGTGAAGAGGTTTACCACTAGATGGCGCTGTAGGGGTTAAGTGTTCCCTAAGGAGTGATTCTTACTGTAGGGGCGTGTCTTGCTGTGACACGTCACTGATCGTGTTCCTGATGACAGGGAACAGGGAAGACAATTAGTGACAGTAGTGACCTAGTTGTCCTGATATCCAAACTGGCAAGAACCAGGGCTATTGTTAAAACTATAACTAATTTTACCATCTAGAAATGTATTGTTAAGTTCTATTGACAAGTGTCTGTTTGGAGTCTATACTAGTTTGTCAAAACTCATACCAATATGAACATCATATATATATATATATATATATATATATATATATATATATATATATATATATATATATATATATATATATATATATATATATATATATATTGTGACAGGAAGTCAGGTAGCCAGAGAAAGGCTAAAGACCGTTGAAAGACTTCAGCTGTTCAGAATGAGGCAATTAAGGCCTCTATAAGTAGCCCAGAGGATTACCACTAATTTGCTGCATCCTGAAGCTTTGTGAGGAATGAGAGCAGTACTGAAAGTCTTGTGAGGAGGTGAGGAGAGGATTGATTTTTCTGTGTGATAAAAATCAAAAGACTATTGTTTTTTGCTGTATGACCAGCTAGGCTGAGTCAGACTCCATAGATAGGTTCCTGTGTGGAAGGTAGACGCCCAGAGTGGCTAGGGTTTATTTTATGTTTGATTTTGTTTATGCTGTTTGGATGCTTGCAATTGTTTTCCAGCAAGATGGAAAAATAAACCAAGAACTTTATTTTCAACCGTCTTCGACTGCCAGTCTGTATAAATTCAGTGTGTGGTGAACCCATCCAAGGAGTCACGCACCCCGCTACCGAGCTAACCCCTCACATATGGTGGAGAATGCGAGCAGTTAAAGTAAACCCAAAATGGAGGCCATCGTGACACAGCTTCAGAGACAGCAGACCGAGGCTGGGAGTCATGCCGCATACACACCATCACTTTATGTGATGAAAAAAAAAAAACATTTTTAAAAACGTCACTTTAATTGACCGTGTGTGGGGGAAAACGTCGTTTTATGTCTTCTAAAAAACGACCAAAAAAAATTGAAGCATGCTTTAATTTTATGTGTCGTTTTTCAAAACGTCGTTTTTTACTTCACAGAAATTGACCGTGTGTAGCAAAAAACGTCGTTTAAAAAGACGTTTTTACACCCGCGCATGCCCAGAAGCTACTTATGAAGCGAGCTTCAATGGAAAACGTGGTGAGAACGTAACCTCGCTTTGCTAGAACATTGTGAGAAAAACGATGGTGTGTAGGCAACTTCGTCTTTGAAAATTGAAGTTTCAAAAATGTCATTTTTTACTTCACAGAAAATGTTGTTTTTTTTCATCACATAAAGTGATGGTGTGTACGGGGCATCAGGCCAGTAATATACCGACTTTTCGGGACAGAGAACTGGGATACCAACAAAGCCCAGCGGAGAATTTTCTGTTGTTGGAGGAGTGCAAAGACTTTGAAATATTTGATTTGTTTACTGGTATCCTTAGAAACAGTCCACCCTTAACATCTCACTGGGAGCAGTGGGACACATATTGTGAGGATCTGACCAAGGACACAAAGCTAACTAGTTTTGAAATATGGGGAACAAAAGAGGTGGATTATCTTCGTCTTGATGACATTTTTTAAGTCCCTATCAGGATGAAGAAGTTATCAGTAAAACCCCCACTTTTGCTCAGCTAAACAGTGAGGAGCTTTGTGAAGACCTATTTGAAAGAGTCCCCATACCTGTGCAAAATGCTTTGAGTGGTGCTAAAATGAACATGGATGAAATTGATCAGGTGATCATAGTGGGTGGAGCCACTTGTGTACCTAAAGTTCAAGAATGGCTTCTTAAAGCAGTGGGCAAGGAGGAGTTGGGAAAGAACACAAATGCAGATGAAGCAGCAGCTATGGGGGCTGTATATCAAGCAGCTGCTCTTAGCAAGGCATTCAAAGTTAAGCCATTTGTAGTTTGAGATGCAGCCAAGGAAAATACTTGTTTTTGTGGTGCTGTAGCCAAAAAGCAGGAAAGAACAATTGAAGAGCCCTCCATAGGCCGAAGAAGCTGTGCCATTTTGCCTTTCATAGAGACTCAAAAGCTTTTCTGTCCTCCGCAGAATGTGGTCACAATTGGAAGTGTGAGAAGCCCAGCCATGGAAGCGGACTATTACAGCCCCGAACACTCAGATGACGGTGGTGCAACCCCAGTTCAAGATGAGCGTGACTTTGATGATGAGGGAAATAACAGACAACATGGATCAGATGTTGAAAGTCCAGTGCATCGATATGAGAATGACAACAGCGATGATGACATGAAAGGAGGAGGCAGCAGATCTGAGAATGAAACAAATGATTCAGAAGATGATGAACCTAGGGAGCGAACATCCAGCGATGTAGAAAATGGTAGAAATAATCGTAATGCTAGAGACTCTGAAAATGAAGATGCTCAAAATCACATTGCCAGTGATTCGGATGATGAGCTAACCAGACAAAAAGGCAGTGGTGATCATGATACACCTGTGAAAGGAGGAGCCAGTGACTCAGAGGAAGAAGAAGACAATGAATATGATAAACATGATATCAGTGATACCTTCTCAGAGCCAGGTTATGAAAATGATTCTGTTGAAAATTTGAAAGAAATAACTGCCATGTCATCGAGGAAAAGAGGAAAGCGAAGGTATTTCTGGGAATGAAGCGAGCAATTAATGGCTTCTCAACATGAAGGGATGCTGAGACCGTCTGAATGGGACAAAGACACGCTTCCCAGTAATATGTACCAGAAGAATGGTCTGCATCACGACAAGTACACTCTGAAGAAATCTCGCAGGACGGATGTGGAAGACCTGACTCCAAATCCAAGAAAACTTCTGCAGATTGGTGGTGGACTGTGTAAACTGAATAAAGTAATCAGTGACCTAACACCCATATCGGAGCTTCCTGTCACTGCCAGGCTGCGATCTCGTAAGGAGAAAAACAAGCTGGCTTCCAGAGCTTGCCGTCAAAAAAAGAAAGCCCAGTATCAAGCCAATAAAGTGAAGCTGTGCGGCCTGAATACTGAATATGATAATTTGCTGTTTGTGATCAATTTAATAAAACAAGAGATAATGACACGAATACAAATCCCCTGGGTGAAATGGGCTTTGGATTCTCTCCGGTACTACCTCGTGGGTAGACAGTTTGAACTGGTGACGGATCATGCCCCATTGAAGTGGAGGGCACAGACCAAAGATTTAAAGGCACGGATTGAAGATTTAAATGAGCTACAACTAAAGATTAAAGAGGCCCTAAAAACTAGCAAGGCTAGAGAGAATAACCTCACAGAAGACCTTGAAAACCTAAACCAAGAGTTGCCATCAAAGCAGAGAACCCTTAATAAGCAACAGAAGGAAAAAGATGAAGTAAACAAGGAAAACGAGGAACTGAAAAAAAGGGTGAAACGTTTGATGAGCAAGTCCGATCTGGACAGTAAACAGAGCATGATAGATGAGCTTCAGAAGAAAATTAAAAAGCTTGAACTGGTAACGCATCGCCCCGGTGCTAAAATGGGGAATGCAGATGGGTTGTCCCGAGTGCATGCCTGCCTGGCAACCTGTGTCCCAACCCTAGGGTTGAAACAAGAGGGGGGGGGTATGTGACAGGAAGTCAGGTAAATCTGTGGGTGTTGTCACAGATGGGAGATACATTTCTGCCTTGTTTGGACAATACACCAATCATTATCGGGCGGCGGCTACAAACGTAGCCAGAGAAAGGCTAAAGGCCGTTAAAAAACTTCAGCTGTTCAGAATGAGACAATTAAGGCCTCTATAAGTAGCCCAGAGGATTACCACTAATTTGCTGCATCCTGAAGCTTTGTGAGGAAGGAGAGCAGTACTGAAAGTCTTGTGAGGAGGTGAGGAGGGGATTGATTTTTCTGTGTGATAAAAATCAAAAGACTATTGTTTTGTGCTGTATGACCAGCACTGTCTGCCCAGCGCTAGGCTGATTCAGACTCCATAGATAGGTTCCTGTGTGGAAGGTAGACGCCCAGAGTGGCTAGGGTTTATTTTATGTTTGATTTTGTTTATGCTGTTTGGATGCTTGCAATTGTTTTCCAGCAAGATGGAAAAATAAACCAAGAACTTTATTTTCAACCGTCTTCGACTGCCAGTCTGTATAAATTCAGTGTGTGGTGAACCCATCCAAGGGGTCACACACCCCGCTACCGAGCTAACACCATACACTATATGTATATATATATATATAGCATGTACCACTGTCATCGCTGGGGTACTAAAGCTTGATGGATATTCAGAGTAGACCCAGCAATTGGTCCTGTTCGCTTCCTTAGCTAGTTGGAGAATACACAAAGCTAAAAATATAAATAAACAAAGATACTCCTCATCCTTTGGTGTAGTTGAGCAGTTTCTTGCAGTGGCTGGCGTGGATGCAGTTGTCTCGTCCATCAAGCTTCTTTACAACGACCCAGTCACCTGGTTGCAAAGAATGTAAACCGGTTATTGTGTCAGGGTCCAGGAGGGACGCATGAACCCTGTGGTGGACCTTTTGAAGTTCATGTTAAAGTGACTGCACCTACCCCATAAGCTGAGACTGTCGAGGGAAGTACAACCCTGTTTTTGGTTGACCTCCACACAAACCTCTTATGGTGAATGACTGTGGTCATTGCATAACCTGTGCGTGGCTTACCATCTGGGGTGTAATAGCTGGAACCATTGACAAAAAGGTTCTCAGCATCTGGGATGGGAGCGTCCTTCACCAGACTGCTAGTTGCTGATTCATATTCAATCAAAGACAGTCGTGGAACCTGTTGTCCTACTAGGTCACAAACTTGGTTAGAATTAGAGAGGTTAGTATTATTAGTTTGAAAACTGTCACTTACATTTATCCCCCCATCTTCTTTCTCATTAAAAACTGAAGGGTTTTAGAGTGGTGCAGGAAAAAAAGAAACAATGACATAGCTTATGATACTTGTACCTCCTTTCAGGCGTGTGTATTTATCCATGTGTACAGCTATCTACATACACCTGCTTTATATGTACATACACTTTCAGAAACTCCTTGGAACTGAAAAGATACTTATAAACAAAAGTTATTACTCTAGCCTTCATATTTAACCTGCAAAGAATGGCAAACAATATTGACATTCCTGTACATTGGTAAATTGTCAATGACATTCCTCAAAACCGACAACAACGAAACAACAATAAAACCCTCTAAGGCCTCGTACACACGATAGGATAGCCAGAGGACAACAGTCTGAAGGACCGTTGTCTTAGGTTAACCTATGAGGCTGATTGATGGTTCGTCGTGCGTACACACCATCAGTTAAAAAAACGATTGTGTCAGAATGCGGTGACGTAAAACACGACGTGCTGAAAAAAACAAAGTTCAATGTTTCCAAGCATGCATCGACTTGATTCTGAGCATGCGCAGGTTTTTAACCGATGCTTTTGCATACTAACGATCGGTTTTGACCTATAGGTTACCAGTCCATAGGTTAAATGTTAAAGCAAGTTTTTTTAACCTAAGATTAAATAACCTATGGGGCCTACACACAATCGTTTTGGACTGATGAAAATGGTCCTTCAGACCGTTGTCCTCTGGCGATCCTATCGTGGGTACGCGGCCTAACACTTACTTTCACGTTCCTACAAAAATACATCAGCGTAGGAGGGTCCCCAAAGTAAGTTCTAACATATTAATGTTACTACATGCAAACAATCAGAAACATTTAACATGAGACAAACATTTAGATACAAATGTGTTTCCTTCACTCTTTTAGCAATAGAAAAAAATACAATGGGAAAAAAAACACGAGAGCGGCTTGAAAACCTTGCATGGACCAGCCATACAAAGTTCAAAAACAGGCATGAGATTGTTAAACCACAAAAGCGTGTATTACACATCCATCAACCCACTCATCATTACAGATTTCTGAAGCCACAGTCGAGCTACATCTAATGTCTTTGCTGCTCAGAGCCTGGGTTTAAACTCAGTCAGTTATGAATTTTCTCCCACCTCCAGAGTGATACCCCAAATAGTATCCTTAGACCACCTATGTCAATCTTTTTGGGGTTCAATAGCCTTTGCCCCAAAACTAGACTTCATGTACTGTGTAGCCTTCATGACTGTGGGAAGCCTCATTTTCTTTTCCTTGCACGGACTGCGCACTGCCCATGGCGATTTGAATCAGCTTATCGTCTTACCCCTGCATCCAGGGAAACCCTTGCACCCATTTAGGAGAGCACCACCCAGTGCCTTCTTCTACGGTGGATTGACGGACTACAACCACTATCTGGTCCAGTCCCCCAATTAGAAACCCTAACCAAGGCGTTATCAACCCCCCAAATTATGTCTCTACCTCTCACAGTGTATGCATACTCAATCGTCTTCCACTGTACACCCGTATACTGCGTCGCCAGACTAAACTGCCCACTTTCTCTACAGAACAACTACTACAACTACTAACACTGGGAGACACTAGGACAATACATATTAAATACATCTTCATAAAGTTTACACAACACAGTCCTCTATTTACTTCTGTTATCAGCTGGCATTGGCTGACAACTGATCACATGGTAAAGGACCCGCTGTGATTGGCACTTTACCCGATCTGTGATCAGCTGAGTCCCAAAGCCGCAAGAACGGGAGGACGTCCATGTATGCCCTCCCGGCATTTTAAGCTCATGCTGTAGCCGTCTTTCGGCTATAGCACGGGCACCAAGTAGTTAAAGATGAACAATCTTGGGTCTGCATGACTGTGCTGGGGACAATTCACACAGGTACATCCTAACTGTATTACAAATATACTAATAGACTCTTTTATTGCACTTCATCTTTTTCACCTTTGTTTTTACGTCTACTTGCATTCCTTTAGCTGGATTCACATAGATGGGCGTAACGTTAGGCAGGCGTAGCGTATGGCATATACGCTACGCCGCCGTAAGTTAGAGAGGCAAGTGCTGTATTCACAAAGCACTTGCGTCCTAAGTTACGGTGGCGTAGCGTAAATGGGCCAGCCTAAGCATGCCTAATTCAAATTGTGAAGAGGTGGGCATGTTTTATGCTAATGAATCGTGACCCGGCGTGATTGACGTTTTTACGAACGGCGCATGCCGTGGACATATCCCAGTGCGCATGCTCCAAAATACGCCGCAAAGACTTATTGGTTTCGACGTGAACGTAAATTACGTCCAGCCCCATTCACGGACGACTTACGCAAACGACGTAAACTTTTCAAAATTTGACGCGGTTCCGACGTCCATACGTAACATCTTTTTGGTGGAAAACCTTTAGGCCTGAAAACGCCTTACGTAAACGCATTCTAGGCGTAAATCAGCGTTCACGCCCCTAGCAGCCAGCCTAAATAGAAAGCTAAGATACGACAATTTGAGAATACACTTAAAGATACAACGGCTTAGATTCGGAGTTACGACGGCGTATCTACTGATACGCCAATTAATGTGAGGATAAACTCATATCTCTATGATATAAATTACAACAAGTATTTATTTCTATAGAACAGAAAAATAAATATGATAAAGGGATCTTTGTGTATAGTGGGATATATGAGGTGGAGAAGGTATGGTGTAACGGATCATGGACTATGCTGCCGGGACAGTTATAATCTTCATGAGGACTACAAGGAACTGCATGGCTTGTCACAATTGGATGTACCACATTGTATTCTGAGCTCAAAGGGTTAATTGGACAAGTCTCTTTCACTGCTGAATGCTAATGTTCCCTTCGCATAGCTAATGAGAACTCTCTCTTGTGCAGGTAACAGCCCCCCTGTGAGGTGTCTGCTGATGGGGATTATGTGTGAGTGATAATTGTTTTAAAGGTTGATTGAATTCTATTGTCTGATCAAGTTAAGGAGCCAAAATGGCTAGCGGCTGATTGGCTCAAGGGAGTGTCATTGTTTCAAAGTGTGTGTATTGAAGTCCCCCCTGGGTGGGGGGGGGGAGTGTCATTTGTTTCTGTACAGTTGTAACCAGATATAAGGAAGAAAAATGTGGCATTAAAAGTCAGTCTGCTTGACTCTGCAAACGTAGCCCGTCTCGTTTCTTGGAAGGGCGTTCGATGGGATATACCGGCGGTACTTGCATATCGCAGCTTGCCAGGGAAAAGGACGTCTACAACGGCTGAGATCCTCACACTACTTGGGTAGCCGTTACATTGGTTGGCAGCGGTGGGATGGTCCTTTTATCCAAAGAGCAAGTGCTGAATGGAGTCGCAGTACGCCAGGCTGAAAAGATCCACACTAAAAGATCTATTGGAGAGTCGTGGTAGGAGCGCAAGCAACAGACCACGGAGGGAGCTGATAGCTGAACTGCTGGAGCTGGACGAAATGGATGGATCCATGGAAGGAACGGAGCCCCTTGCACCGGTCAGCAAAGAAGATGTAATTACTGGGATTGTACAGCGGAGATTATCCTTGTATCCAGAAACGTCCGTGGAACTAATCAACCAGCTGTTCCGGGAAGCAAGGGAAGAGATACAAACGAAGAGGGGACAAGAACTGGAACTGGTAAGAGCGAGACAGCCCATTACACATGCAGTTCCTACCCCCCCCCACCTGCTGCTACAGGAAAGAAAATACCGTTCACTGCATTTAAAGCTTTTGTAGAAAGTGAGGAGGAAATAGATGGATATTTGGCGGACTTTGAGAGGCAGTGCTCACTACACCAGGTACCACCAGACCAATGGGTCACTATTTTGTCGGGGAAATTGTCGGGCAAAGCCAATGAAGCCTTTCGGGCTCTTGCTCCAGAGGATATTTTACAATACCAGCAAGTTAAAAAGGCGCTGCTAACCCGATATGCCGTAACTCCAGAAGCCTACCGCCGGCGCTTCCGGGAGTCCAAGAAGATGGCTGTGGACTCCCACATGGAATGGGCCAACCAGTTACAAAGGGTGGCTTCCCTTTGGGTCCAAGGGTGCAAGGCCAACACCGGGGAGGAAGTATTGCAGCTGTTCCTAATGGAACATTTCTTCCAAGACCTGGCCGCAGACATACAAGACTGGGTACGAGATCGCCCTCCCGCTAACTTAAACGAGGCGGCTCGGCTAGCAGATGAGTACGTGGAGACAAGGAGAGTAAGCCAGGGTACTATGCGGCTGGCTCAGAAGGTAGAACCGCGTCACCCCACGCCCAGAGTTTCGGGCTCCAGTCCCACCATGTCCTCAGGGGCCTAGCAACTACCCCCGGGATTCGCCTAGGGTGACGTGCCATCACTGCAGCGACACGGGACATATTGCTCGTTATTGCCCTTTGAGAGCTACAAATAACAATTGGAGACGCACAACACCCAACACAGAGGTCACTCCATCACGTCCCTCTGCGGCCCACTGCCTGGAGACCGAGGGGGGCCCTGAGGAATGTCTGGGAATTTGGTATGAGGCAGACCCAATACAAGCGGCCTCTCCGGATAACCGTCAGCATCACCGTCAGGAGGTACGAGTGAATGGACAAGTAGCACAAGGCCTAAGAGATTCCGGGACTACTATCACTCTGATTCAAAAACATCTGGTAACGCCAGAGAACGTGTCCACTCGCACAGTTGCCGTCCGGGTCGCAGGGGGTGCTGTATTTTGCGTACCCACCGCACGGGTGCACTTAGACTGGGGAGCCGGGTCAGGAAAGACCACAGTTGGTATCATGGACAACCTACCTGCCGAGGTGGTGCTGGGCAACGACATTGGCCCTCTGACTTCGGCTTATTTACCTACACCTGCTGCTGCTTGTCCCGTGACCACCCGCGTTGCTGGAATCAACCCGCTTGCTGCTGAGAACCGGGTAAGACTACCTTCCCCGACATGTACTGTAGATCCGGCACAATATCACAGTCTAAAATGGGAATGTGACAAGTTGGCCAGTGAGAAATCAGAGATGCAACGACACTATGTCACGTATTATGAGATGTCCCGTGGCTTGAACATTGAAATGCACAAACAGGCGGAAATTGTCAAAAGATT
This sequence comes from Rana temporaria, assembly GCF_905171775.1. Taxonomy (NCBI): domain Eukaryota; kingdom Metazoa; phylum Chordata; class Amphibia; order Anura; family Ranidae; genus Rana; species Rana temporaria. Next base: position 18,062,872 of record NC_053489.1, on the reverse strand, counting down.
AAATGGGATTTGCATTCACGTGGTGCCGTATCTGTCCCAAGAGCATCAGCAACAGGTTTTGGGAGCCATTGAGAGAGCAAAGCAAGTGACTGTTCCAGAATTGAATTTTATTATTCACCGTCACCATCAGCTACCGACCTGGTAAGCCAATGGGAAGGCCGACGGACTGTCCAGGCAAACGGAACTTTTACCCTAACAGCAGACCGGACATCCCCAAGTTGATCCGAAAAGGATCCATCCGGGTCTTCCGGAGTGTTCCACAAAAGGGGGGCAGTGTAACGGATCATGGACTATGCTGCCGGGACAGTTATAATCTTCATGAGGACTACAAGGAACTGCATGGCTTGTCACAATTGGATGTGCCACATTGTATTCTGAGCTCAAAGGGTTAATTGGACAAGTCTCTTTCACTGCTGAATGCTAATGTTCCCTTCGCATAGCTAATGAGAACTCTCTCTTGTGCAGGTAACAGCCCCCTGTGAGGTGTATGCTGATGGGGATTATGTGTGAGTGATAATTGTTTTAAAGGTTAATTGAATTCTATTGTCTGATCAAGTTAAGGAGCCAAAATGGCTAGCGGCTGATTGGCTCAAGGGAGTGTCATTGTTTCAAATTGTGTGTATTGAAGTCCCCCCCTGGGTGGGGGGGGGGGAGTGTCATTTGTTTCTGTACAGTTGTAACCAGATATAAGGAAGAAAAATGTGGCATTAAAAGTCAGTCTGCTTGACTCTGCAAACGTAGCCCGTCTCGTTTCTTGGAAGGGCGTTCGATGGGATATACCGGCGGTACTTGCATATCGCAGCTTGCCAGGGAAAAGGACGTCTCCAACGGCTGAGACCCTCACACTACTTGGGTAGCCGTTACATATGGCATCAGTCCTGGGCACCACTTGATGGAGACACTACTTAGCAGTAGGGATTCTAACCATCATTGCATTCCCATCAATGATCACTTTGTCTATAACAGGTGTGAGGCTTTCTTTGGTCTATGCATCTTCCCCTTCCATTCCTCACCAGTACCTATCACCCTGCTCCTCAGCTACCCTGCAGTATACAGTGCATGGCCCCACTCCCCCACCCATTGTTGACTGCTGGGCCTGCCAGCATTATAGAAACCAACGATGTGCAGGTCTCAGCATTTACAGGGGGACAGAATGTCCATTTAGACCTGCCCCCCTCCTGGCTCCAGGCCCTGGCCATGTTCCTATGCTGTCAGTAAGGTTTGCATAAGGGAACTCTTCTGATGTATAAGGGGGGGCTCTGGTAATTAAGAGCAGGGCTCTGACGTGCAAGGGGAAATACCTTATGAGTAATGCAAGGATGTGCCAGGGGAAACTCTGAGCACATGAGTTGTGTGTTTTACGTCACCGCGTTCTGACCCACATCAGACCATCAGTCTGCTTCAGCGGTGGACCGATGAAAACAGTCTGTCGGACCATTCTCATCGGATGGATCGACCGTGTGTACGCGGCCTAAGGGAATTATGATGTATAAGAGGGTGACTCAGGTGTTAAGGAGGGTATTCAAGGAGGGTTTTGATGTTAAAGAAGGAACTGTGATGTGTAAAGGGGTCCTGTTATAAGAAGGGGGATCTGATGTGTAGGGGGATACTCAGATGTATGAGGGGGGATCTGACCTGTAAGGGGAACTGTGATGCGTAATGGTCACTCCTGATGTCTAGGGGGACATTGATGCATAAGAGAGACTCTAATACTTAAAGGGTCACTAAAGGAAAACATTTTTTTAGCTGAAATGACTGTTTACAGGGTATAGAGACATAATAGTTAACTGATTCCTTTTTTTTTTTTTTTTTTTTTTTTTTTTTTTTTGTTTCTTTTTTTAAAGTGTATTTTGTGCCTGTGCTCGAGAGAGGAGCTGGACTGCAGGAGTTGGGAGTAGGCAGGCCTCCCCCAGAGGCAATCTGCCACCTTTCTCCATGCCCCGGGTGGCAATGGCGGGTGTGTGAGGGGGTCCTCCCACACAGCCCGCCCTACCTGCTCCGCTTTGAAGCCCAACGGGGCAGAGGGACTCCCTATAAGGGAGTGAGAGGATTAGCCCGCTCAACCAGCCCCATTAGTCCTTCGCCTCTCTTTAGAGACCGCGTGGTCAATGTGCGTGTTAACCCAATTTAGAGTGCGTGTGTAGGTGTGGTGGTTTTTGTGGGAGGGGGGTGGGCGTACTAAGCACAGGCTTACCTTGCATAGCACACCCACCGGGAGCCGGGCTGAGACCACCAAACTCAATTCACATGAAGCCGAGACCGGGATCCGAACCTCTAGCTGCAGAGGTGAATGGCTTGTCAGCGCAGTGCCAATCGCGTTGAGCCACCGCAGCTCCCGTAACTGATTCCTTTTAAAAATGATTAAACATAGATAAAAACCAATTATATGATGTGCCTGCAGTTTAGTTTCGTTTTTGCTGTTGTTTGCTGGTTCTCTGATGTACAGAGAGCCAATAGAGGGCAGTGATACTTTGTCTAAAACTCCTCAGCACCAATCCAGTTTCGTTTTACACACAGTAATCACACCTCCTTGATTAGTCACCACAGTGAGAAATCTCCCAGTACTGTGGTGATCAGGAAACAGACAACCAGGAAGTGTCCAGAACAGAGAGGATTTACAGCAACATCAAAGCAAAAATGAACAATGAGGACATGAAACCAGGACTGCAGTAAGGTAAAGGAAGCTATTTAGCTAAAAACATGTTTTCCTTTAGTGATCCTTTAAAGGGGGACTTTGATGTGTATGTGCCACCTCTGGGAAGCTTTGATGTGTATGGAGTACTGTGGACAGAGGAGACTCTGATGTGTAATAATAATTCGTATTTTCGCAAGCGTCATTTTTCGTTGAAGCCGAATGATTCATATTAATGTAAGCCTTATTTTCAATTCGTACTCTCGGTAGAGTACATTGTTTTTCGTTGATTCGTAACTTTTTTTTGGTTCGTTGATTCGTAATTTTCGTAATTTTCCGTGTCTCTCTCGAAGCCTAACATCCTTCGAATGGATTTGTACTTTTCTAAATACATTGCGGTTATTTGTAACGATTCAAAATCTTGTATTTTATTTTTGTTTTTGACATGCGGCTATAGCCTTCGCACCTGTACACCATTTTGAGAGGGAGTTCAGCACGGTGAGGGAGGAGCAGAGAGCAGAGCAGAGGGTGTTATTGTTGGATGTGTGGTTGGGATCACAACAAGTCGACTTGCTGTTGAATTAGGCCGCATTAATGCAACAACAAATTATTCTGAAGGCATTCGGGCATTCACTATTTGCGATATAATTTATTTCGGATTCGGTTTTATTCGTAATTGCTTTGTTCGGAAATTCGAATGCTTCCGAACCTCCGAAAGTTGCTAAATTCGTCCGAATTTCGATTTGCAAGGGGGCTCTAATTTATGAAGGAGCACATTTTATGTGTAATGCCCTGTACACACGATCGGTTCATCCGATGAAAACAGTCTGATGGATTTTTTCATCAGATATCCGATGAAGCTGACTTTCATCAGTCTTGCCTACACACCATCAGTTAAAAAAACCGATCATGTCAGAACGCAGTGACGTAAAACACAACGACGTGCTGAGAAAAATTAAGTTCAATGCTTCCGAGCATGCGTCGACTTGATTCTGAGCATGTGTTGATTTTTTTTTTCAAAAAGTATTTATTGAATTTTAAAATCATAGAAAAGATAAACAGTCATGGCAAAAGGAAAAGGGTAGTTGCACAAGCAACCAACATGTTACTAACAGAGTAATCTATGCATCTAATAAACGAATCAGAATGTGGCATAGTATACACATGAAACTTAAGAGAACATACAGCGACTATCGTCGTCTAAGCGGTGAAGAACTGGTAGGATCTTGTAAAAGACTAAAAGGCCTAGACCTGCAAGAGACAATAACGTAGCAGAATATAAAAATACCGGCAAAAGGAATAAAACGAAAGTGGAGGGGGGGTGACAACGGGGGGGGGGGGGGGTGACAACCGTTATTTCTTGTAGTCAATCAGTCAGAGGTGGTGGATTGGGCATCCAGCGAGGCTGCCTCTCCCGAGAATGAGGGCAGAGGGGGTTGAAAGTACGAGAAGGAATATTGGTCAAAAGTAGCTAAGTCCTCAGGAGATAAATTGGAGCACATAAAAGGTTCCCAGATGGAGAGAAAGCAAGCTTTTGAAATGTCACGTTTAAAATCTGTGGTGGCTCGTTCTTTGTAGAGGAGGAGAAGGAGCTCTCGCTGGATCTGGGTAATGGAGGGGCAGTGGGAAGGGGTACAATTCTTCAAGATAGCCCTTCGTACGACAATAAGGCAGAGTAGAGGCCAGTCTTTATAAGCATGCGAGGGGTTCGGGGAAACAGGTATGGTTGAGCCATCCTGTCGAGACCATTGGAGTAGTAGGGGGTCCCAGTAACCAAAGATGAGGAGCAGTGGGTCTTTGGGCAGTTTCAGCAGGGTAATTCTAAAGATGTAGGCCAGCACCTGGTCCCAGAAGGTAGAGATGTAGGAGCATGCCCAGAAGCTGTGTGTCAATGAAGGTTTTGGTTGGTGGCATAAGGGGCACTCAGCGCCGTTTTGATCCTTTGCGGAATGGAGGAAGGGTATGTGTGCCCGGTGGAGAATATTCAGCTGGGTTTCTTTTCAGATTTCGTTTGGGGTCAGTCGTTGGACTTCGTTGAAGCACTGCAGCATCTTGTTAAACAGGTCGTCATCCGGGAAGTCTCTTCCCCAGTTGGCTGTGGACGAGGATGCTAGAGGGGGGGTAGTCTTTTGGTTTAAAGGTTTGTATACAGTATGTCCGAGATCTTATAGGACCCCTTCAAAAGCAGCTGGTCGGTAAAGTTGGGGGGAAAGCATTTACAGGCCTCATTGCAAGTGGCCCTCAGATAGTTGACGCATTGCCAGAAGTGGAAGGCATGAGATTGGGGTAGATTAAAAGTTGTGGCAACATTTGCGAAAGGTAGAGGACGACCAGTGGAAGTATCACATAAAGAGGCAAACTGTGTGAGACCCTTTTCCTGACAGATTTGAAAGGGTCTATGGTCCAGACCCGGGGGGGGGGGGGGGGGGAGCTTGGGTTGCCTTGTATCGGTAGGTGTCTGGACATGAATGGGGAAAGCCTGCGGCTCTTCCTGATTTCCCTCCAGGCGATGACTGTGTCTCTGAGCAGTAGGTTGTGCTGGAGTAAGGGGGTGATCGACTTCCACTAGCAGACTCAAGGGAATAGTTAGAATACCTTGACGATTGCAATGTCCAATCTAAGCCGGTTCTCAACAGACATGCTAAATTATAGGTTCTAACATTTGGGAGACTAACACCTCCCTCGCGTCTGGGAAGAAATAGTTTCTTTAAGGCTATGCAGGGTCTCCTGCCCTGCCATATAAATTTGGAAATAGCCAATTTAATGAGCTTAACGTCTTTATGGCGAATGAGCAGAGGAATAGTTTGCATCGAGTATAGTAACCTGGCAAAACTGAACATTTTTACAAGGTGACATCTTCCCAGGAGCGAGAGGGGCAGATCCAACCAGTTCACCAATTCCTGAGAATTTTTAGAAATCAAAGGAGGGTAGTTTACGTGGTACAGAGAGGAGGGCATTTTACCAATTTTGATGCCGAGGTACGTGATATGGGATTTAGCGACAGAGACAATGGAGTGGCGTGTCCAGGGGGGGTCGGGCACAGTACCTAAGGGGAGAATTTCACTTTTGCCATAATTAATCCAGAGACACGAGCAGGAGTGGAATTTATCAAAAACTTGTTTAATGGTGGACATGTCAGATGAGGGATCCGCCGAAAATATAAGGACGTCGTCCGCAAAGAGAGAGGAGCGCATTTCATGAGCACCAATATGTATACCGTGGAGGGGGCTTTCTGAATAAGGTGTCTGGATAGGGGTTCTAGAGCAATATTAAAAAGGAGCGGGGAAAGAGGGCAGCCCTGCCGTGTGCCCTTGTGAAGGTGGAATTCGTCAGAGAGTAGGCCCGCAGCTACTAGTTTTGCTGAAGGGGTTGTGTACATGGCGTCAAAAAGGTGGCAGAAGGGGCCGGAGAAGCCCATTTTTGTCATGAATAAAGAGAGCCATTCGAAGCTAACATTATCGAAGGCTTTCTCTGCGTCTAGTGTGATGATGGCAAAGTCGCCTGCAGGGTGTTGTTTAGCATGCTCCAAAGCCAGAGTAGCTGTTCTGCCTTTCACAAAGCCTGATTGCGCTGGATGAATTAGCAAGGGGATGATGTCAGAAAGCCTATTGGCAACAATTTTGGATAGAATTTTGACATCCAGGTTAAGTAGGGATATGGGTCCATATGACCCAGGCTCAAGGGGGTCCTTACCTTTCTTAGATAGTAGTTTGATAATGCACTGGTTTCCCGATGGGAGGTAGGGGCCGCCGGACCACACGCCGCTGTACACTTTATGGAGGTTGGGTTCCACTATATTTTGAAGGGTCTTGTAGAATTCACCCGTGAAACCGTCGGGTCCCGGGGCCTTAGAGGGGGTAAGTTTGTGAATGGTGTCCAAAATCTCGGCGAGAGAGATGGCAGCATTAAGGGATTCTAATTGGGAGGGAGTGATTTTAGGAATTGCTAAGTTTTCTAGGAAAGCGTCTGCCGTCTGCTTATCAATGGGGTCAGGAGCGTATAGGGCCAAGTGGTATTGGAGCATCGCCTTATTTATCGTTAGTGGTGTGGTATTAACGGTGCCATTGGAATCTCTCAGGGACGTTATATGAGTGGGTCGAAAGGATCCTTTACAGAGTGTAGCAAGTCGTTTTCCCCGATTTGTTTCCAAATTTGTGGAGGGTGGCATCTAAGTTTGCTTTTTTGACTGATTCAAAGGTGTCTGCCCAAGTACAAAAAAATCTCTTAGCTGCATGCCATTCGTCTCTGTTGCCAGGGGAGTCAGAGGAATAAAGAGCCCTTTGTGCCTGGTGTAGTCGGGAACTGACCAGTTTGTACTTAGACAAGGTGTTCCTTTTGAAGGAGGTATGCCTTGCTGGCGTCCCAGAAGAGGTTCGGATCATCTGCGTGGGAGGCATTCGCTGAGGAGTATTCTAGCCATGCTTCCTCCATGAAGTGCTGAAAGTCAGCATGATTATGGAGGTAAGAGGGGAAATGCCAGATCTTGGGGTGGGGAGGTAGGTCGAGGTTGGCAAGTTGGACAGAGACTGGAGCATGGTCAGAAATGGCAATGTCAAGGACGTCGGCGGCAGTTACCATAGGGATTAAGTCGTCTGTACCAAAAAGATAGTCTATTCTAGTAAAAACGGCATGAGGGTTGGAATAAAATGTAAATTCCCTGTCAGCGGGGTGAGTTAAGCGCCAAAGGTCCTGAAGGTGAAGGGAGTCCATAGTGGATGCGAAAAGCGAGGGATTACAGAGGTCGGGGCTTGGTCTGAGGCGTTTAGGGGAGGATCTGTCATCAATCTGATGCAAGGTGTCGTTGAAGTCACCGCCAACCAGATGGGGGAGGTGGGTGTTTTGAAGCAGCCACAATGAAAATTCAATGTAAAAGGATTTACCGGGACTGTTAGGGGCATAAACATTAGAAATAACCAGTTAATTGGATCCTATTTTAACATGTGCTGATAGTAGCCTACCTTGGGTATCTGATTTTACCGCGAGGACCGAGCATGTGAGATTTGTGTGGATCAGCAGGAAAACTCCTGCCATACGGCCAATGGCTTCTGAGCCCAGGACTGTGCCCACCCAAAGTTTTTGCATGCGTGTGAAATCAGATGTTGACAGATGGGTCTCCTGTAATAGTGTGATGTCCGTTTTAAGTCTTTTTAGATGGCAAAGGACCTTCATTCTCTTGTTAGAGGATCTAAGTCCCTTCACATTCCAGGAAATTATTTTCATGTTAGGGGGTCTGAGAAGGGGGTGTGAGAAGTAGTTATAGAAAAATCACCACGCTGTTTGGAACAAAGAGATGTCACCGAGATGAGGTGTAGTGTGCCGCACTCGTCACGGAGGGCTGGTGGTACAGAGAGTAGGGGAACGTGGGTGCACGGGGGAAGGGAGGAAACAAAGGAGGGGGGACAGGGGGTACCCTGTAACAAAAGCAACAAAAACATCAAAACCAATTTTCCGCATGGAGTCACTGTATGAGCCGGCTCCCATGTCACGACCCTGGCAACATGAGACCCGGGAGACCGAGAATAGGGTGCGAGGTGTCATGCGGCTGGCATAAATTTGTGAACGGGAAAGAAGCATTAAGTGAGACCAGGAGGCACAATTAAAAAATAAAACATCATAACAGCAAACCTGGGGAACATAAAAAGGAGAGTAAGGCCGGGTACTCACGAGCAAACATGTACGGTGAAACCGGTCCGTCGGACCGTTTTCACCGTACATGCCTGCCAGAGGGCTTCTGTACGATGGTTGTACTAACCATCGTACAGAAGTCCGCGCGCAAACACTACGCGTGGCGTGTCCGCGTCGTCGCCGCGGCGATGACGCGGCGACGTGGGCGGGCCTGCCATTTAAAGGCTTCCACGCATGCGTCAAAGTCATTCGACGCATGCGAGGGACGGCGGGCGCTCGGACATGTACGGTAGGTCTGTACTGACGACCGTACATGTCCGAGCGGGCAGGATTCCAGCGGACGGTTTTAAAACACGTCCAGGAATATTTGCCCGCTGGGAAAAGGCCCGGCGGGCAAATGTTTGCTGGAATTCGGCCCGCTCACACCTACACACGACCGAACATGTATGCTGAAACTGGCCCGCGGACCAGTTTCAGCATACATGTTTGGTCATGTGTACGGGGCCTAAGAGCAAAAAATGCAAACAATGTGAACTAATTAGAGTCATGGTAGAGCAATATGATTAGGTAAACAAATGTAGGCATGTAGAGAGACGGAGGGCTACATTAGTGCAAAAGTCTACCTTGACCTGACGAATCAGAGAAAACTAACATCTGTGCACAGGGGCCAAGGAGACAGGAAAAACTGTATCAGGCCAGGCGTGAGCCTTGGTGCTGCATCGTGCGTGCCCGTGGAAGAGAAGCGGGTAGGATGACAAACAAAATGCTGTTCATTTTGGGGTGGTCCGGGAGGGATCCTGGACCGAAGCTCTGAAACGCTTGGGAGAGTCTTTCCGCAGGCTTCTCTGGTCCAAAGGACGGTTGAGTGGAGGGGTTTTAGAAGGGGTCTGGGAGTGCAGGTTTGCATGCCGGGACCGTAGGAAGGCTTCTGCTTCAGAGGGGTCCTGAAAGGATAATTGATCGCCATTTGGAGATTTGAGGCGAAGAATAGCCGGAAAGTAAATTTGATTTGCTGTTTGAAAAGTTCCGTTCAGACCTGTTGAAAAGCTTTTCTTTTCTTTGAAACCTCAATTGAGTAGTCAGCAAAGACCAGTGCCCTTATTCCATCAATCTGGATTTGGTGAGATTGCCTGAATGTTTGCAGTATAAGGGACTTGTCCGCGTAGTTAAGGTATTTGGCGGTTATTGGCCGAGGTGACTTGCGGTCTGAGTTGAAGGCCCCCATGCGGTGGGCCCGTTCTACCAAGCAGGCCTAGGGCTTCTGGGATGCGCAGCACGCAGAAATCTGAGAGTTTAGATGCTGGGAGCGATTCCGGTAATCCTACGAATCGCATGTTACTCCGCCTGGACCTATTCTCCAAATTGTCCAGCTTTTGTAAAATGTACTGGTTTGTTTTATCTTGGGCATGTTCAGTAGCCTGTGCCTGATATAGCTCTTCCTCTACATTGGAGAGACGGTGCTCTAGTTCGTTCAGTCTGGTACTGTGTTCCCCCAGCTGGGCCTTTATTTGTGCCATCCCAGCGTTTACGGCCTTCTCCACTGATGCAGCTAGAATGGGAGTCAGAAGTGCTGCCACTGCCTGGGCAATGCGCTCTGTGGTATTATGCCCCGATTGCTGAGGCACTGATGTGTGTGAAGAGGGAGAGGTGGAGGTATCGCCGCTTACCTCCATCGCAGCCGGCAGCGCTGGTGCATGCGGAGCGGAGTAGGCCGAGACCGGGGCCTCGATTTGTGGATGCGCCAGCTGCGCCGTCTGGGCCGTATGGGTGCGGACGCCGATTTTTCGATAATGCAGTCCATGGTGCCAAGAAGAAGTGCCCAGAGGTGGAGGTAGGCTAGTGGGGCGTCTCAGGCCAATTTTTATGCCTATTCGTGGTCGTGCTGCGGGAGCTGAGGAGGAGAGCAGCTACTTCATGCGGCGCCGGAACCGGAAGTACGTTGATTTTTAACTGATGGATTTCCCCACAGACGATCGTTTTTTTTCTATCGTTTTTTTAACCATCAGATAATTTTAAAACAGGTTCTACGTTTTTATACCGATGGGGAAAAAAACGATGAGGCTCACACACGATCGGTTCGTCTGATGAAAACGGTCCATCAGACCGTTTTCATCAGATGAACCGATCGTGTGTATGCGGCATAAGGGGGCTCTGATATGTGAAGGGGGGTTCTTGATGTGCAAGTAAGGACTTTCAAATTTGAGAGCCATCATGGGTCAAGGCTGACTCTGTGATATTTCTCTACTGAGTGTAGAAAGGGATGAAACAGAAAATGACTTTGATGACATCATAGAACAAATTTCATCAGTGGAAGCAAGGAAGGTGCAGTTATATATTTCAAGTAGTGCCATCATTTGTTAAAAGATAAAAAGTCTTCAGGACCCCATCAGTTCTAGCATCAATATTCCCAGAATATAGCCCGATATGCTGGAGATGTGGTATCCCAAATGGGACACTACTTCACATCTTCTGGGATTGTCAGAAACAGGCCTCATTCTGGCAACATGCCCTGCAGATCGTCTACAATCTTACAGACGTTTCCCTTTCTGACAATCCGGCAGAAGTGCTTCTAAATTTGACCCCAATGTCCACTAATGCCTTGTACACAAGATCGGAATTTAGGATGGGATAAATTCCGATGGAATTTTCTGTCGGAATTCCGTTCAAGAGAGGGCGGGAGAAGATGATGGGAGAAGACATCGAGAGCATGGAGGAGCATGGAGGACACCGCTCGCCGGCCGCCGCTGTCACCTGCTGCCCCACTGAGACAGGGTAAGTGCCAGGCAGATAGTGGGCGGGGGGAGGCACAGTGGCAGCATTTGATGGGCACATTGTGAGCATTTGATGGGCACAGTGGCAGCGTTTGATGGGCACAGTGGCGGCATTTGATGGCACAGTGACTGCAATCAATGTTTTTTTTCTGAATTTTTCAGTTTGTTTGCTCCCCACCAAAAATTTTGAGCACCAGCTGCCACTGGGTTCCGTTACTGTAAAAATGGGGATAAGAGCCACATATACTGTAGCAATACATTAACTTATCGCTCCCCTCTTTATAGTGGTTTGGTACCTGCTAGTTAGTTTTTTTCCCATGTTTTTTGTTTTTCTTTAATGGTATGTTCATAATTGCTCAATTTTTATGTTGGTCTTCCACCACACTACAGGTTATCTCACAGGATATACTTGTTGTAGAGGCTACTGCCCAGAGTTTATGGATACCTTATATTGCTGCACTGGAACCCTGATTGTTATTCCGTTGACATCCATTGATTATCGGATATGATTATATTGTTGTCTTCTGATGGATCTCATTAACTATAGCATGTCAAGTCATACTGTTAAGTTTACCTGCATACCTTAAAGCAGGGTTCCAACCACAATTAGCATTTTTTAAATGTATGTCCTTTCATCATGCGTTTTTATAATATAAATCCGGTCACTTACTATTTTATAATCCGCCGCCGCTCCGCATAGTTATTCAAAAAAGATAGTTTATACAGCTATGTCCACACAGTTGTCATTTTGCTTGTGGGCATTGTGAAACCCACAAGCACCTACTTCCTGGGAAAGTAAGTGATAATTGGGTAGCGCACTGCATCCTGGGAAATGATGACATGCATTTCCCAGGAGCATTAGAGGGAGATGATGTCAGAATCCTAGGTAATTTCAAAGGCAGATTTCGTGGGGACAGCTCTGTATCGTCGCGGCCTTGTGCCGATGTGTGACGTTGACGCGCTTGACCGCGTGATGCGGAAGTCTTTTCCTGCATCCCGGGGTGGCCTTTTGTTAGTTCCCGTCCATTGGGTGTCTTTTTGGCACCCAGCGGCAGTATGTCTTTATTCCAGCAGCCGGCTGTTGGATGAGGCAACCACGCGCTGTTTTTGCTGTTTTGCGTCTCCCGGAGCGCCGGCGCATGCGCACTGGATTCCAGGGCGAACCAGACCGAGGTTTGGTTTGACCCGCGTGTGCGCACGCGCGCCCGTGATGACGCTCAATCGCACACAGCGTGTGTTATTTAAGGGGGTGATGTGGTGTGCCACCCGTGCCCCAAGAGGAAGCGATATTTCGCGAAACCGGTCGGGCGGAACGTGTGTTGCATGGGATCACCCCCCGTTGATTGCACTATTTCCATACCTATTGGATGGGTTGTTTTGGTTTGCTTCCGGCCGGAGCTCCAAACTGACATGCCTTTTTAACACTGCTACCATTTTTCCATCTACTGGATTGAGACGGGGATTGGCATCAACCTCAGCCCATCTGTACTTCAACTCCCACAGTGTTAACCTATATGCTTTTTGGGGTCCTCTTTTGATTAAGGGACCGCTGGAAATCTGGTAAGCGGATACAATAATCTTATTGTGGAGGATCTCTTTCTATTGGATTGTCACTACAGCTTATGATTAGTGTTGATCAGAATATGCCATATTCGATTTCGCGATATATCTCGAATATATATTCGAATATTCGAGATATATTCGCTAAATTCGAATATTCGTGATATTTTATCGAAATTAATTGATTGCGATTTTTCGCTATTGCGAATGCGAAAATAATTGCGATTTTTTTTAATAACTGCGGTAGGAGCGCTCTGATTGGCTCAGAATATTCGTGATATTTTATCGAAATATCGCAACATGCGAATGCGATATTTATTGCGCAATTTCGAGATATGCTGGAGGAGCGCTCTGATTGGCTCAGAATATTCGTGATATTTTATCGAAATATCGCAACATGCGAATGCGATATTTATTGCGCAATTTCGAGATATGCTGGAGGAGCGCTCTGATTGGCTCAGAATATTCGTGATATTTTATCGAAATATCGCAACATGCGAATGCGATATTTATTGCGCAATTTTGAGATATGCTGGAGGAGCGCTCTGATTGGCTCAGAATATTCGTGATATTTTATCGAAATATCGCAACATGCGAATGCGATATTTATTGCGCAATTTCGAGATATGCTGGAGGAGCGCTCTGATTGGCTCACTCTGAAATCGAATATTCAAGATATTTTAACGCAATTTCACAAAATGCGAATGCGAAATTGATTGCAGATATTTCGAAAACTGCTGTAGCAGCACTCTGAAATCGAATATTTATGATATTTTAACCAAAAAACATATTGCGATTGCGATTTTTCGATCGCGCATGCGCAATCGCGCGAACAACACGCGACCATTTCCTGGAGCCTTGCCAGTTTCCAACTTATGATCGCAACGCAATCACACAGCAACATGGTTGGAAGCAATTTCACTAAATCTGAGGAAAAGATGCTGATTTGTGTAAGTATTTAGACCACTGTTATTTCATCATCTTCAACTGCATTTTAGTCTAGTTTAAAAGTTAGTATATATGATCAGATATTAGTATTTCACAAAAAATGTGTCTCCTGCTTTTACAAAACTACAAGTCCCAGCATGCCTGGACAGCTTCAGACACCCTGGTTGGCAAATGTGTATTTAGGCACTTTTCCTTGTTATTTAGCATAATGAATTTAACATTTTATTGGACATAGGACGTATGCGAACGTCCTGACTTCAGTGTCCTCAAGGCCCAAGGACGTTCGAATACATATTGCCCTTTAGATGTTGCAGAACTACAACTTCCAGCATGCCTGGGAATGCTGGCACTTCTAGTATTGTAAGTTCTGCAGGCCCCCATTTTTCAGGCCTTTATGCACGGGTCTCTAAACTGTGGCACCCTAGATGCAGCAAAAGTAAAATTCTTAGCATGCACTGACAGACCGTGGCTGATGGGAGTAGTAGTTTTGCAACAGCTGGAGGTGGACTGGTCTTGAAACCCAGAGTTAGGTAACAAACCCGTAGTGTTTTGCAACCATTCTGCCTCCAGCTGTTTTTTTTCTGTTGAAAAGCCTGTGGCGCGCAAAACACAACCCAAAAACTCCACCCGGTGCAAGGAAAAATTTGCACACACCTAAAGAGTGACATCACAAAAAACTGCGACGGTTGCATACGTCAGTGGTCCTCCGAAAAGGTCCCGTCTCTGACCCCCCGGGGCGTTAGGCTCCTGACAGGGAAAAGAGTTACTGTGGTCCATACAGCCGAAGCCATATGGACCCATCTCGGTCCAAGCAGCGCAATCAACACGCGAACAACACGCGACCATTTCCTGGACCCTTGCCAGTTTCCAACTTTATGATCGCAACGCAATCGCAGAGCAAGATGGTTGGAAGTAATTTCACTGTATCTGAGGAAAAGATGCTGATTTGTGTAAGTATTTTGACCACTGTTATTTCATTATCTTCAACTGCATTTTAGTCTAGTTTAAAAGTTAGTATATATGATCAGATATTAGTATTTCACAAAAAATGTGTCTCCTGCTTTTACAAAACTACAAGTCCCAGCATGCCTGGACAGCTGCAGACACCCTGGTTGGCAAATGTGTATTTAGGCACTTTTCCTTGTTATTTAGCATAATGAATTTAACATTTTTTTGGACATAGGACGTATGTGAACGTCCTGACTTCAGTGTCCTCAAGGCCCAAGGACGTTCGAATACATATTGCCCTTTAGATGTTGCAGAACTACAACTTCCAGCATGCCTGGGAATGCTGGCACTTCTAGTATTGTAAGTTCTGCAGGCCCCCATTTTTCAGGCCTTTATGCACGGGTCTCTAAACTGTGGCACCCTAGATGCAGCAAAAGTAAAATTCTTAGCATGCACTGACAGACCGTGGCTGATGGGAGTAGTAGTTTTGCAACAGCTGGAGGTGGACTGGTCTTGAAACCCAGAGTTAGGTAACAAACCCGTAGTGTTTTGCAACCATTCTGCCTCCAGCTGTTTTTTTTCTGTTGAAAAGCCTGTGGCGTGCAAAACACAACCCAAAAACTCCACCCGGTGCAAGGAAAAATTTGCACACACCTAAAGAGTGACATCACAAAAAACTGCGACGGTTGCATACGTCAGTGGTCCTCCGAAAAGGTCCCGTCTCTGACCCCCCGGGGCGTTAGGCTCCTGACAGGGAAAAGAGTTACTGTGGTCCATACAGCCGAAGCCATATGGACCCATCTCGGTCCAAGCAGCGCAATCAACACGCGAACAACACGTGACCATTTCCTGGACCCTTGCCAGTTTCCAACTTTATGATCGCAACGCAATCGCAGAGCAAGATGGTTGGAAGTAATTTCACTGTATCTGAGGAAAAGATGCTGATTTGTGTAAGTATTTTGACCACTGTTATTTCATTATCTTCAACTGCATTTTAGTCTAGTTTAAAAGTTAGTATATATGATCAGATATTAGTATTTCACAAAAAATGTGTCTCCTGCTTTTACAAAACTACAAGTCCCAGCATGCCTGGACAGCTGCAGACACCCTGGTTGGCAAATGTGTATTTAGGCACTTTTCCTTGTTATTTAGCATAATGAATTTAACATTTTTTTTGGACATAGGACGTATGTGAACGTCCTGACTTCAGTGTCCTCAAGGCCCAAGGACGTTCGAATACATATTGCCCTTTAGATGTTGCAGAACTACAACTTCCAGCATGCCTGGGAATGCTGGCACTTCTAGTATTGTAAGTTCTGCAGGCCCCCATTTTTCAGGCCTTTATGCACGGGTCTCTAAACTGTGGCACCCTAGATGCAGCAAAAGTAAAATTCTTAGCATGCACTGACAGACCGTGGCTGATGGGAGTAGTAGTTTTGCAACAGCTGGAGGTGGACTGGTCTTGAAACCCAGAGTTAGGTAACAAACCCGTAGTGTTTTGCAACCATTCTGCCTCCAGCTGTTTTTTTTCTGTTGAAAAGCCTGTGGCGTGCAAAACACAACCCAAAAACTCCACCCGGTGCAAGGAAAAATTTGCACACACCTAAAGAGTGACATCACAAAAAACTGCGACGGTTGCATACGTCAGTGGTCCTCCGAAAAGGTCCCGTCTCTGACCCCCCGGGGCGTTAGGCTCCTGACAGGGAAAAGAGTTAGCAACGCATATCTCCCCTATACGTGTATCCTGTGTTGTTAATAATATATTCATAATTATGCAAATGATAATGGCTGCTATATTTATGCAAAAAAGGTGCCGACCGAAATGGCAGGATATAAAATCTGTCATGTTACCCCTGTCATTGATTAATAAGGCGAGAATGCTTCCAATTGTTGAATAGCATACATTTACGTCATATATCCATAAGGCTGTCAACAGAAGTATTACAATATACTTTGTTCTTCATCTTGCAGAAGTTCCTGGAAACAGGATACGATGAGCTGCGGAGGCAGCAAGAAAAACAGGCAGTTGTAAGCTCCCTGATTGAGGAACTACGCGCCCAAAACGGCGAAGCACCCACTCGCATGGCGATCCTCAAAAAGTGGTCCGACCTGAAGAGGCGCCAGATGAACCGGGTCAGGCGTATCCGGAATAAATATCATCCTGGTAAGTTATTGGTCACAGTTATGTTTTTTTTCCCCTAAAGTGTATTTTGTGCGTGTACTCGAGAGAGGAGCCGGACTGCAGGAGTTGGGAGTAGGCAGGCCTCCCCCAGAGGTAATCTGCCACCTTTCTCCATGCCCCGGGTGGCAATGGCGGGTGTGAGGAGGTCCTCCCACACAGACCGTCCTACCTGCTCCGCTTCGAAGCCCAACGGGGCAGAGGGACTCCCTATAAGGGAGTGAGAGGATTTGCCCGCTCAACCAGCCCCGTTAGTCCTTCGCCTCTCTTTTTAGAGACCGCATGGTCAGAGTGCGTGCATGTTAACCCAATTGCGAGTGCGTGTGTAAGTGTGGTGGTTTTTGTGGGAGGGAGGTGGGCATACTAAGCGCAGGCTTACCTCGCATAGCACACCCACCGGGGGCCGAGCTGAGACCACCAAACTCAATTCACATGTAGCCGAGAGCGGGATCCGAACCCCTAGCTGCAGAGGTGAATGGCTTGTCAGCGCAGTGGCAATCGCGTTGAGCCAGCCCGGGTCCCTTGGGGACAGTTATGTAAGGTCATATGTAATTAATGTAAGGTCAGATGTTGTTAACCAAGACGCCATGTTGTTGTAACATATATCACCACCAGCCAAGGTATTCATAGTACTGTTGGAAAAAACATGGGACAGCAGACAGGAACACAGAAGTTATGTGGGAACATACTTTTCCCATTGCTTTGCATGGGACTTTAAACAAAAAGCCCGACCCTCACCAATGGGGTTAGTTAAGGGATAAATTAACGATCCTATACTTTAAGTGGACGTATAGATAACATGTGACCAAGTGTTATCGAAATATCTACAGCTGTTATGAAGTAACATGTATTTCCCATAGAGTTGAATGGGACTTTAAAGAAAAACCCTGACCAAGGCAAATGGGGGTGGGTAAGGGTTAAACCACCAATCCTATATTTGTGGCTGACATATAAGT
This sequence comes from Rana temporaria, assembly GCF_905171775.1. Lineage (NCBI taxonomy): Eukaryota > Metazoa > Chordata > Amphibia > Anura > Ranidae > Rana > Rana temporaria. Next base: position 18,045,253 of record NC_053489.1, on the reverse strand, counting down.
AACCTGTGTGCCAAGTTTCATGTAAATATCTTTAGCCGTTTGGACGTGATGGTGGAACATACATACATACATGCACACACACGTTGAGTTTTATATATATAGATTCCCACTAAATTCCTGTGTTAGGCGTGGGGTTGTTATAGTAATCCCGTGTACTCCATCAAGTCCTTTTTTTAACATGAGATCGTCTGAACAAAACAAAGGAGACAAAAACAGCTCATTTTACCATGGTGGCAGCCCAGCTCACGCTCAGTCCCCTGTAGTGCCCACAAGACCCTTTAATATAACATTGTCCCATTGGTTAACTGTCTATATAAATTAATTTGTATTCATATACAATACAGCAGAGTACACAGAATTTGCATACGTCATTAGAAAACATTTTTATAATATATGAACATTGTGTTATTATAGGAGCTCCGCTACCAACTGTGCGCCCCAAGCGCACAAGGCGACAGGCCGCAGAGGAGGAGCAGGAGGAGGATGTGGAAGAGGAGGAGAGGGATGAGGAGGAGCAGCCAGGGCCATCCACATCACCACCCCCAGCTCCTGTGGAGGAGCAAGAGGAGGAGCTGCACCCCCCCCCGAAACTTCTGGTGGAGTAGTGGGTGACGAGGAAGAGGAGCAGGATGAGACGGTTAATTTTACCATCAATCAGGAGGGTAAATATGTGCACAGAGATTAATAAAATTTCAACAATAAAATGTAGCTCTAAAAATGGACAGCATTTAAAGCAGGGCTGTGGAGTCGGTAGATACATTTTTCGACTCCGACTCCTCAGTTTTATGTACTTCAGACTCCGACTCCCCGACTCCCCGACTCCGACTCCTCTGTATTAATATGCAAATGTATTTTATAGATTCCTTGAGGGAAAGAAACGCAACCTACCACAGGACTACTGGCTGGGAAGCCAACAGTCTACTGTATTGCACAGTTTAAGCAAAAGACAAACACAATGAAAACAATCAAGTGACTGCATAGTAGCAGCAGGCTTAAACATCAGGAACATGATCTTTAACAGTTCAAAAATACAGACCACATTATTTGGCTGTTTTAGAACAAAAACAAAGCTTATCTATAATGAACCAAAAAAAAAATCTGAAAAACCTAGAAATGGTTTATATTAATCTTGAAATGTAGTTCTAGGCTTAGCAAATGCAAATAAATGCAATGTAGAGTTCTAAGGAAGAGAATTGCCTCTGCCAGATCCTCTTTCATAGAGTCTCTTAAGTCCGACTTTATTATTTTTATGGCTGAAAATAATCTTTCGTAACGGTCTTTGAAATCCAAATGTTTTTTTCTTATATCCTAACAGTTATAAAAAAGCTCAAGGGGAAACAAGCTGCCATGAAAAACATGACGCAGAGAGTACTGGCAAATGAGCAGCAGATACTTTTTTTGACGCGCCAAAATCAGCAGCTGGTGCAACAAATGGCGAAAACCATGGATGAGGTGGCAGAGCTTCAGAAGTTCATGTCTTAATTTTTTTTTTTTTTTTTTTTAATAAAAAATGTTATATTTTGCAAAGGTTTCATTTCTTATTGAAATTGTTAGTTTTTTAAACACATCTAACTTCACATCTAACACATCAACATCAACATCAACATCAACACATCTAGCTTAATAATAACCGAAAACATTTTATACTATTACTAGCTGAATACCCGGCGTTGCCCGGTCTTCCTATCTTAACCTTTTGGGGAGGAAAATCATAGTAATATAAATATACCCATCTTTTATATAAGGGTGTTGGTAAGGGTTAATTTAACTGTTATATATTTTTATTTGGCATATAAGTAATATGTATAGCAGGTATTATTGAAATATCTCTAGGCGTACAGAAGTTATGTGGGAACATACATTTTCCATTGATTTGCATGGGACTTTAAAGAAAAACCCCGACCCTCACAAATGGGGGTAGTTAAGGGATAAATTAACTATCAGTGGTATCAGTGAACAGCAGTGGTAATAGGAGTATATAGAGTGGGAATTAACTTTTTACATAGGTGTCTTGACTGAGCAGCAGCAGCAGTAGTAGTAGTAGTAGATACAGAGTCATATCACTTGGGCAGGAGGTGCCATGATGAACAGCAGTGGTAATAGGAGTATATAGAGTGGGAAATTACTTTTGACATAGTTGTCTTGACTGAGCAGCAGCAGCAGCAGCAGCAGCAGTAGTAGTATTAGCAGTAGTAGTTGATACAGAGTCATATCACTTGGGCAGGAGGTGCCATGATGAAAAGCAGTGGTAATAGGAGTATATAGAGTGGGAAATTACTTTTGACATAGTTGTCTTGACTGAGCAGCAGCAGCAGCAGCAGTAGTAGTATTAGCAGTAGTAGTTGATACAGAGTCATATCACTTGGGCAGGAGGTGCCATGATGAACAGCAGTGGTAATAGGAGTATATAGAGTGGGAAATTACTTTTGACATAGTTGTCTTGACTGAGCAGCAGCAGCAGCAGTAGTAGTATTAGCAGTAGTAGTTGATACAGAGTCATATCACTTGGGCAGGAGGTGCCATGATGAACAGCAGTGGTAATAGGAGTATATAGAGTGGGAAATTACTTTTGACATAGTTGTCTTGACTGAGCAGCAGCAGCAGCAGCAGCAGCAGTAGTAGTATTAGCAGTAGTAGTTGATACAGAGTCATATCACTTGGGCAGGAGGTGCCATGATGAACAGCAGTGGTAATAGGAGTATATAGAGTGGGAAATTACTTTTGACATAGTTGTCTTGACTGAGCAGCAGTAGCAGCAGTAGTAGTATTAGCAGTAGTAGTTGATACAGAGTCATATCACTTGGGCAGGAGGTGCCATGATGAACAGCAGTGGTAATAGGAGTATATAGAGTGGGAAATTACTTTTGACATAGTTGTCTTGACTGAGCAGCAGCAGCAGCAGCAGCAGTAGTAGTATTAGCAGTAGTAGTTGATACAGAGTCATATCACTTGGGCAGTAGGTGCCATGATGAACAGCAGTGGTAATAGGAGTATATAGAGTGGGAAATTACTTTTGACATAGTTGTCTTGACTGAGCAGCAGCAGCAGCAGTAGTAGTATTAGCAGTAGTAGTTGATACAGAGTCATATCACTTGGGCAGGAGGTGCCATGATGAACAGCAGTAGGAATAGGAGTATATAGAGTGTGAAATAACTGCTGACATAGGTGTATTGACTGGGCAGCAGCAGCAGAAGCAGCAGTAGTAGTATTAGCAGTAGTAGTTGATACAGAGTCATATCACATGGGCAGGAGGTGCCATGATGAACAGCAGTAGGAATAGGAGTATATAGAGTGTGAAATAACTGCTGACATAGGTGTCTTGACTGGGCAGCAGCAGCAGCAGAAGCAGCAGTAGTAGTATTAGCAGTAGTAGTTGATACAGAGTCATATCACTTGGGCAGGAGGTGCCATGATGAACAGCAGTAGGAATAGGAGTATATAGAGTGTGAAATAACTGCTGACATAGGTGTATTGACTGGGCAGCAGCAGCAGAAGCAGCAGTAGTAGTATTAGCAGTAGTAGTTGATACAGAGTCATATCACATGGGCAGGAGGTGCCATGATGAACAGCAGTAGGAATAGGAGTATATAGAGTGTGAAATAACTGCTGACATAGGTGTATTGACTGGGCAGCAGCAGCAGAAGCAGCAGTAGTAGTATTAGCAGTAGTAGTTGATACAGAGTCATATCACATGGGCAGGAGGTGCCATGATGAACAGCAGTAGGAATAGGAGTATATAGAGTGTGAAATAACTGCTGACATAGGTGTCTTGACTGGGCAGCAGCAGCAGAAGCAGCAGTAGTAGTATTAGCAGTAGTAGTTGATACAGAGTCATATCACTTGGGCAGGAGGTGCCATGATGAACAGCAGTAGGAATAGGAGTATATAGAGTGTGAAATAACTGCTGACATAGGTGTATTGACTGGGCATCAGCAGCAGAAGCAGCAGTAGTAGTATTAGCAGTAGTAGTTGATACAGAGTCATATCACATGGGCAGGAGGTGCCATGATGAACAGCAGTAGGAATAGGAGTATATAGAGTGTGAAATAACTGCTGACATAGGTGTATTGACTGGGCAGCAGCAGCAGAAGCAGCAGTAGTAGTATTAGCAGTAGTAGTTGATACAGAGTCATATCACATGGGCAGGAGGTGCCATGATGTACAGCTGTAGGAATAGGAGTATATAGAGTGTGAAATAACTGCTGACATAGGTGTATTGACTGGGCAGCAGCAGCAGAAGCAGCAGTAGTAGTATTAGCAGTAGTAGTTGATACAGAGTCATATCACATGGGCAGGAGATGCCATGATGAACAGCAGTAGGAATAGGAGTATATAGAGTGTGAAATAACTGCTGACATAGGTGTCTTGACTGGGCAGCAGCAGCAGAAGCAGCAGTAGTAGTATTAGCAGTAGTAGTTGATACAGAGTCATATCACATGGGCAGGAGGTGCCATGATGAACAGCAGTAGGAATAGGAGTATATAGAGTGTGAAATAACTGCTGACATAGGTGTATTGACTGGGCAGCAGAAGCAGCAGTAGTAGTATTAGCAGTAGTAGTTGATACAGAGTCATATCACATGGGCAGGAGGTGCCATGATGTACAGCTGTAGGAATAGGAGTATATAGAGTGTGAAATAACTGCTGACATAGGTGTATTGACTGGGCAGCAGCAGCAGAAGCAGCAGTAGTAGTATTAGCAGTAGTAGTTGATACAGAGTCATATAACTTGGGCAGGAGGTGCCATGATGAACAGCAGTGTTAATAAGAGTATATAGGGTGTGAAATAACTGCTGACATAGGTGTCTTGACTGATCCAGAGGAGTCATGGGAGAAAATCATGTGGTCAGATGAGACCATAATATAACTTTTTGATCATAATTTCACTAACCGTGTTCGGAGGAAGAATAATGATGAGTACCATGCCAAGAACGCCATCCCTAATGTGAAGCATGGTGGTGATAGCATCATGCTTTGGTGGTGTTTTTCTGCACATGGGACAGGGTGACTGCACTGTATTAAGGAGAGGATGACCGTGGCCATGTATTGCGAGATTTTGGGCAACAACCTCCTTCCCTGAGTTAGAGCTTTGAAGATGGGTCAAGGCTGGGTCTTCCAACATGACAATGACCCAAAGCACACAGCCAGGATAACCAAGGATTGGCTCTGTAAGGAGCATATCAAGGTTCTGGCGTGGCCTAGCCAGTCTCCAGACCTAAACCCAATAGAGAATCTTTGGAGGGAGCTCAAACTCCGTGTTTCTCAGCGAGAGCCCAGAAACCTGACTGATGTAGAGAAGATCTGTGTGGAGGAGTGGGCCAAAATCCCTCCTCCAGTGTGTGCAAAGCTGGTGTAAAACTACAAGAAATGTTTGACCGCTGTAATTGCAAAGAAAGCCTACTGTACCAAATATTAACATTGATTTTCTCAGATGTTAAAATAGTTATATTCAGCACTGTAAATACATCAGGTCCGGGGCTCCATCAGGGAATGCATGACAAGGGACCCTTCAGCGCCCTGAACCGACGACGGGTGCCAGAAAGTCACCGCCGATCCAGGACTCATTCATCTTTATGAATGTGAGTCTGTCCACGGAGTCTGTGGACAGACGGGTCCTCTTGTCCGTGACCACCCCACCTGCCGCGCTGAATGTCCGCTCAGATGGTACGCTGGAGGGGGGGCAAGACAATAACTCCAGCGCATACTGAGCGAGCTCGCGGCAGGTGTCCAATCTGGCAACCCAGTACTCCATGGGGTCGTCGGTGCTCATACTGTCAGAAGCACCGACGGACGCCATGTAGTCTGCCACCATGTGGGCCAGCCGCTGGTGGTGACTGCTGCTGCTGCTGGTGCTGGTACTGGGTCGCTCGGTTTGGAAGAACATCCTCATCTCATCCATTAGGTCCCCTGCTCGGCTGCTGCTGGGTGCAGCCACCTGCTGGGTGAGATGAGGGGGGACAACTGGAGGCTGGGGAGTTGCCTGCTCCAACCGTCTGACAATGCCTGCCTGCAGTTCCTCCATCCGGTGCTGCCTACGGCTGGCTGGGATGAACTGCTCCAGTTTCCCCTTGCACCTGGGATCCAAAAGGGTGGCCATCCAGAAATCATCCCTCGCCTTGATGGTCTTAACCCGGGGGTCCCTCCTGAGGCATCTCAGCATGTGGGCAGCCATGGGGAAGAGCACAGCCCGCTGTGACTCCTCACTGCTGGCCAGGTGAATGAGGTGCGACTCTTCATCCCTGAGGCGCTGCTGGTCAAACTCAGAGATGCCCAACCCCCGGACTATCGGTGCCCCCAACACCGGCTCTCCCTCCTGACCAGGCCCTGACTCCGGGACAACACCAGCAACCACCTCCTCCTCATCATCATCATCCTCCTCCTCCTCCTCGTCCTGGCCCTGGTCTCGGTGGAGCATTGCTGACTCCTCCTGCTCCACCAAGGCACTCTCCCCAGCTTCGAGCAGGCGATCTAGTGTCCTCTCCAGCATGAACACTATTGGCAGCACGCTATTGAGGCCGACGTGCTCACTGCTGACCATCTTGGTCGCCTGCTCGAAGGAGGACAACACTTGGCAGACCTGGTTTCTGCCCCCACTCCGCACAGGCGATGAAAGGGAGTTGTGGTGAAGCCCTCTCAGTGCCTAGTTCCATCAGGTACTCCCTCACCGCCCTTTGCTGCTCCCACAACCTCTTCAGCATGTGGAGGGTGGAGTTCCACCGCGTCACACTGTCCACAATCAGCCTGTGAAGGGGCAGACTGTACTTCCGCTGCAACTTGGACAGGGACGCGGTAGCGGTTGGGGAGCGCCTGAAGTGGCTGGCAATCCTACGCGCCTTTGCCACAATGTCACTCAACCCGGGATAAGTGCGCAGGAACTTCTGCACCACCAGGTTGAGGACATGTGCCAGACAGGGCACGTGGGTCAGACTGCCAGCACTGAGGGCGGCGAGTAGGTTGCTGCCGTTATCGCAGACAACCATACCTGCCTGGAGCCTTCGGGGTGTCAGCCACTTCTGGACCTGAGCCTGAAGTGCTTTCAGCACTTCTTCTCCAGTGTGTCTCCGGTCCCCTAAACTAACAAGCTGGAGCACGGCCTGACAGCGCACGTGCCCCACACTTGAGTAGCTACGGGGGCGCTTGCTGGGAGGCTCAGCAGCTGCGGAGACAGTGGCTTTAGGGAGACCAGCAGTTCTCCCCTGGACACCCCGGGGCGGCACCACAAGATCGGTTGCCGCCGATCCCTCACCGACGCCTCGGAGGGAAACCCAATGGGCCGTGAAGCTGATGTAGCGCCCCTGCCCATGCCTGCTGGTCCAGCCATCCATTGTCAGATGAACCCTGTCGCTGACAGCGTGATCCAGCGACAGGGTTACATTCTGCACAATGTGCTGGTGTAGGGCAGGGACACCAGTCCTGGCAAAGAAATGGCGGCTGGGGACACGCCATTGGGGTTGGGCCTGCTCCAACATCTGCCTGAAGGGGTTGCTGTCAACTATGTTGAAGGGCAGCAGATGTTGGGCAATAACCTTTGCCAGGAGCCCATTGAGGGAACGCACACGTCGGTCTCCAGGGGGGAAGGGAGTGGTGCGGTCAAAGGCGTCTGAAATCGACGCCTGGCGCCGGACGGCAGTGCGGGACACAGACGTGGAGGGTGCTGTGGAAGTAGAGGTCTGGCTGCCGGTACCATTACCTCTACTAGAGGGAGCGGGGGGGCATGACCTGCTGGAAAGAGATGAAGATGTGGCAGGGGCTGCTGTACCCTGCTCACTTGTGGTGGTGGCGCTGCTACCACCACCACGCTTCATCTCGTCAAACACCGCCCAGTGGTTTATCCTCAGGTGCTGGTTCAGGGCTGTGGTACCCACCCGAGCCAAACACTTCCCTCTCTTCACCCTCACTTTACAGATCCGGCAGATGGCCACGGTAGGGTTGTCTGCCACCAGGGTAAAGTAGTTCCAGACAGGTGACTTCAGCACCGCCCTCCTGTCAGATGGGGTGACGCTTACTTGTACCTGCTGGGACTCGGTGCGCACAGGTGGAGCTGCCTGCTGCTGCTGCTGCTGCTGCTGCTCCTCCTGACACCTCCTGCTGCCATCACCAGTGGAGACCCTGACGATGGTCTCCCTGGTGGTGACCTGGCGCACCGTTTCACCAGGGTGCCTACCTTCCCCGTCGTCACTGACGTAGTGAGCCGACGCGTCAGATGGCAACCATGATGGGTCACCCTCTTCGCCCACAGAGATGTCAGACCAAGGGCTGAGATGTGTTGGTCTGAGGGAACCAACTGACATGGAGCCTCTAGCCTGGCTCCGCTGTCCCCTCACCCACGCCTGGGTCTGACTAGGTGCTGCTGTTTCCTGCACCAAAACAGCAGCACCAGTTTGAAGGGATGTCTCTGGGATACTGCCAGCAGGTATCCCATCCTCCTCATCCATCCCTTCAAAAAGGTCCTGACCATCAGGACAGAGCTGAAGGTCTGCCTGATGCATGGCCTCCCCCAAGATATCCCTCTCACTGTCGCTGTCGAACAGTAAGATGCTGGACTCTTGGGGGCTGGGGGGGGGTACTACAGGCACCGGTGTAATGGTGGTACTACTGTGAGTCGGGACCGACGACTCAGTGGCACTGCTGTGCCCCATGTAGTCCACCACTACTTCAGCCTGAGATGGCAATATCGGGCGGCTGCCCGATGGGAAGAACTCCCGGATCAGGCGTACTCCCCTTGCACCCGATCCTCTACCACTAGTAGGGGCACGAGAGGTACCCCGTGCTGGCAGCGACCCAGCACTGGGAGTAACTCCCCTACCCCTGCTGCCACGGCCATGGATGCCGCTCATTATTGCTGATATGTGTGGGGGGGGGGTAAACTTTATTGGGGGGGGGAAATGTGAACAAAATGTGTTTTTGTGTTTTTTTTACAAGACAGGCACGCAGACAAAGACGTACACAGACAGCTACTAAACTATAAGAAAAGTAGTACACCAAAGACAATGACTACAAAATTAAAGAAAAAAAAAAAGCACTAAACAAACACTAACTTTTTTTTTTTTTTTTTTTTTTTAAACACAAAACACAGACACTAAACACACACTAAGCTAAGCTAGATGAAATAAATGTACACTAACAGTGTGTACACTTACTACACAAAATTTAACTAAACTGAACACAAAACTTAGCTTTTAGAAAAGCTCTTTAGGAAAAACTAAGCAAAATGTGCACTGAAATGACTAGCAAATATCACTGAACAGCAAAGCTGCAAGATCAAACAGTAACACAAGATGAACAAAACTTAGCTTTTAGAAAAGCTCTTTTAGAAAGCTCAGCAAAATGTGCACTGAAATCTCTAGCAAATATCACTGAACAGCGAAGATGCAGGATCAAACAGTAACACAAATGAACAAAACAGCACAAAACAGCACAAAACGTAGCTTTGAAAAAAGCTATTGGGTCTATTGCTTTGAAAAAAGCAGTTGATATACTGGAAACGATGCACTGGAATCACTAAATAGCAATGCAGCACTATGCTGGTGATGATATAAATCAATCAGGAACAAAGACACAGGAACACAGAAACAGCCTCCACACTCTCTAGCCAGCTTCTGAATCTGCAATGAAATGGTGCTGGGAGTGAGCTTATATAATGTCCATGCAGGCAGGTTCCTATTGGTTGCTAACCTCTGACGAGTGTGGAAGGAGAACTCTGATTGGCTCTGATGCAAAAGGGCGGAGAAAATAATCGCGCAATATTCCTATTGCCGAATATTTGCATTGCGAATATTCGGCAATATAAAATGATCGCTTCAGCTACTCGGCCCAAGGTCTCTAATCATACCAGCAATGCTTTTAGACGTCTATGGAGATCACTAGGATGTGATCTGTTTTAAAAATGAAACTGTAAAAATCGCTCTGATGCGGAAGATAGGGGCGAAGAAAATAATCGCGCGATATTGCGTTTGCCGAATAATCGCATTGCGATTTTTCGGGAAAATTCAATGAACGCTTCAGCTACTCGTCCCAGGGTCTCTAATCATACCAGCAATGCTTTTAGACGTCGATGGAGATATCTAGGATGTGATCTGTTTTAAAAAAAAAATTGTAAAAAATCGAATATTCGGAATTGCGAATATTCACCGCGAAATTCGAAATATAGCGCGATTTCTCGAATATGCTATATTCGAGTCGAATATTCGCAATGCGAATATTCGTGAGCAACACTACTTATGATCAACATTTGTGGACTTTTTTTCTTCTTTTCATTGCACTGGTGAATAGGATCTACGTTGTTCTTCTAAGGACTTTGATCACTTTTTTTCCTGTTTTCATGTTTTGCATTATTCATGGACAATCATTTGTGACATGATTTTTTGGGTATATTTATTTGTTTTTTAAATTTTAGCGCATCTTGTTTTTTTCCTATGTTACCACTGTTCAGATATTCACAGTAAGGTGCAGCTTCACTTGTTTACACATGAGAATTATTTAGGAGCATTGATTTGTTTACTTTTTAGTTTATTAGCGCAGTTGCTCCCAAATCTTTTTTCCAGATTTTGTGGGACTGCATAGCAACAGGCATTTCCAGATGAGTAAAAAAAAAAAAAAAATGTTTTTCTTTTTTAGGTCTAATGAGCACAATAATGAAAAAAAAAGTTGGGATGGAAACTCCACGTTAACCACTTTTTAGTGCTGTAACATTTTGAATGACAATTGCGTCATGCAACACTGTACCCAAGTTTTTTTTTTTTCCCCCCAAAATAAATAGAGCTTTCTTTTGGTGGTATTTGATCGCCACTGCGGTTTTTATTTTTTTACGCTATAAACAAAAGAAGAGCGACAAGTTTGAAAAAAACACAATATTTTTACTTTTTGCTATAATAAATATCCCAAATTTTTTTCCTCAGTTTCTTTATGTATTCTACATATTATTGGTAAAAAGTAAAAAAAAACGCAGTAAGCGTATATTGATTGGCTAGCACAAAATTTATAGCGCCTACAAAATAGGGGATAGATTTATGGCATTTTTATTATTATTATTATTATTTTACTAGTAATGGCTGTGAGCTGCGATTTTTATCGTGACTGTGTGACACTTTTGACACAATTTAGGGCCACTGACTTTTATACAGCGATCAGTGCTAAAAATTTGCACTGATTAATGTATAAATGTTACTGGCAGGGAAGGAGTTAACACTAGGGGCGATAAAGAGGTTAACTGTGTTACCTAGGGAGTGATTCTAACTGTGGGGGATACAACTGACTAGGGGAGGAGACCGATCAGTGTTCCTATTGTAGCAAGGTGTCACTTTGCGAATGTAGCATATAGACTACAGTTTGTGCCTAACAGGAACTCAGCTCCCTGATGTCCATTTATTATATTGCGGCAGTTTGTTTGGTTCAGCTATATGGGACCAATGCATGATGGACATTGTAGTACAGAGAGACAGAGATTCTATTACTGTGGATTAGAAATAGACTACAATGCTCACAGCGCCACTGTGTTACCAAAGTGCATTGTGCCACGCACAGCCTGCTGGGAGGAGTTATTTCAGGCGAGGGAAGGCTTTGTTCAGGCCCCTTGGGACGCCATCTTTCAACAGGCAAGATGCCTTCATTGAGTGACTTTAGGCCGGAGAAGCCTGGGCCTAAAGTTGCGGAGATCGGATGGCCTGACAAGGGAATCCTTACCACAGCTTTTCTGATCGGACCTGGGAGAGGAACCAACCCACGCCCCACAGCATCCGGAGTCACTTATCCACTGACACCTTGTGAGCGGCTGCGCGGAGGACCAGGGACCAGAAGCTGAGGAGAGACTGAGAGCCAGGAGAGTCCAGATGGAGCATACAGGCGAGGCGAGGCCTCATTTGGTGAGAGGGCACCTGCCCACCAATATAAATAACTGTGTTGCAGGAAGGTGATTCCCATAGTCTCACTTACACTTTCTGGAAGTTGCCATGCCAGAAGTAGGGACACATTGCATCCCAGAGAGGCATTGCACTTTGGGAGGATCAGCGCCTTTATTGCCCTTACACTACATACTTTAAGTGTTTGTTCTTTCTTCATATCTCTTGTTGGATTACAAATTACTAAAGTGCACCAACTAAAGCTAGCAGAAGATTACACTGGACTTGAAGGAACAATCATTACTTCAGTTGGTTGTTTAAGCTGACACAGCAGGACACGTTTTCGGTGGAACTGTCCATTGGAGGGAGCCAAAGAGCATACAATCTCTTACATGTGATATAACTTTCTGTATTTATTTATATAGTTGTTTGCTATTTTAGGGAGTTGAGTAAGGCCTGGTGGAGAGGTACCCCATTGCTGGCATCTTTGCATTGGGGAATTGCTCCACTGTGTACTTACTCAGGTCCGACCTCAGGTTGTGTTACCAGGACCTTTTTGTATTTTCCTAATTCTGAGACTGTTATAGAACTCTATATCATTGACTCTTACGGGGCCCTGTTTGAAGTCAAATGTTATCTGTATAACCTTGTTTCATTTTCTTCACCAAGTAAACTACTCATCCTTGGTTAAGACAAGGTAACAGTTTTCCTTTACACATATACTGGTATAGTACTGTATGGTATTATTGTGGTTCTTTCCTGCTAGTGGGTCCCACAATCAAGTTATTATCCAGATGTGCCAAGGGAGAGTTTGAGCCAAACTTCTGGGGTTGACAGGCAGAGTGTAGGCCCAAAACAAACCAGCAGCTCCTACGGGGGTAGTGCTACACTATATACTAGGAACACACGATCTGTCTCCTATCCCCTGACAAGACGTGGATATGTGTGTTTACACACACAGATCCACCTTCCTACTCTGTAACAAACGACCGAGAGTGCCCGGCGGACATCGCGGCTGCCGGGCACGCGCATCGGCTCCTCGGTGATGCGGCGTTTGCTCTATACCGCTGGGAAGCCAAGGCCGTCATATGATGCCCGCCCAGGAAGGGATATCCCATCTGCGGACGTCATATGACAATGGGCGGGTAGGAAAGTGTTTGTTTAAATAAATAATAATAAAAAAAAAGCATAATGAGTCCGACTTGCTTTTTTTTAGTTGATATTGTGATCTAATCATCTCTGGGTGTCAGGTGTTTGGATAGGAGTGACATTTCAGTACTTGCCATAGGTTCTTCTTTCGATAGATATGCCCCTGCTTGTGTGCCATTTATATATTCCATTCTACAATTAATGTATTCAATAATAACATCCCACTTATGTATTTCCCAACACATTATCCAGATCAGTTATCGGCCCACTGACCCTGACCTGAGTGATGGAAAAATGTATCCAACCTTCTTCCGTATGACACCAGACGATCGGGTCCGTTTTGTAGCTATTATAAAATTTTTGCATCATTTTGGGTGGAATTGGGTTGGAATAATAACAACAGAGGACGGCAGCGGTGATGAGGAGGCCCAAAAACTGAGTAAGATGATGAGAGAACACGGGATCTGCACAGAGTTTATCATTACACTCATTGATAAAAAAGCAGAAATTATTCAGACAAGGAGAATTGTTTATAAAACATCAGCTAAAATAATCATAGTGTGTGGAACTTTCACAATGCTCTTTCTTCATATTTTTCATTATATACCCTCTATTACAGAATCAATCACATTTTTTTTTCCACCTACATGGAATAAGCTATCTAGTATGAATCTCAATGCACACGCATTATTCAACTACAGCTTCATTTTTATTTGGCCACAACAAAAAGAAGTAAACATCAGTAATTATAATAATGGTGTCAACTTCTCCAGCTGCTTAAATGACCCCATAATGCAAGATCTGGGGTTTATGTTCTTTAGCTGCCTTTCCGCAAGCAAAATCAAAAATGACTTTTTACAATTACTCTATACATTTTCTGTAGAACTTTGTACAGATGTAAAAGATGTTTCAGTTTTTTTTGGTGGTTATAGAGAAATGACCGCCTATGCATACAAGGCTGTGTATGTTCTGGCCAACGCTCTACATGGAATGGACATGAAGAAAGATAAATCTGAACCAAAAGAATTACAGCACAGAGTAAGTTGTACAATAAGTTTTTTTTATATTACTATGACTCTATTCTATATTATATAATAATTATGTGAAAGGGAAATTCAGGGAGTGAGATGGACGGCTATCTTCACCCTCTCTCTCATTTTCTGGGCAATCAGGAAAACTGCAATCACCAACATGTTTCATTTCTCTACACACATTTCAAATATAAATAAACACATATTTAACACATTTTAAATGTACCACTCAAACCTAAGGATCAAAGACACCAACATCCCAGGAAAGAACATTTTTTGAAACAGCGAGGGAAGGTACTTTAATAGGTGCCATAAACACATACCGTATATACTCGAGTATAAGCCAACCCGAATGTAAGCCGAGGCACCTAATTTTACCACAAAAAAATGGGAAACGTATTGACTCGAGTATAAGCCTGTGGTGTCCAACTGCATGCCTCACTGTGCCTCACTGTGTCCATGTGCATGCCTCACTGTGTCTATGCCTCACTGTGCCCATGCCTCACTGTGCCCATGCCTCACTGTGCCCATGCCTCACTGTGTCCATGCCTCACTGTGTCCATGCCTCACTGTGCCCATGTCTCACTGTGCCCATGCCTCACTGTGCCCATGCCTCACTGTGTCCATGCCTCACTGTGCCTATGCCTCACTATGCCCATGCCTCACTGTGTCCATGACTAGACTGACGTTTAACATGGCAGTCTATGGAAGGGTTGCCCGGCATTGAAAAATCGGTGCTCCCCAGACAAAAAACTTTGCACACGTTTAGAGGAGAAATTGGGCTACGTGTGTGCCAAGTTCCGGGTCCAGGGGACCTACGACCGGCTGGTATCCGGTCCCCAAAATCACCAGAGAAATTACCGTTTAACATGGGAGTCTTTGGAAGGGGTGCCCAGCTTTGAAAAATCAGTGCTTCCCGGCCGTAGGTCCCCCGGACAACAAACTTTGCACACTTGTACCGGCCGGCCAGTACCGGGTCCCCAAAGTCCAGATCAGACGCAAAAAGGTGACTCAAGTATAAGCCGAGGGGGGCATTTTCAGCACAAAAAAATGTGCTGAAAAACTTGGCTTATACTCGAGTATCTACAGTAAGTAATTGTCCTGATTTATTCATTCCTATTCATATTTATAGAAAGACCGCCTAGTATCTTGAATACCTGTCAATTTTTTTATATTTTTTTATTTAATTCCAGAACTCTTATTACTGTACATGGTAATGTGTCTATTTCTGTCTTCTTTGAAAAGCTGCACAAATATGTGAGAAATCTTAATTACACCGACCCAACCGGAGGCAAGATCTACTTTAATGAGAGAAGAGAAGTTCCAACTGATCTCAGGTTACATATGTGGCTTTTTATAAAAGATTATTTTTATGCCCATCGTTTCAGAATTTGCAAGATTCTAAGCCCAGACTTTGTGCCTCAAACATTTCCCAATATGTGTGATCCCTTCTACTGGAAAAAAGGCAAAGTAAGAAATCACTTGATTGTTTTCTTTTTATACCTTTTTCTCAGGAAATTCATAATTATGATTTATAGAACATTTTTAGCCTTATTTTAAAGTAGCACTACCCACACAGGAGCTGCAGGTAACTGTCTCTTCTATTCCTGCACAGAAAGGCAACATGCACTCTCCGCTTGCAACCAGAGAAAAAAAAGTCAGTCCCTTGGCTTTGTTTTTATGTTTTATTAGGGGTTATGGTTGGGTGAAGGGATATATGGGATGCCCAACTTGAATAAAAAAAAAAAAAAAAAACAGGGACAACTTCCTCCGTATGTACAAGGTCTTGAACTGTCCTCCTTTCTGGGCACAGACATCTTAAAGTGTCTGTAAACCCTAAAAAAAAAAAAATGCAAGACAAAGGCATAATGAGCTAGTATGCATAGCTCATTATGTATTACTTACCTTAGATCAGGGTTTCTCAACTCCAGTCCTCAAGGCACACCAACAGGTCATGTTTTCAGGTTTTCCCTCAGATGAAACAGCTGTGGTAATTACTAGGGCAGTGAAACTGATCAAATCACCTGTGAAAAATAATGAAAAGCCTGAAAACATGACCTGTTAGGGCGCCTTGAGGACTGGAGTTGAGAAACACTGCCTTAGATCAAAGCCTCCGCAGCCATCCTCGACACCCCCTCTGGTCGCGGACATCTCTCCCGGAGCTTGCTTCCGGGTGGGAACCTACCACTGAGGTACCGCACATTCCACAAATTCACAGAAGGGGGCAGAGTCTACCAACTGAAAAGGCAGCAGTTGAAGTGCTAGCAATTTAGCCAAGCTAGAATTTAACCCCTGGGCATGTGGATGGCTGGGAGCAAATTTATTTTGCCGGTGTAGCAACTGGAAAAGGGAAAAGTGACCACTCCAAATAGATATGCTTGGCTGATATATCTTCTTCTAAAGACCACGGGTGCTGGCGATGCTTATAGCAGAAAACAAAAAGAATGTTTGGACAGCCGCACTCCAAGAAAAAAATCCTAAATGTCCTTTATTGGTAGGAATGGAAAACACTACAATCCACAGCAAACGGAAAATATGAATAACTATGAATAAGCACGGCACATGCACGGGAGTGACGCCACACTAGCGACCAAAAGAGAAGTACCAAACCTGAACCACTCAACGGATCAAACACTCAACGCCTTAAACAAAGCATTACTGCAAACAGCCGACACAGTCGCTCCAAAACGCAGAGCTCTCAGCCGGAAAAACAACTCGGGCTGGTTTAACGACACTCTCACTCTACTGAAACAGGATCGCAGAAGAGCTGAAGGAGCCTGGAGGAGGAACCCATCAATAGAAAACCATACAAAGTACAAAACCCTTACCAAGAATTATCACAAAGCAATCTTTAAAGCCAAAAAAGAGCACTTTGCAAACACCATCTCAAAAGCCCTAAACCGTCCACGGGAACTTTTTAAACTAGTCGCTAAGACTATGAACCCCGCATGCTTGGAGCCCCCTGCAAGTGAGACACAAGAATTCTGTAACAAATTATCTGACTTTTTCATCGACAAAATAGAAAAGATTCGACAAACAGTGCAACAGAAAAAAAACATTAACCCCACTCAGATACAGCAAGAAGAAGCAATCCACATGAATAGTCCACGATCAACGATTTTGGAACTGGTCCCAATTACCATCGACACCACAAAAAACATCATCGGAAGCCTCCGAGACAACACATCACCAAATGACATCATCCCTACAAAACTCTTGAAAGAATGCACGGACATCTTGGCACCCATCATAACACACATCATAAACCAATCGTTCAGGGAAGGGATGGTTCCGAGCACCCTCAAGCAAGGCATAATAAAACCCCTCCTAAAGAAACCCAACCTCGACCCTAAAGACCCAAACCATCGCAGACCGGTAACAAGCCTGAACACCATCTCCAAGATCATGGATAAAGCAGTAGTACAACAGCTTCAGCCCCATCTTGACGACCACAAACTACTAGATGCCCTACAATCAGGTTTTCGTCCAGGCCACGGCACAGAAACGGCTCTCCTCAAGATATGGGATGACGCTCTCGAAGCAGCAGATGACGGAGAATCCTGTCTCCTAGTGCTGCTGGACCTTAGTGCAGCCTTCGACACGGTAGACCACAACATATTGCTCACGCGACTCAAGGAAGTAGCAGGAGTCTCTGACGCAGCCCTACCGTGGTTCGCATCTTTCCTAGAAAATCGCACTCAGACCGTGAAACTTGGAGATTTCCCATCAGAAACACGGACCATCACATGCGGAGTCCCGCAAGGATCACCCCTCTCACCCATACTCTTCAACATCTACATCCGCCCGCTCCTCAAAATCATCAGCAAACAGTACCTGTGCTACCACTCCTATGCGGACGACACGCAGCTGTACCTTCGAATCACCAACAAAAAAGACCAATTTCATGAACTAGGAAAATGTCTTACACTGATTGACAATTCGATGACGGAAAGCTCCCTCAAACTCAACGGATCCAAAACAGAGCTACTCACCCTTCATGCAAATAGGAAATCTATCTCCAGGACCACATGGACACCACCCACCATCCTCGGACAAACCATCGCGCCAAGCAATAAAGTCAAAAGTCTCGGAGTCATCTTTGACGCAGACATGACGATGGATGCACAAATAGGATCAGTCGTCAGCGGTTCTCATCATCTGCTCCGCATGCTACGTAGACTCATCCCCTTCATCCCGGAAGAGGACACAGCAGTAGTGGTTGGAACAATCATCAACTCACGACTCGACTACGCAAATTCACTCTATTTAGGACTACCGAAATACCAGATTTCACGTCTACAAGTCGTCCAAAACACGGCAGCCAGACTGGTAACTGGTAAAAAGCTGTGGGAACCAATCTCCCCGGCCTTGAGGTCCCTCCACTGGCTGCCCGTACAGGACCGGGTGACATTCAAGACACTCTGCCTCACCCACAAATGTACACAGGGTAAAGCTCCTCAATATTTAAGCGAGAAAATAAAACCCTACGTCACCAAGCGTGTGCTCCGATCAACCAACCAAAACCTTCTCCAAATCCCCAAATCTCACTAAAAATCTAAGAGAGAACGTAGATTCTCGGTCCAAGGACCACGGCTCTGGAATGCTCTACCCACGACCATCCGCTTGGAAGAAAACCATCGGGTTTTTAGGAAAAAACTGAAGACCCACCTCTTCTGAAAGACCTGTACAACTCTGGATGCCAAGCGCCTTGAGGCGATTAAGTTTGCATTTGTTGCACTATATAAGTTTCTCACTCACTCACTCACTCATCACGGCTCCGGCCAGTCACAGCGCCAGAGCCGCGATTCCTGGAAGTCACTCTGGGAGAGATTGCGGCGATGGAGGAGGCGAACAAGGAAGGCTGTGGGGGCTTCGATCTCAGGTAAGTACTTCATAATGAGCTAGTATGCTATGCATACTAGCTCATTGTGCCTTTGTCTTGCAGGGAGTATTTTTTTATCTATTTTTTTTACTGACGCTTTACTTCCTCTTTGAGAACAGATCAAGTCAGTAACAAGTGAATGTTGTGCTTTAAACACCCTAAACTTAAAGCCACAGCAACATACAAAAAAATACAGAATAAAAAAAAAAAAAAACACCACCCCTAATACCGAAGTCTTCAATTTTAAAGGGATGCCTTCTACTGAAAAAAAAAAATAACCTATCAACTAGACTACTATTACTAGAAATAATAAATACATGAAAACCCCTAATTAGTGCTCCCTAAATGGATCTCAAACCTGCAGAATGCACC
This sequence comes from Rana temporaria, assembly GCF_905171775.1. Lineage (NCBI taxonomy): Eukaryota > Metazoa > Chordata > Amphibia > Anura > Ranidae > Rana > Rana temporaria. The sequence goes on along the minus strand of NC_053489.1, from coordinate 18,025,983 downwards.
CTGAACCCATGGTAGAGGCAAACCTGAACCTCATTATTATTTGTAACATTTTGTTTGTATAATCTCATGAGAGATGGACATTCACATCATCATCATCATAATAATAATAATAATAATAATAATAATAATAATAATAATAATAATAATAATAATAATAATAATAATATCTGATTTCAGCCTCCGGTATCTCGATGTTCAGATCCCTGTATACCTGGAAGCAGAAAAAAGTTTGGATCTTCAATACATAAATGTTGCTATGATTGTGTCTCATGTCCAGAAGGAGAAATCTCCAACATTTCCGGTAGAGTTTGTATTTGTTAGTAAATTATTGTTGGACTGGATAGAAGGTATCTCTGTGTGTCATATGAAGTACATCTCTGTGATGTGTGCGCATTTCTCCAAGTTTTATCACTTTAACAACTCGACCTCCAGAAGGTTTTAACCCCTTCATGACCAGGTTGTTTTTTGCTATTCAGCACTGCGCTACTTTAACTTCAAATTGCACACTGTACTCAAACAGAATGTCTTTCTTTTGGTGGTATTTTATCACCACAGTTTTTTTTTTCTGTTTTGCGCTGCTATAAGCAAAAATAGAGAATACATTTTGAAAAATATAGATATATATTTTTTACTTTCTCCTAGAAAGCATATCCAATAAAACATTTTAAAAATCCAATTCCTTCATACATTTAGGCCAAAAAATACCAACAAGCTTATATTCATTGGTTATATGCCGCGTAAACACGATCGTTTTTCATGACGTGAAAAATGCAATTTTTTTAATTGGTCATTGAAAACGATTGTGTATGGGCTCCAGAGCATTTTTCTCGACGTGAAATATGGTCATTAAAAATTTAGAACCTGCTCTAATTTTTCTCGTCGTTTTTCACGTTGTGAAACACGGTCGTGTGTAGGCTTTAACAACGGGAAAAAACGTGCATGCTCAGAAGCAAGTTATGAGACGGGAGCGCTCGTTCTGGTAAAACTAGCATTTGTAATGGAGATAGCACATTCGTCACGCTGTAAAGCACAAAGACTGAAAAGCACAAATCTTCTCTCACCAAACTTTTACTAACACAAAATCAGCAAAAGCAGCTCAAAGGGTGGCGCCATCCGAATGGAACTTCCCCTTTATAGTGCCGTCGTACGTGTTGAATGTCACCGCGATTTGAAAGGGCATTTTTTTTCACGATTGTGTGTATGTAAGGCAGGCTTGACAAGAATCACGTTGAGAAAAATTTCGTTTTTTTCCATGACATGAAAAATGGTTGTGTGTACGTGGCTATAGAGTCTGCAATCTGTTTATACTGGATTATTATTTTTTTATATACTAGTAATGGGGGCCAACAGTGACCTAAGCCCTCTACACACGGCCCAGAATCTCGTCAGAGAAAAAGCTTTGTTTTTCCTGACGAAATTCTTGGCAATATTCTCTTGCCGGCCGAGTGTACATACAGACCATTCAAAAGAACCGCCGTTCTTTTAAATGGCATGAATGCGGTGATGTCATAGAGTACGACGAGCTTACGCTCGTCACATTCTATGCCTTCGCCGCCATCTTGCTTCACCTTACCTATTCCTTGGAAGCTACCGCACATGCGTCAAAGTCATTTCGAGAATGCGCGTGTTTCCATGGAGAGGTAGTTATACACATGTTCAGGTTTCTCGGCAGAAAACACTGCCGAGAATCTCACGACGAGAAAATAGAGAGCAGGTTCTCTTTTTTTCTCGTCGAGATTCTGGGCATTTTTCTTGACGAGAAACCTCAAAGCCTCGTACAGACGCACTGTGTACTCGGCAAGAAAGCTCTGTTAGCAGTTTTCTTGCCGAGAAAACTGTGTGTGTGTACAAGGCTTTATAATGGGGCTGTCAATATGCAAAAATCCTGTGCTCATGGAAAACACATAGCAGACTGTCTCTGGATGGTTTCGAGGAGAAATAAGTAATTTATTCAATCATAAAAAAGTTAAAATGAATAATGAATAAAAATAATGAAGCACTTGAAAAACCACCTATGATCCCTTGAGCAGAGGGAGGGGGCTAACAGGTCCCAAAATACGATGATGAAAATGATGTGACCTGAATAGGAAAATGGGCTGGCCACCGGTACCTTTAGCTGGGTGTCACTCAAAAGGCATGCGATCCAGCATGTGGGGGGCCCTCCAACATGCGGGGTGTGGAATCAAGAGCCGTGTCTACGGGAGAGGGGAACCAGGAAGCTCTGTGCCGTCCTGTGGGATCACGTCAGTCCCGCTGAGACGCCAACCCAGGTCCTGGGGAAACCGCAGGGAGATGAGATGAAAGTGCTGTGGAGAGCTCCTGCCCTCCGGGAAATGTTGCTCTCTGCTGGTCTCTAGTGGGGATAGCTGGAACAACCAGAAACTATGTGATTCCCCATTACACGGTTCAGAAAAAGCCTCAGCAAAAGACACTAAAATAAAGTCAATAGCTGCAACATGTACAGATGGATCACGGTGGGGGATCAAGTGTATATTGGGGGGTAGCCTTTACCACGTGTTTCGCGCTCCATGCAGTATTTTTAAAAAATGAGTTCTACAACTCGGATCAGTAGAAAAATGATCGACCAATTCCAATTCTGTGTGAAAATAAAGCTGGTTGTTATAGAGCAGGCCGGGAAGCCACCAACCCCCTCTATCCACGGCCGCCACTGCCTATTCCTGCATCCAGACCCTTTTAGGACACCAAGCGCATGAATTACAGTCGCTGGGGTATTTTTTTAAACACCTGATTAGAACCAGAGGCTTCAATAGGCTTTAAAATAGGGTGGGCTCAGGATGCAGAGAATGCACTTGGAGCCCACCCAAGTGTGTTACACCAGTGAATGAATATTCACAGTTGAAACACTGATTCTCAATCTAGCCAATTGGAAGCAGGTGTGAGACCCGTTTTCCGATTGGCTGAAAAAAGAAGACTCACGATTATCCGCCGAGGAGGAGGGAGGAAACGGAAGCAGCAACCGCTGTCATGGCCCGTGGAGAACAGGGAAATGGAAAGCCGCCGCCACCGAGCAGGGGAAGCTGGTGAAGCTGGTGAAGCAGTGGGGTAAGTTTTACGACCAACCGACCGGGGGCAATAAAAAATTGCCACCGACCACCACAGATCCAAATACTGATCTCCCTGTATGGTTCTCCATGAAGTAGCTGAAAGCCTCAGAAGGGAGAGGAGGAGCAGTGGCTTTCAACTGCTTCATGAAGAACCATACAGGGAGATCATTACTTGTAACTACCCCACCCCCTGCCATGACCCTGATCACTACAGACTGTCAGACCCTGCTGTGGGTGTTTTTTGTGCATTTTGGCACAGTTCATCTGTAGGTGACCGTTGTGGGGAAGTGTGAATAGGGAAAATCATTTTATGTGTGCCCTTGCAGAATGCTGCATCTATTAACCACTTAAGCCCGAGCCTGTTTTTCAGACTCTGTGTTTACACGTTTAAAACAAGTTTTTTTGCTAGAAAATTACTTAGAACCCCAAAACATTATATATTGTTTTTTTTCTAACACCCAAGAGAATACACTGGCATATATCTGCATGTGGTGGGGATTAAGTGGTTAATGCAGAAAAATGCAGCTCTCTGCTATAATATGAACAGGCCCTACGACTACATAATATTATTAAAAGATCTAATCATTTAAGCTCTCATCAATAGCGAGTATTTGTCCCAGTGCAGTTCTCAGCAGCTCCTGCAGGTCCCAGTGGTGGTGCAGGAAGAAGCCATTGGTTGTCTGTGAAAGACGGCATCCAGCGCTAAGCCCAGGGGCTAAAATTTCCAACTCCTGGGCTTTGGACAGTTTGTCGGATTGCTCCGTAGGAGGGTGGTGAATAAGCAAAAGGTAAACAGAATGCTTCTACTTTATTTTCAAATTTTCTACTATTTATACCCAAGGAAAGAGATAATGTGTCCGAATTTGCAAATAAATGATAGTCCTATCTATACTGAAATAAACAATGTATAATAGGTTAGGGTAGTCTACAAACATTGAAAAATGTAACATGCAAACTGAGACATTACTAATAAATAACCACTTCTGGACCACCCGCCGTCATTATACACGATCCGGCGGATACGCTGCGAGATCACTTTTATTGGTGGCGGGAGAGGCCCCCCCCTTTTTTATTAGAAGGGATGTTTACATTTCTTGTAATAGGAATAAAAGTGACCCATTATTTATTTATTTTTAAAAACAGTGTTAAAATCAAAAAAATTAATTTGAATAAATAAGAATTTTTTATTTATTTTTTTAAAGTGCCCCGTCCCGACGAGCTCACGTGCAGAAGTGTACGCATACGTGGGCAACGCCCGCATATGAAAACGGTGTCCAAACTACACATGTGAAGTATTGCCGCGATCATCAGAGCAAGAGAAATAATTCTAGACCTCTTCTTTAACTCAAAACATGCAACCTGTAGAATTTTTTAAACGTCGCCTACGGAGATTTTTAAGGGTAAAAGTTTGACACCATTCCACGAGCGGACGCAATTTTGAAGCATGACATGTTGGGTATCAATTTACTTGGCGTAACATCATCTTTAACAATCTTAAAAAAAATGGGCTAACTTTACTGTTGTCTTATAAAACTGCTGCGCAAAAACTATTGCAATGACCGCCATGTTATGCTCTAGGGTGTTAGAAAAAAAATTATAATGTTTGGGGGGTTCTAAGTAATTTTCTAACAAAAAAAACGTTATTTTAACTTGTAAAAAGAGGCTTGGTCCATAAGTGCTTAAAAAACACACTCAGGGACTATCATTGAGCCAATGGTTAAGTCCGCAGCTAGGTTTCCGCAAAGTATCAAAAGTGTCAGTTAATATCAGATTGTCTGCCGCAATATTGTAGTCCCGCTATAAGTCACTGATCACTACCATTACTAGTATAAATAAGGAAGGCATCCATTGTTTACAATTGTCATGTGATCTGCTGTGATTGGCCACAGCAATCACATGGTACTTACAGTGGGCTGGTACAGTGATCAGTCATAAGCTGTGTCTGTGGACACAGCCAGTGAAGGATAGTGCCGCTGTGTGGCCCCATGACTATGCGAGAGGCAGATTCTGGGACGTCCTCCCAGAACAACATGGCTCCCACCCGGCCGTCATTTTGCTATAGGTGGGGCGGGAAGATGTTAATGTTACAACTTGCCAATGGGAAGTCTCTACATATAGGAGTTTAATTGTCTGATATCATCGATCTATCGTACTTATATTAATGAACATCTTTAACATTTAAATATTGTATATTTAGGTAATTTATTATGTATTATATTTTTTCAAATGTTATTGTTATATTTAAATGTATTATTTATTTTATTTTTCTCTCCCACAATGCACGGATGGAAATCCAATTGCTATCTGTGAGACCACACAAGATAAGTTGTTTTCTCAGAATCTCTGACCCCGATGCTCATTATCTTTGTATTGTTCTTCCTGCAGACAGTGAAAACTGCATGAAATGTCCTGATGAAGAATGGCCAAATGAGAAGAACGATCGGTGTGTTCCAAGAGTGGTGGAATTTCTCTCCTACACTGATGATCCCATTGTTGGAGTATTCTCAGCTGTCTCCATCCTCTGTTGTCTTCTGACTGGTTTAATATTGGGGATATTTATACATTACCAGGACACCCCCATTGTTAAAGCCAATAACCGGAACTTGAGCTATCTTCTCCTGGTCTCCATCATGCTGAGCTTCCTCTGTGTCTTCTTGTTCCTCGGCCATCCAGTAGATGTGACCTGCATGCTGCGTGTCACCTCTTTTGGCGTCATCTTCTCAGTTGCCGTCTCTTCTCTACTTGCCAAAAGTATCATGGTGTGTATTGCTTTTAAAGCCACCAAACCTGGGAGTCCCTGGAGGAAATGGATGGGAACCAAACTGCCCAATTCTATCATTTGTGTCTTCTCATTTGTTCAAGTCATAATCTGTGTCACTTGGTTGTCTATTTCTCCCCCCTTCCAGGATCGGGACACTCACTCTTATCAGGGGAAGATCATCATTCAGTGTAATGAGGGTTCAGTTATCGGCTTCTACTCTGTCCTGGGATATATGGGGCTTCTGGCAGCTGTGAGTTTCATTATCGCTTTTTTAGCCAGGACATTACCGGACAGTTTTAATGAGGCCAAGTACATCACCTTCAGCATGCTGGTGTTCTGCAGTGTCTGGATTGCCATGATCCCGGCCTATCTGAGCACCAGAGGGAAATACATGGTGGCTGTGGAGGTTTTTGCTATAATGGCCTCAAGTTCTGGACTTCTTGGCTGTATATTTTTCCCAAACTGTTACATAATTCTGTTCAGACCTGATCTGAATACAAAAACAGCTATCCACTAATATGTATGGAGGAACACTGGGCTACCAGTAATTATAGCATTATCTCTGTTATTGTTAAATCTAATATATTGTTAGTGTATTGAGAATAAACACTGCTATACTGTATATGAATAAATTCATACTTACCTTTCTGGTGGACAGTAAGTTTAATTTTTGCTCTGGACACCACTGGTATCAGACACTTTAGATTTGTAGAAAAACCTTGTCCCCCATTGGGTATAATGGTTCCTTCCACCAGCCGTTCCATCAATACAGAACAATGTAGTCACTTAGTGAGGAGGAACCACAGTGACCAGAGGAGGACAAAGTATCCTAAAGTGTTCGATACCAGAGACACCCATCACTCTTCCAGAGAGGGAAGATTTCACTCACCACCTTCCCGGAAGATAAATATTAAATATGTTATTTTATAAGCTGATTGTAATGTATTTTTTTTTATTATGTCACTTTTATTATTTTATATGTAGATGTATTCGGCTATATTAATAAATTAATTTTGCTTGCTGTATTCTAAAATCATTTTTAATTTTAGTTGAAGTTGACGAGAACGCGCTCTTAGTAAGTTCACATTGTAAGTGATAAGTTGACTTCATTTTAAAAGAGAATTTCTTTATAGGACCTAATAAAAAAATATTTCTCCTTGTATATATTTGTTTAAAAACCGCTGCCACAAGGGAATATTCATCTTCCCCATACAATGCTGCAGAGACAACACTCCTACCCCACACCTCACCAGATCCTAATATGAAAATGTATGAAGAAAATAACAGGATCCAGGTGATCATTGATCAATCATTGGTTGTATTCTGAAGAAGAGATTAAACATTAGAATTACATTGGCTTAATATGTTTTGAAATTAATGTTCTTACTCATAAGGGCCCCATAATAGGATATTTTTCCCATCTCAAGGAAACTTCTAGTCAGATGTGTCAAAGGAAAAGCTAAAAAGATTAAGAAGTAACAACCCCCCCCCCCCCGATCCCTTCCAAGTATTCTAATCATACACACTAAGAACAAGACTGCTTAAAAAGAAAAAAATATAAATAAACCCCAAAAATATGAAATATTATTAATCAATATCTCTCAAATAAATAAAATTGTTCTTTCACAAAACATATTAAGGCCCAGATTCGCGTACATCGGCGTATCTTTGTGCGGGCGTAGCGCATCTCATATGCGCTACGCCGACGTAACTTGGAGAGGCTCGTACTGTATTCACAAAGCACTAGCCGACAATGTTGCTCCGGCATAACGTAAATCGACCGGCGTAAGCCCGCCTAATTCAAAGTAGGTGGAAGGTGGGCGTGTTGTATTAAATTGAAGCGTGACCCCATGTAAATGCATGGCCGAACGAATGGCGCATGCTCAGAATCACGTCGAATATATTTCCTAAGATACGCCGGGTCCATTCATGCAACGTGAATGTAACCTACGCCCAGCCCCATTCACGCACGACTTACATAAAACATGACGGCTGTTCCGACGTTTCCGACGTCCATACCTTAAAGCGGGGGTTCACCCTATATTTTTCTTCTAGCATAAAATTAGGCATAGTAGCGTGAGCTACAGCATGCCTGTCTTGATTTTTTTCGCCCGGTACTCACAGTGCAATCCTCTATAGAAGATTCCGACTCCCCGCGGGGAACGGGCGTTCCTATCCAGACGGAGGACGATTGACGGCCAGCTCTGGCACGTCACGCTTCTCCGGAAATAGCCGAAATAGGCTTGGCTCTTCACGGCGCCTGCGCATAGTCTGTGCGCAGGCGCCGTATAGCGCCGTGAAGAGCCGAGACCTACTCCGGCTGTCTTCGGGGAGTGTGACGTGCCAGAGCCGGCCGTCAATCATCCTCCGTCTGGATAGGAACGCCCATTCCCTGCGGGGAGTCGGAATCTTCTATAGAGGATTGCACCGTGAGTACCAGGCGAAAAAAATCAAGACAGGCATACTGTAGCCTTACGCAAACAGCGTAGCTTACTGCGACAGGTGCAACTACGTTCGTGAATTGGCGTATCTAGGTCATTTACATATTCAACGCGTAAATCTACGGAAGCGCCCCTAGCGGCCAGCGTAAATATGCACCCAAGATACGACGGCGTAAGGAGACTTACATCGGTCGGATCAAGCCGAAATTTAGGCGTATCTGCTTTCTTGAATACGGCACATAGATACGACGGCGCATCTTAGAACATACACGGCGTATCAACAGATACGTCGGCGTAAGCTGTATGTGAATCCGGGCCTAAATGTGAAAATAATAAAGTGCCAAACAGTGTAAGATGAATACATAGCTCTCCAATGATTTAACATACAAAAGCTCATCCCACAAAAAAATGCCCAAAAATTTGCAATATGATGAAATTCCCTTAAATCATGTACAACATGTGAAGATCAATTGCCCCACAATACTAAGTGCAATAAATCTCCTCCTCAGTGACATGGAAGAAGCCCCTTTATGTTCTTCAATCTATTCAGTAGGGATGAGGCGAACACCCCCCTGTTCGGTTCGCACCAGAACTTGCGAACAAACCAAAAGTTTGTGTGAACTTTAGAACCCCGTTAAAGTCTATGAGACTCGAACCTTTGAAATCTAAAGTGCAAATTTTAAAGGCTAATATGCAAGTTATTGTCCTAAAAAGTGTTTGGGGACCTGGGTCCTGTCCCAGGGGACATGAATCAATGCAAAAAAAAAGTTTTAAAAACTGAAGTTTTTTTTCGGGAGCAGTGATTTTAATGATGCTTAACCACTTAAGGACCGCCTCCTGCACATTTATGTCGGCAGAATGGCACGGCTGGGCACAGGGACGTACCTGTACTTCCCCTTTAAGTGCCCAGCCGTGGGTCGCGGGCGCGCGCCTGGTCCGAAGCTCCGCGGCCGCAATGTCTGGTCTCTGCAATATGGATGAAAATCACTGAGAAAAATTGCATGGGTCCCCCCCAGGTCATTACCAGCCCCTTTGGCCCTATATACTTTGAACAGCAGTATACAGGCAGTGCAAACAAGACAGGGACTGCAGGTTTGTTGTTAAGTAGAATCTGTTTGTAATTTTGAACTGGTACTTTTTTAAAGTGTAGCTCCAGCCATAAAATCTATTTTTAAGCTTTTTGGAAAACATAGAGAAGGGTTATCACCCCTGTAACATTTGTTTTGCTGTCTGTGTGCATCTGTTCAGAAGATTGCACCTCACTTTCTGTCCCAATGTAGTCAGGTAGCTTTAGGTGGACACACCAAAAATGGGGGAGGTTGGGACTTTATATGAGATGCGATTTTAGCAATATGCAATTAAATATAAACATGGCAAAAATAATGTTACCATGTGGATATCACCTGTTCTCTGCCTATTGATTAGCACACCTGGGCTCCCTTTCAGGAGACCTTAAATTCATAGTTAGGACCGCAGCTATACAGAGTGCCGTGTCGTGGCGCTGCGGCTTCCCAGGTATTTGCAAATGCTTGCAACTTAACCTCTGTTTTTACTTACATCAGTTAGACAGATTTATTTGGTTTAGTGCTTTGGTTGACAACTTTGAGCCTGGCCACATGGTAACATTATTTTTTCCATGTTTATATTTAATTGCATATTGCTAAAATCGCATCTCATATAAAGTCCGAACCTCCCCCATTTTTGATCTATTAACAGGGATGGAGGCCTATGGTAGTTTCTCTATATGCCTCATTTAAAGTCCCACCCCTATCCCCCCTCTTTTTGAGCTTTAGGTGGACACTGTGCAAAGGACACAGTACAGTAAGTGAAAATATTTGCAGATCCCTGCCTGTGGTATTAGTATGAGAACACCAGCAATTGTATTCAGGTAGCTTTAGGAGCACACTGTGCAGAGGACACTAAAACTGATTACTGGAGGTCCCTGCCTGTATTAGTATGAGAACACCAGCAATTGTATTCAGGTAGCTTTAGGTGCACACTGTGCAGAGTACACTAAGTGAAAATACTGCAGCTAGCACAATCACCTGCCTGTCAGTATATTATGAAGAGAATAACAGGAACGGTTCTAGCTAAACTGAATACAGTGTATAAATATATATATACAACACCTGGGATGCATATATATCCTCTACACACTGTAATTGCAGCTAACTGACTCGCCTGCCTGCTGCTCTATCTAACTCAAATGAAATGACACTGTCTCTCTCTCTTTATCCCCCAGCACGCTGGCACACACTACACAAGGCCGACTTCCAGGCAGCCTTATATAGTGTGGGGCGTGTACTAAATCCCCTGAGGCATAATTGGCCAAAGCCACCCTGGCTTTGGCCAATTACAGCTCTCTGTACAGACGTTACTGTGATTGGCCAAGCATGTGGGTCTTAGTGCATGCTTGGCCAATCATCAGCCAGCAATGCACTGCGATGCCGCAGTGCATTATGGGCCGTGACGCCCCATTCAAATTTGGCACAAACGGCCCATAAAGTTTGCAATTTCACAAACAGTCGAACATACGAGGTTTGAGTCGAATATGTGTTTGATTCAAACTCAAAGCTCATCCCTACTGTAGAGTACCCAAATAAAGGAAAATTTATTACCAAATACTTACCGTAATTTTCCTTTCCTGATAGGCTCCATGGCAGCATACGTGTGGGTTAGCCCCGCCTCCATAACTACCCAATAGGACCCCTCCCCTATAAATCTTAGCTGTGGGCTCTCAGCCTTGTTCCGTAACTATCCTACTCCACGCATTTTGGGAGGGACTGCTGCTGCCATGGAGCCTATCAGGAAAGGAAAATTACGGTAAGTATTTGGTAATACATTTTCCTTTTTCCTGACTGGCTCCATGGCAGCATACGTGTGGGAAATAACTCACAAAAAGAAACCCGGGTGGGCAAAAATGCTGAGAACATAAATTTATTTAACACTGTCCACCGACAGCACTTGTAAACCAAAATTTAAGGAAGACAAAGCAGCCGGTTCAATACAGTAGTGAGAGACAAAGGTATTAATTGAAGACCACGAAGCCGCTCTGCATATAACTTCAGGTGCGACATGTCGTGAGGCTGCCCAAGAAGTCGAGATGCTCCTAGTTGAATGTGCAGTTACTGCCTCTGGAGGAGCCAGGCCCTTCTCCTTATATGCCCTCTGGATGGTCTGAACTATCCAAGTTGAGATGGATCTGATTGATGCCCGCTTCCCTCTATTCTTTCCATGGAGAAGGACGAAAAGAAAGTCTGTTTGCCTGAAAGAACTTGTCATTTCTAGATATAGATTTAATGTGCGTCCTACATCAAGGGGATGAACACTTTGATCTTCAGACAACCCAAAGGTGGGCAGGACAATTTCCTGATTTTCATGAAAAATGGATGTCACTTTAGGATTTGAGCCCAGCATAGGAATTAATACTGCTCTGTCAGGAAAGAAGGTCAGGAATGGTTCTTTTGAACCCAGATTTCTTATGTCGGAGATCCTCTTAGCTGAAGTGACTGCAACTAAAAAGATGGTTTTGAGAGTAAGGTCTCTAGCTGAAAGAGGTTTATCCGGATTAGAGCTGATCGAGGTAAGATAGTCCAGAACAAGAGGTAGATCCCATTTGGGGAACCTCGGTTTTCTTTGGGGCCTGAGCCGAATGGCACCTTTGAAAAACTAGCGAACCAGGGAATGGTTAGCCCAAGAGATCCCTGTAAACGCAGAGATGGCTGAGACTTGCACTCGGAGAGAACTGACTGCTAAAGGTAAGACCAAGCCCGTTTGTAGGAAGCTAAGGATATCTTGAACCTCTGGAGAGCTAGGAGGGTTGGACCTCGACGACATATGGTCTGAAATTTTTTACCAAATACGTTCATACACTCTGTTAGTACTATTTCTTCTGGCGTTAAGCAGGGTTGACATGACTTCTTCTGGACAACCTAGTGCTTTAAGCCTTCCCCTCTCAAGAACCACGCCCTGAGGTGCAGACGAGCTGGACATGGGTGCCATATTGAGCCTTGGGAGAGAAGATCTGGTTTGGGGGGGAGAGGAATTGGGTCCCGATAGCTGAGGAGCGATAGGAGAGAGAACCAGGGCCTGTTTGGCCAAAAGGGGATCACTGCGAGGATTTCCGCATTCTCTGATTTGAGCCGGTGAAGGAACCGAAAGATCACAGGGACTGGTGGAAAGGCGTAAGCTTTTGAAATCTCCATTGATCCGTGAGAGCGTCTATCCCATAGGCTTGGGGATCCCTGCCCCTCGCATAATACTTCATCAACTTGTGGTTGCGCGGGGACGCAAATAGATCCACTTCTGGGGATATTCCCAAGGTTAGAAGCCAATTGAACACATCTGTGTGTAGGGACCATTCGTTGTTGTCCAACTGGACTCGAGATAAGAAGTCCGCTTGAACATTCTGAATCCCCGGAATGTATACTGCCGAGATGTTGGCCAGATTCTTCTGGGCCCAGTTCATAATTGGTTCTACTTCTCGAAGTAGGGTCCAACTGCGAGTTCCACCCTGTTTCCTTATGTAGGCCACTGCAGTCGTATTGTCCAGCCTGAGCATCACTGAACATTTTGTTAATATATGGCTGAAGGACAGGAGTGCTTGAAAGGCGGCTCGTAGTTCCAGTATGTTGGAAACAATTCCGTGAGAGGGTGTGCTCCATCTGCCTTGAGCTATCTCTGAAAGGCAATGGGCGCCCCAGCCCAGATTGCTGGCATCTGATGTTATTGTAACCCAAGTGATGGGACGAATTGAATGGCAGTTGCGGAGATTCTTCCCCTGAAGCCACCATAGAAGAGATCCTCTCATAGATTGAGTGATCGTGATGCGCTGACTCTTCCTGGAGGAGACCCATTGTTGGAGAAATCCTTTCTGGAATGGACGAGTATGCCACTGGGCCCATTTCACCATTGGAATTGTGGCTGACATGGTACCGATTAACTTCAGACAATGAAGGGCAGATAGCTGAGGAGCAGCGAATGCTTTGCGGATCCTGCCTCTGATCGTGGTAACTTTTTCCTCCGGTAATGAGATGGTGCCTATTGATGTGTTGAAGAGGGCACCCAAAAACACTAGGGTCTGTGATGGGACTAGATGACTTTTCTCCACATTTATTAGCCATCCGAACTCTTGCAGAGTGGTAATTACTAGATCTCTCTGTTCTATCAGTTGATTTCTGTCTTGGGCTAGTAGCAATAGATCGTCTAAATAATGATGAAGACGAACTCCTTTCACCCGCAGAAGGGCTACGAGAGCTAGCAGGACCTTGGAGAACACCCGGGGTGAGGTCGTGAGGCCAAAGGGTAGGCAGGTGAACTGTAGGTGCTGGTCGCCTACCGAGAAGCGGAGGTATTTTTGAAAACCTATTGCCACCGGAACATGAAAATAAGCGTCTTTCAAATCTATTGACACTAACCAATCCCCTGGATGGATCGACTGTTGGATGGTTAACAGAGATTCCATCTTGAATTTTTCTTTCCGAATAAACCGGTTGAGATGAGTTAGGTCTATTACTGGTCTCCAAGTACCGTTCTTTTTCTGCACTAGAAATAAAGGGGAATACATGCCTTCGCCTCGTTCTGTTCTTGGTACACTGACAGCTGCGCCTTGAATTAATAAAGAGTTCACGTAGGCCAAAAGGATTTGTCTTTTCTCTTCTGTGCCTGGAAGGTTCGTGGGAACAAACCTGAGCCTGGGGACGCTGTTGAAGATCCAAGTGTGGCCCGACGAGACCGTCTTGATGGTCCAGAAGTCCTGAATAGAGGTCGCCCAAACATGCCGAAAGTGGGAAAGGCGAGCCCCCACCTGAAATGCTTGGGCGGGCCCAACCTCAAAAAGACTTCGTAGATTCCTGGCTGTTAGAAGTAGTGCCTTTAGTTTGCTTCTTAAAGGGAGGTTGTCTGGACCTCCATGGTCTAGAGAATTCACGACCGGGTCTATAGTTGCGTGCATCCCTCCAGCGATCTGTATTCTGTGGTCTGAAGAAGGTGCGTTTTTGATTCTGTAAACGCCTGTCTTGAGGGAGAAACCCTGACTTACCTCCCGTGGCCCGAGAGATGGCACTATCGAGTTTATTGCCAAAGAGGGACCCGCCCTCAAAGGGAATACGGCACCAAGCCTGCTTTGAGGCTGCATCCGCAGACCATGGACGGAGCCACAAAGCACGGCGGGCAGTGACTGCCGACAACATCACCCTGGCCACTAGGAGAGTAATATCAATAGAGGCCTCCCCCAAGAAAGCGGACGCTAGCCTAATTTCCTGGATAGGAGAGTTCTTAGCTGTGTCCTCAGAAATGCTTCTCAAGGAATCATTAACACTGTCAGACCAGGCTTCTAAGGCTTTTGAGGCAGCTGCTATAGCCAGAATGGGTTTACAAGCGGACCCTGCTGTCAAGTAGATTCTCTTTAGGTCCGAATCGATCCGTCTTTCCAAAGGATCTTTAAAAGAAACTGTATCTTCCAAGGGAAGGGTCACATACTTCACCAAACGCATCAACGCTGCGTCCACTGACGGGGCAGCTACAAGATGGGTCACGTCTTCTTGTTTGAAGGGATATAATTTTGTTATCTTCGACTGCATAGAGCCTTTTTTATCAGGTTTACTCCACTCATTGGAAATAATGGCGCCTATCTCCGTAATAAGGAAAAGAGAAAATTGCGCTAATCTAATGTAAATTAAGTGAATAAATGGGAAGGCTGCAATAGCGTGAACTAACACAAAACAGATATAAAAAGGAAGAAAAATTGCGCCAACCAATAATAAATTAATATAAACAGTGAAGTCCTTTGTGTCTTCTACAAGTGAGACACAGAAAAAATGTGCACTATGAAAGTGCATAAATCGTGAACAAATGGTGAACAAGTTATTTAAAAAATCCAATAACAAAGTCCATAAACTGAAATTCCAACCCAGACAGCACCCAGTGTGGAGATGATTGACAGTTGTGACCCGCCACCATATGGACTGAGGCTTACCACAGGGTAATTTGATAACAGCGTTATTCAAATTATTGCAGGATACTTCCAGAACGCCGGATAATGGCCAAACATACACCAGGTCACGATCCCTTTAAGAAATCCACGATGGGGTGCAGCAGCATATAATAGCGAATAGCGTCCTCATAGCATGTCACAGCCCAGTCTGCTCCTCGCCTCGGTGACTTGGTTCAACCAAGTCACCGAGGCGAGGAGCAGACTGGGCTGTGACATGCTATGAGGACGCTATTCGCTATTATATGCTGCTGCACCCCATCGTGGATTTCTTAAAGGGATCGTGACCTGGTGTATGTTTGGCCATTATCCGGCGTTCTGGAAGTATCCTGCAATAATTTGAATAACGCTGTTATCAAATTACCCTGTGGTAAGCCTCAGTCCATATGGTGGCGGGTCACAACTGTCAATCATCTCCACACTGGGTGCTGTCTGGGTTGGAATTTCAGTTTATGGACTTTGTTATTGGATTTTTTAAATAACTTGTTCACCATTTGTTCACGATTTATGCACTTTCATAGTGCACATTTTTTCTGTGTCTCACTTGTAGAAGACACAAAGGACTTCACTGTTTATATTAATTTATTATTGGTTGGCGCAATTTTTCTTCCTTTTTATATCTCCGTAATAAACGGGAAATAATGTCGCTCCTTGTTGAGCTGTTTAAAGAGTTTTCTCTGTTTAGGGGGGGGAAGTAGCTGGATCCTCCAAATTCAGGGTTTCCTTAATAGCTTTCACTAAGGCAGGGACTAAGGCATAATCAAAGCCTATTACTGTATCCTCCAATTCTGAACCACTTTCTGAAGGAGAAGCAGCCGACTGGCTGGCCTGAGTGGCTGCGAAGACCTCATGTAAATGTCCCTGATCCAATAAGGGAATCATTGGGTCTATAGGAGAGTCCTGCTGTATTATAGTATCTCTCTCCTGCAGGGATTTATCCACGACCCTTTTGACAAGAGCTTCCAGGTGTTTATCTACACCTCCCCTTTCATTGGCTACTTTAGAGAAACAATGATCACAAAGGGATTTGTTAATAGATAACGAAGCCTTGCACCCCCAGCAAGAATTTTCCAATCTTTCATCATGGGGGGAGAGATGAGGAGTACTCCTACTAGCATGACCAGTTCTGGATGAACTATGGTGTCTGGAGGATGAGTGCCGGTGATGTGACCTAGAAGACCTGCTGTGACCGTGGGACTCATTATGCTGCTGGTCAGACCTAGAAGGGCTGAGATAAAGAGAAGAAGAAACACAAATAGTCACACTATGTCCCTATACTCCACTCTCTTCCCCCCAGCAGGTGCAGAAAACATAGTTTTCCCCTTAGCCATACCTGTTGAGGGAGGGCTGGCCACTGAGAGGCAAAGAGATGTCCATGTAGCCTTGGATAGACACTGTAACAGGAAAGTGACAAGCTGTCAAGTAGAAACATGAGGAAGGTTTTTAGTCCAAAACCGCACCAGAACACTTACCTAGATGTGGACAGGACAGTACACCGGGAACCGCCGTACGAACGCACGCCCCCGGTGTACACATGTCTCTCGCTCTGTTTTAAAGGCTGGGCGTATGACGCCATGACCGCGTCAGCCGTAACCAGTGCGCATGCGCGAGTCGAGTCTCGCGCATGCGCTAGCCAGGCCTCGCTCGCGTGTGAGCCAGGCCTCGCTTTCAGTCCTGGTCTGTCTGTGTAGAACGCAGACAGAATCCGGAAGTCAGAGGGAGCGGCGGCTGGAACGCAAGGGAACCAGACGCTCACAGGGCAAGTAAGACTTAACAAACAAGGAAAAACAAACCACAAACATAAACACTGCTGCCATGAAAAAAAAACGATACTGCTCACCATCACCACCATGATCCGTTCGGCCAGGGACACACACCGGTCTTTAGATAAAAGAAGGCTACCTGCACCGCTAGGCATACCACTCTTGCGCAATAGACTCCATAACTTCAGCGCTATTCCATGCATTCCATACCCTGCTTAACAGACAAGGCTTATTGGAGAATTCATTGGCCGAGCTTGATCAAGGGATGAGTTGTGTATATGTTATATATATATTTTTTATTTTATTTTTTTTGGGTAGAAGAACCAAACACATGGTCCTACGGAGGAGGACAAAAAAGGAACAAGGCTGAGAGCCCACAGCTAAGATTTATAGGGGAGGGGTCCTATTGGGTAGTTATGGAGGCGGGGCTAACCCACACGTATGCTGCCATGGAGCCAGTCAGGAAAATTTTTTTTTTTTGCATTTTTTGAGACAGACAGAGCTTTATTTTGGTGGTATTTAATTACCAATGTTTTTTTTTTTTTTTTTGTTAAACAAATTAAAGAAGACTGAAAATGTTGAAAAATATATATTTTTTCATAGATTCTCTTATAACATTTTGTTAAAAAGTATTTTTTCTTCATCACTGATGTGTGCTGATGAGGCTGCATTGACGGGCACTGACAGGTGGCACTGATGGGCAACAGTCATGGGTATTGATAGGTGGCACTGATATGCAGCACTGATGGGCACTGATGGAAACTAATAGACAGTACTGATGGACACTGATAGGTGGCACTGATGGGTGGCACTGATAGCTGGCACTGGAGTAGGCACTGATGGGCACTGATAGGCAGCACTGATGGACAGCACAGATGAGATGGCACTGATAGGCAGCACTGATGGGCACTGATAGGCGGCGCTGATGGGCAACAACAAACATCACTGATAGGCACTGAAACACAACACTGATGAGAACTGATTTGCATCACTGATGGACACTGATTGGTATTACTGCTGGGCATCATTGGTGGGCACTGACAGGCATTAGTGATGGGGAAGATTTCCCCTGTGGGGAAAGCCACTTATCAGATTTCCTCATACACTGTCAGTGTGAGGAGAGGAATACCGATAACCGTAATGGTAAAGAGTCTATGTCAGGCTCTTTACTGAGATTGGTGATTCGTTGTGTCTGAAGGACACTGCACCATGGATCGCCATGAGTGGACCATTCTGAAGGAAGTCATATGTCATCCACTCAGAACAGGAAAGCCTCCGCTCGGCTGTCATTCTGCAATAGTCCAGACAGGAAGGTGTTACCAGGATAACATTACTTGTAAAGACTATTTTTAGTTTTCATGAATATAGCAGCCGGTGGCACCAATATAAAGTCCTGGTTTGGAGACTTTGAATTATGGGGTGACAATGAACTACCCACAATTCCTGCCTGTAAATCCCCCGGTTACACGATTCCCCAAAGAATCTTTACTGATGAACATTGTCCAGGAATCTTCCACTGTTGTCATTTAATGTGAATCTTCACCCCAAAGCCAAATCACCTAAAAAGGAGGATTAAAAATAAATCATTTGCTGATAAAACAAAAATACTTACCTGAGTCCCGGCTTCCAAGACGAGTGGGTGACATTGCCGTGCCTCACTGATGCCCCCTGGAATATCTGGACCCCTGAAATACAGTGAGAATATCCCCTACAATGGGCCTCTTGTTCCCCCCATAATCCTTTATGATGTAATCTTGTACAGACAGAGCTCTCTTTATATTGCATGTATATACTGTACAGGGCCTGAGTTACAGCTGTGCTCAGAATTCTACACCCCCCTGCAGAATTTGTAAGATGTGGTCCATTTTTTAGGAAAACACATTTTCGTACCTGGGGGTGTCTATAGTATGCTTGTAAAGTAGTGCATTTTTCCAGTTTTTAAAACAGTCCTGCAGTAAAATGAAATTTCTAAAGGAAAAAAAAAGTAATTTAAAACTTGTGGCTGTAATAAATTGCTGGTTCTCGGCAAAACAGATCAAAGTCATTGAAAACACTGCAATTTAAAAAAAAATGTGTGGGGGTCCCCCCAAATTCCATACCAGGCCCTTCAGTTCTGGTATGGATAATAAGGGGAACCCTGCACTATTTTTTTTAAATGGCATAGGGGTCCCCCTCAAAATCCATACCAGACCTGGTATGGATTTTAAGGGGAACCCTCCACCAAAATTAAAAATAAAAATTGCGTGGGGGTCCGCCCAAATTCTATACCAGGCTCTTCAGGTCTGGTATGGATATTAAGGGGAACCCTGTGCTTTTTTTTTTAAATGGCATAGGGGTCCCCCCAAAAATCCATACCAGACCCTTATCCAAGCACGCAACCTGGCAGGGTGCAGGAAAAGAGGGGGCAAGATAGTGCGCCGTCCTGAACCGTACCAGGCCACATGCCCTCAATATGAGGGGATGGGTGCTTTGAGGCAGGGGAACTCTGCACCCCCCACCCCAAAGCACCTTGCCCCCATGTTGATGGGGACAAAGGCCTCATCCCCACAACCCTTGAATGGTGGTTGTGGGGGTCTTCCCCCAGATCCCCCCCTATGTGAATTGGTAACAGGTACATTGTACCCCTAACATTTCACCCCCAACAAATCAAAATTAAAAAAAAAGACATGAGACAGCTTGGGACAAGTCCATTAATAAAAAATAAAAATGTCCAGAAATGTCCATCTTCATCTTCTATTCCGCCGCCAAACAAAAACAGCTCTGCCTCCAAGAGCAGCTCCCACCGACTGACGCATCTCTCGCTTTGATAGCTGTTATATAGCTGAGGGCGAGGCCACCTGGTGATGTAACCAGGAGACCCCGCCCCCCTCTGATGCCACATGGGTTTCTCAGTTGCGTCACCATGTTTTTTTTTTATTTGGCGCAAGGTTCCCCTTAATATCCATACCAGACCTGAAGGGCCTGGTATGGAATTTGGGGGGACCCCCACATCATTTTTTTTTTTAATTTTGGTTTGGGGTTCCCCTTAATATTCATACCAGACCCAAAGGGCCTGGTAATGGACTGGGGGGGACCCATGTCATTTTTTTCAATGACTTTTATCTGTATTGCCGGGACCCGACAATTCATTATAGCCGCAATCCGTTTTAAATTACTTTTTTTCCATTTAGAAATGTCATTTTGCTGCAGGACTGTTCTAAACACGGGAAAAATGTGTCACTTTACCGGCATACTATAGACACCCCCCCCAGGAACGAAATTTAAAGGAATATGTCACTTTTATTGTTTCACTTTAAGCATTATTAAAATCACTGCTAGGGGTCCCCAATCATTTTTATGGCAATAACTTGCATATTAACCTTTAAAATTAGCACTTTAGATTTTTCATGTAAATCTCCCATAGACTTTAACAGTGTTCCGCAGCTTTCGAATTTGCCGTGAACACTGCATAATGTTTGCTATTCCGCGAACACCTGATGTTTGAGTCAATCCATCCATATTTAGAATACACATTTTATGCCTGAAGATTAATTAAACCCCCCGACACATTACTGTACAGTTTATACTTTCTGAGATCCTGAGTCCCTATAGAAGAGAGGGGGGGCCGCTGTAATTTTACATGTCAGACAATGTTAGAGCAACTGTATATCCAACGCCTTTTTACCACATAACACATGATATTAATTGTACTGCACACAAACACTATTTACTTCACAATTTTTAGGGTAAAATATAAAAGATGGAGGTCCACGGAGTACATAGATACCTGACATGTAAAGACTTACATTTCATCATCTGTGAAATGGGAAAAAGTTACGGTACAAAAAATGTCCCATAAGAAATGATTTAAAAGTGTTTACAGATCAACAATTCAGAACTAATAATAAAAGAATGACGGAAGAATTTTTATTCACTCCAACAGACACGGTGACACCCAATGTGTGGGGAATTGTTGTTTTTGTACTCAGACATACCTACAGTACATACATAGAAGTTCATATGTACATGTATGTGGGGGCGGGGAGATTTAATAATTTTGATTGTCATTTTTAAACCTCTTTTTTTACAAAGAGTTCAATACCCCCCATATACAGTCATGGCCAAAATTGTTGGCACCCCAGAAATTTTTCCACACAATCAAGTATTTCTCACAGAAAAGTATTGCAGTAACACATGTTTTGCTATACACATGTGTATTCCCTTTGTGTGTATTGTAACAAAACAAAAAAAGGGAGGAAATAAAGCAAATTGGACATAATGTCACACAAAACTCCAAAAATGGGCTGGTCAAAATTCTTGGCACCCTTTCAAAATTGTGGATGAATAAGATTGTTTCACGCATGTGATGGTCCTTTAAACTCACCTGGGGCAAGTAACAGGTGTGGGCAATATAAAAATCACACCTGAAAGCAGATAAAAAGGAGAGAAGTTCACTTAGTCTTTGCATTGTGTGTCTGTGTGTGCCACACTAAGCATGGACAACAGAAAGAGGAGAAGAGAACTGTCTGAGGGCTTGAGAACCAAAATTGTGGAAAAATATCATCAATCTCAAGGTTACAAGGCCATCTCCAGAGATCTAGATTTGTCTTTGTCCACAGTGCGCAACTATATCAAGAAGTTTGCAACTCATGGCACTGTAGCTAATCTCTCTGGACGTGGGAGGAAGAGAAAAAATTATGAAAGGTTGCAACGCAGGATAGTCCGGATGGTGGATAACCCGCCCCAAACAAGTTCCAAAGAAATTAAAGCTGTCCTGCAGGGTTAGGGAGCGTCAGTGTCAGCGCCAATTATCCGTCGACATTTAAATGAAATGAAACGCTATGGCAGGAGACCCAGGAGGACCTCACTGCTGACACAGATACATACAAAAGCAAGACTACAGTTTGCCAAAATGTACTTGAGTAAGCCAAAATCCTTCTGGGAAAATGACTTGTGGACAGATGAGACCAAGATAGAGCTTTTTGGTAAAGCACATCATTGAGGCTTACAGAGAAAAGAACACAGTACCTACAGTGAAATATGGTGGAGGTTCAATGACATTTTGGGGTTGTTTTGCTGCCTCTGGCACTGGGTGTCTTGAATGTGTGCAAGGCATCATGAAATCTGAGGATTACCAAAGTATTTTGGGTCGCACTGTAGAGCCCAGTGTCAGAAAGCTGGGTTTGCGTCCGAGATCTTGGGTCTTCCAGCAGGACAATGACCCCAAACATATGTCAAAAAGCACCCAGAAAGGGATGGCAACAAAGCACTGGAGAGTTCTAAAGTGGCCAGCGATGAGACCAGATCTAAATCCCATTGAACACCTGTGGAGAGATCTTAAAATTGCTGTTGGGAAAAGGCGCCCTTCCAATGAGAGAGACCTGGAGCAGTTTGCAAAGGAAGAGTGGTCAAAAATTCCCGGTGAGAGGTGTAAGAAGCTTATTGATGGTTATAGGAAGCGACTGATTTCAGTTATTTTTTCCAAAGGATGTGCAACCAAAAATTAAGTTAAGGGTGCCAAGAATTTTGACCAGCCATTTGTGGAGTTTTGTGTGACATTATGTCCGATTTGCTTTTTTTCCTCCCTTTTTTTGTTTTGTACCAATACACACACAGGGAATAAACATGTGTATAGCAAAACATGTGTTACTGCAATACTTTTCTGTGAGAAATACTTGATTTTATGGAAACATTTTTGGGGTGCCAACAATTTTGGCCATGACAGTATAATAGTATAGTGCAGGGCACGTGTTCTCTTCATGGAGATGAAATCCGAGAAATGATTGTAAATGGACGGTAAACCCAAAGCTGTGTTATAGAAGCTCCTAGCTGGGGGTCTGTGTTATACAACTCAACAACTTCCCAACAATCTCATTGTTATCTTACTCTCTCATTAATACATGATGATTGGCTCCTATGTTGGATGTTGCTTTGGTGCCTCCTTAGTAAGCAATTTGTGGATTGCACCTTTCCAGAATTTACACAATTTATCGCTTTATTCTGAATACATATGTGTCCAAATATAGATCTGAATACCATATTTGTTCTCTGGAGAAGACATACATTTCTTACTAAATAGCTTTTGGATAATTAGTCATGCTGGGTACCCCCTGCTTGTTTTTCAAGGGTTAGATGTTTATTGTGTAATAAATGTGGAACAATACAAGTGATATAATTTTATTTAATAATGAGATAGTTGTGATTTATAATGTTCTTAGTGGTCAGCCTTGGGTTTAAAATGGATACATTGTGTGATGCTTTGATTGGTCACAGCATGTTTTGTGATTGGCATCATCCAATGGACAGTGCAGTCACAGCACTTTGCTTGTGCATACTAGAGGTCATCTACATATATACAACAGGCAGACAGAAGGTAGTTAATATACACAAAACATGATGATAATAATGTCCTTCACAATGATGATTTAACAATATGACTGAATTTGTTTAATCTGGTCTACACCATTATACATTGAATCAATGTGTTACCATGCTTTTCCCCAGCATTGTCCCTCTTGTGTTCAGTTCAGGTTTGAAAAGTAAAATGTAGAGTTTTGGAGAAAACATACACAATAATATTCCAGCACTGGAGGTCAGTATGGTGAATATCTCCACAGCCACCATGTATTTCCCTCTGGTGCTCAGATAGGCCGGGATCATGGCAATCCAGACACTGCAGAACACCAGCATGCTGAAGGTGATGTACTTGGCCTCATTAAAACTGTCCGGTAATGTCCTCACCATGAAAGCCAGAAGAAAACTCACAGCTGCCAGAAACCCCATATAACCCAACATAGAGTAGAAGCCGATAACTGACCCTTCATTACACTGAATAATGATCTTCCCAGGATAGGAGTCCATGTCATACTCCTGAAATGGTGGAGAGATGGACAACCAGAGAATGCAATTCATAACCTGAATGGATGAGCAGAATAACATGACTGTATTGGGAAGTTTGACTCCCACCCATTTTCTACAAGAGCTTCCAGGTCTGGTGGCTTTAAAAGCAATGAAGACCATGATGGTTTTGGCGAGGATAGAAGATGCTGAGATGGTGAAGGGAATTCCAAAAGTGACTTGTTGCAGCATACAGGTAATATCCACAGGACGGCCAAGGAACAGGAATACAGAAAGGAAGCTCAGTATGAGGGAGAGGAGCAGAATGAAGCTGAGGTTCCGGTTATTGGCTCTGACTATGGGAGTGCTCCGAAACCAAACAAATAGTCCAAGTATAAGGAGAGATGTTGTAGCAAATATGACTGAAGTTATAGAGAAAAATAAAACTAGAATGTCCTCCTCGTATGATAAATACTCATTGACCTTGTCACTACAAATAGTTTTAGCTTTGTTAGGCCATTCATTTTCAGGACACTTCTTGCAGAGTTCACTGTCTGTAGAGTAAAAATTTGTGAAATAACATTAGGCACGGTATACCGAGAATGGAACTATTTTACAGTTTTGGCCTCTTCCGTTTAATCATTTTTCAGACCATTACTTTTTGAGAAGTGAAAAACTGTTGGAGGTTTTCTCATAAAGAGAGTAGGACGAGGCAATATCCCATTGTTTGCTTAAAGTGTAAGTAAACCCCCCCTATCATTTTCAGCCAAGGAAGCTGCCATCTTTGCCTCTGTTTAATCTACAACTGCCATGATGCTGCACAGTTATGACAACAGCCATTGGATGGTTTGACAGTTTGGTTGAGAGCACAACCAATGGGAGTGTTACAATTCTGACATGTGATAGAAATGAAAGTGTTAAATAGATGAGTTTACTTCTACTTTAAGAAAGCCTCCAACACCCCAAAAAGGGTCAGCGGTAGAAGAAAAGTGCAACAATCACTACCCAAAAAACGGCAGAAAGGCTTCATCAGTAATCATTAATTTCATACAATTTATGGAGATGTTCAGCCTGCAAAGTGTAAAGTTGTTACAGAATCAAGTTAAAGGACTGTAAAAGTTTTCATTTTCTAATCCAATATCAGAGTTTCTATTTAAAAATAAAAATAAAGCTTACCAGATTGGTTTGATATTTCTCCTTCTGAACACGGAGCACAATTATAACAACATGGGTGATATCCTTCTCCTACAGATTTTCTGAACCCTGGAAGACATTTCTCAGAGCATCGACCTCTTGGGACCTGAGATAATATAGAAGGATATGAACTATTCAAGAGAAAAACTACAGATATACTAGTATAAGTAATCCAAGCTTCTGATGTATACTGATGTATGTTGTAGAATGCATACCTTGGTGGAAACACATGGACCATTCCAGAAGGTGGCCCTTCATTAGTCTGGATACCACAGGATATGCTCTGAACCAGAATACAGACATAGACATCTAGGAGTACTAGCAGAATCCTTTCATTAGAAAGGTTACAGCAACAAAACTATCAGTACAGTATAAATACTGCCTTAAAAATCCAAAGAGAAAATCTCCTACAATACAAAGAGAAGAAAACAAATAGCCGTGTACCTCTAGTAATCACATACAATCCGGCACTAGAAGGATGAGAGAGATAATGAAATAGATGGAACCCATCATAACAGAGGACAGAACCCTGAAAGGAATATTCCAACAACCCCCAGTGCTGACCTTCAGGCAATCACCCAACCTCAGACATCAATTAATCAGCAGGAAGCTTCATTCTGAGGACCGGGAATCAAAAAAGGGAACACAACCAACAATAAACACTGAAAACTGTACATCTACATACTGTATATACTCGAGTATAAGCTGACCCACCTAATATTACCACATAAAACTGGGAAACCTTATTGACTTGAGTATAAGCCTAGGGTGTCCATCTGCATGCCTCATTGTGCCTCACTGTGTCCATGTGCATGCCTCACTGTGTCCATGCCTCACTATGCCCATGCCTCACTGTGCCCATGCCTCACTGTGCCCATGCCTCACTGTGTCCATGCCTCACTATGCCCATGCCTCACTGTGTCCATGACTAGACTGACGTTTAACATGGGAGTCTATGGAAAGGGTGCCCGGCTTTGAAAAATCGGTGCTCCCCAGACGTAGGTCTTCCAGACAAAAAACTTTGCACACTTGTAGAGGAGAAATGGGGCTACATGTGTGCCAAGTTCTAGGTCCAGTACCAGGTCCCCAAACTCACCAGAGAAATGACCATTTAACATGAGAGTTTATGGAAGGGGTGCCCAGCTTTGAAAAATCGGTGCTCCCCGGCCATATGTCCCACAGACAAGAAACTTTGCACACTTATTGAGGAAGAGTGGGGCTACATGTGTGCCATGTTTGATACCGGGTCCCCAAAGTCTGGGAGATCAGGCACAAAAAGGTGTCTCGAGTATAAGCCGAGGGGGGCATTTTCAGCACAAAAAAATGTGCTGAAAAACTCGGCTTATACTCGAGTATATACAGTAAATGTATTAAACATTGTCACACAAACAAAGGAGTCTTCAGTATTACAGGATCATACAGCTTGGCCTCCAGTAATGGGATGTACTTCACTCAGTGCAGCAAGTACAAGCATGGGTCATACATTGGTGAGACAGGACAGTCATTACAAAAACAGAATGAATCTTTATAGACACAATAAAAGAACATAAAGAAGAGGATTACTGAGCACCTGTGGCAGTGTTGCCAACCTACCAGACTAAAATTCACTGACACAAAACTCAAAATTTACTGGCACAGCCACGTTTTTACTGGCATTTTCTAAAAGTTACAAAATTACAGTTTTCAGTGCAAATTTCAGTACTTAAGCTACAAACAAGTACAATACGCAGTTAGCATTGTGATTTATGATAGAGATTAAGGTAAAACAATTATATATATATATATATATATATATATATATATATATATATATATATATATATATATTTATTTCTTATGTTATTTTTGATATAATAAGGGCCGGTTATTATAACCCATCAGATTTTGGCACAGATGTGCAACTGGAGAGATTTCCCCCTATTTTCTGTTCCATAGTCACCCCAGAAAGTGAACATAAATCCCAGGTAGCCGCCAGGATCACAAGAGTTTATGTCCCCAATTCTAAAGACCTCGGGCCAGATCCTCAAAAGGGATACGCCGGCGTACGCCGGCGTATCCCTGGTTCTAACTTTGGAACTGATCCACAGAATCAGTTTTCCAAAGTTAGGCAGAAGAT
This sequence comes from Rana temporaria, assembly GCF_905171775.1. Classification (NCBI taxonomy): domain Eukaryota; kingdom Metazoa; phylum Chordata; class Amphibia; order Anura; family Ranidae; genus Rana; species Rana temporaria. The sequence continues at coordinate 17,998,836 of NC_053489.1, read as the reverse complement.
CCGACATGTGTAAGGGACATACACTGCCGGATCTTAGGATGCAGTACCGCATCCGCCGCTGGGGGCAGTCCGAGTCGAAATGCTGCTTCGGGTATGCAAATTAGCACTTACGGCGATCCACAAAGCTTTTCAGCTTTGTTTTTTCGCCGTAAGTTTTAGTTTGCAAGTGTAAAATTAGGGCTGCTTTTACAAAGTGTAAAGTTAGTAACACCATGTAAAAGCACATTCAAGCGAGCGCGTCATAGAGGTGACGGGGATCCGACTTGGATTCCCGCCAATTCTAGCGTCGGCATTTGGTATGCATTCCTGAGGGAGAACTCCACGTCAATTTGTAAAATCAAAACCGGCATGGGTTCCCCCCCAGGAGCATACCAGGCCCTTAGGTCTGGTATGGGTTGTAAGGAGACCCCCCCTACGCCGAAAAATCGACGTAGGGGGTCCCCCTACAATCCATACCAGACCCGTATCCAAAGCACGCTACCCGGCCGGCCAGGAATGGGAGTGGGGACGAGCGAGCGCCCCCCCCCCTCCTGAGCCGTACCAGGCCGCATGCCCTCAACATGGGGGGGTTGGGTGCTCTGGGGCAGGGGGGCGCACTGCGGGCCCCCCACCCCAGAGCACCCTGTCCCCATGTTGATGAGGACAGGACCTCTTCCCGACAACCCTGGCCGTTGGGTGTCGGGGTCTGCGGGCGGGGGCTTATCGGAATCTGGGAGTCCCCTCAAATAAGGGGGCCCCCAGATACCGGCCCCCCACCCTAAGTGAATGGATATGGGGTACATCGTACCCCTACCCATTCACCTGGAGGCAAAGTGATAGTTATTAAACACACGAAACAAGGGTTTTTAAAATCATTTATTAGTCTGCTCCGGAGGCCCCCCTGTCTTCTTTAGCTCTAATACCAGGGGGGGCTTCTTCTTCCGCTCTCCGGGGGTCTTCTCCGCTCTCCGGGGGGGGCTTCTCCTTCCGCTCTCATGTTGAGGGCATGCGGCCTGGTACGGCTCAGGAGGGGGGGGGGCGCTCGCTCGTCCCCACTCCCATTCCTGGCCAGCCGGGTAGCGTGCTTTGGATACGGGTCTGGTATGGATTGTAGGGGGACCCCCTACGTCGATTTTTCGGCATAGGGGGGGTTTCCTTACAACCCATACCAGACCTAACGGCCTGGTATGCTCCTGGGGGGGGAACCCATGCCGGTTTTTTATTTGAAAATTGGCATGGAGTTCTCCCTCTCAGGAATGCATGCCGAGCGACGCTGTCAATTTTTTTTTTTTTTTTTCCCGACGCAACTTTTTTTTACCCGGCGCGATCCACAAAACTCGGCGTAACGTAACTTCGCGCATGCGCAGTACGGCCGGCGCGGGAGCGCGCCTAATTTAAATGGGAATCGCCCCCTGATGAAGAGGAACGCCTTACGCCGGCCGGATTTAAGTTACACAGCCTGAAATTTCTAGGTAAGTGCTTTGTGGATGGGATTTTTTAAGTTGCGCCGGCTTTTTGTGGATATGCCCCCTCCTTTCTCCTTATATCCCTCTACCTTTTCTATCCTTCATCACTATCATTTCTCTATTATTCCATCTTTCCCTCTTTCTTTCAATAACTCCATCCCTCCATTTCTCTGTCTCGCTCACATCCCTCCATACTTTGCTCTATCCCATCATCCATCTCTCTGTCACCCGATCTATACCTCCATCCTTTAGGGGTATTTCACACAGCAATGTCCTTTTTCACAGACTCCACTTGCTCAGCAAGGATCCTTCTGTTGATCTCCGCTGAGCTGGTGGATGACAGGTCCATCTCTGCTCACTGAGCGGGGACAGACCTGTCAGATCTCAACTCTTCTCTATGGGGAGCCTGTCCATTTTAATCCAATCCTATCTGCCAGACGGATGGGAAATAGGGTCACTATCCATCTGGATTTGGTGGATCGGACGGGAATCGAATGTCAGTGAACATGTCACCACTGACATCCGTTGCTCCATAGAGATGCATGGAGTGTCAGATCAAGTCTGTTTGAAAATTTGACAGACGGGCCTGATCGATCCACATCTATCTGTCCATCCACCTCCCCCCAGCACTCCACTACTCTGTCTTTCCATTTTAAACAAATAAAAATACTCCAGTGCGCTTCCACACCAAATTTTCTCACTACTTACAAAAAAAAAAAAAAAATATGAATAATAAACACCTTGGGGCAGATCCACAGACAGAGTACGCCGGCGTATCCACTGATACGCCGGCGTACTTTCAAATTTCCCGCGTCGTATCTTTAGTTTGAATCCTCAAACCAAGATACGACGGCATCTGGGTAAGATCCGACAGGCGTACGGCTTCGTATGCCTTCGGATCGTAGATGCAATACGTCGGCGTCCGCTGGGTGGAGTTTGCGTCGTTTTCCGCGTCGGGTATGCAAATTAGCTATTTCCGACGATCCACGAACGTACGCGCGGCCATCACATTCTCTTACGTCGTCTCTAGTCGGCTTCTTCCGGCGAATAGTTAAAGCTGCTATTTTGTGGCGTATAGTTAGACTTGCCATGTTAAGTATGGCCGTCGTTCCCGCGTCAAAATTAGAATTATTTTTTTTTGCGTAAGTCGTCCGTGAATCGGGATGGACGTAACTCACGTCTAAGTTAAAAACAATGACGTCCTAGCGACGTCATTTAGCGCAATGCACGGCGGGAAATTTTGGAACGACGCATGCGCAGTTCATTCGGTGCGGGGACGCGCTTCATTTAAATGAAATCCGCCCCCTAATTGCGGATTTGAATTCCGCCGCCAGAGATACACTACGCCGCCGTAACTTACGGCGCAAAATCTTTGAGGATTCGAAATTCCGCCAGGTAAGGTACGGCGGCGTAGCGTATCTCTGATATATAATGATGATATATATATATATATATATATATATATATATATATATATATATATATATATATATATATATTTTTTTTTTTTTTTCATATATTTTTATTATTAAGAACAAGGTATAAATACAAACTTTTTTACAAACAAGAGGTGAATGATCATCATGAACATATATATAATTGGAGTGTCCTTACTCATGAGAATATACCCAAACAGATGTTGAAACCAATAATCAGTAACCAACAAACACAATCATCACATGTCTGTAATTATACAAAGACAGAGCAGTCATCCCAATCACAGCCTATCAGGTGTGGGGCTCAATGGAGAGGTAGCACTCAATTTACACATATATAAACATCTGTCTATATCTGAGTAATTGTGGAAAGATAGGATCCTTAAAATTGGGTAAGATTGCATGAGGGGACAGTCTTGATCATCCAGTCTGGTGTGAAGAGTAAGGGAAGCAGTCAGTCACCGGGGCTAATGTGTAAACGGGGATGTGTACGTGGGGTGGTGTCATCCGAACTAGGGCAAGAGAAAAGTATTAAGTAAAAAAAAAGGAGGGGGGAGGCGGGAAGGAGGAGTTGACGATAGGAAGCAAGAGAAGGGGGAGGAAGGTGGAACTCCGAGGGTGTCACCTCCTCGGTCTCTCCACAGGGCGCAGCGTGTAGGTAGAGGTTCATGGAATTATCCCTGCTAAGAGGGGTCTCCTCCCAGGATCGGCTTTAGAGTAAAAGAGGGGAGTTCTGTGCGGTATATTAGAAGAATGTTCTCCTAAAAGATTGTCAATAGAGCATCTCAATGGCTATTGGAGGGTTCAGGATTAGAGTTGAGCAGACACCTGGATGTTCGGGTTCGGGTCCGAACCCGAACTTTAAAAAAAAAGTTCGGGTTCAGGTACCCGAACCCGAACTCCGAACCCCATTGTAGTCAATGGGACACAGACTTTTAGAAAAAAAAATGCGCAGAGGTCCACGCAAATTCAATAACCAGACCCTTTAGGTCTGGTATGGATATTAAGGGGAACCCCGCCGTCAATTTAAAAAAAAAATGACGTGCGGTTCCCCCTAAATATCCATAACCAGACCCGTTATCTGAGCACGTTGACCTGGCCGGCCGCAGAAAAGAGAGGGGGACAGAGTGCGGCCCCCCCCTCTCCTGAAACGCACCAGGCCACATGCCCTTAACATTGGGAGGGTGCTTTGGGGTGCCCCCAAAGCACCTTGTCCCCATGTTGATGGGGACAAGGGTCTCATCCCCACAACCCTTGCCCGGTGGTTGTGGGGGTATGCGGGCGGGAGGCTTATCAGAATCTGGAAGACCCCTTTAACAAAGGGGACCCCCAGATCCTGACCCCCCCTGTGTGAAATGGTAATGGGGTACACTGTACCCCTATCATTTCACAAAGGGAGTGTAAAGTCTTGTAAAAAAAAAACACACACACACACATAAAAAAAAAAAAGAAAAAAACTCCAGCGGTGAGAAATCCACTCGTTCCCGGCTTCCTGCGTTGTCCTGATCCAGCGACGGCTGCGGGTGATGTCCAGCGATGAGAAGATCCAGCGACGAGTGATCGCCGGTCCAGCGATGATCCATCCAGAGAGCAGCATCGCCGACCTCCTCTCATCGCTGGACACAGCCCAGCGAATGAGCGGCTGAAGCTGTGACATTACTTTTATAGGGGAGGCAGGGCCACCTGTCACGTGACCCTGCCCCCTCTGACGTACCCTCTGCTACGTCACTGGGGAAGCCCAGGAAGAGGGAAGACTCAGGGCTTACTTTACAGTTCAGGTTCGCTCAACTCTATTCAGGATGATTTAAACCCATCAAGGAAGCATATCTGTCGGTGGTACAGAAGTGGGTCCAACAGGCCCAGGTACGGGAGAATTCTTTTTTTTTTATAAATTCTTTATTTTTGGACTTTCTTTCACATAGACAGATACAACCTTCAATGCAGTACATTTTATATAACAATCCTAGTAAATATTCCTATCTAATCTACCTTATATTGTCATAAATCCTATTTTCCAGTGTATCACGATAAAAAGATAAAGAAAAAAAACGAAAAAAAAAAAACATTCCTCTAGATTCTATCTCCTTTCATTTTTTCTTCCCTTTTATTTCCTTTCCCCTTCCTCTCTCTTTTACGTTTCATTCATCCTATTCTATTATTATCTGCATTGGACTGCTGTACCTCTCTATTATTTTCTCCCCCATCCCTCCCTGGATCCCTCCCTCCCCTTGTACCCAAGGCTCAATCGCCCAGGATTTAGTTTATAACAGATCAGAAATATAGTAACAGAGAAAAAAAGGAGAAATTCTCCCCCTCTCCCTAAAGGTGATATATGGGGCCCATATTTCTCGATATTTATCCGCCTGCTCCCTCATACCCATGGTAAGACTCTCCATTTGCTGGACCTCCGCTATTTTTGTGATCCATTGTGCTCTAGTTGGAGAAGCTGTGCTTTTCCAGAGAGCTGGAATGCATGCTTTCGCTGTTACAAGTAAATGTCTCACCAATGATTTTTTATACTTTTCTGTTGAAAGCGGAATGTCAAACAAAAGGAAAGTAGCTGGCTTTTCTCCAAGAGAAACATTAGTAATTTCTTTTATAGTTTCAGTAACCATCTTCCAGAATTTTTTCATTCCTGGGCAATCCCATAAAATGTGCATCAAGGTGCCTTCCGCACCTTGACATCTCCAGCACAGGTTAGATATTTGTGGATAGATGCGATGCAGCACTGCTGGTGTTCTGTACCACCTACTCAGAATCTTATACCCCCTTCTTGATATCTCGTTGCTAATGAAGACTTGTGTGTATATCTGAATATCTTGTTTTTCTGTGTCTCCGAAAAGGTGACCCCCAGGTCTGTTTCTCAGGCCTGTATAAAACCCAATTCTTGTGGGGCCTTCAACTCGTTCACCATAGCATATAGTATCGATAGCACATGTTTCACTACTTCCCCCTTCTGACATAACTTCTCAAACTTGGAAGGGATAGCTATTTCTTTTCTTTCGTTTGCATAGAGATTGTTCGAAGGAAGGCATTAAGCTGCATTCTCCTTAATGGATCTAATTCCTCTGAAAATTCCTGGTCAATCTCCTCTCTAGAGGAAAATGTATAAAATTCTGTGGTATGGTATGGGTGTATGGGCTGCTGCCCCCTGATAAACCTCCCTAAGGAGGAGTGTGTAATACAAGTGGTGTGATATAGGGGTGGTGGCGCAGCCTGAAGGTGGTTACTGAATGTCCAATCACCGATATGTTGGTCCCTAAAAACCCCTATAAGGTGAGGGTGTGTGAATGAGTTGTCGGACACCTCTGTGTGGTGGGCTCATGAAAAGGGCCCCCAGATTGGTTTCAGTAGGTGATCCTATTAATAAATTTCAGAGTCCCAACTAAGGGTTCTGAATCTTGTGTCACTTTTAGGTGTGTTAAATATCTCTGTGATAAGTAGTGGTAATAAAATGATATATGAATATCAGCCCTTTGCAACCTGTGCTAAATGGGTTAATGCTTAAGGGCAATAAGAAAAACTGTGTGTAAATGGGTGCACAAGTAGCATAAAGTATAAAAAATACAAAATAAAAAATAAAAATTGTGTTCTGTGGTTCAGTCCTGGTGTTCAGGTGAGAGAGAGAGAGAGACTTGTAAAGCGCAACACATGCGAACTGAATCGCCTCTGGGCGCTGTATCCATTTCATGGGTAAGGAACCCCTTGACCTTAGAAGAGATGGGTTTTAATCTTTCTCCTGAAGGCCAAGTGGTCCGACTCCAGTCGGATGGTGGTTGGTAGTGCATTCCACAGGCGAGGTCCCTGGACTGCAAATCTTCGATCTCCTTTGGACTTGTATCTGGCCTTGGGTATCTGGAGGAGGTTTTGATTGGTGGATCGCAGAATACGATTGGGGTTATGAGCTTTTATTTTTTCACATAGATATTGGGGGGCGTTGCCTTGAATACACTTATGTATTAGGCAGAGTGCCTTGAAAGTGATTCTGTCTTTTACCGGCAACCAATGAAGGCATCTCAGTGAAGGTGAGATCGATTCCCATGTTTTTTTGCCGGTCACTAATCGAGCGGCCGTATTTTGAACGACTTGCAGACGAGTGATTTGGTATTTGGGGAGTCCTAGATAGAGGGCATTTGCGTAGTTGAGTCTGGAATTGATGATTGTTCCCACCACGACTACAATGTCCTCTTTCGGGATAAAGGGCGTGAGTCTGCGTAGTAGGCGCAGCAGATGGTGGGATCCGCTGACTACTGACCCTATTTGTGCATCCATTGTCATGTAGGTATCGAAAATGACTCAGAGACTTTTGACTTTGGTGCTAGGGGTGATAGTTTTACCCAGAATGGGTGGGGGAGTCCATGTTGACGCGGGGTGATTTTTCCGGTTAGCGTGAAACAGGAGAAGTTCTGTTTTCGAACCATTGAGTTTAAGATAACTGTTTGTCATCCAGTTATCTATTAGAGTGAGGCATTTCTCTAGTCCAAGAGAATGATCCTTTTTGTTGCAGATGCGGAAATACAGTTGTGTGTCGTCTGCATAGGAGTGGTAAAGTAACTTCTGGTTACTGATGATTTCAAAGAGAGGGCGAAGATAGATATTAAACAATACGGGCGATAAGGGAGATCCCTGAGGGACTCCGCATGACACCGTACGTTTTTCAGAAGTGAAAGACCCCAGTATCACTATTTGTGATCGGTTTTCCAAGAAGGAGGAGAACCAGGGTAAAACACATTCAGCGACTCCGGCTACTTCAGCTAGCCTAGCCAGTAGTAGTCCGTGGTCTACAGTGTCAAAAGCCGCGCTTAGGTCCAGCAGTATCAGGAGACAAGATTCTCCTTCGTCTGCGGCCTCTAGAGCGTCATCCCATATTTTAAGCAGCGCCGTTTCTGTTTCCCGTGACCTGGACGGAAGCCTGATTGAAACGGATCGAGTAATTTATGGGTGTCTAAATGCAGTTGCAGCTGTTGTACAACTACTTTCTCCATTGCCTTGGAGAAGACATTTAGCGCTGTTATGGGCCTCCGGTTGTTTGGGTCTTTGGGGTCGAGGGTAGTTTTTTTTAGAATTGGTTTTATTGTACCTTGTTTTAGCAAGGTGGGCACCATGCCCTCCTTGAATGATTGGTTAATGAGCTGCGTGATAGCTGGTGCCAGTATATCGGCACTTTCTTTCAGCAGTTTAGTGGGGATGATATCATTGGGTGCTGTGCTATTACGCAGAGTCCCGATGATGTTTTTAGTGGCATCGATGGAAATGGGTTTTAGAGTGAATTTTGGTGGTTGCGACGGATTTATGTGGGTATTAGGTTTGTGATTTGGGGGGGAGTTGGTGACGGTTCCATTTTGCTGAATACTTTCACGGATTTTTTCAATTTTATTAATGAAATAATCCGATAATTCGTTGCAAAGTTCTTGTGAATCAGAATTGGGGGCCTCTAAACAAGCTGGATTCATAGTCTGAGTGACCAGCTTGAAGAGTTCTCGGGGGCGGTTAAGGGCATTTGCGATGATGTTGGAGAAATTATTTTTTTCATGATCCAATTCTGCATCCCCCTTCCCAATCCTATATGTTGGATAGTGGCCTTCAAAAATGTCCAATCCACTCTATCAAAAAGCTTTTACTGCATCTGTTGAAACAAGCACTAGTGCTTTTTGGTGATATTGTGCCCACTGTATTGCACTTATGACCCGCTGCGTGTTTTTTCCTTCCTTCTCTCTCAGGTGTAAACCCAAATTGATCCGGGTGTATTAATGCTGGAATATACGGCAATAGTCTGTTTGACAGTAATTTTGTTCGAATTTTTAAATCTACATTTAACAGAGAAATTGGCCGATAACTCGAACATTGGGATGGGTCTTTCCCTTTCTTGAGTATTACAGTTATGTGCACCATCAATGTTTCCTCTGGCATCATTTGCCCTTCTCATATTGAATTGAAAGCCTCCAAGAATCTGGGTGCCAATTTATCAACAAAAGTTTTGTAAAGTAAACCTGTCCTGTCCCGGGGCTTTCCCCAGCTTTAGTGTTTTAAGAGCGTCTGTAAACACTTTCATAGTGATTGGGCCATCTATGTCTTCTGCCCCTTCATCCGGCAGTCTAGGCATTCCTGATTCCTCTATGTATTCCTTAGCTTCCACTCCATTAGCTCTCCTTGGAGTCCGCTGTTGGTCCCCTAGCTGATATAGGCTAACATAGTAGTCTCTGAATGCCTTTGCGACTGCCTGGGATGAGTTGACTAGGACATTGTCCGGGAGAATTTTGACGGGGTGTCTCGTGCTATGTGGATTAGTTCCTCCATTTCAGCTATTTTCCTCACATGGGTAAGCCATTCAGAGATAGTTGTGGCGCATGAAGAGCCCCAATGTGCTGGGATACATAGTTTAGCTGCGTTAATCATATGTACAACCAAAGATATCCTATATGAATGAGCTAAATTGGAGGAATGGTGCAGGATGAGCTGAGCTGGATTGTAGTCTAGAGAATGTAGTCACTTGTGAGGTGATGTTGTGTACTTGTGTCAAAAATGTCCGAATAAGTGGGCAGGACCACCAAATGTGTAAGAGTGTACCTGTTTCAGTTGAGCATCTCCAGCATTTCTCGGATGTATCTGGGTTGGATTTGTTAAGCAGATCAGGTGTTCGATACCATCGGATAAGGGTTTTATAATTGTTCTCTTGTGTCGTAACATTGAGTGAGCCTTTGTGTGCTATTGTAAAGATGTGTTCCCAGTCCTCCTCAGATAGATCTAGATGTAGCTCCCTTTCCCATGTTAGGCAAGCTTTCCCGGCTTTGGGGGAGACGGAAGCAAAGAGCATGGAATGGATGCTAGAAATCATATGTTGCTGCAGTGTAGATTGAGTGCAGAGATTTTCAAATGAGGTTAGGGCTCGAGAAACATGTCTCTGTTCAATGTTTTAAGGAAGTGGCATATCTGGAAGTAAGTCCAATAGGGAAAGTGGTTGTTGCTTAGATTTGTTGGGAGTGAGTTGGGGTCTAAAAAGGAGTCATCTCAGAAGAAGTGGTGAGCTAGTATTTCCTTATGTGGCCATAAACCCTCAAGGAATTGGTTGGACATCCCAGGGGCAAAAACTGGAATAAATTGTACAGGTGTGAGGGACCCTAGATTTGAGGAAAGTTGCAGTTTCTTACAGACCTCTATAAAGTGGCTCAGGGTGGCATCGATAAGGGGATGTTCTTTTAAGATCTTGGGGGTGTGGCATGGGAGGATCCAGAAGATAGATTTGATTGGCAAACGCGAGAAAGAGTCTTCTAGCCACACCCAATCTTTAACATTCTCGTGTACTGTCAAGTCCACGATTCTCCCTAGATGGCAAGCTTGGGAGTATTTTTGAAGGTCTGGGAGACCTTTGGTTTTGGGTTTTGAGAGTTGATCAAAACGTATTCTTGGGCGTTTGTGCTTCCATAGGAATTGCACACATAATTGTTTGAATGTCTGGAAAAAGGTTCCGGGAAGCTTGATGGGGATCGTTTGCAATAAGTACAAGATGCTGGGAAGGATATTCATCTTCAGGATGGCCGCACAACCAAACCACGAGAACTGGGGTTTATTCCAATTACTCAGGTCGTGTGAAATAGTGCGGATTAGTGGTATGAAGTTTCTTGTGTATAGGTCTGGCATATGTGTGGTCAATTGAACACCCAAATATGTGATTGAGTCTTGCTTCCACACAAAGGGGAAGTTATTTTGGTATTGTGTGACTAAGTCTTTTGGGAGGGATATGTTGAGGGCGTGGGATATAGAGAAATTAATCTTTAAGTTAGATATACGTTGGAACAGATCAAAATCTCTTAAAAGGTTGGGGATCGAAGTTAGTGGGTCACTTAAGAACAACAGGGTATCATTGGCAAAAGCCACTAGTTTGTAGGTGCGTCCTGCTATAGGTATGCCTTTTATGTTTTCATTTGATCGTAAGCAACGGAGGAAGGGTTCTAAAGTTAAAATAAAAATAATTGGGGACAGTGGGCATCCTTGTCTCGTTCCATTCCGGATGGAAAAGGCATCCAATAGGTGGCCGTTGGCGTAGTGTATAAGGACATGATAACGTTAAACATTCTATTTGGTAGACCTAGGTGGCGCAATACAGCCTCTAGATAGTCCCAGGCCAGCCTGTCAAATGCCTTCTCCACGTCCGGCGATAGAAAGAAACCTTTGTGTTTCTGAGTAGATAATAAATGGTATAAGTTTATTGCTTTAATAGTGTTGTCCCTGGCTTCCCTACCTGGGACAAAACCTAATTGGTCTAATCCTATTATTGAGGGTAGGAGGGGTAAGAGCCAGTTAGCTAAAACTTTTGCAAATAGTTTGAGATCTACTTTAAGTAGAGAGATTGGCCTGTAGTTGGTAACCGATGTGGCGTCCTTCCCCTCTTTTGGTATGACTGTGATGTGCGCCTCCACCAATCTGTGGAAAGGTAGGGATGAAGAAGTGAGGGAGTTAAAGGCCTTTAGGAATGGGGCTGTGAGGATGTCTGCAAATGTTTTAAAGTAGGAAGCCGAGAAGCCATCCGGACCAGGGCTCTTGCCCGTTTTAAGTTGCTTAATCGCTCTCTTGAGCTCTTCTTCAGAAATGGGGTTGTCTTGCTCGCGAGCATCTTTCCAAGAGATGGGTTTAGGGCTAAACTTCTCTAGGAAGTCTTTATTGAGGGCTTTTCTTTGATTGTGGCCTGAGCCTACTTCGGGTTGGCGGGGGTAGATTATAAAGTTCAGTGTAGTATCAAACTAAGTTCAAACTGAGATGCAATATCAGCAGTAACTGAGCATGACTTGCCTAGGGAGTCTTTTATGGTGTGGATGTTAGTATTAGCTCTTTTTGTATGGATAGCTCTGGCCAATAATCTCCCACACTGGTTCCCCTGTTCATAGAAACGTTTTTGATTTAGTATAAATTTGCGTCGGGTTTTGCGGTCAAATATTTCAAGGAGCAGCTTCCTAGTTTGCGTAAGTTCCAGGTAGGTTTCTTGTGCACGTGATCAACTCTAATGTTGTTGCCTGCTGTGCTTTTTTTCCAGCTGGCTGTTAGCGCCAAGAATTTCCCTTGAATAACACACTTGTGTGCTTCCCAAAGGGTAAGTGGTGCTGTCTTGGGATTGTAATTTTCTCTAAAATAGTCACACAAGCTAGTGCGAATGAGGTTAATGTTGCATTCTGACGTGAGCAGTGAAGAGTCTAGATGCCAGATTTTCGGTGATCTGAGAAGAGCAGAGGTTCAATCGTAGCGGATTTTAAGAAGAGGAGATCTTTTTGGGAAAGGAAGAGTTAGTCAATCCTGGAATACTTATTATGGGGAGCAGAAAAGAAAGTGTAGTCTTTCTCGTTTAGGTGTAGGGTGCGCCAAGAATCGTGCATGAGGAAGTTCCTGTAATTGAGTTTTAATTTGTCTTAGTGCTCTGTATGGCAGCGTTGTGGAACCGGATAAGGAGTCTAGGAGGGGGTGGAGTGCCACATTATAGTCGCCCCCAAGGATTGTAGTCCCTGATTGGAAGCCTGCCAGGAGGGTCGCTATAGATCTAAAGAAGCTGATCTGAGCAGTATTGGGGCTGTATATATTGGCTAAGGTAATAGTCTGGTTGTGTACGGTGCCCTTTAAAAAAATGTAGCGACCCTCTGGGTCTATGAGGGAGTCTATCAGTTGCCAGTGGAGGTTTTTAGAAAGTAATATTGAGACTCCTTTAGTTTTGGCTAATGAATTGGTGGCATGGAAGAACGTTGGGAACATATTGTTCACAAGTTTAGTTATGTTATCCGTGCGAAAGTGTGTTTCTTGAAGAAACACCACGTCCGCCTTCAATTTATGCATCATATTTAAGATTTGACTACACTTTTCAGGGATGTTTAGCCCTTTAACATTTTGTGATACCACTTTAAGCGTAGAGTATATCATGTTGGAGTTTGGGGTGGCCATGGTGTCTGGGTCTTGTAGGGTTGTTGCGTTAGGCACGTATGTACCAGCCTTTTAAATACTTTGCTGATGTGAGCGGTTGGAACCTAAGAGGGGGAGGAAGCCTTTGAAGACTTCTCAAGTGTTAGAGCGTGGGACGCTGCAGTGGAGACGAGAGAAGGCGGGACCCCGGAGTGAAGAAAAAAAAAGAGGGGGGAGAAGAGGAAAAGTAAGGGGAGGGAGTAGTTAAAAGGAAAACAATAGAGGAGGGTTAGTAGAGTGGAGGTATTTGATGGGGAAGGGGGTGTAGTAAACGGAGGTATGTGTAGACCAGCTACCTTACCCTGATGAACATAGTGTGGTCTGGTATGGATCAACGGTAGTAACCACTATCCCGTTGTGTGGAGGCGTGGGAGGTATCCGTATATAGGTCTATAGAACATCTGGTCCACTTATGGTCATCAGAGGAAGATAAAGATAAGGAGCCTGCATTTTTGGCAAAGGAGAGGTAGGTTAGGCAGGATCAATTAAGGATCTCTGACCGTTTTTGCGCTATAATCATTGGTTAACTTCATAAACAGTGTATTAAGCAACAGTGAACAAATAGTCCTCTGTAAAGATAGGCAAAGAGGACTAGCCTCTATAAGAACCAACAAATTAAAGTCAGATAAAGTCTGTAAACATGTAACAAATAACAAATAAGCCTATCAACATGAATCTCGCTCAGTGAAACAATGTATTTTGTATTCCATGGGCGGGGCTAGTATTTTGTTTAAGAGAGCCATAGGCAGGGGAAGGGGGAGCCCTTTTCAAGGCACTCTCTGAGCGTTTGCAGGAAGGAAAGGAGTTGGCCTTGGGGTGGTAAAGTGAGGAGTCAATGACTTTTAGGTCCATGAGCTGACCAAGAGAATGGGCGGTATGGGATTTAAAACAGTACCTTGCCACATACGTTCGTGCTTGCTGCCAATAGTGGCCTATGGTTGAGTGAAGTATTACTAATCAATACCTTAGTAATGACCTACAGAAATAAAATGGTTAGAATATACACTGGCAGTGTTAATTCTAGGAACAGTATGGTAGTTGCATGTATCCACAGTTTAGGGGGCTGTTCGACATGGAGGTCACCTGTGAAGGCATGACATGCGTCATGGTGGTGGTCAGAGAGAAGAATAAGCGTCATGTGGGACAGACCTTCCCTTTACAGGTACATGTATCAAACAAAAATTGATTGGTAAAAAGGGTAGAGAGAAGAACAAAAAACAAACAAAAAAGGAAAAACACAAATAGCACAAAAACAAAGTGGGGTTCGACCAGGTGTAAACCTTGTGCATACCAGTACCATAGATGCGTTCTATAATGGTGGCATATCTCCTTTGATCCTGAGGAGGAAACCTGGGAATGGGGGAGAGGTGGGGATAGTGAGAGGGAGGGGGCATGGGAGGGAGGAGAATGATAGGAGGGGTAACAGGAAAAGCCAGGAGGTTTTGATTGAGACCAGGGAAGGACAAGTTCAAGTTGGGGGGAATCTGTCCAGTGTTGCTGTCCAAAGGCTTATCTGGAGCTGGAGGCGAAGTAAGGGTAAGTCTGAACCGCAGGGTGGCCAATAGTTTCGGACAGTCGCTGCCCCAATTGTGCTGGACACTGCTTTCTGGTGTAAGGGAGGGGAGGAATATGTTGGTTTCCATAATAGTCCATAGAGTAGACTCAACTCCTCAAAGGGTTTCTTTGCTGGTGGGCCAATATGTTAGGAAAGCCTGTGTGGTATTCAGGGAGCTTTTCAGATCTGAAAAAGCGGCAGTGTCCATCCGTAAATGAGTGGGTAAGTCCATAACATGAGATCAGCTGGGTCGGCCAGATCGGATTGGAGTTAAGATGAATGTGAGCTTGTCAACCTGCCCTGGAATAACAAAGAGGGAGATAAGGATAAGGGACATCCAGAGAGAGGGGTGACTCTGGATAATATCTGTTGTCGCCATTGGAAGCATGAGAGGATGTTATTCAGGTCTGTCTGGCCTGGAACGCCTGTGGTCAGGGGACACCGTCGGGCTGTGTTGATCTCCATCCCTCTGTTCCCTTTGAGGAAGTGATCTTGGGGAGTGGGATATGCGCCGTTTGATGTGGAAATCATCTCGTACCGGTATGGCATCCATGGAGTTGGTTCGCTGGAGATGAGAAGTGCAGAATGCACTATACCAATCAGGGAGCGGTATTTGTAGAGTGTTACAGAATCCCCTGAGGTCCTCCGGTACTCTTAGATTGGCGGTGCGTCCTGCTATTGAATCAGAAAGAAAAAAAGGGAATTTCCAGCGATACTGGATGCCGTTAGAGCGTAGCAGGTCGAGTAGCGGGCATAAATCCTGTCTGTTTTGCAGGGTTATGGCAGACAAGTCCTAAAATATCTTGATCTCTGCTTCCTGGTAGGGATGAGCTTCGAGTTTGAGTCAAACTCATGTTCGACTCGAACATTGCCTTTTCCCCTGTTCGGCGAACAACAAACAATTTGGGGTGTTCGCTGCAAATTCGAAAAGCCACGGAACACCCTGTTAAAGTCTATGGGAGAAATCTAAAGTGCTCATTTTAAAGGCTAATATGCGAGTTATTGTCCTAAAAAGTGTTTGGGGACCCGAGTCCTGCCCCAGGGGACATGTATAAATGCAAAAAAAAAGTATTAAAAACAGCCGTTTTTTCGGGAGCAGTGAATTTAATAATGCTTAAAGTGAAACAATAAAATTGAAATATTCCTTTAAATTTCGTACCTAGGGGGGGGTGTAAAGTATGCCTGTGAAATAGTGCATGTTTACCGTACTTCGAACTGTCTCTGCACAGTGTCATTTCTGAAGGAAAAAAAGTCATTTAAAGCGGATCTCCACTCTAAAGTGGAGTCCCGCTGATCGGAATCCTCCCCCCCTCCGGTGTCACATTTGACACCTTTCAGGGGGGAGGGGGGTGCAGATACCTGTCTACAGACAGGTATCTGCACCCACTTCCGGCCCTACGATACGGGCAAAGGACGGGTTTTTTCCTTCCTTCCCGTCCGTCCCCCCGTTGTATGCTGGGAACACTCGGCTCCCAGCACACAGCGGGAGCCAATCGGCGGGCGCAGCGCGACTCGCGCATGCGCCGTAGGGAACCGGGCAGTGAAGCCGGAGCGCTTCACTTCCTGGTTCCCTCACCGTGGATGGAGGGGGGAGCAGCAGGGTGACGAGCGATCGGCTCGTCATCTGCTGCGATCACCGCTGGACTCCAGGACAGGTAAGTGTCCTTATATTAAAAGTCAGCAGCTGCAGTATTTGTAGCTGCTGGCTTTTAATATATTTTTCCTGTGGCACATCCGCTTTAAAACTGACTAGCAGCTATAATGAATTGTCGGCTCCCGGCAATTCAGAGAGAATTCATTCATAAAAAAAAGTGTGTCCCCCCCCAAATTCAATTACCAGGCCCTTCAGGTGTGGTATGGATATTAAGGGGAACCCCGCCGTCATTTTAAACAAAAATGACATGGGGTTCCCCCCAAATATCCATTCCAGACCCTTCAGGTCTGGTGTGGATTTTAGGGGGAACTCCACCCCAAATGTAAAAAAAAAATGGCGTGGAGTTCCCCCAAAAATCCACACCAGACCTCTTATCCGAGCACGTAACCTGACCGGCCACTGAAAAGAGGGGGGACGAGAGAGCGCCCCCCTCCTGAACCGTACCAGGCCACATGCCCTCAACATGGGGAGGATGTCCCCATGTTGATGGGGACAAGGGCCTCACCCCCACAACCCTTGCCCGGTGGTTGTGAGGGTCTGCGGGCGGGGGGCTTATCAGAATCTGGAAGACCCTTTAAACAAAGGGGACCCCCAGATCCTGCCCCCCCTATGTGAATTGGTAATGGGGTACATTGTACCCCTACCATTTCACAAAGGAAGTGTAAACAATTATAAAAAAACACACACACACCTTGGAAAAAAGTCCTTTAAAAAAAAAAATTAAAATCCAGCGGTGGTAATCCACTCTCGATCCCCGCTCCAACGTTGACGGTATCCATCGACGGGTGATCTCCTCTCCACTGCGGTCCAGCAATGAGAAGATCATCCAGGTCCGGGATCCAGAGCGCAGCATCGATAGCCGCCTGTCTCCACCGGAGACAGCCCGGCGATAGACGCGGCTGGAGCTAGTGACAGTTCTTATATCATATATCCTTGCGTCAGAGGGAGGCAGGGTCACGTGACGGGTGGCCCCGCCTCATCTATATAAGAAATGTCACTAGCTCCAGCCGCGTCATTCGCTGGGCTGCCGGCGATGCTGCACTCTGGATCCCGGACCTGGATGATCATATCATCGCTGGAGAGGAGATCACCCGTCGCTGGATACTGACAACGTTGGAGCGGGGATCGAGAGTGGATTACCACCGCTGGATTTTTTTTTCACGGTGTGTGTGTGTTTTTTTACAATTATTTACACTTCCTTTGTGAAATGGTAGGGGTACAATGTACCCCATTACCAATTCACATAGGGGGGGCCAGGGTCTCGGGGTCCCCTTTGTTAAAGGGGTCTTCCAGATTCTGATAAGCCCCCCGCCCACAGACCCCCACAACCACCGGGCAATGGTTGTGGGGATGAGGCCCTTGTCCCCATAAACATGGGGACATCCTCCCCATGTTGGGGGCATGTGGCCTGGTACGGTTCAGGAGGGAGGGGGCGCTCTCTCATCCCCCCTCTTTTCTGCGGCCGGCCAGGTTACGTGCTCGGATAAGGGGTCTGGTGTGGATTTTTGGGGGAACTCCACGCCATTTTTTTTATAGGGGTGGAGTTTCCCTTAAAATCCACACCAGACCTGAAGGGTTTGGAAATGATATTTGGGGGGAACCCCACGTCATTTTTGTTTAAATTGACAGCAGGGTTCCCCTCTATATCCATACCAGACCTGAAGGGTCTGGTCATTGAATTTGGGGGGACCCCCACGCTTTTTCTTTATGAATGAATTCTCTCTGAATTGCCGGGAGCCGACAATTCATGAATAGCCGCGAGTCATTTTTAAATGACTTTTTTTCCTCACATTCAATAGGGGTCTCAGGGGGTCTGCCTAGCAGATCATTAAATATATGAACTGTGGCCTGTGCAAGGTGGTTCTGTTCTACCGATTCGGGAATGCCTCTTGCCCGCAAGTTGTGGCGACGTCCGCGATTATCCAAATCCTCCATGTGCCTGTGCAAGTCTCTGAGCTGACTATTGTAGGCTTGTGAGGAGTGCTGCAGATGGTGTATGTCAGTGTCATGGCGGGCTGTTGTATCTTCAAGGTCATCCACCCGTATTTCTCTCCTGAGATCCATTATCGCAGCTGCAAATGATCCTTTTATGTCCTCAGCTATAAATTTGAGGTCATCCATGTTGAGTGGGCGAGCGGCAGGGAAGCTCTCCATGGGCTGAGAGCTTCTCCTGGCCATTGGGCTAAGACTGGAGGAGCGTGTCCCTGTGTAGGCTGGAGTTGGAGCCGCGGCCTTGCGTAGTTGGGTCCAGAATATTCCCGGAATGCTGCGCCCTGATTGCACATTCATTTCTCTCGGGGAGCGGGACTGCGATGTTTTCTCATTCGACTTTCCCATGCTAGCTGCTGTGAGAGGCTCCGGTAAACAGATAGCAGGACCTCCATGGATCAGAGTGAGAGAATCAGGCAGCCATCTTGTGTCGGCACCAAGCCACACCCCCCCTCGATGATATATTTTATAAACACATACTATACAACATCAGCCTGATCTGTGATATTGCTGCTGCCTCCCCTCTCATGGCATGCTGGGATTTGTAGTGCCATACACCTTGACATATGAGGTGGTCATGCAGGAGAGGAGACTGTGCTTGGTGAGCAGGTAATGGGTAGGGACAGGGAGGTGTAATAGATATTGGGGGGAGATCTCAGAAAACATACTCCCTTTAAAACCAGAGCAGTTCACAGCCACACACAAAAACGATCTTGTGTAACAGAATGAGACAGTAGCCTGCTACACACTACACAGAGCCCATCCTCTCCCCCTTCTCCTTCCCACTAAGGTAAGCCACCGACAGGACTGCATGTTATTCAGCTAGCTTACCTTAGGCTAGGCTGAACTCTGTCCTCCTCTTCAGGCTGTCTCCACTCCTCCCCCTCCCAGCATCTCCTGTAAGGAATAAGGCACGCTGAGAGAAAGGGGGAGGGTACAAGTAACTTCACTGAGTCAGATCATCGGAGACTCTCGGTCTTGGCTCCGAGTGGGAACTGCACATGCGCAGTCGAGCCGAGGGTGTCACTGGCTAAAAGCGGATGTTTTCACTGGCATTTCACTTTACGGACTTTCACGGACACAAAAAATATGCCAGTTTTTTTACGTGCTGTCCGTAAAAACATGGACAGTTGGCAACACTGACCCGTGGGACATGAGTTCCCACAACCGCACCATTCTATGGAAGACATTGAAGTTTTGGTTCCTAAAGGGACTTTTTTTTCAAATACTCAGGAAATTAAAACCTTTAAACTGGTAATATTAATTCCGTATGAGGAAAAGGTAATGGTCTGAATGTGGAGCAAACAAAAAAAATACTTTACTTTCTTGTGCAAGTGCACTAATATGGCTACAATGACCTGCTCTCCCTATAAAACACGTTTCAAACCTTTCCTGTACCTCCCTCTCTATCCCTATCCTCTTTTGAATCTCACTGTATTCCTCTCCAGGTTCTCTGCACTGTGATTTATCTTCCTCTGGGACTGGCGTTACTCTCCCTTGATGAGTTTTCTGCCCAGCTACCTTATTTTATATTCTTTGAAATGTCCAATATCATTCTTGGTGACTTTATTATCTCTAATAATGTTTACACCCCAGCCACCTTTGAACTCCTCAACCTGACCTCTTCCTCTGGACTAACGCAATGGACACACACTTCTGTACTCCATGCAACTTTCCAAACACCCATTTACCTCTCTCTGGCCATAACCTTATCAGTTTCTTACTCTCCATATCTTTACCCCCATATCCCTCCTAGAAGAAAACCTGCAGAAATCTTCACCACTTTAGCTCTTCTCTTATATACAATGCAACAGACCACCTTTATAACCCTAATACGGACTTATCAATCCAGAGAGTACTGCACGTCAGTCCTCTCTAGCCAGACTACCCTGGAGCATTTCACCCAACGTGGATGAGAACCCTTGAGTACTCAACAATGTCTTCAAACTGTCCATCTTAAAGGAACCACAACTCAAATACTGGGGGAATATAGTGCAGTGTCCTGTACAGAGGCGTTGCTATAAGGGTGTGGTGGTGCGGCCAGCACCGCTTGACACCCGCCAGAGGTGTGATCTGGATCCTGCTATTTTTGTCCGTTTATCGAATGCCCGTAGAGATCTTCTCCAGCTTCTCGACTTGCATTCTTTAATAGCTCGGGATAGGGTGCGCAATTTCCATTACTCACTGGCCAATAAATGTGGCAAGCACCTAACACGGGTCTTGCACCCTAGACAACCACGATACTCCATTCCTTTTATTACATATCCCGACCGCACTAAATCATTCAACACAAAAGGCATATCCTCTGCCTTCTGGGAGTACTATTCTCGACTCTATAACTTACAACCCACTAACTCGAGCACGTGTACCGCCCCACTGGGAGACGACATGCGAGATTATGTTCTTGAGATGGCCTTGTTGAACTGGATAAACCCTTAAACGCGTCGGAATTTCTAGACTCCATCAAAGGCCTGAAGGTAGGCAAATGCCCCGGGCCGGATGGGTACACCCCTCGTTTTTACAAAACGTTTGCCCTGCTATTGTCCCCATTGATGAATAAGGCCGCGTACACACGATTGGTTAAAACCGATGAAAACGGACTGAAGGACCGTTTCATCGGTCCAAACCGATCGTGTGTAGGCCCCATCGGTCAGTTATCCTTCGGTCAAAAAAATGAGAACTTTCTTCAAATTTGAATCGATGGACGCCTAACCGATAGGTCAAAACCGATCGTTAGTATGCAAAATCATCGGTCAAAAAGCCACGCATCCTCAGAATCAAGTCAAGCATTGAACTTCGTTTTTTTCAGCACGTCGTGTGTTTTACGTCACCGCGTTCTGACACGATCGTTTTTTTAACCGATGGTGTGTAGGCACATCAGACCATCAGTCAGCTTCATCGGTTAACCGATGAAAACGGTCCTTCGGACCATTCTCATCGGATGGACTGATCGTGTGTACGCGGCCTAAGGCATTTAATGCCATGGATGGCTCCCTCCCACCGCCCACTGCAAAGTTATCCGCTAATATCTCCATCTTACCCAAACTGGGCAAGGATCCGTCCCAATGCAGCAACTATCGGCCAATATCCCTACTCAACGTAGACCTTAAGTTGTTCGCTAAGGTATTGGCCAACCGCTTATCCCCTCTACTCCCTGGTGTGATCTATAATGACCAGGTGGGATTTGTCCTGGGCCGTGAGGATAGGGATAATACCACCAAAACGATTCACTTAATCTCTCTTATATAACGTAAAGGTCTAAAAGCTTGTCTCCTCTCCTTCGACGCTGAGAAAGCGTTTGATCAGGTTAATTGGAGATTTCTTCGACTCTCATTAGAACAGTTGGGCTTGGGAACATCCTTTATCTCTAAGGTGCTGTCCCTTTATTCCCACCCTTCGGCCTCAGTCTTGGTTAATGGTGATGCCTCTATGCCATTCGATATTTTCAATGGTACCCGGCAGGGCTGTCCCCTGTCCCCCCTTCTATTCGTCATCGTGATAGAACACTTAGCCTGTGCCATCAGACAAAATACCTCCATACACGGTATCCAAACACCTTCCTCCCATTACAATTTATCCCTTTATGCCGACACGCTCCTGGTCTACATACAAGATCCCCATATCTCCCTGCCGTTCCTCTTTGCGAAATTCCACCGCTTTGGCTCATTTAGCAACATAAAACTCAACATATCTAAGACTGAGGCTCTCAACATTTCCCTCCCCTCCACCACGATGGGCACACTCAGAGCGAATTTCTCTTTTAAGTGGCAGGCAAAGGGAGTTTCATACCTTGGGGTCATTATTCCCTCCAATCTTTCCAATCTTGTTTCTTTAAATTATGTCCCCTTGCTCTCCCGCAATACGGAAATATCTGGAGGAGTGGGGAGGGTCTTCTTTGTCGTGGTTTGGACGAATCAATACCCTAAAGATTGACACCCTCCCCAAACTTTTATACCTCCTCAAAATGGTCCCCATTATGGTTCCCAAATCCATCTTTACCTCCCTACGTTCTCTCACTATTAGATTCCTGTGGAGCCGGGGGTTGCCTAGGGTGAAGTATAACTTGCTCACCTGCCCAAAATTGCAGGGCGGAGCGGGCATCCCCGACTTTGAGATGTATTACAAGGCCACCCATGTGGCACGTGTCCTCTAAAGGCCTCTGTCACTGTAGAGCAGGACCTGGCTCCCGTGGATCTTCGAGCATTGTTATGGGGTTATAAAACTGATCTGGCGCATATGCCCCCTTCCTCGCCGCTAACACTAGCCTCTCTCAGACTCTGGTATAACAGGGGGTTATGTTCCACACTGTCCTCCGATCCTTCCCCATTGTCCTCCCTTTTTAATAATCCCTCCTTCCCTCAGGGCATAGGTGCATCAACGATAGGCCCCTTTAGAAGGACTGAATGGCCATGAGCGCACTCCTTTGTGCATCCCACGCAAGGTACACCGGTGACGCCGGCAGGATCTCATGATTGGCTCACTACCCTACATTTATCCACATTCACAAAACACTTACACTCTTCCTCCCAAATACACCACCCCAGTACTGAGTTTGAACGGCTTTGCTCCCTTTCAGAGACCCCCAGGCACCTTCTTTCAGCCATATATAGCCTCCTACAGGCTCTCACACATACTGAGCTACCCTCTTACACCAGGATGTGGTCTGCAAACTTGGGTGAGGACATCCCACGACCTGATTGGCAGACTTCTTTTCACTTTACTCACAAATCCACAATTTCCTGCTATTCGCAGGAAAAGTACTACAAGATTTTGTCAAGATGGTACAGGGTCCCCTCCACATTACACAATTTTTTTCCGTCCACATCAACGTCTTGCTGGAGATGCTCTGCCGCTACGGGGACCTACCTACATGTCTGGTGTGAATGTGAGAGGATCCGCCCCTTCTGGACTCAGGTATTTGAATGCTATAACAAAACTTATGATGAATCATTGATTCCCTCTCCTAAGATTGCTCTCCTTTCTATACTACCGGGATCGGTTACATCACAGAACGGAGTCTCCTCCGTTTCTTTATGTCTTCAGCTAGACAGCTCATACCATCCTATTGGAAATCGACCATCATTCCTCCCTTGTCACATTGGGTTTTGATTATGAATGACACTATGAGAATGGAGGAGATGTTGGCTCTCGATAATGACACCTTTGATACATATAAACTACTGTGGCTCATCTGGCTCCGCTTCTCCTCCTCTGATACTCTTACGAATATGTTGGCAACCCCGACGTGATCACCCCTACGTATCCAACAAATCTGGGAAGGGATTGGTTGGTACCTCAGGGTCTCCTTCCCCCCGCATGCCCTATATTACTTTTCTCTGATCGTCTTCTCAGCGGCTCACACTCTTCTTTCTGATCCCCTCTCGCTTACTTCTCTTTTCCCTTTCTTCTTCCCTCTCCTTCCCCCTCTTTCCCTTCTTTCCGACCTCCCATTTTTATTAAATTTTTTGTCTTGTTCGTCATTTTTTATTTTGGTTTTGTTATTTCCCTCCCGAACATTCTGGTGCAATTTTACTAAAAACGAAGCGGCCCTAGCGGCCGTATCTAATTCTTGCTTCATGTTTCAGTCTTTGATGCTCTTATTGTTTTACATGTTGATGAGAGTCCTGCTGTGGGCGATAGCCATTTGGCTGACTCTTTACTCAGGCACACCCGTGACTGCTTTCAGATTGTGACTTCTCATGTTGTTTTATGTATAATATGCTAAATTACCAATAAATATATTTTCAACCCCAAACATGAAGTTTGCTTGATTTCATTATTACAGTGGGACTATATGCATCATTTGTATTATATTTCCATTTTACTGAGTGTTGTCATTCAATTTGTTATATGGTGAATTTTATTTAGTATAATTTTGCACTTTATTTCAACATTTATTTGTGTTAAATTTTCGTTTATTTTTCAGTTTACCAGTATTGAACACCAATTTGCGCAGCTTTTTTAGTAACTATGGGCCTGATCCACAGCCGCCGAGCGCAACTTAACTTTTCAGAGTTAAGTTACACTGCCGCAAATCTCCCAAGTTAGGTGCCGATCCACAAAGCACTTACCTAGAAATTTGCGGCGGTGTAACTTAACTCTGTCCGGCGCAAGGCGTTCCTTATACAAATGGGCGCTTCCCATTTAAATTAGGCGCGCTCCCGCGCCGGACGTACTGCGCATGCTCCGTCGGGTAACTTACCCGACGTGCATTGCGCTAACTGACGTCGCTCCGATGTCATTTGCTTAGACGTTAACGTAAATGGCGTCCAGCGCCATTCACGAACGTCTTACGCAAACGACGTAGAATTTCAATTTCGACGCGGGAACGACGGCCATACTTAACATGGCTTAAGAGAGCTAGGGCTGAGCCCTAGTTTTACGCGGCGTAACTCGACGTAAACGACATAGAATTAGCGCGACGGGCCCGTCGGAACGTTCGTGGATCGCCGTAAGTGTTCATTTGCATATTGTAGGCCGGCCGCAATGGCCTCGCCACCTAGCGGCCGGCCTAGAATTGCATCCTTAAGATCCGACAGTGTAATTTAATTACACATGCCGGATCTTCTCCCTAACTATGGAAAACTGATTCTGTGGAAGTCGTTCAAAATACGGCCGCCAGACTTGTGACTGGGAAAAAGCCATGGGAATCAATCTCACCTTCGTTGAGAAACCTTCACTGGTTGCCAGTAAAAGACAGAATTGCATTTAAAGCACTCTGACGCATAAGTGCATCCATGGGAAGGCTCCGCAATATCTTTGCGACAAGATAGAACCCTATAATTCCAATCGCGTTCTGCGATCTACCGACCAAAATCTGGTCAAGGTACCCAAAGCAAGATACAAGTCCAAAGGAGAAAGAAGGTTTGCTTTCCAGGGTCCTAGACTATGGAATGCTTTACCAGCCAGCATTCGGTTGGAGGAAAACCACCTCGCCTTCAGAAGACAGATCAAAACTCTGCTCTTCTGATGTCAAGAGACAGGAACAACTAGCGCCCAGAGGCGATTCAGTTCGCATGTGCCACAATATATAAGTCTTTCATTCATTCATTCATTCATTCATTCAGTTCCATAGTTAGGACCAGGGATACAACGGAGTAACAGCAGTTACTCCGTCGTATCTCTTTTGAGGATTTGGCCCTATAGGTCCACTATTTTTAACTATACCACTGCCTTGTGCCACCCTAATTTTCCTGTACCACCCTAACTTGCCATATACCACCCCAACCTGCCCTATAGAACCCCAACCTTCCCTGTGCCACCCAAACTTGCCCTGTACTACCCCAACCTGCCCTATGCCACCATAACTTGCCCTATACCACTCCAACCTGCCTTATGCCACCCTAACTTGCTCTGTACCACCCCAACCTTCACGTCCAGATGAAGCAACGCATTACCTTGCGAAACTAGTCGACGTCATATCCGACTATACGGCCGCCACACAAACACCACGTTTGTATGATTCCTCCATAGAGACGCCGAACCTTAAGGTCTCCATCAGATGGTTCACAGACAGAGACAATCAATGGAGTGGTCTCCTGCAGAGCAGGCTATCCGTGCTCCGACCCGGGATCAATAACCTTGCAGTTTGACCCGCTGCTGGACTGGCTTTGTTCATCCCATCCATCCTCCCTGCAGAATTCCAGCAATTATCCGCCTTGTCGGCTTTTATGTACGGTACACACCCGCAACCATTGAAGTGTATCATAGACACTACACTGAACGTGTCATGAACTTCCACCTGATACCAATCTTCGGAAGCAACATAAACCTTAACGGGTGAAACATTTGAAACACTTCAGGAGTGGTAACGTACTATTTATGAGACTGTGTATTATTTGCTGATTATTATTTTTACTGCACCGTTAGGAATCAGATGATACGAGCCTAAGAAATAGAATCAATGCATATTTCATGATTCTCCTCTTTTCACGGATACCCATGGAAAACACTTGTTTTCAGATACTCTGCAACTGGAACCTATATATACATATTTAATATATCTTATTTAGGTCCCCCTCCATGGCTGCAGCCAACATTGTTCTCTTCTCTCTTATCTAACTTCTCTCCTTCTCTATAGTGGCTCGAGCCCCCAGGAGGTCAGGGAGGTGAGCCTATCTCTTCACTATACAGTTAGCTGTTTCTTTTTTCTTGGGAATTCCCCAGCAAGAGATAGACACCCTCCCTCAGCTACCTGACGTCAGGACTGTGTATGTTTCTGTGTTGACTTGTTCTAGGCCTTGATTGGCTCAGGTCTCACAGTATTTGTTTTAAGCCCTTTATTATATATATCTTTCCACCCACCATGTTTTGTTTAATAAAATATTTATATTTTTGATAAATTCCATAGTCAGTGTGTTCCTATTGGTCCCTCTTGTTTTCAGTCCTCTATGATTGGAATATTTTTTTGTATATGCAGTTAGGGACTGAACCACTTGTCTAACATACATGGTATACATCAGTAGCCTCAAGTTTTTTCACTTTATTTATAAACCATAACTTGCCCTGTACCACCCAACCTTCCCCATGCCCCCCCAACTTGCCCTATGCCACCCAATCTGCCCTATGCCGCCCTAACTTGCACTATACCACCCCAACGTGTCCTATACCACCCCAACCTGCCCCGTGCCACCCTAATTTTCCTGTACCACCCTAACTTACCCTATACCACCCCAACCTGCCCTATACCACTTCAACCTGCCCTGTGCCACCCTAATGTGCCCTATACCACCCTAATGTGCCCTATACCACCCCAATCTGCCACTATACCACTCTATACTACCCTAAATTGCCACTATACTGCCCTATACTATTATTTACAGGGGCTGGTTTGGGGTGCTCCCCGTGACCAATGCGCTGCCTGCATGGTGCTGGGCAGCCTAGACAGAGGGGTGGGGTCACACCATGTTTTACCACACTGGGTGACACCAACCCTAGTGACGCCACTGGTCCTGTACACCTCCCATCTCTACTACCAGCAAACCCATAGAAAGCTTCACCACTTTAGCCTTTCTATTATCTACCCTGCAACCGAATACCTTTATGACCAAATCTCACCCACTATCCTGCCCTGAACTTGCCAATTCTCTCTACAACCGTTCAGTTTCACCATCCCTGGAAACAATGCCCCCCCCCCACCACCACATACAAAATTTGTGGTAGTATCACTACCACCACTAGATGACAAATGTGTGACAGCTTGTTTTAAATTGTAAACAAGTTGGTGGGGATTCTGGTGTTGTTAATCAAACGGTTTAATCGCCATGCTTGGCTCTCTGTGACAAAAGACTGTCCAAGTCCAGAGACAGGAAAGAAGCCCCAAACCAATATATTACCTCCACCATGCTTCACAGAGGGGGAAATGTTTTGGTGGTGAGATTCCCCAGTGTAACTCACCTTGTCTCCTTTCCATGTTATTCGCTCTGGTTCTAGTGTAAGTTGCTGACCCTCTGAAAGGGACCCATCAAAGTGACCCACAAGCATACAATCAGTGATATTTCTACCTTTAAATTTTTGAATCCAATTTACAATTTCCAGTGGGCTGGGCAGTTCTCCTTTATCATTAAAAATCATGACCGTGCCATTCTGATCTTTGTACTGGACTTCTTTTACATAGCGGGACAGCTTAAAAAAAAATAGAAATGATTATAGGTAACAAGTATATAGAACGTTTAATAAGTTATTGATTATAGATTGATTATTATTTTTGATTATATCTAGTTATATTTCGTTAAGAGAATGCCATTGTTGTGAGATGACCTGTTTGCTGAGCACTTATAATCAAATACATTTTATTGGGACTATTTATAACCCCTTAGCGCCAACCATGCGCATATATGCAGACTCAGATTCAGGGGCTATACTGTGATGATGCCTGCAGCTGCAGGCATCAACCCAGTACCGTTTTTTAGGGTGGGCTGTCGGCTCAACAGATGCGGCTTAAATTTACCTCTCTCTGGGACAGAGGGAGGGGATGTCCCCCACTCCCGCCGTCTTCCGCCGATGTTCCCAAGCCTCCCGTCCCACCGGGAGACCCGATCCGCAATCCTGCACTTCCGCCGGCTAGAGAGAGACTGGATCAAAGCTGGAAATGGCTTTGTTTCAGTCTCTTACGTGTAAACACTGGTTTACTCAGCTGCCAAAGGCGCCTTGATGAGGCTGCATTGATGATCACTGGGGAGGCTGCACTGATGGGCATTGGCAATGCCCATCCATGCAGCCTCACCAGTGCCCATCAATGCAGCTTCATCAGTGCCCAGCCATCACTACCCATCAGTCCCATCAGCGCCCATCAATACAGCCTTGTTAGTGCCCAGCCATCAGTGCCCATTATAGCAGCCTCATCAGTGCCCACCAATACAGCCTCATCAGTGCCAATTAAAACCATCAGTGCCCATCAATACCCTCAGTACCCATCAATACCCATTAATGTAGCCTCATCGGTTCCCATCAATACAGTTTCATTAGTGCCCATCAATGCAGCCTCATCAGTGCCCATCAATACCATCAGTACACATCAATACCATCAGTACCCATTAATACAGCCCCATTAGTCCCCAGCCATCAGTGGCCATTAATGCAGCCTCGTCATCAGTGACGGCCACATCCCATTAGCCTTACTTGGCTGTGCCCAGGCATTGAGGAGAGCCGCCTGCAGCCTGCAGGTGGTTTATACAAAGCGGGCCCATGGATCTCCCACTTATCCAGCGCGTTTAGTGTCACACTAAGTCCCTGTAATGGGTCGGCTCCTATGATGGACGACTCCAGGAGGCGGGACCTCATGTGTCACTCGGCTGTGTCGGGTAAGCGGGAGATGGAGATCCCTGCTCTATAAACCAGCAGTGCTCCCCCTCCCTAGCCCCAGGTTCCCATCCAAACCCAGGCCTTGGGACTCGGGGGTAATAATTGCCAGTACAAAGACTGGGGCCGGGGGGTTTTGGGGGCCCATTCAGGGATATAGCCCCGCCACACCCCTCCCGACACCATTGAGTGTGCGCTGTCACTTGTAGCACAGAAGCTGGGCTTCTGTGTTTAAATCTTACATAAAGTAGTGACAGTGAATCTGGCCAGTCAGGGCCTGTTTTATGGTAGGGGCCTGGTGCTGCAGCTCCAATAGCCCCTATGTTATTCCGGCCCTGGCTCTCACCACCTATTACTGTCACAAGGGATGTTTACATTCCCTGTGACAGCAATAAAATTGATCTGATTTTTTTATTTTATTTTTTACAGAGACATTGTAAAAAAAAAAATAATAATAAAAAAAAATTAAAGCGCCCTGTTCCACGAGCTCACACAGCAAAGAAAATGCATAAGTAAGTTGCGCCTGCATATGTAAATGGTGTTCAAATCACAGGTATCGCCGAGATTGTCAGAGTGAGAGCAATAATTCTATTACCAGACCTCCTCTCTAACCTGGTAACCGCTATTTGTTTTTAAAGTTTTACGTATGGAGATTTTTTTTTTGTTTGTGTGCAAATTTCAAGGCATGACATGTTAGGTATTTCACATGATACAAAAAATTGGGCTAACATAAAATATTGCAACGATTGCCATTTTATTCTCTAGGGTCTCTACTAAAAAAAAAAAATATATATATATATATATATATATATATATATATACATTGGCCCGGATTCTCGAAGCACTTACGCCGACGTATCTGTAGATACGGCGCGTAAGTGCACAGATGCGCCGTCGTATCTATGCACCTGACTCTTAATGCAAGATGCGCCTGAAATTTGGCTTCTTCTGACCGATGTAAGTTTCCTACGCCATCGGAGCCTGTGCGCATATTTACGCTGGCCGCAAGGGGCGCTTCCATTGATTTACACGTAGAAAATGCAAATGACCATGATACGTCGATTCACGAACGTACTTGCGCCCGTCGCAGTAGTATACGCCGTTTACGTAAGGCATACGTCCGGCGTAAAGTTATTCCACCTAAAGAAGGCGCATCCCATGCAAAGGTATGGACGACGGAACAGCCGTCGTATTTTACGTCGTTTACGTAGGACTACGTGAATAGGGCTGGGCGTAGGTTACGTTCAGTGATTCGACGTATCTTAGGCATTCGGTCCGACGTGATTCTGAGCATGCGCACTGGGAAGCGTCCATGGGATGGCGCATGCGCCGTTCGTTCGGCCATTCATTTGCATGGGGTCACGGTTCATTTACATGTAGCACGCCCACCTTCCAACGTAGGGAGCGAGTGCTTTGTGAATACTGCTCTTGCCTCTCTGAGTTACGTTGGCGTAGCGCATATGAGATGCGCTACCCCGGCAGAAAGATGCGCCGATCTACCTGAATCTAGGCCATTGACTTTAATGGCAGGCGAACATTAACCACTTAAGACCCGGATCAAAATGCAGGTAAAGGACCAGGCCCCCTTTTGCGATTTGGCACTGCGTCGCTTTAACTGACAATTGCACGGTCGTGCGACGTGGCTCCCAAACAAAATTGCCGTCCTTTTTTTCCACAAATAGAGCTTTCTTTTGGTGGTATTTGATCACCTCTGCGGTTTTTATTTTTTGCTCTATAAACAAATATAGAGCGACAATTTTGAAAAAAAATGCAATATTTTTTACTTTGTTGCTATAATAAATATCCCCCAAAAATATATAAAAAAACTAAAAAATCGCAATAAGCGTTTATCGATTGGTTTGCGCAACATTTATAGCGTTTACAAAATAGGGGATAGTTTTATTGCATTTTAATTATTATATTTTTTTTACTACTAATGGCGGCGATCAGCGTTTTTTTTCGTGACTGCGACATTATGGCGGACACATCGGACAATTTTTACACATTTTTTGGACCATTGTCATTTTCACAGCAAAAAATGCTAAAAAATGCATTGATTACTGTGAAAATGACAATTGCAGTTTAGGAGTTAACCACTAGGGGGCGCTGAAGGGGTTAAGTGTGACCTCATATGTGTTTCTAACTGTAGGGGGCGGGGCTTGGCATGTGACGTTATTGATTGCCTTTCCCTATATCAGGAAACAGACGATCAATGACAGTGCCACTGTGAAGAACGGGGAAGGTGTGTTTACACTCACCTCTCCGCATTCTTCAGCTCCGGGGACCGATCGCGGGACTCTGGTGACGGAGCTTCGGACCGGGTCGCAGGCGCTCGCCGCGGGCACGCGCTCGCCGCGGGCACGCGCCCGCGACCAACGGCTGGGCATTTAACAGGTACGTGATTGTGCCCAGCCGTGCCATTCTGCCGACGTATATCGGTGTTAGGCGGTCCTTAAGTGGTTAAAAACCTGCAGGTCATATTTGCAGCCACAAAATACTTACTAGCTGTGCACAGATAGTCCCACAACATGGACACTGACCTACCAGAAGTATTAAGCGAAAAAACAAATACAGAAGTAAGTGTCGGCCATTACAGGCCCCAAAAATTAGCCCACAGGAGTTCACCTGACAGCAAACAACTTTGTATTCTGTGGCTGGTGGTACATTAGGCATTCACTGGATAAATAAGTGCAGGCCCCAAAAATTAGGCATTCAACGGACATAAAAGCCGTTTATGCCGCTGTATTTATCTAAGACAGGGACCATGAATTGTTATGGGTGGTGGCGGATATTTGTGGCCTGTCATGAAGAATTTGAATCAAACCTGGTCTACTGGTCACATGTGTTGAGTTCCTCTGAGATCCATGCTTCATTCATTTTTATAAATGTGAGGTAGTCAACACTGTTGTGAGCTAGGCTTATCGGTCATGACCCCCCTGCTGGGCGGAACGTCCTTTCGGACAGGACACTGGATGAGGGGCAAGCTAACGTTTCCATTGCAAATTTTGCACGCTCTGGCCAGAGGTCAAGCCTGCACACTCAGTAGTCCAGGGGTTCATCACTTCTCAGTGCGTCCACATCGGCCGTTAACCCGATGTAGTCAGACACCTGTCGGTCTAGGCATTCCCTGATGTTGGATCCGGAGGAAAGCTGTCGATGGGTCGGCTGAAAGAATGATCTCATATCATTCGTGACTAAGACATCTTCAAACCGCCTTCTTCTTGCAGGCGCTGTTGGATTGGTACCCAAAACTGTTACTCTGTGAGTGGAAATTCCTCTGCCAGCGGACGCAAAAGCAGAATGCAGCATTTCTCGAAGCAAGGCCTGGAAGTGCTGCATTCTGATAGCCCTCTGTGATGGTGGTAACATTTCCACCATGTTTTGTTCGTATCGGGGGTCTAAGTACGTTGCCACCCAGTACTGGTCCTTGCCCTTTATGCTTTTTATACGGGGGTCCCTCTTAAAACACTGGAGCGAGACTTCCGGTTCCGGCGCCGTATGTAGGGGAAGCAAGCTCCGGAAGGCTCCGCACCCACCGCTCGGATATTCAGCATATAAAACCCCGACACAGCCCCGGATTGCGGTGACCTGCATCCCTGCTCACTCTACGGGCCTCAGTGGATGGAAAGATACCTCACACAAGCCCGAGCGGCACGGGGCTCGGGCACAATTGAACCAGCCGTGGAGAGCACGGCCCTGGGCAACATGGCCGCTGCAGAGAACGCACGTGGCGCTCCTTCACTGCAAGGTAACCATCAGCCAAGCTTACCCAGTAACCTGCCGGACAGCGGAATCCACCCAGAGGGAATGGACACTTCACTCCCTGCTATATCTGACCAAGCCAGCACGCACGAATGAATCGCTAAAGCTGTGGCGGCGTTGCTTTCACCTACCATCACAGCGGCGGTCGACAGGGCGGTCGCAGAGGGCATACAGCAGCTCCGGAAGGAGATAGGAGAACACTCTGCGAGGCTGGAAATGGTGGAACACAGGGTGTCCTCAGTAGAAGAAGACCAACACTCCATGGAGACCGTCCTGGAACGATTCACACAAGACCAGCAGCACCTCCATGATCGCATGGAGGACCTCGAGAATCGCTCCAGGAGAAATAATTTGCGAATAATCGGCCTTCCTGAATCCCACAAACAGAGTTCTTTGATGGACATCTGCTCGGCGGCTCTACCGCAGATTCTAGGCCTTAACCATAGATGTGTTGTGGAGAGAGCACATCGCATTGGCGCCCAGTCTGAGGATCACACCCGCCCCAGGCCTGTTATTGCCAGATACTTAAACTACGCTGACCGCACGGATCTGCTACAGGCCTTCCGTAAGTCCCGCTCGATAGAGTTTGAGGGCCACAAAATTTTATTATTTGCTGATTATTCGGCGGAAGTGTCACGCAAACGAAAGGACTTCCAGTCTATTTGTGCTGAACTTTATAAGAACGGAGTCCGCTTCACGCTAGCCTACCCAGCTGTTCTGCGCCTGCAAGCTCCAGATGGAAAACAGCATACATTTCAGTCCGCAGAGAAAGCCAGAGCATTTCTTCACTCTTTATCTACCGAGCGTGAACCCACAGCCACATATGCAGATCGAGTGAAACAAGGCCCTAGAGATCAGAGGAGCCCACGTAAAAGAAACTCCGAAGCGCCTTAAACAAACACAGCCATCCGACCATCAGGAATCTGGTTGATGATTTTCTACCCCTGCCTTGATCCCAGTGACACCTTTCAACCCCCTTGATACTGTGCACTTTCCCCAGGAGCCGTAGCCGTTAGAGCTCTAGGGCTGTATCATTGTGCACCACCACCCATAGGTGTATGTCAAGGGAGTCTCAATCTATACGGAGTGGTGTGGAGATTACATACCTCCACAGCTGGTAATGTTAATGTCATTGTTGGTTTAGCTCTATTGATTTTATTGTTTTATTGTTTTATCGTTTTATTAGCTTACTAACGCAGTCTGTCTTTTCACAAATATTTGCCCTGTTTATAACGAGGCCCGGCCAATATGGCTGCTAATGAGACGATTGTTGATTGTTATAACTTTGTTTAACTTTCTCCTAACGAGCAGTCACTATGTACTCCCACCGCAGGGTCGCCCGCAACCGCCACCAAGTTTTATCTGACCAAGGGCCGAATAACGGTAAATATACCGGTCCCTCCCAATGAGGCTTTGTTGGGACAATTGTCTTCTCTACTAGCGGTGTGGCGGTACATCCGGTGTGGGGATTACATACGGAAAAAAGCGAAGTCAATAATATGATTTGTGGTTATTTTGCTGTTAATTTCTTCTATCTTTCCCTTTCTGTCTCTCTTGACACTTTTCTTTTTCCTATGAGAGGATGGTCCTACCACTGTAAGCTCAAGAACCGAAGGTACGTTGTAACATGCCTATCTGAAGTCACCTTTCAAAGACCGGGTAAGAGTTATACAAATTTACACACCTTTATCCCCTTTATATATTTCACATGACCCATTTGCAAATAATATCCTGGAATGTCAAGGGGCTTAGGTCACCGACAAAACGTATGAAAATCCTCAGACACCTTAAAAGACTAAAAGTAGATGTTGCTCTACTACAGGAGACCCACCTAGAGGGCAAAGATTTTTTTCGAATGAAAAAATTATGGGTAGGGGAAGTGTTAGGATCGGCTTCGGTCAAACGTAAGGCAGGCACGCTCATTTTAATACATAAGGACTTGGTATATGAATTAATTTCTGTTACCAATGAAACAGACGGGAGACGTACTTCCATACATCTTAAACTCCCATCGGGTGATCTACGGATCTCTAACATTTATGCCCCCAACTCTCCAGACCAGGACTATTTTACAAAATTGACACCTCAGCTACACCCACATGACTCTATTCCCCACCTAGTGGGGGGGGGGACTTCAACTCAACGCTAAATGACCAGGAGGACAGATCTCAACCTAGACCCAGACCTCGAGCATCTCACTCGTTTCGCCCCACCCCTTTTTGTCGCATGGCACAGGCACTAAATTTGATTGACACATGGAAAATGCAACACCCTATAGATACGGGTTTTACATTTTTCTCGCCGGTACATAAATCCTTTGCCAGGTTAGACTATTTTTTGTGCACGCAAACGCTCCTACCACGCATACATGATACGGTCATACATGATTTAGCGATCTCTGACCATTCTCCGATTTCGATTTCGCTTAACTTCTGTCGACCGGCTTCATCTGTCATACAGTGGAGATTTCCAGCTTTTTTGGCTCACAATGACGACCTCAAGGCAATGCTTAGCTCGGCGTGGGAGGAATACTCACAGGACAATATCCAACATTTAGACAACCCAAATTTATTTTGGGAGGCGGGTAAATCTTATCTAAGGGGTAGGATCATATCGTACGCAGCAGGGTACAAAAAAAATGCACAAAAGCAATACATAGAAGCTAGCAACCAACTACGAAAGGCACAACAGACCCTGAATGACTGTCGCACAGACGACAATCTTAAGACATGGTTGGCAGCCAAAGAACAATTTGATAGCTGGGCAGAAAAGGTAGAACGGACGAAACAATCGGCGACACAATTACTTTTCCACAAATTTGGGAACAAAGCTGGGAAACTTCTTGCCAGACTCACTAAAAGCCCTTACACACAGACACACATCGACAAGTTAAGGAACCCCGACGGCTCCCTATCCACAACACCCGAAGATGTCAATAGAACACTAGAAAATTTCTACAACAAATTATACAGTGCAGAACAAATAGATATGAATCTAGCAGAAACCTTGTTAAAAGACACCAAACTCCCACTGATAGACCCACGTCATCTAGAACAATTAAATGCGCCCATTACTTCTGAAGAAATAAAATGCGCTATAGGGGGTCTTTCCAATGGAAAGGCACCCGGCCCGGACGGGTACACATCCAAATTTTACAAACTGTTAGGCCCAGACCTCATACCTGCTCTCCATTCGGTTTACAACCACATATGGGTAGGAGGCCCTTATCTTCCCACAGGTCACCTGGCCAATATTAAACTCATTGCGAAAAAAGGAAAAGACCCACTAGATCCAGGATCCTTTCGCCCCATATCCCTGCTAAATGTTGACTCCAAATTAATGTCCAAGATAGTAGCCACCAGATTAGGAGATATAATGCCATCCCTTATACACAGCACTCAATCGGGATTCACAAAAGGAAGATCTGCGGCAGCCAACATTCGTAAAGTCATGATGGCCCTCGAATATGCAAAGACACATCCCTCTAACAATACGGTAATAGTCACCCTCGATGCCGAGAAAGCTTTTGACAACGTACGTTTCAAGTGGCTTTCTCTGGTCATGCAACGCTTTGGTCTAAATGGGTCGTTCTATTCCTTCATACATAGTATGTACTCAGCCCCCTCTGCCACGGTCACTGCGGGCAGGTATACAATCCTCGCCTTTTCGCCTACATAGGGGGACAAGACAGGGTTGCCCTCTATCCCCCCTACTTTTTAACCTCGCCATAGAGCCCCTCTCACGCCTCCTCTCTTCGTCCCCTCTTCTACACGGCCTACCCATAGGACAGGAGGACTTGAGAGTGGCTCTATTTGCAGACGACATACTAATATTTTCCTCATCCCCCCTCACAGACATCCCAGCCATACAACATATTTTTGAAGACTTCCGCAAATGCTCGGGACTCAAAATTAACTTTTCAAAGAGCGAGATCCTTTCGCTAGGCACTGCTCCCCTCCAACACACTCTCCCTCCTTCCTCTCTTAGAACAGCTGACACTCATATTACATACCTCGGCTTGAAGATTGGTAAAATACCGTCCTCTCTCTACACATTGAACTACCCTCCTTTGATTGATAGAATAGTAGGTGAACTTGAAACTTGGAGGGACCTACCCCTCTCGCTCTTTGGGAGATGCGCACTATTTAAAATGGTCAGCTTTGCCCGCTTACTTTACCCCCTACAAACGCTACCCTTATTGCTGAAACATAAAGATGTACAACTACTAAATAAAGCAATAACTAAATTTATTTGGAAAAAAGCAAGGCCGCGGATAGCCCTGACCAAACTATTTCTCCCTAAGGGTGAGGGGGGCCTGGGCCTACCCAATATAAGGACGTATAACTTGGCTTGCCTACTGAGAGTTGGGTTGGATTGGATACTGGGTTCGTCAAAATACTCTAATTTCAGCCTGGAATCCTCACTGGTTAAGCCTTATGATCTGGCAGCTGTGCTCCATAGCTCACTCCAGAAATTGCCAGCGACGATCAAATACAATTTACTTTTTAAAGACACTCTGGTGGCCTGGCGGGAAACCAGAAAGAAACTGGGCTTATCCCCCTTATTTTCTAACCACCTCCCGATCTGTGGCAATCCTATGTTTACACCCAGTCTTCAATACAAACCCTTCGCTAAATGGAAAGACAAGGGGTTGGTGGGGATCCACTTCCTATTTCAAGATGTAACAGGTACTATCAAGTCATTCTCTCAATTATCGCTTGAGTTTCACCTTCCCCAAAACCATTATTTCCCATACATGCAATATGTAGATTATATCAATAAGGTCTGCCCAAAAAAGACTGTCCGTCTCCAAACTTTGTTCATTGACGTCCTTGTTAAGAGTAAGAATTACTCAATTTCGGCTATCTACGCTCCCCTGCTTGCTAAACTCTCAACCCCTCTGCAAAATACGACCATGTCCTCCTGCCAGGTCTGCTGGAAATAGATGATATCATACGTGGTTACAATCTCACTAGGTCTGTCATTCAGTGCGAATCTTGGAGAGAGACTCAGTTCAAGATCATGCACAGGGCATACTACCCTTTTTCTACGTCAAAATCGCCTGAAATAGGCCCTGCATGTCCATGGTGCTTGACAAACAAACCGACCTTACTCCATAGACTTTGGAACTGTCCACCAATTGTCATTTTCTGGTCCTCAGTCATTCGCTTTGTAACCACAGTATCACAATTCTGCCCCATGTTGGAGCCAACGCTTTTACTTTTTGGATGCCCTCCTCACACGGAACCGTACTCCTCCACTTACATCCGGCTGCCCCAAAGCACCATATACTGGATACTTCTAGCCCTACTCACAGCCCGCAGGACTATTCTGCAACATTGGATCGCCTCATCCCCTCCCTCCATCTCAGTCGTGATAAAGGAGTTGAAATCGCTGTTACTCAAGGAAAACTTGGACATGTTCTCTACCCCCTCACACTCCAAAGTCAAATTTGAACAAAGATGGTCGGCTTTCATTACGCACTACCTATCTACTTCAGATCAAAATGCCTTGTCTTCTGGTTCCTTTGCCTTCCTGGACCCCGACCTCACGTGTAAATCCCTTACCCAAGGGCTAATAGCTTAATCATACGACCTCCCCTCCCTCCCCCCTCCCACACTACCCTATTATTGTCTAGTTAGACACGTATATATCTTGTAAAATGTGATATTGACCTAGCTGCATTGTTACAACCATACACAATGACCTCTTCTCCTCCTTTTGCCTCTCTTTACTTCTTCTTCTTTATCTTTATCTTTATCTATCTCTATCTCCACCTTTTTATGGAGGACCGTCCTCTGGTTATAAAACAGTTATAAAACAGCTGACATTCTCGCATTTTAACATGTTCTAAAATACCTGTCTTTGTAAGATAGCAATGTCCACCATTGTAATGTCGTTAATTGCCATTGGACTGGACACTGTGTCTCTGTTTTTCTTTATTCCTTTTGTATTCTGTAAACTCAATAAAATATTTTGAAAAAAAAAAAAACACTGGAGCATGAAGGCCCCCATTTGCACTAAACTGGAATCGCTGTATCCAGGATAATGTCATCCTCTTTCTCCTCCCCCCATTCACGGACAACATCAGGGATCCCAGAAAGATTTAAGGCATGCTCTTCTTGCTCCTCCTCCTCCGCCCCGGCACCATCCTCCTCTGACTCCTCTTCAGACTCCCGTTGTTGACTTGTCTCAGGTGGAGTAGCCCCCCCCACCTCATGAGCGACTTCCTCATCTTCCTGCTCCTGCTCCTCGACAGCTTGATCAATGACACAATGCAATGCACGCTCCAGAATGAAGGCGTAAGGTTTGATTTCACTGATGGCGCCCTGGCTGCGACTGACCAGTTTGGTGATCTCATCAAATAGCTGCGACTCTCTGCATGAGTCGCGCATGAGCAGCCACTGGCGCGGTGAAAAAAAACAAGCTCCCCATAACCTGTCCTGCCGCAGAGTTCGTACAGGTAGTCGTTAACTGCACGTTTCTGCTGGAGCAGCCTATCAAGCATATACAAGGTTGAGTTCCATCGCGTCGGGCAGTCACAAATGAGACGTCTGACGGGCAGGTTGTGTCGCCGCTGAATGTCAGCAAGGCGAGCCATGGCCATGTAAGATCTTCTAAAATGGCCCGAGATTTTCCTGGCCTGTCACAAGACGTCCTGGACCCCAGGGTATTTGGCAGCAAATCACTGCACGACCAAGTTCAAGACGTGTGCCATGCATGGCACATGTGTAACTTTGCCCTGTTTCAGCGCGCTCAACAGATTGGCACCGTTGTCGAACACCACTTTACCAACTGTCAAATTGAGCGGTGTTAGCCACTGATCTGCCTGTGAACGCAAAGCTGAAAGGAGTGCAGGACCAGTGTGGCTCTTGTCTTCCAGGCACAACAGACGCAGCACAGCATGGCAATGTCTCACCTGGCATGTCGAATATGTTCTGGGGATCTTGGGTGGCGCAGTGTAAGAGACGGTAGCATAAGAAAAGGAGGAGTCAGCCGAGGAGCAGAGGGAGGATGAAGTAGGAGGAGGAGGAGAAGAAGAGGCAGGCCTGCTTGCAATCCGTGGCGGTAAAACCAAATCTACATGGGTGCCACGGATTACATGCTTGATGGCTGCCAGAAGGTTCACCCAGTGGGCATTAAAAATGATATACATTCCATGCCTGTGTTTGCTAGACCATGTGTCTGTGGTCAGATGTATATTGGCACCTACACTGTGTGCCAGAGATACATTCACTTGCCGCTGAACATGGCCATATAGCTCTGGGATGCCCTTCTGTGAGAAATATTTCCTTCCTGGGACTAGAGATGGCCTGGCGGTTCACTCGGCTGACATTTCGCGGCGAACTTTGCTCGTTCGCGATCATCAGGCGATGTTTGTGGCGGTCCGCCATTTTACATGGAGAAGAACTTTGACCTATGACACATCCATCAGGTGGTGCAGGACAGCCAATTGAGACATTTCAGCACATGGACATACCCCCTACCTTATGAATAGACCTGATCTGGCGGCCATCTTACATTCTGCTTTTTGTCAGTGTAGGGAGAGGTTGGTGTTTGGAGCAGGGGCAGGCTGTATTC
The DNA here is from genome assembly GCF_905171775.1 of Rana temporaria. Lineage (NCBI taxonomy): Eukaryota > Metazoa > Chordata > Amphibia > Anura > Ranidae > Rana > Rana temporaria. Next base: position 17,958,675 of record NC_053489.1, on the reverse strand, counting down.
AATGAAATAGCTATCTAAAAGGTCCACAAAAGTCCTTTCAGGCACTGGTATAGGTGTACTTTTTGCTATGCAGTACATAGGTGTGTAATACATTCATAAACTTTTTGTCAGTGTAGGGACAGGTTACTGTTTCCAGCAGGGACAGACTGTAGTGACACATATCGTTATCTAACAGGTCCACAGAAGTCCTTTCAAGCACTGGTATAGGTGTCCTACTTGCTCTGCAGTAGATAGGTGTGTAATACATTCATATACTTTTTGTCAGTGTAGGGACAGGTTGCTGTTTCGAGCACCATTTCACCATTTAACCTCGCCCCCCCAGAACCTCAGCCACCGGCTCGGGCCTAGTTCCCGGTCGGCCGCCATCTTGCTACACCCAAAGCAATAGTGTCACCCACTGCAATCACCCCCACTCACCCTCCGCAGCCCCATAGCTGGGGTACGCATACCCCAAGCCCCCCTCCCTTAGCTCCTGCAGCTAGAAAGCTAGGGACGCCCACCACTCACCACTTGATCCAGGCTTTGCTCGATCGCCCATTGAGGGATCAGGAAGGAATTTTTCCCCCGACCGCTGCATATTGGCTCAGCACGGCCAAGGTTTTTTCTCCTTCCTCTGGATCAACGGGGAGGGAAGGTTTTATCAAGTGGAGGCCCCTTGGAACTCTCTCTCCCATTAAACCATCAAATACCCCCCCCCCCGTTCTCTGCTACTCTCCCAGCATTTCTGTGACTATGACTAAGCTGAAATACACCGCAGAAACCATCCGGGATCTAAAACCTTTTGCCTCAATATTATCAGAGGTCACCAAAAAAGCTCTAAGAAGTATGCAAATGTTAAGAATCGATCAAAGATCGACAGTCAAACATTACACCCATTCACCCCAGCCTAAGCGCATATCATGCGTTTTGGTCAACACAAGATCGGCAGTAAAACACTGACAAGAAATCCATGATTTCACCCTACAATATGACTTAGACTGCCTCTTCATCACAGAAAGCTGGCTTACAGTCGACTGTAACACCATTCTGGGTGAATTACAGATTACCTACCTGTGTATTCATTACAGATACCTACCTGTACTAAGGATACACTACAATTTTACTTTACCCATGGTCGCTGTGCTGTCTGGGAGGGATGCTTTATGCGCTCTCCTGTTTGCCTGCTGGTCTGCCACCTCTGTCCCGGGACAGGCATATGTTTGGTCTTAACTGTATTTACATTACCATTTTGACATACTATGTAAGTAACCAGAATTGACTTACTACCTCTTTTTTGGTGGATCCAATTTTAATACCTTGATCACTAATCAAATCTGTATTCCAGATATCCCACTACATCCGCCCCTGATGAGTGTTTTTCATATACACGAAACGCCGCGTCGGGCTTACAAAGATGTAGCTATACGCATTTATGGGACCCATTCTGATCAACCAGTACTTCTATGATCTATTTACATTTTATACTTCACCTATTGCGTGGTTATGCCCAACCTCTATGTGGCTATATATGTTGTCATGGACTGTTATTTATTTAATGTATTTTATATCAATTATTGTATTATGTATGAAATGTATGTTCTGTACTTTTGTACAAGTTATTTGTTTCTACCAAATATTCTACTTTCTCAATACATGAACATTTCATCTATGTCTTGTTTCATTACTTTGTCCCCATTCAGCCCACTGTTTCATTTAAAGTCCCAAATTCCCTTTGTTGCAATTTTTCACCATTCTGGGTGAATTAGTGCCAGCTAATTATCGTATTCAAATGCAAAACAGAGTGGGGTAAAGAGGGGAGGCCTGGTGGTGATCCACAAGATTCACCTCTCGATCACCAAACCAGGCCTTCAATACTTGCTTCCATTCATGGAAACCCTCACTCTGCAACTGCAAACAAATCCCGAAGACACTGTCCATATTCTACTTTGCTATAGACCACCAGGCCCAAAGACGCACCTTCTCACGTCGTTGACGGAATTCATCTCCACTTATACCCTAAGCATTAAACGCCTCTTGATGCTTGGGGATTTCAACCTGTGGGCCAACTCTTTGCTGGACCCCGTCGCCGACGCCTGCATCGACCACCTGGAAGGATTAGGTCTGCAGCAACTAGTACATGGGCCCACTCATACGCTTGATCTCATTTTCAAACAAGATGTGGAAACAAGATGTGGAAATAGACGCCTTGGAAAATGAGCCGCAACCATGGACAGATCACTATGCGATCAAATTCACAATTACCAAAAACGCCCCCCCTCAAAAAATACGATAAAACCGGTGACAACTCACTGGACTAGATCTCAGAAGAAGCTCCACTCGTAACTCTTCAAAACAACACTAGGGAACAAAATAAAAACAATCCAACAACAGCAAACGGCCACAAAAACTCTCTACGCCATCAACAAGGCTCTACTACAGTCAGCCGACTTAGTAGCACCAAAACGTAAAACATGCATCCGGAAAAACAACTACCAGCTGTCGTTGCTAAAGCAAGAGCTTAGAAGAGAAGAAGCTGCTTGGAAAAGAAGCTCTTCGGAGGCAAACCACACCACTTACAAAATCATTACCAAGAAATATCACAAATAAATCTTTATGGCCAAAAAAAATCATATCTCCAACATCATCACAAATGCCCAAAACCGCCCTCGCAAACTCTTCAAGCTGGTCACTCAGACGATGAACCCAGCTTGTTTAGAGGCCCCCAATTCCAACTCACAAGAATTTTGCGATGAATTATCGGATTACTTCATTAATAAAATTGAGGGAATCTGGGTAAGCATCCAGCAAAATAAACCCCTCATCAATCCCTCCCCAAAGCTCAAACCAAACACCCACTCAAAACCACCACAATCAACGAAATTCTCTCTAAAACCCATCTCCATCGAGGCCACCAAAAATATCATCGGTACTCTGCGTAATAGCACAGCGCCCAATGATATTATCCCCACCAAACTGCTGAAAGAATGTGCCGATATTTTGGCACCAGCTATCTCGCAGCTCTTAAACTAATCATTCAAGGGGGGCATGGCGCCCACCTTGCTGAAACAAGGTTTAATAAAAACCGATTCTAAAAAAAAACACCCTCGACCCCAAAGACCCAAACATCTGTCGACCCATAACAGCCCTAAATGTCTTCTCCAAGGTAATGGAGAAAGAAGTTGTACAACAGCTACAACAGCATTTAGACACTCATAAATTACTCGATCCGTTTCAATCGGGTTTTCGTCCTGGTCACGGAACAGAAACAGCGCTGCTCAAAATATGGGATGAGAATCTTGTCTCCTGGTACTGTTGGACCTAAGTGCAGCTTTCGACACTGTAGACCATGGACTACTTCTGACTCGGCTAGCTGAAGTAGCCAGAGTCACGGAATGTGATTTAGCTTGGTTCTCCTCTTTCTTGGAAAACCGATCACAAATGGTGAAACTGGGGCCTTTCACTTCTGAAAAACGGACGGTGTCATGTGGAGTCCCTCAGGGATCCCCGTTGTCGCCAGTTCTGTTCAATATTTATCTCCGCCCCCTGTTTGAAATCATCAGTAACCAGAAGTTACTTTATCACTCTTATGCAGATGATACACAATTGTATTTTCACATATGCAACAAAAAGGATCATTCTCTTGGACTAGAGAAATGCCTGTCTCTAATAGAAAACTGGATGACAAAGAGTTATCTTAAACTCAACGGTTCAAAAACAGAACTTCTTCTGCCAACCGGAAAAATCATCCCGCAACAACATGGACGCCCCCGCCCATTCTGGGTCAATCCATCACCCCTAGCGCCAAAGTCAAAAGTCTCTGAGTCATTTTTGACACCCACATGACAATGGATGCACAAATAGGGTCAGTAGTCAGCGGATCGCACCATCTGCTGTGCCTACTATGCAGATTCACCCCCTTTATTCCGAAAGAAGACGTTGCAGTCGTGGTGGGTACAATTATCAATTCCAGACTGGACTATGCAAATGCCCTCTATCTCGGACTCCCCAAGTACCAAATCACTCGTCTGCAAGTCGTTCAAAATACGGCCGCTCGACTAGTGACTGGCAAAAAAACATGGGAATCAATCTCACCTTCTGTCATGGTCTTACCTCTCTGCAGGCTCTTTCATCTGACATGTGCTGGCGGCCATATTGGTTCCTGGGCTTCTTATAACTTACCACACCCTGCGGCTCCTCCTTCCCACTGGGAGGAGCTGGATGCCTTGCATATATATAGGAGGTCTGTTGCTTCATTTCCCTGCTTGGTCCTCTTGTATTCACATGCTCCTGAGTTTGTGCTGCTGCTTTTGGTTACCGACCCGGCTTCCACAGACTATCCTTCTGGCTCCCGATCCCTGGCTTCGTTCGGACTACCCTTCTGGCTCCTGATCCCTGGCCTTGTTCGGACTATCCTTCTGGCTCCTGATCCCTGGCTCCGGTGGAAGACTCTGCACTGTTTGATCATCCGTTTGGACTTTTACCTTGCTGTTTGGTTTTCAATAAAGCCTTCCTATTTCATTTATCTGTTGTTGTACGTCTGATTCATGCTTCCGTGACACCTTCACTGAGATCCCTTCATTGGTTGCCAGTAAATGACAGAATCACTTTCAAGGCACTATGTCTAATGCATAAGTCCATTCATGGAAACGCCCCCCAATATCTATGCAAAAAAATAAAAGCTCATAACCCCAATCGTATTCTACGATCCACCAATCAAAACCTTGTCCAGATACCCAAAGCCAGATACAAGTCCAAAGGAGATCGAAGGTTTGCAGTCCAGGGACCGCAACTGTGGAATGATCTGCCTACCACTAGGGATGAACCGAACATACCCGGGTTCGGTTCGCACCAGAACGTTCAAACAGACCGACCGTTCGCACGAACATTTAGAACCCCATTGAAGTCTATGGGACTCGAACGTTCGAATTCAAAAGTGGTAATTTTAAAGCCCAATATGCAAGTTATTGTTGGAAAACATCTTTGGGAACCCGGGTCTTGCCCCAGGGAACATGTAGCAATGGAAAAAAAAGTTGTAAAAACTGTAGTTTTTTCTTGAGCAGCGATTTTAATGATGCTTAAAGTGAAAAAAAAAATCCTTTAAATATGGTACCTGCTGGGTGTCTAAAGTAGAAATAGAAAGTAGTAGTAGAAATGTCCCTGCACAACATGAGATTACACTCAGAAAAAAGTAATTTAATACTGCCTGCCGCTTTAATGTAATGTTTGGTCCCTGCAATATGCATAAAAATCATTGAAAAAAATAGCATGAGTTTCCCCGCCACCACTCCCCCCAGGTCATTTTAAGACCCAGTGCCGATCCTGACCTCCCTGGGGCCCTAAGCAAAATGACTTGGCACATTAAAATTGAGAAGCGGGGGGGCCCTGACGACAGTGACATGTCACATTAAAGAAAGTTGAGAAGCGGGGGGAGGGGGTGTTCTGCTGTCGGAAATGGCTCAGCCAGCGAGTTTAGAAGCGGGGTGAGGGGGCCAGGCAGGGCCTCTAGTACTTTGGGGGGCCCTTTGCGGATTTGCGGGGCCCTAAGCCGCTTGCATAGTGAGCCTATAGTGAGGATCGGCCCTGACAAGACCTTTTGGCCCTATATACTTTGAACAGCAGTATACAGGCGTTGCAAACAAGATAAGGACTGTAGGTTTCTTAAGTAGAATCAGAACCATGTCATACTTTGCTCCTGCATATTGCACAATTTCCTAAAGAGACCCTCAACGAACTACATGACACTTGTGCCTGATGAGGCCACTGATGTTCCAGTGGTGGTGGCCTGTGAGACTGTCCATACTGGCTTGGCCCCCCAAAGTGCACGTGCTGTGTGGCAACAATATGTCGATTATTTTAGGGGTGGGGGGGCCATTACAATGCCAGATCTTGGCTCAATAAATAATGTATTTGTGAAATAAAAATTCTAGAGAAAAGGGGGGTTGCCATCCGGGGCCTCCTTTGAACAAATTCTGTGAAGAACTCCTGTTCTCTGAAGGCCTCCATTATTTCTGCAAGTCAAAATTTAGCAAAAAAATAATAATGTCAGTCAAGCCTTAGCTTTCTCCCCATATCTAACCCACAAACTCATCCACTGATCATGAAGTCCAAAAATCAAGTTTCGTATCGTCGTATTGCACGATCGTTATTCCGACGCTTTCTACCGTCTGTGAACGACGTTCTCATTCACGCAATATCCCTTTATACACTGCGCATGTGAGAAGCTCCGCACGTTGCCACGCCCATGATGATCGTTCTAGTGATTGACACTCCCCTTTTCAGTCGGTCAATGCAAGAGTCAGAAGAAATGATGGAGGGAAGACAGCAAGCTGCAACCAGGCAGGAGAGAGGCCAGGCACACACCAGGAGGAGCATGAGTTACAAAGCCACCAACATGAGCTTTGAAGAGATGGTAGAGATGGTGGCTGTTCTTAAAAAGGAGGACTACGACGGCAAAAAAGGGCCTTACAAGTACCCCAATAAACTCAAGGCCCAGATCATAGAGAAGGTGCGGAGGAATCTCCATGCAAAATTTGGGGTGCAGAGGTCCAGGGAGCAGCTGCGGAAGCGATGGTCTGATTTGAAAATCAGAGAGCCAGACCAGATGGAGAGAATTAGAGTTCTCAGAAGACGTAAGTAAATTTCATGTGTACTTTGAATATTTGAACAGGGAGAGTATTGCCTCTATTAGGCTAGTTATAAAATCAATCAGATGTGCCAGCATTCCGTTTAGTTTGCAAAAATAGGGCCTGATGAGTGAAGACCAAAAGGCTGCTTGAGGCCGATTAGTATCTAACACCACAGGTCGACAAGAGGAGAAGTGGTGGCTAGTTATAAAATCAATCAGATGTGCCAGCATCCCGTTTAGTTTGAAAAAATAGAAAACTCTGAATATTTGTTTTTATTATTTTGCGTCATTTGGTTTTCTTTCAGGTTGTGTATGTAGACAGTCCAAGAATAGATGTTTCAAGGTTCATGTTTGTGGGCATAATAATTGGTTGTTCATTGTATTTAAGATCTTTTTATGTGAGACCAATTTTTTATTTAATGTAGATGTGTTATTAACTAGATTTAAATAATCCAACTTAAGTCATTATACAGTAAAAGGAGAGTATGCTCAGCACAGCAGTTGATTACACATATGGACTCAGTAGCACAATGGTTGGCATGGCCGATCCGCCCTATAGGCTCGCTATGCAAGCCGCTTAGGGCCCCGCAAAGCTGTGAAGGGCCCCCCAAATAACTAGAGGCCCCGCCTAATAAGAAGTAATTTTCGCCCCCTCACCCTGCTTCTCAACTCGCTGACTGCATGGGAGAAGAGGCAAGAAGTCAGCACCCCTTGCTTCTCAATTTAATGTAAGATGTCATTTCCGACAGCAGAACACCCCCTCCCCCCACTTCTCAACTTTCTTTAATGTGACATGTCACTGTCGTCAGCGCCCCCTGCTTCTCATTTTTAATGTGCCATGTCATTTTTCTTAGGGCCCCAGGGAGGTCAGGATCGGCACTGAGTGTTGGTCACAAAGAACAACCTAGTTAGCGTGTCACACAGAGGTGATCCAGTGTATACTTGTTGTTTTTCCATGTAGGAAACTTGTTCAAAGATAGAGAAATGCAGCAGCTTTGGTAATGGATAAAATCCTGTGTTAAGCTTAGAAGGATTGTAAAAGCAGACAATTGTACCACACTTTTTAAAAAGAATGATTGATATTCCTCTTTCAGGCCTCTTTCAGGCCTCTAATCTTTTTGATTCATCTAACCCTTTTTTTACAATCTCATAGGCCGCAATCAAGCTGCAGAAATGGAGCCGACCAACCCCACACAGTGCCAAGCCCCACCCTCGCCGGATGTACAGGAAGTACAAAATGCCACCACATCAGGTCAGTGTCATACAGCACAGCTACAGGTAATACATGTAGGCCTGTATAATTTTAATACATGTTTTTTTCACAAATTTCAGGTGTACGAGCTGTTGGTGGCGGCTTAGACACTTACAGTGCCCAGGTGCTAATTGGGGAGATAATGTCCTGCAGGGCACAAATAGAGGACACAAACATCGCCCTGGAGAAGATCATAAGGAACAACAGAAAGGTGGACCAAAGCCTCAAGAATATTATTGATGTTCTGGGGAGGGTTTAAAAAAAAATACAAAAAAAATAGATGTAGACATGTATTTAAAAGCAAAAATATAGTTATTAAAAATAAAATATAGTTGCGATGGCGTGCACGTGCACGTGAAGACGTGAGGTCGCGCTGCGCTCTTGGGTGAGGAGGAAGAGTTAGGGAGCAACGGGAGGAGGGGCAGAACATGGAGTGTGAGAGAGCGGACATCACACCATACACACGCCGCATGCTGCTTCTCACCGGCACACCACAGAGCCGTCGGGACCATCTGGAGCCGCAGATAGCGGAGCCCCGCTCGCTACACTGAGAAGACGGAGCGCAGGCAATAAGCAGAGGGGGCATAGAAAGCAGCACGGAGCAGGTATTGGGAGGACAGCACACGCAAACCTACACTATCCCCGGCCAGGTCTCATGGACGTGAGTATGGTGAGCCAGCGGTACGCTGAGCTTAGATGAAGAGTCTGCACCCCGTCTCCCTGTGGACCCAGAAGGGGAGGTACATTTTTCTTCTTTTAAAAAAAAAACGTGTCTAAATGTGTCTAAACTCTATTGAAGCTTATGGCTTCATCCGCTACTGCAAACAGTAAACAGTAGGGTCAGCGGTAAGAAACCCCCTACGCAAAAATCAGGAATCACGGAGGTAAGGCAGGGGAAACCTGCACCATTACCCTGCAAAAAGAACAGGTCTGTTATGCACTATTCACTTTTTATTTGCTGGATCCCTAAGGTATGAGAATTTACTATTACTGAAAAACTGTAAGGTACTGTACCGTGCGATAAGCATATAAAATCAACAAAATGTACTGTAAAAGAAATGTGTGAGAAAAGATCTGAATTTGACCTGAAATTTGGGGTAGAGTACCAGAAGGGGGGTGTTTGAAGAAAACAAACCGTAAATTATTATTGAAACCATTAAATCATTAGATGCAAAAGAAGCACAAGGTGCAAACACCCAAGGTATGTCAAACAGCTCACTCATATTGGTATCCGGGCTTTCGGAACTCTGTACTCTACATGCTGAACGAATCGGCAAGGGTTGTCGGGAAGAGGTCCTGTCCTCATCAACATGGGGACAGGGTGCTCTGGGGTGGGGGGGCCCGCAGTGCGCCCCCCTGCCCCAGAGCACACAACCCCCCCATGTTGAGGGCATGCGGCCTGGCATGGCTCAGGAGGGGGGGCGCTCGCTCGTCCCCACTCCCTTCCTGACCGGCCGGGTAGCGTGCTTTGGATACGGGTCTGGTATGGATTGTAGGGGGACCCCCTACGTCGATTTTTCGGCGTAGGGGGGGTCTCCTTACAACCCATACCAGACCTAAGGGCCTGGTATGCTCCTGGGGGGGGGAACCCATGCCGGTTTTGAATTTAAAAATTGCCGTGGAGTTCTCCCTCAGGAATGCATACCAAATGCCGTCGCTTGAATGGGCCTTTACAAGGTGTGACTAACTTTACACATTATAAAACCAGCCCTAGTTTTGCGCAAGCAAATTCGGAACTTACGCAGAAATCACAATGATGAAATGCTTTGAGAATCTGCTTAAGTCCTCATTTGCATACTCAAAGCTGCATTTCAATGAGAAATGCCCCCAGTGGCGGATGCGGTACTGCATCCTAAGATCTGACCGTGTAAGTGTCTTACACATGTCAGATTTTCTGCCTAACTTTGGAAAAAGCCTTTTGAGAATCGTTTCCAAAGTTAGGCACAGACTGAACAGCAGTTAAGTCTGCGTATCTCTTTTGGGAATCAGGCCCAGAGATCCTGAGGGGAGATTTATTTTAGTGAAGGGAACGATTGATGACCAATTGTTCTCCTTCGTGTCATATTATGCTCCTAACAAAGGCCAAACTTTGTTCTTTAGGTCAATGTTTACGGTGTTAGATGAGTTTTTGGAGGGCACGGTAATTTTCGGAGGCGATTCTAACACAGCTTTCGATCAGAGTTTGGATAGGTCTAAGATCCCATCTAAACAACTGACCCATCCCTCTAGGTTCAGTTCTAAGATAGCAAAAATGATTTATCAACAGGGGCTGGTTGATGTTTGGAGGGAATTTAATCCCACTTCGAGGGACTATACTCATTACTCGAACCCTCATTTATGTTACTCCAGAATAGATCACATATTCGTTTCTTCTATACACATTCCTGCAGTGCTAAAGGCTACCATCAAAGATACAACTCTGTCGGATCATTCCATGGTAGTAATGATCATACGGAGAGGCTTTGACAGACCTCCTTTGTCTCAATGGAGGCTCAATGAATCATTATTAGATGACCCTATGATAGTGAGTGAAATAGAAAAGGCTCTAAAGGAATATTTCCTCTTTAATAACACGGATGGGATCTCTGCTGAGACACTTTGGGCTGCCCACAAGGCATCGATCCAGGGTAAAATTATACAATTAGCTTAAAATCTTAAAAAAGCGTTGGCCTCGGATGTAGAGAAACTTGAGAAGGAATTTTTGTCCCTCTCTAAACAACATAAGAGAGATCCATCTTGGGTTCTTTTAGCACAACTAGACAAAACAAGGTTAGCCTTAAATCTAGCCCTCACGGTCAAAGCAGAGAAGTCCATCCGTTGGTCAGGTGCAAAATTTTATTCTCAGGCGAACAAGATGAGTACGATGTTGGCCCACAGACTCTCCCCTAGACAGCGTACCTACGCTCTCCCTAAAATTAAACGACAGGATTCTTCCTATACACTCAATCCCCAACATGTTTTGGGATCGTTCCAGGAATTTTATACCAACTTATACTAGAAAAATTATATTGCCAAGACCCCTGTTATAAAATCCTTTCTGGATAACCTCCCTTTACCTTTGCTTCGTAAGGACCATGTAGCATTGCTTGATGCTCCTTTTACTGTAGAGAAAATTACGGAAACTATCAAAAATTAAAAAGGGGGGTCGGCTCCCGGCCCTGATGGGTTCTCCACGCGTTATTATAAGTCCTTCGGAAGTATTTTAGCTCCTTATCTTACAACATTTTTTAACTCTAAACGGACCGGAGAGCCATTGGCACCTCTTCTTAATGCAGCCTATATTTCCGTAATCCCTAAACCCGAAAAAGACCCCGAACAAGTAGAAAATTATAGGCCCATCTCCCTAATCAATAATGATGTAAAGATTCTTACCAAAGTATTAGCCAATAGACTTAGCTCCTTTATAAATCTCTACATACATAAGGACCAGGTAGGTTTTATTTCGGGGAGACAGGGCCCTGACCAAGTAAGGAGGGCAGTAGATATAATATCTATCCTCCAATCGGGGTGGGATGGAGGACCAGGGCAAGAAGGCCTTCTGCTCTCTTTGGATTTGCAGAAGGCCTTCGACTCCCTCTCATGGTCATATTTATTTAATGTCTTGGGTCGATGGGGTTTTGGCAAATCCTTTCTGGGACTTTTGCAGGCTCTTTATTCTGTACCGGAAGCCAGAATTAAGTTACAGGGGTATTACTCTGAACCTATCCATATATCTAGAGGGACTAGACAGGGTTGTCCACTATCCCCTCTGATCTTTGCTATTGCGATTGAAACATTGGCTATAGCAATAAGATCAGATCATTCCATTGCAGGAGTCAAGTGTGGTCAAACAGTCCATAAATGTGCCCTTTTCGCCGATGACGTTCTCCTTTTCATTACTTCACCATTCACGTCGTTACCCAAGATTAATAAAATATTAGAGGCCTTTGGCAATATTTCGGGTTTATGGGTAAACATGTCTAAATCGCATGCGCTGAATGTTTCCCTTCCTTCCACTGCAGTCGACCAACTTAAAACGTCTTTCTCATACAAATGGAGTACCTCCTCGATTAGATATTTGGGAATAAACTTAACTCCTAAGGTTGAACACTTATATAGAGAAAACTACCCTCCCATGTACCGAGTTTTGGAGAGTGATCTCAGATCTTGGTCTCTTCATAAAATTTCATGGTTAGGTAGGATCAATTCAATAAAGATGACCTTGCTCCTGAGACTCCTATATTTATTTAGATCTCTCCCTATAGCAATCATTAGAGAACATCTCAATTCCTTCCAGGGGAAAATTATTAAATTTGTTTGGGGTAAAAAGGGCTATAGGCTTTCTCGAACTGTCCTTTTTGGTCCTAAAACACGGGGCGGTTTGGGTCTACCTAACCTGTTCAGATATTATCAAGCGGCTAGGCTGGCCCAACTTTCAATAATATACTCTAGATGTGAAAAACCTGACTGGATCAATATCGAACGGCAGGCGATTCCGTCACACACCATTGATTTTTTACTCTGGTGCCCCAGCAAATCCAGGCCATCGATTCTATCACCTACTCTGTCTCAGTCCCTGAAACTTTGGGATGATATGAAACACCTGCCCTCCTTGACTTCGAGTATTAAACCCCTTTCCCACTTGTTTCACAATCCGGTGTTCAGTCCGGGTATGGACATTAAAGCGTTCAAATGGTGGTTGGATAAGGGGATGTATAGAATTGGACACTTTTTCACCTCCTCGGGTCCCATTTCCCTCAAACATTGTTTAGATAAATTGGATCTACCTGAGTCTGAGAAATTTAGATTCCTCCAAATACACCACTTTTTGAACTCGATTTGGCAGAATAAACTGAAACCCCCGGAGTTTACTGGTTATGAGAGATGGTGTGGTCAGGGGATGGAATTTAGAGGAGGTATCACTATAATATATCTGTCACTTTCGGAACCCACTTCTAAATTTCCTTATATGGAGGCTTGGGAGAAGGACCTACAGGATGTCTGGGACCTGGAGGAATGGCACAGAGCGGGAACAAGAACATGTAAAGGTATTGTAAATGTGTCGTTAATAGAAGCCAATCTAAAGGTTATGATGAGATGGTACTTGGTCCCAACTAGGCTTGCTTTAATGTACCCTTCCACCTCTCCCTTGTGTTTTAGGGGCTGTCAGACTCAGGGTACCATGTTGCACATTTGGTGGGAATGTTCAAGACTCAGGAGTTTCTGGAACAAGCTGTTCTGTATTCTTCGGAAAGTTTCAGGTGTTCCTGTGACACAGTCACCCCAAATAGCTTTACTTAATGCGCACATTCCTAGGCTCTCTAAATTTACACATAAATTGATTACCTTTATACTATTGGGAGCAAAACTTGTTATAGCCAAGGCCTGGAAACTTCCAAAAGTCTCTATAGCGGCTGCTAAAAGAAAGATCACCTGGATAATGTTTCAGGAGAAATTAGTCAGCTCCTTGATGAACTCCACCACAACATTTGAGGCAACGTGGGAACCCTGGGCTAAATATATGGGAATATCTTTGATTACGGGTATTACTGATCCATGCTAAATTTTACCTGTTGGTGCTGTGAGCCGATTCTTTCTTCTTTAACCTTTACTTTCTATCTATGTCCTTTTCTGTCTTCTCTTTCTTATGTGCTACTCTCTCCCTATCATTCTGGTAGATTTATTAAAAAGACAATCATAGTCAGTCTATACTTCGCTCACTGTTGCCTATGATCCGCTACTGTTAGGTTGCTTCCCCTCAGGATGCGTTTTTACAGTAATTTTATGTTCCTCCTTGACTTTATGGAGTCGTGGAACTGTTAATGATTTATATGTCTCCGGTAAGGTTCACTCTCTCTGCTCCGGAGATTTCTGGTATTCTGGAGCACTGGGGGAGACCCATTGAATAGTGGAGAGTTAGTTGCTAGGATTTTCACAGTCAGTTCCAGGCTTGTTTGTACCCATTGGGACGCCTGGACTGGTGATTTTTGATTTTGAACTCCACTAAGGTTTCATTTGATATTATTTTCTGTTCTCATGCATAAAAAAGGAGGATGCTAGTAAGGGATCACATATGTTCTATCTGAAAATGTCGGATTATATAATATTTTTTTTTTAATATTGTTTTATTATTATATTTTCGGCTGCCTTAATACGCTTGTTATTTTGGACAATGTTGTGTACCCCAGAGTGAAATGGGGGATTCTTTTTTGCTGTAATGTACTGCTTTTCAATAAACCCCTCTTTAAACTTAAAAAAAAAAAATAAAAAAAATAAAGAAATAATCGATTGGGGTAAAATTCTCCATGTCCACCTGGATTCCTGGCTGGGCAGTGAAAGGGGGAATGTTGGCTTCTCCTGAAGTAGGAGGAAGCCACAAGGGGTTCTGAAGGGCATAGGGAAGGCTGGCATGGGTCCTTGAAGTTTGTTGCCAAAACACTGCGGTGCTGGCAGATGGCACTGCGGTGCTGGCGGATGGCACTGCAGTGTTGGTGGATGGCACTGCAGTGCTGGTGGATGGCACTGCCTTCTCACCAGAACGCCTTTGTTTAGCCGGCCGGCTATCTTCCTCCTCTGAGTCACTCAGTGTTGCGCTACTGATGGCTGGCTCATAAGTGACGTCAAACTCCGAATCAGAGTTGGAAATAGAAATGGAGTCTGAAAGAGAGAGCTCCACGTTGCTCTCGTCGGGCGCTGAAAGAATTTGGAAAGCCTCCTTAGTGGAATATAATCTTTTTGACATTTTGCTGGTGTGTGCTAAGCCTTCACTGATGGGCACTGATTGGCAGCACAGGTGGGCACTGATTGGCAGAACAGGCGGGCACTGATTGTCAGCACAGGCAGGCACTGATTGGCAGCACAGGCGGGCACTGATTGGCAGCACAGGCAGGCACTGATTGGAGGCACAGGTGGGCACTTATTGGCTGCACAGGCGGGCACTGATTGGCAGCACAGGCAGGTACTGATTGGTGGCACAGACGGGCACTGATTGGCGGCACAGGTGGGCACTGATTGGTGGCACAGGCGGGCACTGATTGGCGGCACAGGCAGGTTCTGATTGGCGGCACAGGCGGGCACTGATTGGCGGTACAGGCGGGCACTGATTGGCGGCACAGGCGGGCACTGATTGGCGGTACAGGCGGGCACTGATTGGTGGCACAGGCGGGCACTGATTGGCGGCACATGTAGCACTGATTGGCTCACAGGCGGGCACTGATTGGCGGCACAGGCAGGCACTGATTGGCGGCACAGGCGGGCACTGATTGGCAGCACAGGCTGGCACTGATTGGCAGCACAGGCAGGCACTGATTGGAGGCACAGGTGGGCACTTATTGGCGGCACAGGCGGGCACTGTTTATAGCGGGCACTGATTGGTGGCACAGGTGGGCACTGATTGGCGGCACAGATGGGCACTGATTGGCGGCACAGGCATGTACTGATTGGCGGCACAGGTGGGCACTGATTGGCAGCACAGGCGGGCACTCATTGGCGGCACAGGTGGGCACTGATTGGCGGCACAGGCGGGCACTGATTGGCGGCACAGGCAGGTTCTGATTGGCGGCACAGGCGGGCACTTATTGGCGGTACAGGCGGGCACTGATTGGCGACACATGTGGGAACTGATTGGGGGCACAGGGGACTGGGATGGCACTGGGATGGTACTGGGATGGCACTGGGATGGCACTGGGATGGCTGGCACTGGGATGGATGGCACTGGGATGGATGGTACTGTAACACTGTAACACTGTATCACTCAATCGGTTTGCAACTCACAGATACTTCTCTCTCCTCACACGCTGTCTCTGTGTGAGGAGGGAGAGGCGGCAATGAGAGATGAGCTCATATGTTTACATTTGAGATCATCTCCCATTGGCCGCACAGATCGCATCGCAAATGGCCACTCTGATTGGCCGTTCGGGGCGATCTGTAATTGGCTGTGTCCAAGGGACACTGCCAACACAGAATTTCCCTGTTGCGCGCTCGGGAGCACGCGCGGGGAACAAGCAAAGGGGTGGATGTCAATTGACGTCCACTTGGATTTTGGGAACCATATCTTTCAATTGACTCTCTCTCTCTCTCTCTCTCTCTCTCTCTCTCTCTCTCTCTCTCAAAATAGTGAAAAATAAAGATACAACATGAACAGATTATGCAGTGTGATAAAGCCACAGTTATGCAAATTAATCATGCAAAAGTTATTTTATAAATTTTTCAGTGTACATTTATTGGGAAAGAATTTTGGGCCAAATTCTCAAAAAGCTGTGCAAATTTAGTATTATCTAACTTATGTCATTTAAGTTACGGCGCCCTAAGTTGGTGTCGTAAGTGCCGTATCCACAGCGCATTTGCGCACAAAATTGCGCAATCCTTAACCTAAGTTCCAATGCGTAAGGCATGGTTATGGCAAGTGGGAATGAAGTGGGCGTGCTTCATTGTAATGAGCCGTGACCCCATGCAAATGAAGGGCCGGCCGTACTGCGCATGCGCGCACAAATCTGGACCTAACTGCGCATGTGCAGAACTTTGCTCATCGCAATCAGTGAGATAGGTAAAAGGCCAAGCGTACTTAGTTTGAGGATCACCCTGGGCCTGATTTACTAAGCTATGTGCGCTGCGCTGGTTCATGCATTAATTAGTACTCCGGGTGGAGGCTTAATCAGGCGCATGAACCAGCGTAGCAGCCGGCGCATTGAAACTAATATGTAAAGCCGCGCCGAACTCCCTATAGAAGTCTATGGGAGAAATCAAAAGTGTTCATTTTAAAGGCTAATCTGCAAGTTTTGTCCTAAAAAGTGTTTGGGGACCTCAGTCCTGCCCCAGGGAACATGTATCAATGCTTTTTTTATTTTTTAAAACGGCCGTTTTTTCGGGAGCAGTGAAATTAATAATTCTTAAAGTGAAACAATAAAAGTGAAATATTCCTTTAAATTTCGTACCTAGGGGGGGTGTAATGTCAGCATGTGAAATAGCGCATTTTTCCCGCACTTAGAACTCCCCCTGCACAAAGTGACATTCTGAAGGAAAAAAGTCATTTAAAAATTCACACGCGGCTATAATGAATTGTCGGCTCTGACAATTCTAAAGGGATTCATTCATAAAACAAACAAAAAAATGTGTAGGGGTTCCCCCAAATTAAATTACCAGGCCCTTCAGGTCTGGAATGGATATTAAGGGGAACCCCGCCGTAAAAACCAAAAAAAAAAAAGACGTGCGGTTCCCGGCAAATATCCATTCCAGACCCTTCAGGTCTGGTGTGGATTTTAAGGGGAACTCCACCCCAAATTGAAAAAAAAAATGGCGTGGAGTCCCCCTAAAAATCCACACCAGACCCTTATCCGAGCACGTTGACCTGGCCGGCCGCAGAAAAGAGGGGGGGACAGAGTGCGGCCCCCCCCCCTCTCCTGAACCGCACCAGGCCACATGCCCTCAACATGGGGAGGATGTCCCCATGTTGATGGGGACAAGGGTCTCATCCCCACAACCCTTGCCCGGTGGTTGTGGGGGTATGCGGGCGGGAGGTTTATCAGAATCTGGAAGACCCCTTTAACAAAGGGGACCCCCAGATCCTGACCCCCCCCCTGTGTGAAATGGTAATGGGGTACATTGTACCTCTACCATTTCACCCCAAAAAAAATGTCAAAGTGATAAAAATGACAGTAGCCGGTTTTTGACAAATCTTTTAATAAAGTCTTCTTTTCTTCTTTCCTTCGGGGTTCTTCCGCTGCTTCTTCTCGTCCACATCTTGCCCGACGTCTTCTTCTATCTTCTCAGTCCGTCCTTCCGCCTTCTGGTCCCGCATCTTGCCCGTTGTCTTCTCCGTCCGCCTCCTCGTCCGCATCTTGGGTCTTCTGCGGTCTTCTTCTCGGTCCGCCGCCTTCTCGTCCCCTGCGTTTGAATTGTAATTGGCCGCCGTTTTCCCGCTCCTGGGACCCGCCCCCCTCTGACGCCACAAGTAAACTCCTTAGAAGGTCATGTGCGTCAGAGGGGGGCGGGGTCGCAGAGCGTCACACAGCGGGGGAATTCAATTTCAATCGCGCCGCCCGGAGAAGAAGTTCACGCCGTGTCACACTCATGTGACCCCGCCCCCCTCTGACGCCACAAGTAAACTCCTTAGAAGGTCATGTGCGTCAGAGGGGGGCGGGGTCACATGAGTGTGACACGGCGGGAACTTCTTCTCCGGGCGGCGCGATTGAAATTGAATTCCCCCGCTGTGTGACGCTCTGCGACCCCGCCCCCCTCTGACGCACATGACCTTCTAAGGAGTTTACTTGTGGCGTCAGAGGGGGGCGGGTCCCAGGAGCGGGAAAACGGCGGCCAATTACAATTCAAACGCAGGGGACGAGAAGGCGGCGGACCGAGAAGAAGACCGCAGAAGACCCAAGATGCGGACGAGGAGGCGGACGGAGAAGACAACGGGCAAGATGCGGGACCAGAAGGCGGAAGGACGGACTGAGAAGATAGAAGAAGACGTCGGGCAAGATGTGGACGAGAAGAAGCAGCGGAAGAACCCCGAAGGAAAGAAGAAAAGAAGACTTTATTAAAAGATTTGTCAAAAACCGGCTACTGTCATTTTTATCACTTTGACATTTTTTTTGGGGTGAAATGGTAGAGGTACAATGTACCCCATTACCATTTCACACAGGGGGGGGGGTCAGGATCTGGGGGTCCCCTTTGTTAAAGGGGTCTTCCAGATTCTGATAAGCCTCCCGCCCGCATACCCCCACAACCACCGGGCAAGGGTTGTGGGGATGAGACCCTTGTCCCCATCAACATGGGGACATCCTCCCCATGTTGAGGGCATGTGGCCTGGTGCGGTTCAGGAGAGGGGGGGGGCCGCACTCTGTCCCCCCCTCTTTTCTGCGGCCGGCCAGGTCAACGTGCTCGGATAAGGGGTCTGGTGTGGATTTTTAGGGGGACTCCACGCCATTTTTTTTTCAATTTGGGGTGGAGTTCCCCTTAAAATCCACACCAGACCTGAAGGGTCTGGAATGGATATTTGCCGGGAACCGCACGTCTTTTTTTTTTGGGGTTTTTACGGCGGGGTTCCCCTTAATATCCATTCCAGACCTGAAGGGCCTGGTAATTTAATTTGGAGGGACCCCCTTTTTTTTTTTTTTTTTAATGAGCAATGACTCTATTCTTTATAGCCATGAGTACTTTAACCACTTGCCCACCGGGTTAATTCTGGCACTTCTCTCCTTCATGTGAAAATCACAATTTTTTGGCTAGAAAATTAATCAGAACCCCCAAACATTATATATTTTTTTTAGCAGACATCCTAGGGAATAAAATGGCAGTCATTGCAATACTTTTTGTCACACCGTATTTGCGCAGCGGTCTTACAAGCGCACTTTTTTTGGATATAAATCACTTTTTTGAATTAAAAATAAGACAACAATACATTTTGCCCAATTTTTTTCTATATTGTGAAAGATAATGTTACGCCGAGTAAAATGATACCCAACATGTCATGCTTAAAAATTGCGCCCGCTCGTGGCATGGCGTCAAACTTTTACCCTTTAAAAAACTCGATAGGCGACGTTTAAAAAATTCTACAGGTTGCATTTTTTGAGTTGCAGAGTAGGTCTAGGGCTATAATTATTGCTCTCACTCTAACGATCGCGGCGATACCTCACTTGTGTGGTTTGAATACTGTTTTCATATGCGGGCGCTACTCGCGTATGCGTTTGCTTCTGTGCGCGAGCTCGTCGCGACGGGGCGCTTTAAAATTTTTTTTTGGGGTTTTCTTATTTATTTTTATTTAGTTTTATAATGTTTTACACTGAAATAAAAAAATAAAAAAAAAATGATCAGTTTTCTTCCTATTACAAGGAATGTAAACATCCCTTGTAATAGGACTAGTGTGTGACAGGTCCTCTTTATGGAGGGAGGCGGGGTCAATAAGGCTGGAAAGCATGGTATTGAAAAAAAAAAAAATAGATCTCATGCTTTCAGCTGCAATCATGTTCGTTCACCACAGTGGTGTAGTGTATAGCACTTTGACCTAGCAGCAAAAGAGTCGTTGGTTCGAATCCCGCCCGTGACAGCATCTGCATGGAGTTTGCATGTTCTCCCTGTGCCTGCGTGGGTTTCCTCCCACAATATAAAAACACGCTGTAAATCGGTTCCGGTCTAAATAAGCCCTAATATGCAGTAGTATATTAAGGTTTGGTTCTGCCCTAGGCCTGACTACATATCTGCACCTCCTAATAGAAAAATGACCCACCCCTTCCTGTCAAGGTCACACCCTGTTTTTGTATAACCCCGCCCAGTAATTTTCAGGGGACCCACACACTAGTTCTGGGGGGGGCACTGGATTCCCTTAACCACTTCCATACCAGGCACTTACGCACCTTCCCGCCCAAGCCAATTTTCAGCTTTCAACACTGTCGCACTTTGAATGGCAATTGCGCGGTCATACAACACTGTACCCAAACAAAATTGGCGTCCTTTTTTCCCCACAAATAGAGCTTTCTTTTGTTGTTATTTGATCACCTCTGCGTTTTTTTTTTTGCGCAACAACTAAAAAAAGACTGCAAATTTTGAAACAAAAAAACCTTTTTCTTTTTTTAGGTTAATTTTTTTGTAAATAAGTTTTTCTCTTTCAATTACGGGCACTGATATGGCGGCACTGATGGGCCCCGATGAGATGGCACTGATGGACATCGGTGAGGTAGTACTGACGGCACAGATGAGGTGGCATTGATTGGCGGCGCTGCTATGCGGCACTGATGGGCACTCATAGGCGGCACTGATGGGCGGCACAGATGGGCGGCACTTATGGGTGGCACTGATGGATACTTATGGGCGGCACTTATGGGTGGCACTGATGGATACTTATGGGTGGCACAGGTGGGCACTGATAGGTGGGCACTGTGCATGGATGGGCACTGTGGGGTGGCACTGATTTTCCCAGTCAGTGCCCATTTGTGGGCACTGATTGGCATCTTTTTTCTTATTTTTTAATGCTTTTTGTTTTTTTGTTCTATAATTTTTTTTTTTTTTGCACACCCTGGTGGTCCAGGGTGGGCATCCCTGGTGGTCCAGTGTGGTGATCCGAGGGGGGGCTGCGCTGATAAACAATCAGCGCGAACGCCCCCTGTCAGGAGAGCCGCCGATCGGCTCTCCTATACTCGCGTCTGTAAGACGCGAGTGAGGAAGAGCCATCGATGGCTCTTCCTGTTTACATCGTGATCAGCCGTGATTGGACACGGCTGATCACGTGGTAAAGAGTCTCCGTCTCCGTGAGAGACTCTTTACCGAGATCGGAGATGCAGGGTGTCAGACTGACACCCCGCATCACCGATCGCCGCGCTGCGTGCCCCCACAGGCGCGTGCGGCATGAAATCCTGCAGGACGTCCTGTCAGGATTGTGTAACCACTTCCCGGACGTAAATCGGCCATAGGCTGGGCGGGAAGTGGTTAATTTGCATAGTTTTTCTCTCACTTCCTGTTTGGCTATGGGGCAGGAAGTGAAGGCAAATCTCCCCAATTGGACACAGATAATACAAAATAAACTGACAGGGCCTATAACCCTCCCTCACTCTATCCAAAATGAAAGAAAATAAAACTTGTTGATTATAGTTCTTGTCAGGGGCGGACTGACCATTGAGTCACTCGGGCACTGCCCGAGGGCCCCATGCCACTAGGGGGCCCCATCCGGGTTGCCAGGCTCAGTAAAACCAGGGACAGTATGTAAAAATCTGTGTTTTTTTTAGATCTGTCCCTGATATGTCCGAAAATGACATGCTTTTAATGTGAATATCCCAAGATTTTAGCTGCCCGCCTCTGCACTACCTCCTGGCGTGGTGGTCATCTGTAAGCCAGAGGGGCCCCATAATCTTCTATTGCCCGGGGGCCCCATGAGTTGTCAGTCCGCCCCTGGTTCTAGTTTAAGCACAAATTTCATAGAGTTTTATTGAGAGCCCTAAGAAAATATAACCATGCCAATAGGCCAGGATAGAGCGTTGCTAATATGTAGGAATGTGTGTTAGAGCACCCCACCCAATGTTAACTAAAAAATTATTAATTTGCAAATAAGTATTATCTGCTCATTTTTTTGGGGATGTCTGCACCCCTGATAGTGACAACATTTGTGAGGTGTCTTCACCCTTTCTAATTCATTCACTTCCTGTCACATAGCCAAACAGGAAGTGAGGGTAAAACCTTACTAATATATTTTCTTGTGGACACAGAGATCAATCTAAATAGTTTCCCATTATGTAAATTGCACTCTAGCATTTTGCTGTGTACACCCCAAATTATTAGGGATCTTGGACTTTGGGGTCCATTTACTAAAGGCAAATCCACTCCTACAAGTGCAAAGCAAGGAAGAAAACAAAACAACTTTGCTTCTACAGGATTGGATGTTAAAACCATCAGTGCTTCCTCTCAGATTTTCAGCAACTATGCTTGTACTGCAGAGTGGCTTTGCCTTTACTAAACCCCAAACTAAATAATCATTTGGGGCAGGGATCCTCAAACTACGGCCCTCCAGCTGTTGTAGAACTACACATCCCATGAGGCCTTGTAATGCACTGACATTCACAGACATGACTAGGCATGATGGGAATTGTAGTTCCTGAACAACTGGAGGGCCGTAGTTTGAAGACCCATGATTTGGGGTGTACACAGCAGTGCTGGAGTGCAATTTGCTTAATGGGGACACTAGTTAGATTGACCGGTGTCCCCAAGAAATGACACTGGTAGGGTTTTAACCTCACTTCCTGTTCAGCTGTGTGACAGGAAGTGAAGCCAATTTTAAGAAAAGGGACACAAAGCTCAACACAAAAATAAAAAAACACAAAGCAGGGGTTCTAACACTCACTTGGCTTCCCTCAAACCCCCACAATTTGAATAGGATTGCCTTGCGCTAGATTTAAGCACAGTGCTGTAAATCAGCACGTCAAGCCTGTCCACCAATAGCAAACCCCCCCCCCCCACAGGCCATGTTTGCAGGTTTTCCTTCATCTTGCACATGTGCTTTAAAATAGTCTGGACAGCAATTCTTGATAAGAGAAATCCCCAAAACATGTCCTGTCGGGGGTACTTGAGGGCTGAGGACCACTGCAGAATAAATAAAATACTTACCAGTTTTTGTCTTTAAAGTCAGGGAGAATAAACATGGCAAACATTTCATGATTACACACCAGGAAAGAAGCTTAGACAAAAATCACACACAATTTGTTAGGCCCAAACCTAGTTCAGCTGCAGCTGTCAACATATGTAGCATGAAAAAGTAACAAAAGACAAACTTAACAATTTTAAAGTAATTTTTATTGGTCAACAAAACAAGGAAAGCAAAAAAAGACAAACAAACAAAAATACATTTCAAAATTCTAATTAACCATAGCTTTACACATTTTTCATAAAATAAGGCCACATAGACAAATACATCAAAGTGAACATTATTTAAAAATAAACCAAAACCATTGGCAAAATAAAACAAAACCCATGCAACAAACCACATTTGTGTTTAGCAACAGCATTTCTGCCAGCCTGCCCCTTCTGAGGGCAGCTGAGGAATGATCGATCCAAGCTTTTTATAACAGTGCTAGTAATGAAGCAATTGAAATCACATGAACAAATTGCAGTCTCTAGTTTGGGTGAGCTTGTAATTGGGCACACCTGCAATTAACCCAAACCACGCTCTATGAGCATCCAATGAGTGTTTTTCACCTTTTAAAAAGAAAGGATATTTTTTTTCTAAGTGTTTGAGCATGCTCAGTTCATCACACATGTAGGAACCAAGCTGCAATGGAATGAGAGCTTTTTTTTTTTGTTTCCCCTGATCTGATGCTTTCCAGCCTGAAGGGGAGGTGTTAAAGACAGAAGTAAACACGCACATTTAATAATCTATTTGTGTGAAAAAAAAGGTTGCCAATTTAGTTTGGGAGCCACGTCGCACGACTGCGCAATTGTCAGTTAAAGCGACGCCGCGCCGAATCACAAAAACTTGCCCGGTCATTGACCAGAAATATGGTCCGGGCTCAAGTGGTTAAAAATTAACAAAACACAAAAGTGAGCCCAATTTTTGGGGATAATGTGAAAGATGATGTTACACTGAGTAAATAGATACCTTACATGTCACGCTTTACTATTGGAAACACTCCTGCAATGGGGCCAAAATGAATTCCGTGAATATCCCCATAGGCGACCTTTTATTTTTTTTTCCAGGTTACCAGTTTATAGTTACAAAGAAAGTCTAGTGGTAAAAGTATTGCTCTCGCTCTAACGCACGCGTCAATACCTCACATGTGTGGTTTGAACGATGTTTATATATGTGGGCGGGACTTGCGTAAGTCCCGCCCACATATGTAAAAATTCTTTTTACTTTTTGCTATAATAAATATCCCCAAAAATATATATTCAAAAAACTAAAAAACCCCTCAGTTTAGGCCGATACGTATTCTACATCTTTTTGGTTCCAAAAAATCGCAAATAGCGTTTAGTGTTTGGTTTTTGCAAAAGGTATAGCGTCTACAAATTTTTTTTTTTTGTTGTTTTAACTAGTTATTGGGGCGATCAGCGATTTTTATCGGTACTGCGACATTATGGCGGACACATCGAACACTTTTTTGGAACCATTGGCATTTTTCAGCGATCAGTGCTGTAAAAAATGCATTGCTTACTCAAAAAATGCCACTGGCAGGGAAGGGGTTAACACTAGGTGCGAGGGAGGGGTTAAATATGTTCCCTGGGTGTGTTCTAACTGTAGGGGGGGGGGATGGGACTGACATGTGTAAATGACAGATCGCTGTTCATGAAGGGGAACTCCAGACCCCCCCAAAAAAAATAAGGTGGGTTCCCTCCAGGTGCATACCAGGCTCTTAGGCTTGGTCTGGAACATAAGGGGTTAAACCGGGGCCCAAAAAAATAGCGTGCCCCCCCCCCCCCAAGATCCAAACCAAGCCCTTATCCCAGGCACGCAGTCTGGTCAGACAGGAATGGGGGTGGGGACGAGCGAGCGCCCCCCTCCCTCCTGAGCCATACCAGACCAAAAGCCCTCAACATGGGGGAGTGTGTGCTGTGGGGGAGGGGGGCACTGCCCCCCCACCCCAAAGCACTCTTGCCCCCATGTCGATAGGGACAAGAGCCTCTTCCCGACAACCCTGGCCGTTGGTTGTCGGGGTATGCGGGCGGAGAGCTTATCAGAATCTGAGAGACCCCTTTAATAAAGGGGTCCCCAGATTCCGGCCCCCCACCCTATGTGAATGAGTATGGGGTACATCGTACCTCTACCCATTCACATGGGGGAAATGTAAAGTAAAAAAAAAACACCACACAGAATAAAATATTTTATTAATCTGCTCCGGAGCCCCCCCTTTCTTCTTTAGCTCTCTTAGAAGGGGGGGTTTCTTCTCTCCCGATCTTCCGCCGGGACCCTGGGCTTCGGTGATTTCTGCCGGGGGAGGGCGCCATCCCTCGGTCCTCTCCGGAGCCTTCCGCCGGATGCCCCTACCCCATTTAAGCTCTTTTTCATTAGGGAGGGGCATCCGGACTTCGGGGTCTTCTGCCGGGGGATGGCGCCTATCCCCCGGTCTTTCCGGTGCCTTCCGCCAGGGTTCCGGTCTTCCTGGTCTTCTGCCGGGGGTGCGCCAACTCCCCGGTCTTTTCTCTTCTGTCTTCTCTGCTCCCTCTTCTGCCTGGCTCCCCCGCGGAGCCAGGGCTTTCTTCCGTCTTCTTTCTTCTCTCTTCCTTCTTCTGCCTGTCTCCTCCGGGAGCCCAGGGCTTGTCTCCGCTGTCTTCTTCCTTCTCTTCCATTCGATGTTGACACGACGAGGTTCCGCGCTGACATGCCGTGTCAGCGGCGGGCATGGACTTATATAGGGTAATGCCACCATGTGACCTCAACCCATGTGACATCACATTCCCTGGGCATGATGGGAATGTGATGTCACATGGGTTGAGGTCACATGGTGGCATTGCCCTATATAAGTCCATGCCCACTGCTCAGACGGCATTCCAGCGCCGGACCTCGTCGTGTCAACATCCAATGGAAGAGAAGGGAGAAGACAGCGGAGACAAGCCCTGTGCTCCCGGAGGAGACAGGCAGAAGAAGGAAGAGAGAAGAAAGAAGACGGAAGAAAGCCCTGGCTCCGCGGGGGAGCCAGGCAGAAGAGGGAGCAGAGAAGACAGAAGAGAAAAGACCGGGGAGTTGGCGCACCCCCGGCAGAAGACCAGGAAGACCGGAACCCTGGCGGAAGGCACCGGAAAGACCGGGGGATAGGCGCCATCCCCCGGCAGAAGACCCCGAAGTCCGGATGCCCCTCCCTAATGAAAAAGAGCTTTAATGGGGTGGGGGCATCCGGCGGAAGGCTCCGGAGAGGACCGAGGGATGGCGCCCTCCCCCGGCAGAAATCACCGAAGCCCAGGGTCCCGGCGGAAGATCGGGAGAGAAGAAACCCCCCCTTCTAAGAGAGCTAAAGAAGAAAGGGGGGGCTCCGGAGCAGATTAATAAAATATTTTATTCTGTGTGGTGTTTTTTTTTTACTTTACATTTCCCCCATGTGAATGGGTAGAGGTACGATGTACCCCATACTCATTCACATAGGGTGGGGGGCCGGAATCTGGGGGCCCCCTTATTAAAGGGAGCTCACAGATTCCGATTAGCCCCGCCCGCATACCCCGACGACCAACGGCAAGGGTTGTCGGGAAGAGGCTCTTGTCCCTATCGACATGGGGGCAAGAGTGCTTTGGGGTGGGGGGGCAGTGCCCCCCTCCCCCACAGCACACACTCCCCCATGTTGAGGGCATGCGGTCTGGTACGGCTCAGGAGGGGGGGGGCCGCTCGCTCGTCCCCTCCCCCATTCCTGTCCGGGCCAGACTGCATGCTTGGGATGAGGGCTTGGTTTGGATCTGGGGGGGACCCCCGCGCCGAATCGGCGCGGGTTTAACCCCTCACGTTCCGGACCAAGCCTAAGAGCCTAATGTAGCCCTGAAGGGGGACCCGCGCCGATTTCAAGTTTGAAATTTGGCGCCGAGTTCCCCTTCAGGGCTGAAAACAGCTCGGAGATTCCCGTGCGCCGCGTCACGCAGCGCATTCACGGGTACGCCGCTTGGTATTTACCAAGATTTTCACGGCGTACTGACAGGGCGCACGGGAATCCCTGACTTTTCTCTCTGCGCATGCCCAGTATGCAAATGAACCTCCCGAGGTTCAGGCGCACTGTGCAAGCGTACGGGGATCTGTTTTCAAAAAACACTTTCCCTTTCAATTCGGCCCGCCAAACACTTCAAAACACATGTCACTTCACTTCCCCTGCATCCCCCCACCTCCCCCCTTAATAAACTCCCGCCCAAACCCCCGCAATTTATAGTTTAATGTGCCGTGCGCCAGGTCTGTACTGGTGCACAATGCACCCTCTCCTGGGCGCACGGAGCACATTAGTAACTAGGGAAATACACTGCACTAGCAGCGTATTTCTTTAGTAAATGGCCAAACGGCTGCTACTCCTGCTTTTACTCCATGAGTCATGGAGTAAAGGCTTGGTAAATCAGGCCCCCTGTGTCTAAATAGCCCCAGTCAAACACACTTCTATTGCAAAAGTATTTCCCTGTGTTCCCTTCCTAAAGCAAGTTGCTTCTGCTTTGAACGTTTGTCAGTGTTTGTTGGTAAGATTTGTTTGTGAGATAAGTTGTTGAGGAGTTGGAGAGTCTAGTTGGTGTTTGTTGTTGATAATTTGTTATTTGTTTTGATTGTTTGCCTGTTTGTTTTTGTAAATTTGTTATTTGTTTTGATTGTTTGCCTGTTTGTTTTTGATAAGTGTTTCTTTTTTGGTGTGTGATTGTTTTTTGTTTCCCTTTTTTGCCTGTTTGTGTTTGAATTTATATTAGCTGTCTGGTTTTTTTTTGCTTGTTTTTCTTTTCTTTGTTGTGTGTGTGTATTGTTGATTGTTTTTTGGGTGAGTTCCCTGTTGCTGGGTGTTGTCTGTCATGGCTCCCAAGCGCAGGAAGCTAAATTTTACAGTGGCAGAGAAGCATATATATGCTCAGGGCGTCATTAAAATATGGGCGATTTCTCCATGGCCCTGAGAGCCACAACACCACCCCGGCCAGGAGGAAGGAGATCCTTATCCTAATATCACTGATCGGATCAATGCGGCGGGGGGGGGAGACCAGGACCATCGCTGGAGTTAAAAAAAAAAAAATTATTTGAGGAACGTGTCCCGGAACAAGCTGGCAACGCTGCATGCCCATACCAGGGGCACTGGAGGAGGGGGACCCTGCCCAGTCAGGATGAGTGAGGAGGAATGGGCAGTGGCCCAGTGTTTCCACCCACAGCAGGTGGTGGGCCTGCCTGGCTTTGACTCTGATCCTCTTATGAGGACAGGTAATTTTTTTTTAATTTATATCTGGTGATTAGCATGTGTGGGTGGGGGAAGGGAAGATGTGCCAAGTGTGTGGATCCACCAACCTGTGATTGTTTTGTGTCCTCCCCAGATGGCCAGGAGGTTGCAGCCCCATCAGCCCAGGAGGTTGCTGGGTCATCAGCCCAGGAGGTGGCAGCCCCATCAGGTCAGGAGGTGGCAGCCCCATCAGCCCAGGAGGTGGCAGCCCCATCAGGTCAGGAGGTGGCAGCCCCATCAGGTCAGGAGGTGGCAGCCCCATCAGGTCAGGAGGTTGCTGGCCCATCAGGGCAGGAGGTTGCTGGCCCATCAGGTCAGGAGGTTGCTGGCCCATCAGTGCAGGCTGCTGCACCACCCCCAAGACAGGCTGATGCAGAGTCCCAAGAAGGGCAGGATTCGCCATGGGAGGGGAGTGCCCACAACTCCCCTAATTTGGATGTTGAGTGGGAGGAGGATGAGGGTGAGGAAGATGACAATATTGATATTGGCCAGCAAATCTTGATGGGCCAAAATATGACCTTTGACTCATCCCCTGAGGGAACCCCAGAGGCGCACAGCAGTCAGGCCACCATCATGGGTGGCCCCTCCCAACCCTCCTCCAACATGCATCAGCACCCATGGGTCACTCCAACCCCTCCTCCAAGGCCACAAGCCTCAGGGGCAAGTAGGAGGCCAACCCCGGAAACCAGGGGGGGGTTTGTGCGTCTGCCGGTCAGTCTGTTGAGGGACAATGCCCGGCAGACCCGCAGTCTGGCTGAAATAAAAAAATACATGAGCAAGGTGGAGCACAGCCTGGGTTTAATGAGGGAGTCACTGGGTGACGTGGCCACCAACTCAGTGGGGGTCATCACGTGTTTGTGGGACCTGAAAAACGCAACAACAGGCCTGGCCCAGGAGGTGACTGCCCTCACCCAGGCTGTGCAGGCCAATACCCGGGCTGTGCAGGTCAATACCCGGGCTGGCCAGGCTAATACGGCTGACATTACTTCCTGTCTGACAAGGATAGCCGTGGCCTTGGAGGGAAGGCCAGCAGGAGGACAGACACCAGGGGAGGCTCCTTCTTCCCCTGCACAGACCCCCCCCCCATGAAAATACTCCCTCCCCTGCACAGACCCCCCCATGAAAATACTCCCTCCCCTGCACAGACCCCCCCGTGAAGATCCCCCAGTCGGCCGTGGCCGTCCCCATGGCCGTGCCCGTGCCCGTGGGCAGCCCAGAAGGAGCACTCGGCAACATCAGTAAGTTGCAGGGGTACTTTTGATTTTTTTTTTTTTTAACTGTACTTATGATTTGGTTTATGTGTGTGAATGATGTGTGAATGTGGGGGGGTGGCATTCCTGAAAACATAAGGGTGTCACCCTCAGTTTTGGTGGATTAGGGATCCCCAGGACCAGGGAGAAGTCATCCTAGGTTCCTGAATGGTGTATGAATGCACAGTGACATAATTGGAGCCGTGGCGGGGTGTTACTGCTCCCAAGTACCAAAGGGGGGGGGGGGTACTTGGATCTAATCCAATTCGATGTGCATGTGATGTGTTTGTGCTAGGGACCACAGTGACGTGCATTCATGCATTCTCATTGTGAGATAATTAATGTGTGTTTTGTACCAAAAAAAACATTCTCATTGTCATATAAGTAATGTGCATTTTATGTACAAAGAAAATGATTAAAGGTCACATAATCTCTGTGATTTTTTCTGGGCAAAGCAAAAAAATATAGATAATTAGGGTCCATTTACTGGGCAAAGATGCCTTCAGCCAGTTGTCTCCTTATTGCCTGGCCCTCAGCAGACCGGGTAGAGGGGTTTGGGGGGGGGGGGATTGCCTGGGTGGGGGGTTAGGTCAGGACATAACTCAACATGCAGGCCCCTTCTCAGAGCAAAATTATGGAGGATGCAACATGCCCCAATAATTTGACAGACAAAGTCTGGGGAATACAAGAGTGTACCCCCAGTCTTGTCAAGGCATCTGAATCTGGACTTGAGAAGGCCAAATGTCCGCTCTACTATTGCCCGGGTCTGGATGTGCACCTCGTTGAATTTCCGTTCTCCGGGTGTTTGGGGGTTCCTAAAGGGGGTCATCAGGTGGGGTCCCAACGCATATCCAGAGTCACCTGTAAAGGAAAAGACAGGAGGATATTAGTCATGCATGTGCCCCTTGTGATGTCTGCATCCTGGGGGGGGCATACCTGACACCAATGTCACTCACCAATCAGCCAGCTGTCTCCATACACATTCTGCTCCAAGTCTTGGTAGATCTTGGTCTGCCGTAGAATGTAACTGTCGTGGCACGACCCTGGAAACTTGGCACAAACGTGCCAGATGAGGCCATGGGCATCTACAATCATCTGGACGTTGATCAAATGCCAGCCTTTCCTGTTTCTGAACAGGTGTTCAGTTTCATGGGGGGGCTGTAGTGCCACATGGGTGCAGTCTATCGCCCCGATGGTCCTTGGGAAGCCAGCAATGCTGTAGAAGTCAGTCATGGCTTGCAGACGCTGCTCCTCCTGGGTGGGCTTCACAAATTGATTGGTCATGTGCCGCAGTATGGCAGGGACCACCTGATGGACACATCGGCTCATTGTCGACTGCACCATCCCAGCCAGACCTCCAGATGCACGCTGGAATGAGCCACTGGATAAAAAATGGAGGGTTGCCATCACTTTATGTAGAGGTGTCAGGGCATGGGAGCGTCTGGTTGGGGTGATAAGATCCTCCTGAAGTAGTTGGGTGATCTCCAGGATGGCTTCCCTATCAAACCTGTAGTTGCCATACACCTCATAATCTGGCATTTGTAAAAGATCACGCCGTGGCCGATAAACTCTCGCCTGTGCCCTCATCCTCCTCCTCTGTGCCCTCCTCCTCCTTTGTGCCTGTAAGGCGGTAAGTGCCGTCAGAATCATAGATGCCCCTGGCATTTTTAAAGACAGATCCTTCTCAACTATAGCTCTAAGCTCTAGTCACTACCTACAGCAAACCCTTCCACGGCATGTGTAAAATTAGGGCTGGTTTTATAATGTGGAAATTTAGTCAGGGAAACTAACAGGTGCGCACAGGGCGGAAAATACGGCGCACACACTTAATTTTGAGAATCGCCCTAACTCCCTCATTTGCATCTTTGCCTATCAAAAACAGCGGCGAGACTAGCGTAATTTGCGCCCGGGGATGCGCAGGTGTAACTAATTTAGGTACGGCTGAAAATACGGAAATCTGGGCTTAACTCGTTTTGAAGATCGTGCGCAAAGATACGCGCCGTGTAAATTTAGAAAACTTGAGTTAAGTCTGCGTATCTCTTTTGAGAATTTGGCCCAGAGAGAGCATAGGGACAGTACTGATAAAATAGTCATTTTAAGGGGGGGGCTGTGGTGGACGCGCTAAAATGAAAATGTTATGTTATGATTAGAATCACTGAAATATTTCTATTTTATATATTCCTCATACTGTTTATTTGTTTCATACGCATTATGCACATGCATGTATGGGAATGAACAATACTGCTTATTTTCCTTGATAAGATTTATCAGATATTGTTTTAAAGTAATGAACTCAGCATTGAAAATACAAAGGATTATTATTGAGTTCAGCTTCCATTTTCTCCTTCTGTTTCTCATGTTACAAATGTGTCTTCCGGCTCATCCCCCCACTGCATTCCTAGATGCCTTTTATTCCAAAACCCCTGTGACGGTATTGGTATGATATCCCCGTCAACGTTCCCTTCTTCCCATAACGAAAATCACCCCAATAGTCCACGAGGAGGGATATCCCTGGAATCGCCCAGAAAGCCACACATGCCAAGCTTACTGCTGGAACAAGACACTTTATTGACACAAAAACTCAGCTTATATGTGGTTACAGCCTGTTAGGAACGCCCCCCTCACACAGTGGGGTTTCCCATACAGATTATAGGAGACAAGTCGGAGCCGACCCTGCAGACACGTTTCTTTAGATAAAGAAATCAGTGGAGTTAAATACTAGTTGTAACAGCCTGACCACAATGAAGCAATCAGAATAATTAACATGAGCCACTTATCTAATCATTGTAAACAGTAAGGCCGGTCTCCTTCCCACACACAATAAATCAATTACCATTTGAACTAGGGAGCTGGCTGAGGAAGGGTCATTAACATGTCAATAGCTTGTAACACACGAATCCATTTTACCTCTAACCCACAATTTAACCAAGCAGGGAGATTTACACTGACATATCCTTCACAATGGCCCCCCTTTTTCTCCCTGCTCCGGCAAACCTGGTTGGACCTTCCCTGGTCCAGTAGGGTTGACGGGTTCAGAGCTTTTAGTCCGAGGTTAACTCCGTTTGGCGTGACTGACCTCCATTGGTAACTGCTTCCGACTCAGGTATGCCACCGGGTCGTCAGATCACACGCCGGTCAGTCCCCAAGTCTTTGTGCGATCTGCAAAGTCACCAGAAGTCAGTGTGAAGACAGCGAATGGGTCTGTGCGCCACCGTATAGGTGTCCCGCTATGGGAGGGGGCAGGTTATGGCTCTGAAGTGACAATCACAGGAGATTCATAAAAAGAAAAAGTTATATTTGTTGAAATGCTGTAGCACTGGTGCTCAGAGTCCGGGGGGGGGGGAAGGGGACTCAGAGCCCCATAAGGTCAGCCACCCCCTGCTCCCTCCGCAGCCGCCGGTTCTCCTCTTGGAGCTTCTCCAGCTCCATCTCCAGTTCATGGAGCCTGGGGGGGTCAGCCTGCTGTGACCTCAGGTGGTTGTTCTCCTCCTCCATGCGGCTTATGCACTCCTCCAGCTCTATGTACTCACGGATCAGCTCCTGCTTGCTCATGTCCTGCAGGCTCTCCACGTGGTCCTTCATCATCAGGAACTGGGTGGTGGTGTAAGGGGCCACCGGTGGGCCCTTGGCGAACATCTCGGCCCGCATCTGGGACGCCCGCTGCGACTCCCTCTCCTCCAGTCGCTTCTTCTCCTCCCAGGTCCGCTGGTTATATGACTTCCAGGACCTCTTCTTCTTGGAGGGTAGCTGGCGGTGCCTCTTTCTGCCCAGCTCCCTCCAAGGCCCCTCCGGCTCATGGCTGTCGCCCATGACCAGCTGACAATGGTGTTCCCTGTTGTCCGTAATAACAGATTGTACCATGAGGGCTTCGTAAGGGGTGCCCAATGGTTCTTCCTGACCCAGCTCCTGGGGATCCCAAGCTGAGTCTACACAATGGGCTGCTGCTGGTGGGCGGTACCCAGGTTGAGACCAATTTGACCTGGTGTTGTCATTCATGGGGCAATTCTGCTTGAAGTGACCCAACTGTTTGCACCGGAAGCAGCGTTGTTCGTTGTCCTCCTGGCGTGGGTAGCGAGGGCTATATGTCATCGGTCTGTTAGGCGGTTGGTATCTAGCGGCTGGTGGGTGTGAGGGCGCCGTTGGTTGTGGGGGTTGTACCCGTGGTGTGACCTGGTTTGTCTTGCGAGTATCCGCATATTCATCCGCCAACTTCGCGGCCTCT
Organism: Rana temporaria; assembly: GCF_905171775.1. Classification (NCBI taxonomy): domain Eukaryota; kingdom Metazoa; phylum Chordata; class Amphibia; order Anura; family Ranidae; genus Rana; species Rana temporaria. The sequence continues at coordinate 17,925,023 of NC_053489.1, read as the reverse complement.
GGTAGAGTCATGGGCCTGCGATCTCTCACCCAATCCTTGACGTCCGTCTGGATGTGATTGTAAAATTTCTCCAGGAGCATTAGTTGCAAAATGTCCTCTGCGGTGGTGGCCTGGCTGCTGTTAACCCAGTTAGAGGCCGACAGGGACAGCTGGCATGCCCATTCTGCGTAAGAGTCTTTCGTGGTTTTGCGTGAGTCCCTGAACTTCTGTCGGTGGGACTCTGGGGTTACTGCATAACGAGCCAGGAGCGCTTCTTTAACCCTGGCGTAGCTATGGATATCCTGATATGGCACGGTCCGGAAAGCATCAGAAGCTTTGCCTGACAGTTTGCCTGACAATATTGAAACCCACTCTCCTCTAGCTATTCGGTGCAGGTTACATTGTCGCTCAAAATCCGCCAGGTAGTTATCAATCTCACAGTCCTTTTCATCAAAAGCTTTAAAAGCGCTAAACGGAATCTTCCTTGCGTCTGCTGTGCTGTACTCACTGTTCGTAGAAGGTGCGGCTGCTTGTTGGACTGCTGCCAGTTTTAACTGTAGCTCTGCGTCCCTTATTTGTTTATCCTTCTGTAGTTCTGCGTCCCTTATTTGTTTATCCTTCTGTAGCTCGGCGTCTCTTATTTCTTTAGCCTTCTGTAGCTCTGCGTCTCTTATTTGTTTATCCTTCTGTAGCTCTGCGTCTCTTATTTCTTTAGCCTTCTGTAGCTCTGCGTCTCTTATTTCTTTAGCCTTCTGTAGCTCTGCGTTTACTAACATGTCCATCACTTTCAGCACCACATCTGGCGTTGGGTTCGGGCCGAACCACTCTAGCTTCTCTCTCATTAGCTTGTTGGTTGGTGACTCCTCCTGAATCACTGGTGTCTCCATCTCTTGTACTGCTGGCGTTGCTGCAATCCCGTTCTCCTGGTCTAGCTCCATTAATTCTGCTATGATGACCCGCTTGGTTTTGTTGCTAGCAATCCTTCCACGAACTTCCAGTAGTTCTTTCAGTGTATTTCTTTTAAGCAGGGTGTAGCAGCCTTCCATTCATTGTTCCCAGTGTCTGCTTGGAATCCGGGTGTAAAGGAGAGTAGAAGGGAAGATCCCGCTGCTGCCAACCAATTTGTGACGGTATCGGTATGATATCCCCGTCAACGTTCCCTTCTTCCCATAACGAAAATCACCCCAATAGTCCACGAGGAGGGGTATCCCTGGAATCGCCCAGAAAGCCACACATGCCAAGCTTACTGCTGGAACAAGACACTTTATTGACACAAAAACTCAGCTTATATGTGGTTACAGCCTGTTAGGAACGCCCCCCTCACACAGTGGGGTTTCCCATACAGATTATAGGAGACAAGTCGGAGCCGACCCTGCAGACACGTTTCTTTAGATAAAGACATCAGTGGAGTTAAATACTAGTTGTAACAGCCTGACCACAATGAAGCAATCAGAATAATTAACATGAGCCACTTATCTAATCATTGTAAACAGTAAGGCCGGTCTCCTTCCCACACACAATAAATCAATTACCATTTGAACTAGGGAGCTGGCTGAGGAAGGGTCATTAACATGTCAATAGCTTGTAACACACAAATCCATTTTACCTCTAACCCACAATTTAACCAAGCAGGGAGATTTACACTGACATATCCTTCACAACCCCCTTCTCGTTCCTTGCTCTGTATGGAAGAGGAAAACCACCCCTTCCCCCCCTGTGTGAAGCTTGTGGAGGAAACTTGCTGAGCTGACAAGGATCTTGTCTATGCCTGAATGACACGTGGATTTTCAAGAAGAACATGGAATGGACTTGTGAGAAGAAACCATCCCTTATATGAACTGACCAATGAGAGTTTCATGCCAAGGGCAAGCCACACAGGGGAGGAGGGTAGAGTGGGTGTATCTGTATAATGTGAACCAATCAATGCATGTTTTGTGATTCTATGTTTTTAATAAAGCTGTGGGGGCCATAGCTCGCTCTCTTGGCTGTTGAAACGTTGGAAGGTGAGCATGTGAATCTTTTTGTCTGGTCCACATATTTCACCATATTAATTTGAATCAGATGGCAGGATGGGTTCCTCCCTGAGAAATTGTGTCAGGGGAAATAATTAGTCCACATCACTAGCACTATGCACCAAGTGGGTTTAGGTGCAAGGTAATGAGCAGCACACTAGCACTATGCACCAAGTGGGTTTAGGTGCAAGGTAACGAGCAGCACACTAGCACTATGCACCAAGTGGGTTTAGATGCAAAGTAATGAACAGCATACTAGCACTATGCACCAAGTGGGTTTAGGTGCAAGGTAATGAGCAGCACACTAGCACTATGCACCAAGTGGGTTTAGGTGCAAGGTAACGAGCAGCACACTAGCACTATGCACCAAGTGGGTTTAGATGCAAAGTAATGAACAGCATACTAGCACTATGCACCAAGTGGGTTTAGGTGCAAGGTAATGAGCAGCACACTAGCAATATACACCAAGTGGGTTTAGATGCAAAGCAATGAGTAGCACACTAGCACTATGCATCACGTGGGTTTAGTTGCAAATTAATGAGCAGCACACTTGCACTATCCACTAAGTGGGTTTAGTTGCACTGAGCACATGGGCAATATAACACGTGAGAACACTACAGCTAGCACAATCAACTGCCTGACAGATTAGGAACAACCAATCTAACTAAACTATACAGTGTATAAATATATGTACAACTCCTGGGATGTATATATATATATATATATATATATATATATATATATATATATATATATCCTCTACACACTGTAAATTTAACTAACTAGCCTGCCTTCTCTATCTAGCTAGAAAAAAGACAATCTCTCTCTCTGTCTGAACTGGAACAAGCCTGGAAGCCCTGCAGGCTGCCTTTTATAGTGTGGGGCGTGTGCTAAAGCCCTGAGCCATAATTGGCCAAAGCCATCCTGGCTTTGGCCAATTACGGCTCTCTTTACTGACGACGCTGTGATTGGCTAAGTATGCGGGACATACAGCATGCTTGGCCAATCATCAGCGTGCAATGCCGCAGTGAATTATGGGCCGTGGCGTGTCACTCGAATTTGGCGCGAACGACTCTTTTTGTTCGTATTTTGACGAACGGTCGAACATATGATATTCGAGTCGAACATACGTTTGATTCGAACACAAAGCTCATCCCTAGTTACAAACTCTATAAGGACACCCAAATGTACTCTCTTGCCGGATGGGACAAACACCCCCAAGTCCAGGGGGGCAAATAAAGAGCCTAACATGGGAAAATGTTATACAACAAATACCATTGCAGTCTATGGGATCTTACAGTGCTTGTTAATTTTGTGAGTACCCACTTGGCTGGCTTACATTCTAGTTAATGGCCTTAAAATGGGTATGAGGACCCAACAAAGGCAGATCCAGAGTCTAGTCTTGGGAGGGGCACTGCCAGAAAATAAGGTGTTGCTTACAGAATTAGATTAACCACTTGCTGACCAGCTGCAGTACATATACTGCAGCAGGTCAGCTCTGTTGCAAAACGACATACCTGTAGGCCATTTCATGCAATAGTCAGTGAAGGAGCGTGCACTGATTGGCCAGAAGGGGAGCGAATCAGCGGGTATGGCGGAAGCAATGTCCGCCAGCCACCTGCGATTGCTCCCCACAGAGATAGAACAGCAGTCTGAAGATGTAAGCAAGGCAGACCGCCATTCTGTCAGAGATGAACAGAGTGATCTTGTGTTCCTGCTAACCAAGCCATCCCCCCACACAGTTAGCAAGCACCCCTATGGCACAAAGTTAACCCTTTGATCAACCCCTGATGTTAACCCCTTCCCAGCCAGTGTCATTAGTACAGTGACAGTACATATTTTTAGCACTGATCACTTTATTAGTGCCACTGGTCCCCAAAAAGTGTCAATTAGGTGTCCGATGTGTCTGCTGCAATGTTGCAGTACTGCTAAAAATCACTGATCACCGCCATTACTAGTAAAAAAATTATGAAATATAAATGCCATAATCTATCCCATAGTTTGTAGACGCTATACATTTTGCGCAAGCCAATCAGTATTGGGATTTTTTTACCAAAAATATGTAGCAGAATACATATTGGCCTAAACTGAGGAAGATTTTTTTTATAGCAAATATATATTTTTTTTTCAAAACTGTCACTTTTTCTGTTTATATTGCAAAAAATAAAAAACGCAGAGGTGATCAAATACCACCAAAAGAAAGCTCTATTTGTGGGAAAAAAGGACATCAATTTTATTAGGGTACAATATCGCACCACTGCACAATTATCAGCCAGTTGCAGTATCGCAAATAATGGCCTGGTCATAAGGCGGGGTAAAACTTTTCAGAGATGAAGGGGTTAAGATTTAACAAGTCAAGACTAAAAGGGCATTTTTTTTCATTCATACATGGCACACATGTATTTTGTGATTGATACATGAAGTTCATTATTCTTTTACTCACTTTGTGTCAATTATTTTGGTGCTCTGGTGAGGTGAGGGGCTCCCATGCAGGAGAAATGTAGTGGAGATGGATCGGATGGATCCAGTTCCAATAATTTTCTCAATAAGTATTTTTCTTCCTGTATTCACGGCTATCCTCTGTGATGGAGGAGGTGGGTGGAGCAAACACTAACTCAGGGATGGTGGAGCCCTGTAGTGCGGAGAAGATGGAGGGAGAAGGTGCCGGTGGGTAGGGTCAACACAGTCAGAAGGGAGAATGCTGGCGCTCTGACTGTGGACGCTGCTGGACATGTGCACTGTGCAGAAACTAAACTCAGTCTCTCTAGTACTCTAAACAGAGTGATTTGAGGCTCCAGTCCAGTCCGAGTCCAGCTGCTGTCAATGTCACGTCGGCTCTGAGACTTGCTCGAGTCCGACATAACTCACTGACGTCACTCGTTGCTAGACGCTAGGCGGCCCCGGCGTTAGCAACAAGTGCAGGATAGAGGCTCCACCCACCACCTCCTTCTGGTATCCTGGTCTGTCAGTGCGGCGTAAATACATTAGATGAGTCTCTCTCTGCACCGCTGATCAGCTGATGTGAGAGAGAGACTCAGGCACGACGGGCAGAGGCAGCGGCACCTGCAGAGCAAGCAAGCGAGTGTGACATGATGATTGTCAGTGCGATTATCTCTGGGGGGGGGCAATTTCCCTGTTGCCCCCCCTGGATCCGCCCTTGGGGCCCAGGTCCCATCCTGAGGGACATATATCAATATCACCAATTTGGACAACCCCCCAAAAAAAAAGAAACAAGGAGAAGTGCCTTTAAAAATTCAAAATTGCTTAAAAGCTAGTAACTTGGGGGGGGGGGTTACTCTGCCTTCAACTCAATACATACAAGGCCATTTGGGTCTGTTAAGGCTTAAAATGAGAACCCCACGTGAAAAATCCCACCCCAAATGAAAAAAGGTTGTGCCTCTTCAACACACTAACAAACCCCTAGCAAAACACACAGCATGCCAGCCCATGAAATGGGGGTGGATGCTTGGGGGCAGGAGGAGCTTGGGCACCCCACAAAGTCAACCACCTTGTTCCCATATTCAGGGGGACAAGGACCTCTTCCACACAACCCTAGGCTGGGGCTGTGGTGGGCTGGAGACAGGGGGCTTTATGGAATGTGGAAAACCCCTTTAAACTAGTGGGTACAAGGTTTGTGGTTGATATTGAGCTGAGCCTAACATGCCCCAAAAGCAGCCAGCTATGTTGCGTGCATGTGGCCCTGTATGGTTCAGGAGAGGGTTGGGCGATCGCTCTTCTCGCCCCTTTCCTAGCTGGCCCTGTAGTTTGCTCTAAAAAAGGTTTGGATTGGGGAAGGCAGCTCACAGCCTTTTGAGAATGGAGTGGAGTGTGGAGTTCCCCTTTAAAAGTAAAAGCTAGCCCAAAGAAATCATATGCATTAGAGGGGGAAGACAAGAGCATTGGAGAATGGAGTGTGGAGTTCCCCTTTAAAAGCAAAAGCTAGCCCAGGGAAATCATATGCATTAGAGGGGGAGGTTAAATGCCCTTTTAGGAGGAGTTAGAGGACCAAGAGTCTTTTTACATAATTTTACCAAGGTGCAAATCACATGTTGGCAACGTAACATGCTAACATGACCTGTGTGCAAATCTCCTTAAACAAATACATAAAGGGGAACCAACGTAACAAAAAAAAACTCAAGAGGTGTGCCTGCCACGCAATTGCATTTACGTTGCTTAACATTTACCAAGCTTTTTGGCAACGCAGTGAACAAACGCATTTGAATGAGTACAAGAGCCTCTTGCACATGCGCAGTGCTCACATTGATCTCACACCGTTCTAAATGTACTTACAGGCACAGCAGGCTTGTTCTGAAAAGGTTACTTTCTCATTCTATTTTGGGAATATCTGTTACTTGGGCAGTTGTTACTAAACTTCCTCACATCACATCCCCCCATAATATTGGCACCTCCAGCTTCTGTTAATATTGAATTGAAGATGCCGTACGCCATGTCCATAGTGGTGCACCGATTGTATTCTCCCGTGTGCGGACATTGCTATAGTAAATGGGGATTAGCATTGTGTTCCAGTACTGAACTGACCGAGTATAAAAAGATACAAGTAAACTTTCATTGGACGCTCTCACCTTATACTTTAGTGTGTGTGGATTTATTTCAGAATTTTTGTTATTTATTTTAAAAGAGAAATCCATGTCATGTAATGCTTGAGCCAAAATGTAGACCGAGATAAACACTCTATAGGATGTTTTCTCATCAGGAAAAGATAAATCAAATCTAAGTGTCTCCAAACTGCAGTTCTTCAGAGGATGTCTAGTAACAAAGGAAATAAGGACATTTTTATTTATGTTTTTTGAAAAGCATTTACATTCAGTTATGAGAATATCCTCCATCAGGGGGTCATTTGGGTGTCTGGATGGATGAATACTATAAAAATATCCCAGCAATCCCTTTATGTAGAGATGGGGGTACGTAAACACCAAGCTGCAGTTACTGAAAAGAACAAATATTTCACTCATTGACCAAGAATCTGGTAGAATAAATGTTTTCTCCATGTAATAAAGGACATTTTTATACAAAAACTTGTAATAAGTCAGACTAACTGAGCCACAAATAATAAGAACTTCTGTGGTTGAGCTCCGCAGCTCTGGAGGAATTTTATTACAATTATTTTCAGACACCAGAATCTTAAATTCAATACAAATTCCATGATCAGATAAATGTTTGCTGAGATGTCGGATCTCCCTCTCTCCGTATTCATCATCAGATGTAAGGATCCCGACCCAGTTCCACTTCAACCTTTCCAGTAACTTTGCTATGGCCACATATTGCATCTCATCATCCAGAACTGTCCGGAAAAAGTTTGGATACTTCTTTCTATCACTCAGCAAAGTATCTCTGGCTCCATAACTAATCTAGAAAGAAAGAAAACAGTCTGTATAAGTAATGTGGAACTCTTAGGGGGTAATCCACAAAAGGGATACGCCGGCGTATCTACTGATACGCCGTTGTATCCCTGTTTCTAACTATGGAACTGATCCACAGAATCAGTTTCTCATAGTTAGGCAGAAGATCCGACATGTGTAAGGGACTGATGCCGCGTACAGACGGTCGTTTTCTGCGATGTAAAAAAACGACGTTTTCTGTGAAGTAAAAAACAACGTTTTTGAAACTTCAATTTTCAAAAACGATGTTGCCTACACACCATCGTTTTTTCACAGTGCTCTAGCAAAGCGAGGTTACGTTCACCACGTTTTTCCATTGATGCTCCCTTCATAACTAGCTTCTGGGCATGCGCGGGTGTAAAAACGTCGTTTGAAACGTCGTTTTTTGCTACACACGGTCAATTTCTGTGAAGTAAAAAACGACGTTTTGAAAAACGACACATGAAATTGAAGCATGCTTCAATTTTTTTTGGTCGTTTTTCAGAAGACATAAAACGTCGTTTTCTCCCACACACGATCAATTAAATTGACGTTTTAAAAAACGTCGTTTTTTAACATCGCAGAAAACGACCGTCTGTACGCGGCATGACACTGCCGGATCTTAGGATGCAGTACCGCATCCGCCGCTGGGGGCATTTCGAGTCGAAATGCCGCTTCGGGTATGCAAATTAGCACTTACGGAGATCCACGAAGCTTTTACGCTTCGTTTTTTCTCCGTAAGTATTAGTTTGCAATCGTAAAATTAGGGCTGCTTTTACAAAGTGTGAAGTTAGTACACCTTGTAAAAGTAGACCCTTCTTTCCCGCGACGCTGTTATTTATTTATTTTTTATTATTTATTTTCCCGCCGTATCTTTTTTTTTTCCTGACGCAACTTTTTTTACCCGGCGCGATTCACAAAACTCGGCGTAACGTAAAACCGCGCAATGCACGTCGGGAAAATGACGTCGTGAGCATGCGTAGTACGGCCGGCGCGGGAGCGCGCCTAATTTAAATGGGACTCGCCCCCATTTGAATAGGAACGCCTTGAGCCGGCCAGATTTAAGTTACACAGCCGAAAATTTCTAGGTAAGTGCTTTGTGGATCGGGCACTTAGGTAGAAATTTTCCGGCAGTGTAACTTAAATGGGAAAAGTTAAGTTACGGCGGCTGGCTGTGGATCTGGCCCTTAATGTCCAAATGGACAGAAGAAAACCTTAGAATTTTTTTTTCTTTTAAGAGCAACAAACATGTCTCCTCCTCTGTCTACAAGAGATATATAAGCAGATTTTAGTGTTTTTTTTATTTAAATGGACCAATCAGATAAAGATACACAAGTAAATGTATTATTTCATAAATGATTACAGTCATCAGTGAAAGCTCATAAGTAGAGTTGAGTGGACACCTGGATGTTCGGGTTCGACGGGTTCGGCCGAACTTCGGAAAAAAGTCCGGGTTCGGGACCCAAACTTGACCCGAACTTGACCCCGAACCCGAACCCCATTGAAATCAATGGGGACCCGGACTTTTGACTACTAGGTCTCTAAAAAACGAATGGAAAGGGCTAGAGGGCTGCAAATGTCAGAAAATGTCGGGAAGAGCATGGCAAGTGGATCGGGAAATAACTTAAAATAACATTAAAAAAATAAAAATAACAAAACAAGTAACAAATAAATAATAGAAGATTGTCATACTGCAGTTTAACCACCGGGCACAGACACCACATTGATCAACAGGCAGTGGGATGAGGTGTAGTACACCGACGTCACCACTGAGGGCCTCCACCTCACAGCAACGTCGGAGCGACGCCAGGCATGGTGTCTCGAGGATGAGATCGCTCTGACTGGATGGGGCGAATCATCTGCACGCCAGTACAGCTGAGTGGGACGCACGTCCACACAGCTGTAGCGTGTAAACAATGGAGAGCACGCACCGATGCGTGAGTGAGGTGGAGACACTGGCAATTACATAAAGCGGCATCAGACAGATGGTAAGCAAACCCCATGAATAAATCAGTTGATGAAACATGTCGGGGTGTGATTGCTAAAGTCACAACCGCTACCTTAACCTGCTAGTTTGGACGTGGAATGGTCTATTTTTTTGCTACCAGCTTAATCACCTGAGCAGCAGCTCCAGTACTACCTGCATAAGGGCTGTGAGTAATAACTTGGGCTATTCGTTGGTGCGCTGTGACCACTAGTTTACCTGGAGGAAAATTATTTTCGTTTGTGTGTACACCGTGCTATTTTTGGATTTCATTCACTGCTTTTGACAAGAATTATGTTTGTGAGTGCTACTTTTGGGAGATTTTTAGTGTGTTATTAAAAAGTTGTGTTACAATATCACACTATTGTGCTCTCTCTCTTCATTGCATATGGCTGTCATCTTGGAGTTTTCTGTTTGCATCGGATCTTAACCCTTTTAACTGAATGCTCCACTCTATTAAGAAGGAGCTCCATCAATTAATAACTGAGTGGGTCAGTTAAAAAACCTGTGTGCCTAAACACGAGAGTGTCAGGCCATTTGTTGCGGTGAGTTTGCATTTCTGGTGGTGGAAGCACGTAGTCACTATGGTGTGGTGAAAGCACTCACTGAAGATTGTGAAGGAATTTCTTCTGTTTTTCACCTATGAACTTTATTTATGTTCACCTAGTCAGTTAATGGACTTTTTTGCCAACCTGTTATTTTTGGTGCAATTTTGGCACATATTTTGGACACGTATATATTATCTCACTTAGAGGGTGGATTATTCACATATTTTTCACTGTGTCACTGTACCAATATTATATATGTTGTTTCATTTTTCACGTATTAATTTGTGAGCGCTGTTTAATATCACATTTGGTACCTTTTTCACATTAGGTACCACTGTATTTGCATATTAACAATTTTTTAAATAAATAATCTTGACCTAGGAGGACAAGGTCCATATGGAGTATAGGAGGTTGAGGTGGCGGTGGATGTGGCGGTGTAGGTGGAAGCGGCGGTGGAGGAGGAAGAGGTAGCCAACACAGCAGGTTTTGGTTTTTAATTGATTTATTTTTTAAATTAGGGTAAACCCCAAAAGAGTGAGACACATCTAGGGTTGCCACCTCATCCCTTTAAACCCGAACACATAGTAATTACACAGGTTCTGGGGCTAATTTAATGTTGATAAGGCACCAATTGAGTTTAATTAGCAGCACCTTAATCAGCCAGAGAACCTGTGTAATTATTATGTTTTCGCTTTTAAAGGGATGAGGTGGCAACCCTAGAAAGATCAGAAAAAAAAGAATGGCTGGGTAAGGCCGGCCCGGTGTCTATTCTGCACAAGATACGGACAAGTCCTGTGGGATCCATGCCTGGTTCATTTTAATGAACGTGAGCTTGTCCACATGCCCCCTGCCTTGCTAAATAAACGTTCAGATAATACACTGGCTGCAGGGCAGGCCAACACCTCCAAGGCGTAAAGGGCAAGCTCAGGCCATGTGCCCAATTTGGAGACCAAGAAGTTTAAGGGGGCAGACCCGTCATTCAGTACGTGTAGGCGTGTGCACAGATACTGCTCCACCATGTTGGTGAAATGCAGCCTCCTGCTAAAACGTTCCATATCAGCTGGTGGTGCTGTTTGTTGTGGCGTGCTGACAAAGCTTTTCCACATTTCGGCCATGCTAACCCTGCCTTCTGAGGTGCTGGCGGTGCCCCGGCTGCGTTGGCGACCTCTTCCTCCTCCTCTGCCCTCGCCTTGTGCTTCCACTGTGCCCCCGCTGTCAGGTGGGAATTCCACCAGCAGCGTGTCTACCAGCGTGCGCTTGTACTCGTGCATCTTGCGATCACGCTCCAATGAGGGAATAAAGGATGGTACATTGTCCTTGTAATGGGGATCAAGCAGCGTGGCCACCCAGTAATCAGCACCTGTTAAAATGTTCGAAACACGGCGGTCATTGCGGAGACACTGGAGCATGTAATCGCTCATGTGTGCCAGGCTGCCCAGAGGCAACGAAAAGCTGCCTCTGTGGGAGGTGTATCATCTGTGTCCTCTGTATCCCCACAGCCACGCACCAGTGATGGCCATGAGCTGGTCTGGATGCCACCCTGCTGTGAACATGGTTCCTCCTCCTCCTCCATCTCCTCCTCCTCATCCTCCACCTCGTCATCCTCCAGAACTGTGCCCTTGCTGGACAATTGTGTACCTGGCCTTTGTTGGTGCAGGAACCCACCCTCGGAGCCACTTGTGAATGACTGCCCTGAAAGCCTTGGAAATGATCCCGATTCCTCCTCCTCCTTCTGTGCCACATTCTCTTCCATCATCGCCCGTAGCATTTTTTTAGGAGGCATAGAACTGGGATAGTAACAATGAGAACGGTGTCATCGGCACTGGCCATGTTGGTGGAGTACTCGAAAAAGCGCAACAAGGCACACAGGTCTCACACGGAGGCCCAGTTATTGGTGGTGAAGTGGTTCTGTTCCGCAGAGCGACTCACGCGTGCGTGCTGCAGCTGAAACTCCACTATCGCCTGCTGCTGCTCGCACAGTCTGGCCAGCATGTGCAAGGTGGAGTTCCACCTTGTGGGCACATCACATATAAGCGGGGAGCGGGAAGGCCGAAGTTACGCTGCAGCGCTGCCAGGCAAGCAGCAGCAGGGTGAGAATGCCGAAAGTGCGCACAGATGGCCCACACTTTCTGCAGCAGCTGTGGCATATTGGGGTAAGTTCTCAGGAAACTCTGCACCACCAAATTCAGCACATGCGCCAGGCAAGGGATGTGCGTCAAACCGGCTAGGCCCAGAGCTGCTACGAGATTTTGCCCGTTATCGCACACCACCAGGCCAGGCTTTAGGCTAACTGACGCCAACCATTGTTCCATGTCCCTCCACAACTCCTGCGCGGTGTGGGTTTTTTCCCCCAAACAGGAAAGTTTTAAAACTGCCTGCTGCCGTTTACCCATGGCTGTGCTGAAGTTGGTGGTGAATGTGTTACGCTGACCGGATGAGGAGGCGGTAGAGGATGAGGAAGCGGAGTAGGAGGAGTTAGCAACAGGAGGCAAACTTAAATGTCCTGCAATGCTCGGTGGTGGAAGGACAACTGCTATCCGCCACTGCATTTACCCAGTGCGCTGTTAGGGAGATATAACGTCCCTGACCGTGCTTACTGGTCCACGTATCCGTAGTTAGGTGGACCTTGGCACAGATGGCGTTGCTCAGTGCACAACTGATTTTGTCCCCCACTTGGTTGTGCAGGGAAGGGATGGCTCGCCTGGAAAAGTAGTGGCGGCTGGGCACGACGTACTGTGGGACAGCCAATGCCATCAGGCTTTTAAAACTCTGTGTCTCCACCAGACGGAATGACAACATTTCAAAGGCCAGTAATTTTGAAATGCTGGCATTCAGGGCCAGGGATCGCGGGTGGGTAGGGGGGTACTTCATCTTCTGCTCCAGTGTTTGGGAGATAGAGAGCTGAATGCTTCCATGGGACATTTTGGAGATGTTTGGTGACCCAGGTGGTAGTGTTGCTTGCCGGTCCTCTAATTGAGGGGTGGCAGGTGGCACTGTCACTACAGAGGTGGATGAAGAGGCAGAGAGGCCCGAGACTGAAGCAGAAGAGGAAGCAGGAGGAGCCAGAGACCTTTCTTGGTTTTTGGGGTGTGTACTCCACTGCAGCTCGTGCCTTGCACTTAGATGCCTGGTCATGCAGGTTGTGCTCAGGTTGAGAACGTTTATGCCTCGCTTCAGCCTCTGATTGCACAACGTGCAAACCACGCGTGTCTTGTCATCAGCACATTGTGTGAAGAACTGCCATGCTAGGGAACTCCTTGGACCTGGCTTTGGTGTGCTCGGTCCCTTGCTGTGTTGGGCAGTAGCAGCCGTATTGTCTAGGGGACAGACGCTCCGCTTTGGCACCCTGCTCCCTCTTCTGCTGTGCTGGTGGCTCTGTGCGACCACCGCCTCTTCCTCCGAACTACATGGGTCACCTGCATGAGGTTGATTCCATGTGGGGTCGAGGACCTCATCGTCCACCACATCATCTTCCACCCAGTCTTCACCACTGCCCTCCTTGTCGATCTGCACAAATGCAAAAGCAGCAGCAGTTGGCAACTGTGTTTCATCATCATCCGAGACGTGCTGTGATGGTCCCCCCATGTACTCATCTTGAAACATAAGTGGTTGGGCATGGGTGCACTCAATCTCTTCCTCTTCTGGGGCAAGTCTAGGTGGATGGCACTGGGAACACATTGTAACAGACTCATCAAAAAGCAGAAGAGACTGCTGCATGATTTGGGGCTCAGACTGCTTGGCTGATTTGCAAGGAGGTGAGGTGAAAGACTGATGGACTTCGGCTGCAGGTGCCAACTCTGATCTTTCAGCACAAGACTGGTTGGGAGACAATGTGAAGGAACTGGAGGCACTGTCAGCAAGCCAATCTACTACCGCCTGTACTGCTCCTGGCCTCAACATTCGTAGAGCCGGATTAGGCCTGACTAAATACCACTGCAGGCTCTGTCGCCTACTCACTCCTGAGGAAGGTGTTTCACTTGTGCGTGTAGCTGGCACAGATCGACCACGTCCTCTCTCTGCAACAGGAGCTCCACCAGCAGCACCGTGACCGCGGCCACATCCCTTATTTGACGTTCTCCTCATTTTTCCAAAAATGTAGGATCTTGCCCTAAATGGGTGTGCTGCTGTAATATGCAGAGTATCTCACAGTAACCTACTCAGTGCTGCTGTAATATGCAGAGTATCTCACAGGAACCTACTCAGTGCTGCTGTAATATTTAGAGTATCTCACAGGAACCTATGCAGTGCTGGTGCAATGTGTAGAGCATCTCCTATATAATTCTCTCCCTATCAGAACAAGCAGGAACCTTGCCCTAAACTGTCTAATGCAGAGTATCTCACAGGAACAGATGCAGTGCTGGTGCAATATGCAGAGTATCTCCTATACAATTCTCTCCCTATCAGAACAAGCAGGAACCTTGCCCTAAACTGTCTAATGCAGAGTATCTCACAGGAACCTATGCAGTGCTGCTGTAATATACAGAGTATCTCACAGGAACCTACTCAGTGCTGCTGTAATATGCAGAGTATCTCACATGAACCTACTCAGTGCTGCTGTAATATGCAGAGTATCTCACAGGAACCTATGCAGTGCTGGTGCAATATGCAGAGTATCTCCTATATAATTGTCTCCCTATCAGAACAAGTGGGAACCTTGCCCTAAACTGTCTAATGCAGAGTATCTCACAGGAACCTATGCAGTGCTGGTGCAATATGCAGAGTATCTCCTATAGAATTCTCTCCCTCCCTATCAGAACAAGCAGGAACCTTTCCCTAAACTGTCTAATGCAGAGTATCTCGCAGGAACAGATGCAGTGCTGGTGCAATATGCAGAGTATCTCCTATATAATTCTCTCCCTATCAGAACAAGCAGGAACCTTTCCCTAAACTGTCTAATGCAGAGTATCTCACAGGGACAGATGCAGGGCTGGTGTAGATTTCTGAAGCAGGATAGTCCTATCTCAATCTCTCCCTCAGATCGGCAGCAGCCTTTCCCTACCCTAGCTAAAGAAGAGTGACAAGCTGTGCTGTGTGCCTCTAGCTTATATAGAGGCTGGGTCACATGCTGGGTCGCATGCTGCACTGGCCAATCACAGCCATGCCATTAGTATGCATGGCTGTGATGGCCTCTTAGTCACAGTTGTAAAACAAATGGGGATTGGCTGTCCTGCAGCCCGCCGTAACATTCCCGAACACCGGACCCGAACCCAAACTTTCAGCAAAATGTCCGGGTTCGGGTCCGGGTACAAAAAAAAACAAAGTCTGTACCGAACCCAAACTTTACAGGTCGGGTTCGCTCAAGCCTACTCATAAGACATTAAGGGGGGAATTTATCAAAACTGGATCAGCCAGAATCTGGAGAAACCAATCAGCCTCTATCTTCAGCTTGTTTAGTTAAGCCTTGAAAATGAAATATCTAAGCTAATTGGTTGTCATACACAACTGCCCAGATTCTGGCTGCTCCAGTTTTGATAAATTCCCCTCTAAAGCCCTGTACACACAATCAGAATTCCGATGGTCTAAAAACCGATGGATTTTTTCATGGGAAATCCGATGAAGCTGACTTTCATCAGTCTTGCATACACACTATCAGACTAAATTCCGACCGTCCAAAACGTTGTGACATAAAACACTACGACGTGCTGAGAAAAATGAAGTTCAATGCTTCCGAGCATGCGTCGACTTGATTCTGAGCATGCATGGATTTTTCTCCAATGGAATCCCACACAGACAATCGGTTTTTACTATCTTTTTTTTTTTTTCATCGGAAAAATGTAAAACATTTTCTATTTTTTAACACGGAAAACAGGGAAACATGGAAAAAATACTTTTTTCATTGGTCAAACCGATCGTGTGTACATATCATAAGAATTTTTCCTCCTGTAATCCCACCTAGGGGTCTCCTGATCATCAGGTTACTGGACAGACACTCCCACTGCAAGACTGATTTTGGCTTTAGCTGGAGGTGGACAACCGGGTATAAACACAATTACCAGCTCAGCTCCTGAACCTGTATATCCTTTATAGACCAGATAAATGTTTACATTTCCACTATGGGTCTGTCTATTCAACCATAACTCTCATTTCTTCAGATAACACATAAACTGTATATACTGTAAAATTTTCACAAAATATAAAAAGGCGCCAATCCTATGTGAATGTGTGACAGCTGCCCCTTTAAGTGTGAATCACATCAATAAATCAAACAAAAAATATAAAGTAGGCTCTAATTAACCACTTGCCGACCATCTCACACACATATACAGTACATCGGCAAAATGGTTCGTGCCCGCGAATCGACATACCCGTACGTCGGGTCCTTTAAGAGCCATTGCAGGCACGTGTGTGCTTCCGATCGCTGCCACCCCCCACAATCACGGGCACAAGAGCCAGAAGGGGGATTTGTGTATGTATACACACAAATCCTCATTCTGACAGGAGAGAAGAGACAGATCTGCTGTTCATAGTAACTTCTCCAGTCAGTCCCATCCCCCTACAGTTAGAAACACTCACGAGGGAACACATTTAACCCCTTGATCGCCCCCTAGTGTTATTATTATTTGTTTACTTATTTTTTTTATTTTTACACTTTTTTTTTAACACTTTTATTCCTATTACAAGGAATGTAAACATCCCTTGTAATAGGAATGGTGTGTGACATGTCCTCTTTATGGAGATATGCGGGGTCAATAAGACCCTGCATCTCTCCTCCAGGCTCAGATCGGGAAAAATAAACCACCGATCTCATGCTTACTAGCCGCAATCGCAGCTTTGTTTACTTCCGGGAACCCGGGCGTGACGTCATAATGTCGTGCCCGGGCCTCCGACGGTCATCATCCTCCACCGGACGATTCTTTCTCTGAGCCCTCGATGGCACGGGAGAGCCCGGAGAAGCAACGGATGGCGGCAGGAGGGGGGATGTCCCCTCCCATCGCCTATAAGAACAATCAAGCCGCTATGATTGTTCTTATCGTGCACAGAATTGTGTGAAATAATGATATCTGAATGATGCCTCTAGCTGCACCCATCATTCAGATATGAAAGTCAAGGACGTCATATGATGTCCACCCAGAATGGGAGATCCCATCTGTGGACGTCATATGACTATGGCTAAGTAATGAAGTGGTTAAAAGAACCCATCAAAAGTCCTTAATTGTAAATTCATAATTATTTATGATGCCTGCCCCCTACCAACCTGTCAACACTAAAATCCTAACAGACCTGGTGCACATGACAGGGAAGGGAAGGGGATAGCAATGACATCATTGACCAAATATGATCAAGGCCGGGGATTAATGGCCATGTAAGCCAATGACATTGGTAACTTTGGCGGGTCCTAGTTTCCTGAAAAAAAAATTCTATAGTCACTGCGGGCCAGATTCTCAAAGAACTGCGGCGGCGTAACGTATCGTCTTTACGTTACACCGCCGCAAGTTTTCAGCGCAAGTGCCTGATTCACAAAGCACTTGCGTGTAAACTTACGGCAGTGTAACGTAAAGCCGTCCGGCGCAAGCCTGCCTAATTCAAATGGGGCGTGTACCATTTAAATTAGACGCGTTCCTGCGCCGAACGTTCTGCGCATGCTCCGTTAGGAAATTTCCCGCCGTGCTTTGCGCGAAATTACGGCACCCCAACGTGTTTTTTGAACGGCAACGTGCGTAACGTAATTTCGTATTCCCGGACGTCTTACGCAAAAAAAAAAAAATTGAAATTCGACGCGGGAACGACGGCCATACTTTAACATGGCTGTTCTAAATATAAGCCATGAAAAAGCACTCCTAACTTTACGACGGGAAAAAACGACTAGCGACGACGTAAGAGATTGCGACGAGCGCGCGTATCTTCGTGGATCGCCGTAATCACCTCATTTGCATACCCGATGCTGGAAAACGACGCAAACTCCACCCATCGGCCGCCGGAAAATTACACCTAAGATCCGAAGGCGTACGAAGTAGTTCCCCATGTCGGATCTTAGCCAAAAGCCGTCGTATCTTGGTTTGAGGATTCCAAATCAAGATACGACACGGCAAATTTGAAAATACGCCGGCGTATCAGTAGATACGCCGGCGTATTTCCTTTGTGAATCTGGCCCTATGTTACCAAAAGTATTGCCTTTACACGCACATGAACTTTAATGGCATCCCAGTCTTAGTCTGTAGGATTCAATATTGAGTTGGCCCACTCTTTGCAGCTATAACAGGTTCAACTCTTCTGGGAAGGTTGCCCACAAGGTTTAGGAATGTGTCTATGGAAATGTTTGACCATTCTTCCAGAAGCTCATTTGTGAGGTCAGGTGCTGACGTTGGATGAGAAGGCCTGGCTCACAGTCTCAGCTCTATTTCTCCCCAAAGGTGTTCTTTTGGGTTAAGGTCACACTCTTCCATATCTTTATGGACCTTACTTTGTGCACTTGTCCGAATCATTTGATGGGGGGGGGGGGTTATGGTGTGGGGTTGTTTTTTCAGAGAATGGGTTTGACTTCCAGTGAAGGGAACTCTTAAGCCATCCGCATACCAAGACATTTTGGACAATTTCATGTTCCCAACTTAGTGGCAACATTTATGGATGGCCCCTTCCTGTTCCAACATGACTGCACACCAGTGCAGAAAGCAAGGTCCATAAAGACATGGATGAGCAAGTTTGGGGTGGAGGAACTTTACGGGCCTGCACAGAGTCCTGACCCCAACCTGATGGAACACCTTTGGGATGAATTAGAGGGGAGACTGTGAGTCAGGCCTTCTCGTCCAACGTCAGCACCTGACCTCACAAATGCTGTTCTGGAAGAATGGTCAAACATTCCCATAGACACACTCCTAAACCTTGTGGACAACCTTCCCAAAAGAGTTGAAGCTGTTATAGCTGCAAAGGGTGAGCCAACTCAATATTGAACCCTACAGACTAAGAATGGGATGCCATTAAAGTTCATGTGCGTGTAAAGGCCGTCGTCCCAATACTTTTGGTAATATAGGGTATGATCTTCAGTGACTGAATGGGCAAACGTTCAGGCATTTGTCCAAATGCCATACAAGCCACAGATTGGACTGAACCATTGGCCCATCCCTACACAGCACTGCCTTCTTTTTTTAGAACAATCTTATACTTTATGACGCTTTGCCACAAGGATTATCTGTACCCTGTTGACCCACCTCACCATAAGACGACTCGCTGTCCTGACGTTACATAATATAGGAAATTCTTATTTTCTTACCTGGGTGTAACCATATAGACTCAGCAGCTGGGCCATTTGGAGAGTGGTGTCAGAATTGAGATCTCCAATGAAACCAGCCAGGGCACCCCGCTCCATACAGGAATAATTTGGAGCTTCCTTTGTATGTCCAGACAATATCTGTAGAACGTCTTTTATAGCTTTATTCACATATCCACAAGAATCATACACATGATATCCCAGAGTTATGTTGGGCAGAATATCTGGACTGCGGTTTATCTCATCAATAGCAAATATAAAAGCCAGGAGATGTCTGTATTCTCTCATGTAAACCCTGCAGAAAATGGAGAGTTGTTCATTGGTCTACAGGACAAGGATTCAAGCAGAAATTCTTTATGGCAAAATATAGAATACATTTCAACTAGAGATCTATGGTGGGATTAAAATTCAATCATTCGGGGGCGTGGCTTGCGGCGGAGCTGAATGGCGGCTTAGTCCCGGAGCTCCGTAGCCTGCAGAGAACCAGCGGCTCATAGCAACCCTCCGGACCCGTTATCCGACCACCACACCCGGCGTTCCAGCTCTGGAGACCCCTGGGATCATGTCCAGAAAGCGGAAGGAACAAAGGAAGCCCCAGCGGCTGACGGATTTCTTCTCCCCTCACCAGCGTGGAGGTAGGCAAGATGGCGCCGAGGCAGCGTCCACCCCAGCACACCCAGTGCATACTAACAGCCCTGGAATGTCATACGGCCCCCAGGACAGAGGCTCCCCTGACACTCGGCAAACTCCCTCTCCCTCCTCAGCATCAGGCAGCCCGGCCAAAGCTAGGTTCAGGCTGGATAGGGAGGGATCCACGCAGGCAGTTAGCCCTGTACATGAGTCAGGGGATGACACACGTGAGCTGCCAGACTCCATTGAATCTTTCCCCACAACTCATCAACCGGTAATAGACACTGTATTAAAAGACATGCTGCTATCCTTAAGGAGCTCATTACAATCAGACATGATGCAGTGTATGCATAGATTTCACACTGATATACAGGCAGTGGAGGCCAGAGTGGAGCACATTGAACACAAAATGGGGGAGTACGCTGTCACTATCAATGACCTAGTCGACTCACATGAGGAGAGGGAAGGAGACACAGAATGGATTAAAGCGAAACTCGCAGATATTGAGGACAGAAACAGACGCAACAACATGAAAGTACGGGGGGTCCCTGAGTCTGTTTTGCAATCGGACCTGCGCTCCTTCGCCTCCGCCCTGTTCAAAGACCTTCTCCCACATCTTTCTGAACTTGAGCTCACCGTGGACAGAATACATAGACTGCCCAAACCAGCCTTCCTGCCTGACCAGATTCCCAGGGATGTTATCCTGCGTTTCCACTTTTTCCATGCCAAAGAGCAATTAATGGCGGTTATGCGCAAAAGAGAGCAAATTCCCTCACAGTACCAGAATCTGCAGTTTTTCGCAGATTTATCCCAGTATACTCTGCAAAAAAGGAGAAATTTGAATACCGTTACTAAGGCGCTTAGAAACCATAAGATCGTTTACAGATGGGGTTACCCTGCTAAATTATCTGTCACCAAAGATGGCCACACCCACACTGTGGATTCGATGGATAAAGGCATCTCTCTGCTGGAAAAGTGGGGGATTCTCCCGGAAGATGCAGATGTTCCAAAAACCTCCTCCAGATCCAGGCCAAGGTCTGACCCTGTGTGGAAAACAGTCACCGCTAGGAACGCCAAAACACACAACTAAATCCGGATGGAGCACTTGCCTACTTGTTCTCTCCTAGCAGGAGTGTGCGGAGAGCCTTTAGGCCCAGACTCATCCCCAATTTAACCTGTGCAGCGCCCCGCTGCTTTCAGGTATTCTTTCTAGGGATCAAAGGGCTCATGCCCTGTTCATGTTGGTTACATGCCAAGTGTTTGACTGTTTTTTTTTCTATTATGTTTTCGTGTTTATCTTTTTTTTCTTGTGTTCCTCCTTTTTTTCTACACCTCACCACCAAGTGTTGCTTCAGTACCACAATCACCGTATACGGATGAGAAGACGCCCTTCGCAAAGTGTAGGAGAAGAAACTGACATCTTCAGCTTACCCAACTTCGTACAGATCACCTTTATTTTTTCAACTAATTGTAAGTACTTTGCTAACCTCTTTTTAGTACAAGTAATTCTTTACATGCCATACTCAGAATGGCCACTGGAGGGAGCCCTCCTCTCAAAAATGAATTCCTGTAGTAATTCAACACCGAATGTCCTATTACTGCTGCAATGGGGGTAAAATTTCTCTCTATCAACTCCAATGGACTAAACCATCCCGTTAAAAGGAAGTCTATGTGGAAGGAGGCTACTTCCAATCGAGCTGACATTTTATGTGTCCAAGAAACACACTTTTCCTCACTGTCACCTCCCCCTTGTTCTCATGGAAGCTTTCCTCATATCTTCAAAGCTAATTCGCCTAACAAAACAAAGGGGGTCCTCACGGCCATCAGAGACACGGTTGCCTTTACTCTACACGAGAGTGTCCTTGATCCTAGTGGCCGTTACATCATCTTAGTGTGTGACATTAACACCACCACGTTCACTATCGTCAATGCCTACTCCCCGAACAAACATCAAATACGCTTCTTCCGTAAACTAATGGTCAAAGTCGCAGCTCACCAGAAGGGTAAGCTTGTCATGTGCGGGGATTTCAATGCAACCCCAGATCCGGGTATTGACTCCTCCTCAGGTGCCAAACGCTCGAGCCCATCATTGTCAGCCTCAATCCATAGTCATGACCTGTTTGACGCATGGAGGTGTCTCCACGCTGGAGAACGAGATTTTACTTTTTTCTCCCCGCCCCATGGGGCATACTCCAGAATTGACCTCTTTTTAGTTGACCAAATTACTCTTTCTAAAGTGTCGGCCACTGCCATCAACTCAATAACATGGTCGGATCACGCATCCATTACTCTCACCCTGGAGGATGGTATGGCTGACAATGCTCCGTCTCTATGGAGGGTCAACTCATTTCTATTGCAACAGGAAGAGACTAGAAGTCACATTGAAAGACACTTGAAGGATTTCTTTAGCAACAATGAGGGTTCTGTTCAGGATCAATTTGTCTTATGGAACGCCCATAAGGCGTATATTAGAGGCATTCTCATTCAACTAGGGGCGAGGGCTAAGAGGCGGCGGCAGCAGAGACTGACGGATCTGACCAAAGAAATATTCCTGCTTGAAACAACTAACAAACAAAAACCATCTCCGGTAGTCTCCAAAAAATTAAACATACTGAGACATGATCTCAGGCATTTGTTATTAGAATCATTTGAAAAATCATCACGTAGATTGAAAATGACGTACTATGCAACAGGAAACAAGGCAGGTAAATTATTAGCCCACAAGGTGAAAGGGATGAGACACAAATCCAAGATACCTTATATTATTCATCCTATCAGTAATTGTAAACTCTACCACCCCCAAGATATAGCGGAGGCTTTTAGCCTCTACTATGGCTCCCTGTACAACTTAAAAAACGATGTAGATACCTATCAACCTGACCCTGAGGAAATTGGTAAATTTTTACAGAGTTTAAATATTCCCTCTATATCTTCGGATCAACTACGAACACTGAGTATGCCCTTTAGCAGAGAGGAAATTTGTAAAGTTATAGAATCCCTCCCTAACAATAAGGCCCCTGGCCCGGACGGGTTTACAGGAGATTACTATAAAACCTTTAACCCAATTCTGACTCCATATTTGGAGAGAGTGTTCAATGCTGCCTCCGCCTCAGCCGCCTTCCCTCCTGAAATGCTATCCGCTATTATTGTGACTCTGCCGAAGCCGGGGAAGGATCCTACGTCACCTCCAAATTTTAGGCCGATATCCCTGCTTAATATAGATCTGAAAATTTACGCCAAAATTATTGCCACACGCTTATTAGACATCCTTCCCCTGCTTATACATCCCGACCAGACAGGATTCACTAAGGGCCGTCAAACCTCTGACGCCACTCGCAGACTGATTAACATCATTCATCTGGCCAATCTGCACAAAAGGCCTTCTCTGCTCTTAGCCTTGGACGCAGAGAAGGCCTTTGATCGCATCCACTGGACCTATATGGCTCAGGTTTTGACGAGGTTCGGCTTCGTAGGCCCTATTCTATCCGCGATCCTGGCCCTGTATTCCAACCCTTCCGCTCAGGTACTCACATCAGGAGTCCTATCTAGTCCGTTTTTAATTTCTAATGGTACTAGACAGGGATGCCCACTATCCCCCCTAATTTTTAACTTGCTAATGGAACCCCTTGCTATATACCTTCGTTCCCACCCAGACATCAAAGGTTTCCCTGCCCTAAAATCCACTCACACTATCAGTTTGTTTGCAGATGATATAATTTTAATCCTTACAGATGTGGAGACCTCCCTGGCTTCGGCACATAAGGCTCTAGAAATGTTTAATAAGTTGTCTTACTACAAGGTCAATGAAAGTAAGTCCTACCTAATGGGGGTGGGTATTGATCCTCCGTTGCGGAGGAGGCTTGCTGCCAAGTTCCCTTACACCTGGAAAGATAGTGGTTTGAAATATCTAGGTATATCTCTAACGGCTACAAATAACGAACTGTTCGCAGCTAACTACGCCCCGCTAATCTGCTCTATGAACAAATCTTTACAGGATATATCTAAAATTGAACTGCTCTGGACTGGCCGCTTAGCAGCATTTAAAATGATAGTCCTACCACAGCTATTATATCTCTTCAGGACATTGCCGATCCCTGTCCCCGCTTCCTTCTTTTCCAAACTCCAATCACAACTAAATAAATTCCTGTGGCAGGGCAAGAAAGCGAGATGTTCCTTTAAAAAGCTAGTTGCGGGCAGGAAAGTTGGAGGCATCGGCCATGTTCTTTTGAAAGACTACCACTCGGCATCAATACTCTCGCAGGCTAGGCTGTGGTTCGTACAGACCCTCACCCCCAGATGGCTAGAGTTAGAGGCAGCACAGTCCCCGGGCCACTGTTTATCTGACGCCCTACTCTCTAGCCGTATCCGTACAAAGGCCCTTACTCAACTCTCTCCCACAATGGTTGCTACTATTAGCACATGGGAGAAGTTTGCCTCCCATACCTTTATTGGCCAAGAAGTTAAATATATGCCCCTCCCCATCTCCAGTTTACCCTTAATTATTCCAGGCTTCTCTGTTACGCACTGGGTAACTAAAGGCATTAGAGTGGTAGAAGACTTGATGTCAGGCCCTGTACTTAAAACATTCCAGGACCTGAGGGTTGAGTTTGGATTAGAGGACACTGATTTATATAGATATTTCCAAATAGCTCATTTCCTCAAAAAATCACCTCAAACGTCAACCACCATACCCTGGCGAGCTATGCTATATCTCTCCAACCCCACAACTAACATCAAGGGGATCTCATTATTTTACAATCTATTAAACAATAAAAACGTTTTCATCAAAACCTCGAATATGGAGGCGTGGGAGCGGGAGGTGGGTGCAGCGTTCTCTGATGATCAGTGGCAAACAGCTCTGCGTAGCACGTTTTCGGCATCTAGGAACGTAAACCTGTGGGAAGTATCTCACAAAATTCTAACGAGGTGGTACCTAACGCCGTATCGCATATCTAAATTTGACCCCAGAACCTCCCCCTTGTGTTGGAGGAACTGCGGAGAAGTGGGGACGCTGCACCATATCCTGTGGTCCTGCCCTTCCCTAAAACACCTGTGGGTTGGTGTATTCAATTTAATATCCCAGCTTGCAGGAGTTCGGATTATTCCCTCGGCGGGGGCGGCTCTTCTGTCCTTAGGATTAGATAATGTCCCGTTCTCCTCAAGAACTACAGTCACTCATTTACTTCTCAGCACTCGACTGAGTATTGCACGACACTGGAGGGACACGGGCCCGCCTTCAATGAGTGAAATTGTGGAAACAACTAACACCCATGCCTCTTATGAACTAATGTTTGCTGCATCTCAAGGTAAAATAGCTAATATGGAAAGGAAATGGTCTGGGTGGAGTAGGTGGTATAACTCGATTTATAGAAATTGATGTGTAATCGATTCATTCTTATTCATGATGATTGCTTTTGTTTGCTTGAAAGAAGGAGGAACAACACTTTTCACGTTAAAATTTTAGTTTTAGTTTATTTCCTGTTCTATCTTTATTTTGTCAATTTTCCTCAGTTTGTTTGACCTCCTCGACCATACTATCTGTTGTACTGTATATCTGAGACGCTCATGCTGTATGGGTTCTAATTCTGTAGAATATGGGCCTCCGGAGCCTAGGTTCATGGTCCACATTGGTCTCGCCGGCTCCGGACGCCACTGGTTATATGGCCGAGTAGACATGTAGGTGGGTCGCCGTCGACTCCCCCGGCGCACAGAGTGCTCCCAAAGGGGTGTGTGGGGGAGGGGGCGGTGTACCGACCAGCGGACTTATTAAGTGGCCTTGTTAAAATTCAGCTGAGCACTACATTGTTCCATGTATTTTGACTGTATAACGTAAAAATGTGCAGATCAGAATTTGCTTATGGTCTACTTTATTTTATTTGTATTATCCTTTTGTTTGTATAAAACTTCAATAAAAACCTATTGAAATGAAAATTCAATCATTCCTGCACTTGTCCTGGAAAATCCACTATACGCGTAATCCATCTCACTTTCATGCCGCGTACACACGATCGGTCAAACCGATGAGAACGGTCTGATGGACCGTTTTCATCAGACCAAACCGATCGTGTGTGGGCCCCATCGGTTATTTATCCATCGGTTAAAAAAATTTCAAACTTGTTTTAAAAATCCACGCATGCTCAGAATCAAGTTGACGCATGCTTGGAAGCATTAAACTTCATTTTTTTCAGCACGTCGTTGTGTTTTACATCACCGCGTTCTGACACGATCGTTTTTTTAACCGATGTTGTGTAGGCACGACTGACCATCAGTCAGCTTCATCGTTTAACTGATGGAAAAATCCATCAGACCGTTCTCATCGGTTTGACCGATCGTGTGTACAGGGCTTCAGCCTTTTGGGATAATGTATCTTAGAGCAACCCTGTTTGGTGGATCTTCACAAAAAACAGACATGACCACCATCTTCACATCCTCAGCTTCCCCAACAGACTTGTTGATAATGGAAGCAATCTTTATTTATATAAAAACCAGTGGCAGCCAGTCCATAGAAGGCGCTTTGCGCTGCCCCCCAAGCTGTTAAAACAAATTGTCATTTAAAGTGGTTGTAAACCCATTACAACCACTTTAACCTACAGGTAAGCCTAGATTAAGGCCTACCTGTAGGTGCAACAAATATCTCCCAAACCTAAAAGGTTTAGGAGATATTTGCAGAAATAGCGTCACCGATGTTTAAGGCACATGCACCGTAGACATCGGCCGCAGGCGCACTGAGCGTGCTGCTTCTAACGGCGATCATGACGTTGGTGGCGGCACCGCGTGGGGGTGACGTTGTCTCTGCTCCGGCCAGTCACAGCACTGGAGCAACGATACCCAGAAATCACTCAGGGTATCATGGTGGCGACGGAGGAGGTGACCAAGGACCGCTGCGGGGGTTTCGATCTCAGGTAAGTAATACATAATGAGCTAGTATGCTATGCATACTAGTTCATTATGCCTTTGTCTTGCAGGATGTTTTTTTTGGGTGTGGTTGGGGTACACTTGATGTGCCGGCAAACACCCCCACTCTAGTAGTACTCTACTGTGATTTGTCAGTGTCCCATAGTAAATGTCTAGGATTGGCACAACAGGGACCGGAGCATAGGACAGTGGGCGGTGCTATTTTGTCACTTCCCGTTTCCCGGCCACAGTGGGGGTGGAGTCGTGTGTGCAGTGGATTCAGACTGAGACAAGCGGCACCATTAAAGGTAAGTGTTGGCCTGGTGCTGCAGACCTCAAACAGTGGCACTCTCTTCTCTCTGTCTCTCTGAGACCTTGGTGGCCGCCCCTCGTTCGGCACAGCCACAGCAGTACACTGGTCTAGGCTGGCGCAACTTCTCAGCCTCCTCTGCAGGGTGGCTAGACTGCTCCACTGGGTGTGTAGTTAGGGATGAGCCGAACATACCCGCGTTCAGTTCGCACCAGAACTTTCGAACGGACCGAACGTTCGCGCAAAGATTTAGAACCCCATTGAAGTCTAAGGGAGTCGAACGTTCGAATTCAAAAGTGCTAATTTTAAAGCCCAATATTTAAGTTATTGTTGGAAAACGTCTTTGAGAACCCGGGTCTTGCCCCAGGGAACATGTATCAATGGAAAAAAAAGTTTTAAAAACTGTTGTTTTTTCTGGAGCAGCGATTTTAATAAAGCTTAAAGTGAAAAAAAAAGAAAAATTCCTTTAAATATCATACCTGTTAAGTGTCTATAGTAGTGACACGTGTTTAGAAATGTCCCTGCACAACATGAGATTACTATAAGAAAAAATAAATGTAATACTGCTTGCGGCTATAATGTAATGTTTGGTCCCTGCAATATGGATAAAAATCATTGAAAAAAATAGCATGAGTTTCCCCGCCACCACTCCCCCCAGGTCATTACAAGACCGAGTGCCGATCATGACCTCCCTGGGGCCCTAAGCAAAATGACATGGCACATTAAAAATGAGAAGCAGGGGGCGCTGACGACAGTGACATGTCACATTAAAGAAAGTTGAGAAGCGGGGGGGGGGAGTGGGTGTTCTGCTGTCGGAAATGACTCAGCCAGCGAGTTTAGAAGCGGGGTGAGGGGGCGAAAAATGACTTCTCACCAGGCGGGGCCTCTAGTAATTAGGGGGGCCCTTTGCAGCTTTGCGGGGCTCTAAGCGGCTTGCATAGTGAGCCTATAGAGAGGATCGGCCCTGACAAGACCCTTTGGCCCTATTTACTTTGAACAGCAGTATACAGGCGGTGCAAACAAGACAAGGACTGTAGGTTTGTTAAGTAGAATCAGAACCATGTCAGACTTTGCTGCTGCATATTGCCCAATTTCCTAAAGAGACCCTCAACAAACTACATGACACTTGTGCCTGATGAGGCCATTGATGTTCCAGTGGTGGTGGCCCGTGAGACTGTCCATACAGGCTTGACCCCCCAAAGTGCATGTGCTGTGTGGCAACAATATGTCGATTATTTTAGGGGTGGGGGGGCCATTACAATGCCAGATCTTGGCTGAATAAATTATTTTTTTGGGAAAGAAAAATTCTAGAAAAAAGGGGGGTTGCCATCCGGGGCCCCCTTTGAACAAATTCTGTGAAGAACTCCTGTTCTCTGAAGGCCTCTATTATTTCTGCAAGTCAAAATTTACCACAAAAAAGTAATGTCAGTAAAGCCTTAGCTTTCTCCCCATATCTAACCCACAAACTCATCCACTGATCATAAAGTCCAAAAATCAAGTTTCGCATCGTCGTATTGCACGATCTTTTCCCGACGTTTTCTACCGACTGCGAACGACATTCTCACTCACGCAATATCCCTTTATACACTGTGCATGCAAGAAGCTCCGCCTGTATCCCCGCCCATGACGATCGTGCTAGTAATTGCCACGCCCCTTTTCAGTCGTTTAATGCACTTCACTGAAGACATGATGGAGGAGACTCAGGAGAGACAGGAAGCTGCAACCTCAAGTAAGGAGAGAGGCCAGGCACACACCAGGAGCAGGAGGAGGTACAAAGCGACCAACATGACCTTCGATGAGATGGTGGAGATGGTTGCCATTGTTGAAGAGGAGGACTATGATTGTGAAAAAGGGCCTTACAAGAACCCCAAGAAGGTCAAGGCCAAGATAATGGAGAGTGTGCAGAGGACTCTCCATCAGAAATTCAAGGTGCAGAGGTCAAGGGAGCAGTTGAGGAAGAGGTGGTCAGACCTCAAAAGAAGAGAGCCGGAGCAGCTGGAGAGAATTAAAGGAGTGTCCTTAGAAGACGTAAGTAATTTTAATGAGTACTCTGATTATTTGTTTTTATTATTTTTCGTCATGTGATTTTTATTTCAGGTTGTGTATATATACAGTTCAAGAATAGATGTCTCAAGGTTCATGTTTGTGGGCATAATAATCGGTTGTTCATTCTATTTATGATCATTTTATGTGAGACCAATTTTTTTATTTAATGTAGATGTGTTATTTACTAGATTTAAATAATCCAACTTAAGTCAATATACAGTAAAAGGAGAGTATGCTCAGCACAGCAGTTGATTACACATATGGACTCAGTAGCACAATGGTTGGCATGGCCGATCCACCCTATAGGCTCACTATGCAAGCCGCTTAGGGCCCCGCAAAGCTGCGAAGGGCCCCCCAAATAGGGCCCTTCGCTTAGGGCCCCACCTGGTAAGAAGTCATTTTCGCCCCCTCACCCCGCTTCTGAACTCGCTGGCTGCAAGGGAGGCAAGAAGTCAGCACCCCTTGCTTCTCAATTTAATGTAAGATGTCATTTCCGACAGCAGAACACCCCCTCCCCCCACTTCTCAACTTTCTTTAATGTGACATGTCACTGTCGTCAGCACCCCCCTCTTCTCATTTTTAATGTGCCATGTCATTTTGCTTCGGGCCTCAGGGAGGTCAGGATCGGCACTGAGTGTTGGCCACAAGAACAACCTAGTTAGGGTGTCACACAGAGGTGATCCAGTGTATACTTGTTGTTTTTCCATGTAGGAAACTTGGCCAAAGATAGAGAAATGCAGCAGCTTTGGTAATGGATAAAATCCTGTGTAAAGCTTAGAAGGATTGTAAAAGCAGACAATTGTACTACACTTTTTAAAAAGAATGATTGATATTCCTCTTTCAGGCCTCTAATCTTTTTTATTCATGTATCCCTTTTTTACAATCTCATAGGCCGCAATCAAGCTGCAGCAGTGGAGCCGACCAACCCCACACAGAGCCAAGCCCCACCCTCGCCGGATGTGCAGGAAGTGCACAATGCCACCACATCAGGTCAGTGTCATACAGCACAGCTTCAGGTAATACATGTAAGCCTGCATAATTGTAATACAATTATTTTTTTTCAAATTTCAGGAGATGTTCGAGCTGTTGGGGGCGGATTAGACACCTAAAGTGCACAGGTGCTAATTGGGGAGATCATGTCCTGCAGGGCAGAAATAGAGGACACAAACCTTGCCTTAGAGAAGATTATAAAGAAAAACCGAAAGGTGGACCAAAACCTGAAGAATCTGATTGATGTGCTGGGGAGGGCTTAAAAAAAATAGGTGTAGACAAGTATTTAAAAGCAAAAATATATTTCTTGACAAAAAAAAAATGAAAGAATTTCTATTAAGATATTTTTTGAAAAAATGAAAATTACACATTTTAAGTGTGATGCAATAAATATTTTTGGATACTCAACAATTTGTGGCTTCTTATTATATCAATGCTGCCTAAAAGAACAAATCTAGATTTGTGGTGCTTACATTGACAATGATGAGTATTTAGTACAGGAAAATAAACATGACTCTATGATAACGTAGGAGAAAGCTTGTAACATTACACCGGATATTTTTTGAGAGTTAGGATCACAACTGCGGAGACTACTCAGTTTCGGACCCAGGTTTCACTCTCTTGTGTGCAGAGAGTTTTGAATCCTACCATCACAGTCTCAGTCAAGAAACATGGCGCATATTCCTTCATAGGCGCCAGTGAAAACTCAAACAATAAGTATACAGTCCAGGTAGAACTGATACTAGTTAAATGCAGAAGTAGCCGAGCATGCGTGGCATGTAAATAACCTTAACGGCAAAGTCCTCAAAGTAATAGGTGGTATATGTGTACAAAATAACATTTGAAAAGGAGGTACGTAGGCATGGCAGTTCATAGGATATTCATAACAACATCAGGGTACTTGCGATACTGAAGTGAATGATGCAGGCATAAGGTCAGGCTCCAAGGGTCCAGACGGGTAAGGCTGGTGAAGCAGGCAGTGAAGACTCCAGGTCCAGGTCAGGAAGCTGAAGTTCAAAGCAGGTGCATCTGGATACCCAACCGACAGAGGCGTTGTGTCAGCCAAAATAAAGGAACACTTCCTGGTTAGTGCTAGGAGCTTAAATAGGCCGCCCAGCAGCTTAACATGAAGTCACAGGCTAATTAGAAAGAAGTAGGGGCGGACTGACCATTCGGAAACTCGGGCACAGCCCGAGGGCCCCATGCCACTAGGGGGCCCCATGAGGGTTGCCAGACTCAGTAAAACCAGGGATAGTATGTATGTAAAAATCTGTGTTTTTAAAAAAAAATCCCAAGATTAAAGCTGCCCCGCCTCTCCAGTACATTTTTAGTGTGTGTATGTGTATTCTGTGTGTATGTATACTGTGTGTCTGTGTATACTGTGTGGCCCCATAATCTATTTCCCGGGGGCCCCATAAACTCAGATTTCCCAGGGGCCCCATGAGTTGTCAGTCCGCGCCTGGAAAGAAGGAAGTAACTAAAGTTGAACTTCAAGTGAGAGACTCTTCAGGAAGAAGGTTTGGGAAGGAAGTAACGGATGAGAGTTAACTGGGATAGAAGCACAATTGTATTTAGTGCAAAATTGTTCATGATACGTTACAAAGCTAGAATGAAATCAAATTAGAAAAGAATCAAACAAAGAAAAGTACTAGAACAGGGGCAGAAAAATTGGGCCATAGGCACTGGTGGCGGTGTCACAACACTGCAACCCCTCACAGATACTGTAATTGGAGCGCAGCAAAGAGCCACATGCAAAGTATTGCATCAAAAATTGTTATTAGTAGTGTTGAGCAGAATATGCCATATTCGATTTCGCGATATATCTCGAATATATATTCGAATATTCGAGATATATTCGCTAAATTCGAATATTCGTGATATTTTATCGAAATTAATTGATTGCGATTTTTCGCTATTGCGAATGCGAAAATAATTGCGATTTTTTTAATAACTGCGGTAGGAGCGCTCTGATTGGCTCAGAATATTCGTGATATTTTATCGAAATATCGCAACATGCGAATGCGATATTTATTGCGCAATTTCGAGATATGCTGGAGGAGCGCTCTGATTGGCTCAGAATATTCGTGATATTTTATCGAAATATCGCAACATGCGAATGCGATATTTATTGCGCAATTTCGAGATATGCTGGAGGAGCGCTCTGATTGGCTCAGAATATTCGTGATATTTTATCGAAATATCGCAACATGCGAATGCGATATTTATTGCGCAATTTCGAGAAATGCTGTAGGAGCGCTCTGATTGGCTCACTCTGAAATCGAATATTCGAGATATTTTAACGCAATTTCACAAAATGCGAATGCGAAATTGATTGCAGATATTTCGAAAACTGCTGTAGCAGCACTCTGAAATCGAATATTTATGATATTTTAACCAAAAAACATATTGCGATTGCGATTTTTCGATCGCGCATGCGCAATCGCGCGAACAACACGCGACCATTTCCTGGAGCCTTGCCAGTTTCCAACTTATGATCGCAACGCAATCACACAGCAACATGGTTGGAAGCAATTTCACTAAATCTGAGGAAAAGATGTTGATTTGTGTAAGTATTTTGACCACTGTTATTTCATCATCTTCAACTGCATTTTAGTCTAGTTTAAAAGTTAGTATATATGATCAGATATTAGTATTTCACAAAAAATGTGTCTCCTGCTTTTACAAAACTACAAGTCCCAGCATGCCTGGACAGCTGCAGACACCCTGGTTGGCAAATGTGTATTTAGGCACTTTTCCTTGTTATTTAGCATAATGAATTTAACATTTTTTTGGACATAGGACGTATGCGAACGTCCTGACTTCAGTGTCCTCAAGGCCCAAGGACGTTCGAATACATATTGCCCTTTAGATGTTGCAGAACTACAACTTCCAGCATGCCTGGGAATGCTGGCACTTCTAGTATTGTAAGTTCTGCAGGCCCCCATTTTTCAGGCCTTTATGCACGGGTCTCTAAACTGTGGCACCCTAGATGCAGCAAAAGTAAAATTCTTAGCATGCACTGACAGACCGTGGCTGATGGGAGTAGTAGTTTTGCAACAGCTGGAGGTGGACTGGTCTTGAAACCCAGAGTTAGGTAACAAACCCGTAGTGTTTTGCAACCATTCTGCCTCCAGCTGTTTTTTTCTGTTGAAAAGCCTGTGGCGTGCAAAACACAACCCAAAAACTCCACCCGGTGCAGTGAAAAATGTGCACACAACTAAAGAGTGACATCACAAAAAACTGCGACGGGTACATACTGTACGTCAGTGGTCCTCCGAAAAGGTCCCGTCTCTGACCCCCCGGGGCGTTAGGCTCCTGACAGGGAAAAGAGTTAGCAACGCATATCTCCCCTATACGTGTATCCTGTGTTGTTAATAATATATTCATAATTATGCAAATGATAATGGCTGCTATATTTATGCAAAAAAGGTGGCGACCGAAATGGCAGGATATAAAATCTGTCATGTTACCCCTGTCATTGATTAATAAGGCGAGAATGCTTCCAATTGTTGAATAGCATACATTTACGTCATATATCCATAAGGCTGTCAACAGAAGTATTACAATATACTTTGTTCTTCATCTTGCAGAAGTTCCTGGAAACAGGGTACGACCTGCTCCGCAGGCAGCCAGAGAAAAGGGCTGTGGTCAGCGCCCTAATCACTGACTTCGGCGGCCAACACGACCACAAGGCAATAGTCAAGAAGTGGTCTGACCTGAAGAGGCGCCAAATGGATCAGGTCAGACGTCTTCGGAATAGATATCATCCAGGTAAGTTATTGTTGACAGTTATGTTTTTTTTTTTCAAAAGTGTATTTTGTGCGTGAACTCGAAAGAGAGAGGAGCCGGCCTGCAGGAGTTGGGAGGCCTCCCCCAGAGGCAATCTGCCACCTTTCTCCATGCCCCGGGTGGCAATGGCGGGTGTGAGGGGGTCCTCCCAACCCAACCTCGCATAGCACACCCACCGGGGGCGGGGCTGAGACCACCAAACTCAATTCACATGTAGCCGAGAGCGGGATCCGAACCCCTAGCTGCAGAGGTGAATCACTTGTCAGCGCAGTGGCAATCGCGTGGAGCCACCGCAGCTCCTTTGGTGACAGTTATGTAAGGTCATATGTAATTCATGTAAGGTCAGATGTTGTTAACCAAGATGCCATGTTGTGCTAACATACATTGTATATCACCACCAGCCAAGGTATTCATAGTACTGTTGAAAAAAGACATGGGACAGCAGACAGGAACACAGAAGTTATGTGGGAACAT
Organism: Rana temporaria; assembly: GCF_905171775.1. Lineage (NCBI taxonomy): Eukaryota > Metazoa > Chordata > Amphibia > Anura > Ranidae > Rana > Rana temporaria. The sequence continues at coordinate 17,890,784 of NC_053489.1, read as the reverse complement.
ACTTTTCCCATTGCTTTGCATGGGACTTTAAAGAAAAACCCCGACCATGGCAAATGGGGGTGGGTAAGGGTTAAACCACCTATCCTATGTTTGTGGCTGACATATAAGTAACCTGTGTGCCAAGTTTCATGTAAATATCTTTAGCCGTTTGTACGTGATGCTGGAACATACATACATACATACATACATGCACACACACGTTGAGTTTTATATATATAGATTCCCACTAAATTCCTGTGTTAGGCGTGGGGTTGTTATAGTAATCCCGTGTGCTCCATCAGGCCCTTTTTTTAACATGAGATCGTCTGAACAAAACAAAGGAGACAAAAACAGCTCATTTTAACATGGTGGCATCCCAGCTCACGCTCAGTCCCCTGTAGTGCCCACAAGACCCTTTAATATAACATTGTCCCATTGGTTAACTGTCTATATAAATCAATTTGTATTCATATACAATACAGCAGAGTACACAGAATTTGCATACGTCATTAGAAAACATTTTTATAATATATGAACATTGTGTTATTATAGGTGCTCCAATACCAGTTGTGCGCGCCAAGCGCAGAAGGCGCCAGGCCGATGAGGAGGAGGAGGAGGATGCGGCAGAGGAGGATGCGGCAGAGGAGGAGATGGATGAGGAGGAGCAGCCAGGGCCCTCCCACTCCCCAACCCCAGCTCCTGTTGAGGAGCAAGCTGAGGAGCTTCCCCCCCCCCACCACCCCAACTTCTCAAGCAGAAGAGCAGGAGGAAGACAGCGGTCCTGTGAGCCTCGTTCAGGAAGGTAAATATGTGCACAATGATTAATAACATTTCAACAATAAAATGTAGATATAAAAATGGACAACATATAAAGCGCACCTGTCAGATTGTAGAACCATAATATGGTATTGATGCTAGAAGTATACAGGTAGTGCATAATTATTAGGCAAGTTGTATTTTTGAGGATTCATTTTATTATTGAACAACAACCATGTTCTCAATGAACCCCAAAAACTCATTAATATCAAAGCTGAATTTTTTTGGAAGTAGTTTTTAGTTTGTTTTTAATGTTAGTTATTTTCGGGGGATATCTGTGTGTGCAGGTGACTACTATTACTGTGCAGAATTATTAGGCAACTTAACAAAAAAATAAATAGATACCCATTTCAATGATTTATTTTTAACAGTGAAACCAATATAACATCTCAACATTCACAAATACACATTTCTGACATTTAAAAACAAAACAAAAACAAATCAGTGACCAATATAGCCACCTTTCTTTGCAAGGACACTCAAAAGCCTGACATCCATGGATTCTGTCAGTGTTTTGATCTGTTCACCATCAACATTGCGTGCAGCAGCAACCACAGCCTCCCAGACACTGTTCAGAGAGGTGTACTGTTTTCCCTCCTTGTAAATCCCACATTTGATGATGGACCACAGGTTCTCAATGGGGTTCAGATCAGGTGAACAAGGAGGCCATGTCATTACTTTTTTTTATTTAATACCCTTTCTTGCCAGCCACGCTGTGGAGTACTTTGACACGTGTGATGGAGCATTGTCCTGCATGAAAATCATGTTTTTCTTGAAGGATGGTGACTTCTTCCTGTACCACTGCTTGAAGAAGGTCTCTTCCATAATCTGGCAGTAGGCCTGGGAGTTGAGCTTGACTCCATCCTCAATCCGAAAAGGCCCCACAAGCTCATCTTTGATGATACCAGCCCAAACCAGTACTCCACCACCACCTTGCTGGCGTCTGAGTCGGACTGGAGCTCCCTGCCCTTTACCAATCCAGCCACGGGCTCTTCCATCTGGCCCATCAAGACTCACTCTCATTTCAGCAGTCCATAAAACCTTAGAAAAATCTTTCTTGAGATATTTATTGGCACAGTCTTGACGTTGCAGCTTGTGTGTCTTGTTCAGTGGTCGTCGTCTTTCAGCCTTTCTTACCTTGGCCATGTCTCTGGGTATTGCACACCTTGTGCTTTTGGGCACCCCAGTGATGTTGCAGCTCTGAAATATGGCCAATCTGGTGGCAAGTGGCACCTTGGCAGCTGCACGCTTAACTTTTCTCAGTTCATGGGCAGTTATTTTGCACCTTTGTTTTTCCACACGCTTCTTTTGTTTGATGATCACGCTTCAGAAGCTTTGCAATTTTAAGAGTGCTGCATCCCTCTGCTAGATATCTCTCTATTTTGGACTTTTCAGAGTCTGTCAAGTCCTTCTTTTGGCCCATTTTGCCAAAGAAAAGGAAATTGACTAATAATTATGCACACCTGATATAGAGTGTTGATGTCATTAGACCACACACCTTCTCATTACAGAGATGTACATTACCTAATATGCCTAATCGGTAGTAGGCTTTCGAGCCTATACAGCTTGGAGTAAGACAACATGCATAAAGAGGATGATGTGGTCCAAATACTCATTTGCCTAATAATTCTGCACTCCCGGGATGTGTTAGACACATAACAAGTGTATACACATGATAATGATTGATTAATAAGCAAAAAAAATATTTTATTTATTTGGTAACGTTCTTTGAAATCCAAATGTTTTTTTATTATATCCTAACAGCATCAAGAGATCTGAGAAGGCAGAACAGACTCATCAAAAAGACCCACCAGAGGATCCTGCAAAACCAACAGAAGATCCGCTACCTAACGCAACAAAATGCTCTGCTAGAGCAGCAGCAATCCGATCATATTGCGGAACTGGAACGCATTCAGAAACGCATTGATAGTTATATTTGAATTTATTTTTGTATTAAAAAATCTTATTTTTTGGAAATGTTTCATTTCTTTTTGAGATAGATTTGTAGGTTTTTCAACACATCTAACTTCACATCAAACAAATCAACATCAACACATTTAACTTCATAATAAGCAAAAACATTTTATACTATTATTTTATTTAACAGTAACCTAGGACAAACTAAAGCACACAACACAGACACGACGAACACAAAATAAACTGTTGAAAAATGAACATAACAAAAGCAACAATATATATATATATACAAAGAGAGAGAGAGGGAGAGCAAGAAAGAGAGAGAATGCAGATGAGCTCTTGCAGACAGCCCAATGGTTGCAGTATAAATGCCGCAAAACAGGGTTTAACATAAGGTTCATTGTTATAGTTACACTTGCTGTTTAAATCCGGTCTGGTAGCTTGTAGCGGAGGCTGTTGGTGGATCCGCTGTACCAGAGAGGTCATGAAGCTTTACTCAGCATGGAGGCAGCAGCAGGAGTATTAAAATATAATATAACTAGACAATGCATTTCCTGAGGAAAATGCGAGTGGGAATGCTGAATAGCTTAATTGGTGAGCCCCTTGCCAAAGACATTCACCATAACCACTACACTATCTTTAGGACACACAGCTTCTTTCTCTATCTGCAAAGTATAGAGTATGCTGACTTCCTGGTCGCCCCTCCCCCCTCAATAGGTTTCCCCTCCCCCCCAGGTCAGTGAGGAGGAATATTGCACTGAGGTCAGGAAAGTTATTTATGGAAAGAAATAACATTACAAACGCTTTTAATTCAAAGATCTAATACATGATTTAAGCCTCCAAACAAAGCTTAATAAATCCTCAACCGTACATGCGATCGATACAACGACTACACCGTTTGAAATACACGGCCCTTGTAAACGCATCGATATGAAATTTATGTTGATAAACTTAAAAATGTGGCCATGTCTGCGATTTAGAAAAGAGCGTCTTTGTGAGTTCTGCAGCAACATTTTTTAGATAATTTCACATGAGAGTCTATGAGACATAATTTCTGGCTGTTGCTCCAATAACTAAAACTAAAATACGTATCGCAGAATTGATCACATTGCCATAAACCAGACAAGCATAGCTACGTTTTGATATAAAAATTGTGCATGAAAAGTAGATCTTGTGGGCGTGAGACCAATTTGTTTCCCCTTTTTCTAAAGATATTTTTAATTACAAAGATCTCCAATGTTAAGGTCACATGACAGACTCTAAATCCCCTCCATAGGATTACATTATAACCTATCGCATTTTTGTGAAAAATTCGCCAAACGTAAATTGCGTTTTCACCAAAAAATTGTAAACGATAACGATCTGAAAAGTCATAGCCGGATAGCTAAATATTTTGTGACCGCTTTAAAGTTTGTTTAGTGTCTGTAAGTGAAAGTATGAAGTAGCTGAAACTTTTGGCAGGGCATGTGAATTCAAAGGGGAAAAGGATGTTCTCATTGACTTCAATGTTAAAAAAAAGGGTCTAAAAGCTTAAAATTTATAAAAGTGTAAATAGTCGAAAAAAACTTGAAGAAGTCCCATCCATCATTAGCTGAACGAGACGAACATTTTTACAGTTGAATGGTCTCAATAGCTGAAAGTATGCCGAAGTTACGCAGAACCAAAAAACGTAAGGAATAATAAGATTACTAAATTTACGGATATCAATACTGGAAATGTTTATTAAAGCATTCACACTAATTAAGATTAATACATTTACGGGTATCCATACTGGGAATGCTTATTAAAGCATTCCCACTAAGTATCACACAGGCATGATTTACAAGCAGTAGTGGTAATAGTACTAGATAGCATAAAAACACTTGGGGAATACTTTACAGCATCAGTAGTGGTCATAGTAGTCAATAGTGTACCAAAAAATTGGGACACAGGTGTCTTGACTGAGCTGTAATAGTAGTAGTAGACATTGACAATACAGTGTCAAATCACTCGGGCAAGAGGTGCCATGATGAAAAGCAGCAGCAGCATCAGTAGTGGTAATAGTAGTATAGAGTGGCAAATAACTAGTGACATAGGTGTCTTGATTGAGCAGTAGTAGTAGTAGTAGACATTGACAATACAGAGTCATATCACTTGGGCAGGAGGTGCCATGATGAACAGCAGTGGTAATAGGAGTATATAGAGTGTGAATTAACTGCTGACATAGGTGTATTGACTGAGCAGCAGAAGCAGCAGTAGTAGTATTAGCAGTAGTAGTTGATACAGAGTCATATCACTTGGGCAGGAGGTGCCATGATGAACAGCAGTGTTAATAAGAGTATATAGGGTGTGAAATAACTGCTGACATAGATGTCTTGACTGGGCAGCAGAAGCAGCAGTAGTAGTATTACCAGTAGTAGTTGATACAGAGTCATATCACTTGGGCAGGAGGTGCCATGATGAACAGCAGTAGGAATAGGAGTATATAGAGTGTGAAATAACTGCTGACATAGGTGTATTGACTGGGCAGCAGCAGCAGAAGCAGCAGTAGTAGTATTAGCAGTAGTAGTTGATACAGAGTCATATCACTTGGGCAGGAGGTGCCATGATGAACAGCAGTGTTAATAAGAGTATATAGGGTGTGAAATAACTGCTGACATAGATGTCTTGACTGGGCAGCAGAAGCAGCAGTAGTAGTATTACCAGTAGTAGTTGATACAGAGTCATATCACTTGGGCAGGAGGTGCCATGATGAACAGCAGTAGGAATAGGAGTATATAGAGTGTGAAATAACTGCTGACATAGGTGTATTGACTGGGCAGCAGCAGCAGAAGCAGCAGTAGTAGTATTAGCAGTAGTAGTTGATACAGAGTCATATCACTTGGGCAGGAGGTGCCATGATGAACAGCAGTAGGAATAGGAGTATATAGAGTGTGAAATAACTGCTGACATAGGTGTATTGACTGGGCAGCAGCAGCAGAAGCAGCAGTAGTAGTATTAGCAGTAGTAGTTGATACAGAGTCATATCACTTGGGCAGGAGGTGCCATGATGAACAGCAGTGTTAACCTCCCTGGCGGTATGATTCTGTCAGAAAAAACATGCTGAAAGCGGTACCATTATTTGCAAGGAAATTTGGCGTTTTATATTGTAGGTCTGTCATTTTTAGAAATAACTCACTTAAATCTGACCAAACAAGATTCTAATAGGCATCCCGGGTATGACATTTTTTTAAAAACAAAATTATAAATTATAATATAATAAATAATTATAAATAATTATAACAAATAATAATATAATTATAATAAAAATTATTCAATAATGTAATCAAATCAAAATCACTGAAATTTGCTCAGTTGCAGAATTGTTGCTGTCATTATTTTTTTTTTTTTATGACGAATTTCCCCACAAATCGCTATCGCACAATTCTGCAAGTGATTATAATTTATTATCGCTGTTTTTTAGCTGATCTAAAACTATTTTTGACATAAAGGGACACTTTTGGTTGCTATGGACAATCTACAGTTTGCAAGGAGAAAGAAACGTTTTTATTATATAAAATGACATGCATGACACAGGACAGACCACTAGGGACAAGGGGGGTGTGTTTTTTTTACATACAGTACTGTAATCTATAAGATTACAGTATACTGTATGTATAGTGTTTGTTTACTTTTTTGAATTTGGCGCCGTTCTCCGTCCCCGTGCGTCGTAACGTCGCAGGGAACGGAGATCGGCGTCACACGGAGGCACTGTGTGAATCGAGCGAGGTCCTGCTCGCTCACACAGCGCGGTGGCATCGCTGGATCCAGGGACAAGGTAAGTAAAACTCCCTGTACATCCAGCGAGGCGAGCCCGAGTCTGACTCGGGGTTACCGATCCTAGCCCAAAAATCTCACCCCGAGTCAGACTCGGGAACACCGCCCAGGAGGTTAATAAGAGTATATAGGGTGTGAAATAACTGCTGACATAGATGTCTTGACTGGGCAGCAGAAGCAGCAGTAGTAGTATTACCAGTAGTAGTTGATACAGAGTCATATCACTTGGGCAGGAGGTGCCATGATGAACAGCAGTGTTAATAAGAGTATATAGGGTGTGAAATAACTGCTGACATAGATGTCTTGACTGGGCAGCAGAAGCAGCAGTAGTAGTATTACCAGTAGTAGTTGATACAGAGTCATATCACATGGGCAGGAGGTGCCATGATGAACAGCAGTAGGAATAGGAGTATATAGAGTGTGAAATAACTGCTGACATAGGTGTATTGACTGGGCAGCAGCAGCAGAAGCAGCAGTAGTAGTATTAGCAGTAGTAGTTGATACAGAGTCATATCACATGGGCAGGAGGTGCCATGATGAACAGCAGTAGGAATAGGAGTATATAGAGTGTGAAATAACTGCTGACATAGGTGTATTGACTGGGCAGCAGCAGCAGAAGCAGCAGTAGTAGTATTACCAGTAGTAGTTGATACAGAGTCATATCACTTGGGCAGGAGGTGCCATGATGAACAGCAGTGTTAATAAGAGTATATAGGGTGTGAAATAACTGCTGACATAGGTGTCTTGACTGATCCAGAGGAGTCATGGGAGAAAATCATGTGGTCAGATGAGACCATAATATAACTTTTTGATCATAATTTCACTAACCGTGTTCGGAGGAAGAATAATGATGAGTACCATGCCAAGAACGCCATCCCTAATGTGAAGCATGGGGGTGGTAGCATCATGCTTTGGTGGTGTTTTTCTGCACATGGGACAGGGTGACTGCACTGTATTAAGGAGAGGATGACCGTGGCCATGTATTGCGAGATTTTGGGCAACAACCTCCTTCCCTGAGTTAGAGCTTTGAAGATGGGTCGAGGCTGGGTCTTCCAACATGACAATGACCCAAAGCACACAGCCAGGATAACCAAGGATTGGCTCTGTAAGGAGCATATCAAGGTTCTGGCGTGGCCTAGCCAGTCTCCAGACCTAAACCCAATAGAGAATCTTTGGAGGGAGCTCAAACTCCGTGTTTCTCAGCGAGAGCCCAGAAACCTGACTGATGTAGAGAAGATCTGTGTGGAGGAGTGGGCCAAAATCCCTCCTCCAGTGTGTGCAAAGCTGGTGTAAAACTACAAGAAAGATTTGACCGCTGTAATTGCAAAGAAAGCCTACTGTACCAAATATTAACATTGATTTTCTCAGATGTTAAAATAGTTATATTCAGCACTGTAAATACATCAGGTCCGGGGCTCCATCAGGGAATGCATGACAAGGGACCCTTCAGCGCCCTGAACCGACGACGGGTGCCAGAAAGTCACCGCCGATCCAGGACTCATTCATCTTTATGAATGTGAGTCTGTCCACGGAGTCTGTGGACAGACGGGTCCTCTTGTCCGTGACCACCCCACCTGCCGCGCTGAATGTCCGCTCAGATAGTACGCTGGAGGGGGGGCAAGACAATAACTCCAGCGCATACTGAGCGAGCTCGTGGCAGGTGTCCAATCTGGCAACCCAGTACTCCATGGGGTCGTCGGTGCTCATACTGTCAGAAGCACCGACGGACGCCATGTAGTCTGCCACCATGTGGGCCAGCCGCTGGTGGTGACTGCTGCTGCTGCTGGTGCTGGTACTGGGTCGCTCGGTTTGGAAGAACATCCTCATCTCATCCATTAGGTCCCCTGCTCGGCTGCTGCTGGGTGCAGCCACCTGCTGGGTGAGATGAGGGGGGACAACTGGAGGCCAGGGAGTTGCCTGCTCCAACCGTCTGACAATGCCTGCCTGCAGTTCCTCCATCCGGTGCTGCCTCCGGCTGGCTGGGATGAACTGCTCCAGTTTCCCCTTGCACCTGGGATCCAAAAGGGTGGCCATCCAGAAATCATCCCTCGCCTTGATGGTCTTAACCCGGGGGTCCCTCCTGAGGCATCTCAGCATGTGGGCAGCCATGGGGAAGAGCACAGCCCGCTGTGACTGCTCACTGCTGGCCAGGTGAATGAGGTCCGACTCTTCATCCCTGAGGCGCTGCTGGTCAAACTCAGAGATGCCCAACCCCCGGACTATCGGTGCCCCCAACACCGGCTCTCCCTCCTGACCAGGCCCTGACTCCGGGACGACACCAGCAACCACCTCCTCCTCATCATCATCATCCTCCTCCTCCTCCTCGTCCTGGCCCTGGTCTCGGTGGAGCATTGCTGACTCCTCCTGCTCCACCAAGGCACTCTCCCCAGCTTCGAGCAGGCGATCTAGTGTCCTCTCCAGCATGAACACTATTGGCAGCACGCTATTGAGGCCGACGTGCTCACTGCTGACCATCTTGGTCGCCTGCTCGAAGGAGGACAACACTTGGCAGACCTGCTTTATCTGCCCCCACTCCGCACAGGCGATGAAAGGGAGTTGTGGTGAAGCCCTCTCAGTGCGTAGTTCCATCAGGTACTCCCTCACCGCCCTTTGCTGCTCCCACAACCTCTTCAGCATGTGGAGGGTGGAGTTCCACCGCGTCACACTGTCCACAATCAGCCTGTGAAGGGGCAGACTGTACTTCCGCTGCAACTGGGACAGGGACGCGGTAGCGGTTGGGGAGCGCCTGAAGTGGCTGGCAATCCTACGCGCCTTTGCCACAATGTCACTCAACCCGGGATAAGTGCGCAGGAACTTCTGCACCACCAGGTTGAGGACATGTGCCAGACAGGGCACGTGGGTCAGACTGCCAGCACTGAGGGCGGCGAGTAGGTTGCTGTCGTTATCGCAGACAACCATACCTGCCTGGAGCCTTCGGGGTGTCAGCCACTTCTGGACCTGAGCCTGAAGTGCTTTCAGCACTTCTTCTCCAGTGTGTCTCCGGTCCCCTAAACTAACAAGCTGGAGCACGGCCTGACAGCGCACGTGCCCCACACTTGAGTAGCTACGGGGGCGCTTGCTGGGAGGCTCAGCAGCTGCGGAGACAGTGGCTTGAGGGAGACCAGCAGTTCTCCCCTGGACACCCCGGGGCGGCACCACAAGATCGGTTGCCGCCGATCCCTCACCGACGCCTCGGAGGGAAACCCAATGGGCCGTGAAGCTGATGTAGCGCCCCTGCCCATGCCTGCTGGTCCAGCCATCCATTGTCAGATGAACCCTGTCGCTGACAGCGTGATCCAGCGACAGGGTTACATTCTGCACAATGTGCTGGTGTAGGGCAGGGACACCAGTCCTGGCAAAGAAATGGCGGCTGGGGACACGCCATTGGGGTTGGGCCTGCTCCAACATCTGCCTGAAGGGGTTGCTGTCAACTATGTTGAAGGGCAGCAGATGTTGGGCAATAACCCTTGCCAGGAGCCCATTGAGGGAACGCACACGTCGGTCTCCAGGGGGGAAGGGAGTGGTGCGGTCAAAGGCGTCTGAAATTGACGCCTGGCACCGGACGGCAGTGCGGGACACAGACGTGGAGGGTGCTGTGGAAGTAGAGGTCTGGCTGCCGGTACCAGTACCTCTACTAGAGGGAGCGGGGGGGCATGACCTGCTGGAAAGAGATGAAGATGTGGCAGGGGCTGCTGTACCCTGCTCACTTGTGGTGGTGGCGCTGCTACCACCACCACGCTTCATCTCGTCAAACACCGCCCAGTGGTTTATCCTCAGGTGCTGGTTCAGGGCTGTGGTACCCACCCGAGCCAAACACTTCCCTCTCTTCACCCTCACTTTACAAATCCGGCAGATGGCCACGGTAGGGTTGTCTGCCACCAGGGTAAAGTAGTTCCAGACAGGTGACTTCAGCACCGCCCTCCTGTCAGATGGGGTGACGCTTACTTGCACCTGCTGGGACTCGGTGCGCACAGGTGGAGCTGCCTGCTGCTGCTGCTGCTGCTGCTGCTGCTCCTCCTGACACCTCCTGCTGCCATCACCAGTGGAGACCCTGACGATGGTCTCCCTGGTGGTGACCTGGCGCACCGTTTCACCAGGGTGCCTACCTTCCCCGTCGTCACTGACGTAGTGAGCCGACGCGTCAGATGGCAACCATGATGGGTCACCCTCTTCGCCCACAGAGATGTCAGACCAAGGGCTGAGATGTGTTGGTCTGAGGGAACCAACTGACATGGAGCCTCTAGCCTGGCTCCGCTGTCCCCTCACCCACGCCTGGGTCTGACTGGGTGCTGCTGTTTCATGCACCAAAACAGCAGCACCAGTTTGAAGGGATGTCTCTGGGATACTGCCAGCAGGTATCCCATCCTCCTCATCCATCCCTTCAAAAAGGTCCTGACCATCAGGACAGAGCTGAAGGTCTGCCTGATGCATGGCCTCCCCCAAGATATCCCTCTCACTGTCGCTGTCGAACAGTAAGATGCTGGACTCTTGGGGGCTGGGGGGGGTACTACAGGCACCGGTGTAATGGTGGTACTACTGTGAGTCGGGACCGACGACTCAGTGGCACTGCTGTGCTTCAGCCTGAGATGGCAATATCGGGCGGCTGCCCGATGGGAAGAACTCCCGGATCAGGCGGACTCCCCTTGCACCCGATCCTCTACCACTAGTAGGGGCACGAGAGGTACCCCGTGCTGGCAGCGACCCAGCACTGGGAGTAACTCCCCTACCCCTGCTGCCACGGCCACGGATGCCGCTCATTATTGCTGATATGTGTGTGTGGGGGGGTAAACTTTATTGGGGGGGGAAATGTGAACAAAATGTGTTTTTGTGTTTTTTTTACAAGACAGGCACGCAGACAAAGACGTACACAGACAGCTACTAAACTATAAGAAAAGTAGTACACCAAAGACAAGGACTACAAAATTAAAGAAAAAAAAAAAAGCACTAAACAAACACTAACTTTTTTTTTTTTTTTTTTTTTTTTAAACACAAAACACACACTAAGCTAAGCTAGATGAAATAAATGTACACTAACAGTGTGTACACTTACTACACAAAATTTAACTAAACTGAACACAAAACTTAGCTTTTAGAAAAGCTCTTTAGGAAAAACTAAGCAAAATGTGCACTGAAATGACTAGCAAATATCACTGAACAGCGAAGATGCAAGATCAAACAGTAACACAAGATGAACAAAACTTAGCTTTTAGAAAAGCTCTTTTAGAAAGCTCAGCAAAATGTGCACTGAAATCACTAGCAAATATCACTGAACAGCAAAGATGCAGGATCAAACAGTAACACAAATGAACAAAACAGCACAAAACAGCACAAAACGTAGCTTTGAAAAAAGCTCTTGGGTCTATTGCTTTGAAAAAAGCAGTTGATATACTGGAAAAGATGCACTGGAATCACTAAATAGCAATGCAGCACTATGCTGGTGATGATATAAATCAATCAGGAACAGACACAGGAACACAGAAACAGCCTCCACACTCTCTAGCCAGCTTCTGAATCTGCAATGAAATGGTGCTGGGAGTGAGCTTATATAATGTCCATGCAGGCAGGTTCCTATTGGTTGCTAACCTCTGACGAGTGTGGAAGGAGAACTCTGATTGGCTCTGATGCAAAAGGGCGGAGAAAATAATCGCGCAATATTCCTATTGCCGAATATTCGCATTGCGAATATTCGGCAATATAAAATGATCGCTTCAGCTACTCGGCCCAAGGTCTCTAATCATACCAGCAATGCTTTTAGACGTCTATGGAGATCACTAGGATGTGATCTGTTTTAAAAATGAAACTGTAAAAATCGCTCTGATGCGGAAGATAGGGGCGAAGAAAATAATCGCGCGATATTGCGTTTGCCGAATAATCGCATTGCGATTTTTCGAGAAAATTCAATGAACGCTTCAGCTACTCGGCCCAGGGTCTCTAATCATACCAGCAATGCTTTTAGACGTCAATGGAGATATCTAGGATGTGATCTGTTTTAAAAAAAAAATTGTAAAAAATCGAATATTCGGAATTGCGAATATTCACAGCGAAATTCGAAATATAGCGCGATTTCTCGAATATGCTATATTCGAGTCGAATATTCGCAATGCGAATATTCGTGAGCAACACTAGTTATTAGATGCCCCTGTTAAACAGGGGCAGAAAAATTGGGCCTTAGGCACTGGTGGCGGAGCCCAGAAAAAAAATCTTACTAGCTATCAGCAAGATCAGTGAGGAGGAAAAGGATATTCAGTCAGCAGCATAACAGGACAGTCACTCAGCATCAGCATAGGCAGTCTCCAAGGGATCTGTCATTTCCCAAACATTTGGGTAATAAAGTGCAGCGCTAAATATAAAGGTCTGAACATAGATCCTGACCAGTAATAAGTCAAAAATGACAATAAAGTCCTTGTGGTTAGTGTTGCTCACGAATATTCGTATTGCGAATATTCGGCTCGAATATGGCATATTCGAGTATTCGCGATATATTTCGAATTCCGCGGTCAATATTCGCTATTCCGAATATTCGATTCAATTTTATTTTTAGAACAGATCACATCCTAGAGATCTCCATTGACGTCTAAAAGCATTGCTGGTATGATTAGAGAGCTTGGGCCGAGTAGCTGAAGCCATCATTTTATATTGCCGAAAATTCGCATTGCGATTATTCGGCAATAGGAATATTGCGTGATTATTTTCTCCGCCCTTCTTTTGCATCAGAGCCAGCAGTTGTCGAAATTCCGCAATCAATATCGCATTCGCATTTTGCGAAATTTTTGATACAATATCACGAATATTCTGAGCCAATCAGAGTGCTCCTAGCGCTGTTGTCTAAATTCCGCCATCAATATCGCATTCGCATTTTGCGAAATTTCGATACAATATCACGAATATTCTGAGCCAATCAGAGTGCAAAATATCACAAATATTCTGAGCCAATCAGAGTGCTCCTTCCGCTGTTGTCGAAATTTCGCAATTATTTTCGCATTCGCAATAGCGAAATTTCGCAAAAATTTAATTTCGATAAAATATCACGAATATTCGAATTTAGCGAATATTTCTTGAATATTCGGCTATATATTCGTGATATATCGCGAAATCGAATATGGCGTATTCTGCTCAACACTACTTGTGGTGAGAACTCCAAGCAACTTAATGGATTGCTCCAAATGGTGAATGATGCACAGTTCAAATAAATGGATAATAATCTTATGCATTTGTCTGCAGTTATCATCAAAAAATTTGAGTAAATGGGTACTTTTACCGGATGTTGTGGACTTACGTGTTTGTACAAATAGCAAGTCTGAAAGGCTTATTGGTCTCAACAGACCCACGGACTCTGCACAGATGGTCAATCCAGGTGATGATGGCTGTATCAATCCTGTTGGGACGAATACCTCCAATCGAGGAACCAGGTGGATGTAGTTCAATGATGCAGGTCAGATGGCCACCCTCAATGAACAGGTGGGGCAAGTGTGGTCATGAAAGTAGAAAAAATGCTCCAAATGGTGCAAATCAAACTTAAACCAATTTATTTGAAAGGTATATAAAAAATACATAAAATCACGTGACAGAAAATTAAAAGCAGTATAGGGTGCTAGTGTAGCGGTACCCAAACCCATTTCCAAAAAATTATTCAGTTACATCAGCATCAGGTGCTTGGTAGCTGGTGTTGATCCAAGCCTGATTCATTTTTATGAAGGTCAGTCGATTGACGGAGTCGGTGGAGAGGTGCACCCTGTGATCGGTCACAAAGCCTCCAGAAGCACTGAATGTGCGTTCTGAAAGAACTCTGGATGCAGGGCAAGCCAGTAGCTCAATTGCATACTGTGCAAGCTCTGGCCAGTGATCCATCCTCAAGACCCAGTAAGCCAGAGGATTTTCAGTGGGAAAGGTGTCCAAGTCTGATCTTGCCCCTAGGTATTCACGCACCATGTAAACCAAACGCTGGCGATGGTTGCTGGAATGGGTCATACCTTGGGGCTGCGGACTAAAAAATTGTCTGAACGCATCGGTCAGACGGCCACCTTCTCCACCGCTCCTTCTGTGACTCACCGAAGCCTCAGCAACATGTTGTCCAGGAACAGGATTTGGTAATCCCCCAGGTTCTGGGAACGCGTTGCACAGACCCTTCTGCAAGGCCTCCCGAAGATGTTTCATCTTCTGCTCCCTCTGCGACTGCAAGAAAAGCTCTGCAACCTTACTCTTGTAACGTGGATCAAGGAGAGTTGTCAGCCTCCTCTTCCTCTTCCTGTGTGCTAGGCGGGCATGCAGGACCACTGTCTGGATAAAGGGGGCCTTGAGAGGTAAGGAAGTCCTCCTCTTCCTCCCTTTGTAGCGTGTGCTCCAACAGGTGAATAAGAGGGACAGTCTCACTGATGCATGCACTGTCACTGCTCACCATCCTCGTGGCCTCCTCAAATGGTGACAGGACAGTGCATGCATCCCTGATCAAGGCCCACTGGCGTGGGGAAAAAAAACAAGCTCCCCTGACCCAGTTCTGCTGCCATATTGGCACAGGTACTCATTGATGGCCCTCTGCTGCGTGTGCAGCCGTTGCAGCATGGCCAATGTAGAGTTCCATCTGGTGGGCATGTCACAGATTTGGCGGTTCTTGGGCAGGTTGTATTCCCTTTGGAGGTCTGACAGTGCCTTCCACATGCGGGTAGAGAGCGGGAATCGCCTTCCGTGAGAAAAAGTGGTGTTTGGGTACTTGCCACTGAGTTACCGCACATTCCACGAACTCACGGAAGGGGGCAGAATCTACCAACTAAAAAGGTAGCAGTTGAAGTGCTAGCAATTTCGCTAAGCTAGCATTCAATCGCTGGGCATGTGGATGGCTGGGAGAGTACTTCTTTCGGCGCTGCAACAGCTGGGGAATTTGTCTGCTACCATCAGTAGATTTCCCGCATGTACTACTAGGTTGTGACACACCTATTTCTGCACCTTCAGTCCTATCAGTGCAGGCTTCAGAGAGAACTGAGGGTCTAGTGGGGTTGGAGCTCCCAGCTGATGAGGGGCAAGGGGAAGTCTGCTTTGTTCTTTGGTGTGGGTCTTTTAGGTATGCTTGCCAACAAATTGCATGGCAGGTCGACATATGTCTGGTCAAGCATGTTGTGCCCAAGCGGGTGAGGTTTTGGCCACGCGAGATACGCTTGAGACATATATTGCAAATAGCAATGGTGCGATCTGATGCACATGTCTCCAAAAAGGCCACACCAAAGAACATTTGGAGTACCGTTGAGACACAGCAGCGTCCTGCACAGGCGTAGCTCTGCGATGTAATGCAGTTGGTGTGCTGCCCTTAAGCTGGCCCCTGGAGGGCATCCTGCCTCTTTGGAGATGTGCCTGTGCCTCTTCCTCCTCCTCCTCCTTCTTCTCCTCCTCTTCCTCCCTCTCTCTCCCATCAGGCACCCACGTAGAGTCAGTGACCTCATCATCCCCTCCCTCCTCATCACTGTCGATAACCTGGCAGTATGCTGCAGCTGGGGGAACATGACTGTCAGATTGCTGTCCCTCTCGGGCACCCGCTCTCTCTGGGCTCACATCAATGCCTTCCTCCTGCATTTATGGGCAAAAAAACAGCACACTTGCAGAAAGAGCGACTGTGTTTATGGGCAAAAAAAAAGCACACGCGCAGTAAGAGCGACTGCGTTTATGTGCAATTAAATAGCCCACGTGCAGTAACAGCAACTGCGTTTATGTGCAATTAAATAGCCCACGTGCAGTAACAGCAACTGCGTTTATGTGCAAATAAATAGCACACGTGCAGTAACAGCTAATGCGTTTATGTGCAATTAAATAGCACATGTCCACTAACACTGAGTACTATGTTTAGGTGTAAACTAAACAGCATGCAGGCAATACAACACGTTAGAACACTGCAGCTAGCACAATCTACTGCCTAACAATAGGAATAGCTGATCTAGCTAAGCTATACAGTGTATAAATATATGTACAACTCCTAAGGATGTAGATATATTCTCTACACACTGTAAATTTTGACGAGCCTTCCTGCTCTATCTATCTATCTATCTATCTATCTATCTATCTATCTATCTATCTATCTATCTATCTATCTATCTGGTAGAAAAGACACTGGGCCGGATTCAGAAAAGAGATACGACGGCGTATCTCCTGATACGCCGTCGTATCTCTGAGTCCGGCCGGTCGTATCTATGCGCCTGATTCAGAGAATCAGTTACGCATAGATATCCTTAAGATCCGACTGTTGTAAGTGTCTAATCTTAGGCTGCATATTCTCGCTGGCCGCTAGGTGGCGCTTCCTTATAGTTACGCGAGGAATATGCAAATTAGTATTTACTCCGATTCAGAAACGAACGACCGCCCGGCGCTTTTTTTTTACGTCGTTTGCGTTCGTCTATTTCCGGCGTAAAGTTACCCCTGCTATATTAGGGGTATGTGCGGCGTATCCTATGTTAAGTATGGCCATCGTTCCCGCGTCAAATTTTGAAAATTTTACGTTGTTTGCGTAAGTCGTTCGCGAATAGGGCTTTGCGTAAATTACGTTCACAAAGAGAAGAGAAAGAAAGGCGCACCAGCCTCGTGCATTACCGTTTGACAGTTTAATAAATGAATAAGAAAACATAAAACTACTCACAAACGAGATAGTGTAAAAGGCTTGTCAACAACGGTATGGTGATGGATACCCCTGGAGCCACAATCCCAGATGGGGGGGAAAACGAGGTGTGTCACTGCCGGCTGACGCGTTTCAAGGCTGCAAGAGCCTCTTCATCAGAGCGACTGTGTATTACTTTTGTGTATTAAGTTACGTTCACGTCGATACCAATGAGGCTTTGCGGCGGATTTAAAAGCATGCGCACTGGGACTGTTTCACGAACGGCGCATGCGCCGTTCAAAAAAAAACGTAAATAAAAAGGGGTCAAGTCAAATTTTAATAAAACACGTCCCCAACATCCCCATTTCAATTAGGCAGGCTTACGTCGGCCCACATACGTTACTTAGGGCGCAAGTTCTTTCTGAATACGGAACTTGCGCCCAAAGTTACAGCGGCGTAACATATCTAAGATACGTTACACCGGCCGGACAGATAGACCATTCTATCTGAATCCGGCCCACTGTATCTCTCTCTATCTCTCTAACTGACTGACTGACTTCTCTTTAACAAAACCGGAACACACTACACACGGCCACCTTGCAGGCGGCCTTATATAGTGTGGGGTGTGTACTAAACCCCCTGAGCCACAATTGGCCAAAGCCACCCTGGCTTTGGCCAATTATGGTTCTTCGTTTTTTGCGCTCTGTGATTGGCCAAGCATGCAGGGTCATATATATAGTGCATGCTTGACCAATCATCAGCGCGCAATGCCGCAGTGAATTATGGCCCATTGCGCGTCACTCGAATTTGGCGCGAACGACCCATTTTGTTCAAAATTCATCGAACATACGAACAGACAATTTTCGAGTCGAACACAAAGCTCATCCCTATGTGTAGTGTGTTCTGCCGTGAGCCTGGCTCACCCTCCCCCTCCTCTGTTCACTTTTCCCGCTCTTCCTACATCTAAAAATGCCCCCTCCCTGCCTCTTCACCCTAAAATGGCACCCCCTCCCTGCCTCTCCACTCTAAAACGCCCCCTGCCTCTCCACCCTAAACAATAACCCCCCTCCCTGGCTCCCCACCCTAAAATGCCCCCCCCCTGCCTCTCCACCCTAAACAATAGCCTCCTCCCCACCCTAAACAATAACAATGTGTATAGTGTGTGCTCTGTATATAGTGTTCTCTGTGTGTAGTGCGCTATGTGTATAGTGTTCTCTGTGTATAGTGCTCTGTGTATAGTGTGCTGTGTATAGTGTGCTGTGTATAGTGCGCTCTGTGTATAGTGCACTCTGTGTATAGTGCACTTGTGTATTGTGCTCTCTGTGTATAGTGTTCTCTGTGTATAGTGCACTCTTTGTATAGTGCGCTCTGTGTATAGTGTGTGCTCTGTGTATAGTGGTCTCTGTGTACAATGTGTGCTTTGTGTATAGTGCTCTCTGTGTATAGTGTGTGCTCTGTGTATAATGTGTGCTCTGTGTATAGTGTGTGCTCTGTGTATAATGTGTGCTCTGTGTATAGTGTTCTCTGTGTACAGTGTGCGCTCTGTGTATAGTGTGCTCTGTATAGTGTGCGCTCTAAGTATGGTGTTCTCTGTGTATAGTGTGCTCAGTTTAGTGTGCGCTCTGTGTATAATATACATTGCGCTCTGTGTATAGTGTGCGCTCTATGTATAGTGTGCGCTTGGTGTATAGTGAGCTCTGTGTATAATATACAGTGTGCGCTTGGTGTACAGTGCACTCTGTGTATAATATACTATACAATGTGTGCTCTGTGTATAATATGCAATGTGTTCTCTTTAAATAGTGTGTCCAGGTATTTGGAGCCGTGACAGTCAAGGATGGGCAGGTAAGAACCTGGAGGGGTTTTTGCCCCCCCATTTTTTTTATCACCAGCCGCCACTGATAACAATAGAGCTTGGTTGCTTTCACAATCAGCCAATCAAGCACAGGCAAACAGGAGGAGTTATACAGATCTCACCCAATGAACAATGACTAGTGGAAGTTATAGGCGTGTCTGGGCAGGGGCAGTGTTATGATTCCCTGCCTCTTGTACCTCTAAGCTGTGTTTTCTAGTAAGACTAAGGAAACCACATGGCTGGCCTTGAAATCATGATCACTGCCCCCAACCACAATGTGCACAAAGACTCCCGTTTTTACCGTTGGGTTAATCCTTATTATGCATTGTTCAGAGAACAATGCATACCCGGATTATACTACCATATCTGCAGGAACACGCCATAGCCTCCCTACGTGTTGATCAGAACACAAGGCAAAGCAAGCGTACATCCTCCATAACAGATAGTGGGGTAGATTCAGATAGATTAGCGGATCTTTAGACGAGCGCAGCCTTACCTGATTCTTACAGCTGCGCTCCTCTCTCTGAACTTGGCGCGTCTTTTCTGGTGCGCCGTGGCTTGCGTTCCACGCTGGAACGCGGAAGCGCGCCTCAGCGTGTTGTCTCTTTTCCCGCGCCCCGCGGGCTATTTAAACCTCCAGCAATGACGGCAGGGTATTCTGCTATTTTGTTGGACCCCTGCCGTCACCTGGGACCTGCTCACCAGACCCCTGAGAACCTGCTTCCAGTAAGGCACAGACTCATCATCCAGGACTGGGACCAGCACCCCCTCCAGGCTTCAGCTCACCCCCTCCAGGCTTCAGCTCTGCAGGCATTCCTTCCCAGCCTAACAACTGACTACAGGGAGGATTCCTAGCAGCCTGCACCCAAGAAACCAGCTTGCAGCTATCTCATGTGATAAACAGCAGTACCGCAAGTATCCTTATCTAACATATTAGTGTTGTCAGGGTGTACTGTGCTGAACTCCTATGGAACTTTGTCTATTAATTTATCTTACTTGATTTATTGAGACCTGCCTGAATGTACATCTCTATAAGCTGAACGTACCTAATACTGGACTCACTAGCACTGTTTTGAACCAGAGACTCTAGTTATAATTACTTCAACTCACAATATATATTACCTGGTTACTCATATATTCTGGCAAATTCCTTATACTATAAAATATACGCTTATGAATTAATAAGCTCTTGATTATGTTGGTACTCAATCTGAGGTTGTGATGATTTAAACCATTAACTCTTTAACCATATAACAGAGTGACTAATTGGTTTACACCTGAGAAACCTCCGCAGCTGAGATCCAATTAATCAAAATATATCAAGACAGGATCGTCACATAATAGCGGAACCTTTTTACTAAAATGGATCCAGCGGAGTTTGCAAATCATTTTGTAGCATTATCACAGCCAGTGGACACTCTTACCACTAATATGAATGACCTCCGGTTAGAAAATGAGGTCCTCCGTAATCAAAATGTTGCTCAACCTAGGGAGCGACCTGAGCCCAAGGTCTGCCCCCCGGAAACTTTTTCAGGTGATAGAAAGAATTTTTGTCAATTTATTAGTTCATGTCGCCTTATGTTTGAGTTACGCCCCCGCACCTACTACTCTGACAGAGTCAGAATTTTGACCTTGATATCATATCTTAAAGGAGAACCTAGAGTTTGGGCTGATGCATATGTAGAAGAACACGGCGACCTTCTGGGTGCTTTTAACACTTTCATAGATGAGATGTCTCTCCTCTACGAGGACCCCAATAAACAGTTAACAGCAGAAAATACCATCAGGAACCTTAAGCAAGGGAAAAGACCTGTAGAAGACTACATCTCAGAATTTAAGTGCTAGTGCCGAGAGACTTTGTGGACTGATATTGCCCTCAGAAATCAATTTCGCCTTGGGCTGTCTGAGTCTATGAAGGATGAATTGGCCAGTGTTGAGATTCCTGCATCTTTAGAGGATCTCATGCATCTCTCTCTCTCTATTGATTGCCGCCTCAGAGAAAGGAAGGCTGAACGTGCTAATTCCTATCAACCTACACCTTTCAGGAGGTCCAGATCCCCCCCAAAGGAGGTGCCTATGGAAGTTGGCACAATCAAAGGCCCATTATCCCCAGCTGAGAAACAAAGACGAAGAGCTCAGAATCTCTGTCTCTACTGTTCCGCTCCTGACCACATGGTGTCTACTTGCCCAATCCTAAAAAATAGGTCTGAAGGTAACAAATTTAAGATTAGTAAATTCAATGTAATTAGTACTACAACTAGGTCTAGCACTAATCGCTACATTTTTCTCACCCTTACCTTACAGTGGGACCAAGATAGGACTACCATTGAAGCGATGGTCGACACTGGTGCCTGTGGCAACTTTATTGATTTAGCTTTTGTTAATTCAAATAAAATCCCTACTGTGTTAAAGCAATATCCTTTGTCTGTCACTTTCATTGACGGGTTTACTTCCTCTTTTGGCCCTCTCCATTCTCAAACTGCACCACTGTTGGTTACTTGTGGTAATGCTCATACTGAGACCCTTGTATTTGACATCATTCCCTCACCTCTATTTCCAATAGTTTTAGGCCTACCTTGGTTGCACCTCCATCAACCAACTTTTCAATGGTCCAATACCTCACTTACACTAGACTCTACATATTGTAAAGAAACTTGTTACACCATCTATAACATGCTCCTAACTAGTGTGAATTGTGAGGGTATTCCAACTTATTTACATGACTTCTCTGATGTCTTCAGTAAAACCAATGCAGAGATACTTCCACCTCATAGAATATACGATTGTCCTATAGACCTGATACCAGAAAGTCCTATTCCAACCGCTCAAATGTATCCATTATCTCAGCCTGAACTGGTCCATCTTAAGGACTATCTTGACGATAACCTTAGAAAGGGTTTCATTAGACCTTCCACTTCCCCGGCTAGTGCAGCCATGTTTTTCGTAAAAAATAAAGACGGTTCACTCAGACTTATAATCGATTACCGTTCATTGAACAACATCACGGTAAAAAATCGTTATCCCTTGCCTCTTATTCCAGAATTAATAGAACGTCTGCAGACTTCCAAGATTTTTACAAAATTAGATCTCAGAGGTGCTTACAATTTAATCAGGATTCGTCCAGGGGATGAGTGGAAAACTGCATTCAAGACTCGATATGGATTATTTGAGTATTTGGTAATGCCTTTCGGCCTATGTAATGCACCTGCGACTTTCCAACGTTTCATCAATGACATTTTTTGTGATTTATTAGACATTTGTGTTGTAATCTACTTGGACGACATTTTGATTTTTTCTGACACTTTCGAGGAACACACTAAACATGTAAGATGGGTCTTGGGTAGACTCAGAACACATTGTTTATACGTCAAGCTTGAGAAATGTGTATTCAATCAGTCAAGTATTTATTTTCTCGGGTATCAAATTACTCCTGAAGGAATTCAGATGGATCGTTCCAAAGTCGATTGCATTCTCTTTTGGCCAACTTCCCATTCTAGGAAGGCTCTGCAGCGCTTCCTTGGATTCTCAAACTATTACCGCAAGTTTATCAAAAACTTCTCAGAGATTGTCAAACCCCTGAATACTTTAACTAGTAAAAAGACACTTTTCAATTGGTCAAATGAAGCACAAAACTCTTTCGATTCACTTAAGCATTCTTACACTACTGCTCCTATCCTCCAACTCCCTAACCCCCTATTCCATTTCACTTTAGAAGTGGATGCGTCTCACTTCGCCTTGGGGGCCGTACTTTCCCAACGACCAAGTTTGTCTGAACCCCTACACCCAGTCGCCTTCTATTCTAGAACTCTAACATCCGCAGAAAAGAATTATCCAATTGGGGAAAAAGAACTCCTCGCAATCAAAGATGCTTTAGCCAATTGGAGACATATATTAGAGGGTTCTACATACCCTATCACCATACTCACAGATCACCGTAACTTGCAACATTTGAAGGCCTGTAAAACTTTGTCTGCCCGCCAGGTGAGGTGGAGTTTATTTTTTGATAGATTTGATTTTTATATTTCATATCGGCCAGGTACACAAAACATAAAGGCTGATTCCCTATCTCGCATGTATGAAGATCAGACTACTGAGATTCCTCCACATTCCATCATACCTTCTAACCGCTTCATTGGACTTACGACTTCCTTCAGACAACTGCTCTTTCAGACTACATCCAAGGATGTATCCGATCTACCTAAAGGAGTTTTAAAGCAATCAGATGGAATATTCACCTACAACAATAAATTATACATTCCACCAAAATTAAAGTTGTCATTACTCAAACAACTTCATGATTCCCCATTAGCTGGCCATCCTGGAATCACTAAAACGATTCATCTCGTTAAAAGACATTATTGGTGGCCCCATTTGGCTAAAATGGTACATGATTATGTCAACTCCTGCGAAATTTGTGCCAGTAACAAACTTTCAAGAAAACCTCCTTTCGGTCTTCTAGCTTCCATCCCAGTATCAAATAGACCATGGGAAGTTATTTCAATGGATTTTATAGTCGACCTTCCTAGATCAAACGGTGCAAATACCATCATGGTAACAGTAGACCTACTAACAAAAATGGCACACTTCATTCCCTTAAAAAACCTACCAACCTCTCTTGAGACAGCAAAAGCTTTCATTAACAACGTTTTTAAACTTCACGGGTTACCCTCTCAGATTATTTCAGACCGAGGATCTCAATTAGTTTTCCTAAGTTCTGGAAAGCTCTATGTAATGCCTTAAAGATTGATCACCGCATGTCCACTGCTTACCATCCCCAGACAAATGGACAGACGGAACGCATCAATCAAATCTTGGAACAGTATTTACGTTGCTATTGCACCCACCTTCAGGATGATTGGTTTCAATTACTTCCTCACGCTGAATTTGCGTATAATAATTCTACCAGCTCTTCATCCCAATTTTCACCATTCTACGCGAACTACGGTTTCCATCCAAACAGTTTACCATCCTCCTACCTCTCAAACAACGTCCCTGCAGTAGATCATTATCTAGCTAATTTGAAGAAGACACTACCTATTCTATGTTCAAATTTAGAAGCTGCCCAGTTACGACAAAAACGCAATTACGATATTCACAGATCAGTACCTCCTGTCTACAAGGTGGGCGATTTAGTGTGGCTCTCCACCAGAAATTTATGCTTAAACATACCCTCGAAAAAACTTGGACGTCAATTCACCGGACCTTATCCTATTTCTCATGTGATTAATTCCAATGCAGTAAAACTACAGCTACCTCCTGATTGGAAAATACATCCCTCATTCCATGTTTCCCTTATCAAACCATTCATACCTAACCCATTCCCTAACAGAATCTCACCTCCCCCTCCTCCGGTTGAAGTCATGGGCGAAACTGAATACGAAATTGGGAAAATTCTGGATTCTAGAAAAAGAGGCTCTATAATTCAATATTTAATACGATGGAAAGGCTACACTCAACTTGAAGACTCTTGGGAAAACTCTTTGCATCTACATGCCCCCCGCTTGATCAGGCAATTTCATCGTAGGTATCCTAACCGTCCATCTCCTAATAGCGACACTGGTGGTGCCCCCTTGAGTAGGGGAGTATGTAACGCCACTGGCGTTATTCTATGTAAGACGAGCGCAGCCTTACCTGATTCTTACAGATGCGCTCCTCTCTCTGAACTCGCCGCGTCATTTCCGGTGCGCCGCGGCTTGCGTTCCATGCTGGAACGCGGAAGCGCGCCTCAGCGTGTTGTCTCTTTTCCCGTGCCCCGCGGGCTATTTAAACCTCCAGCAATGACGGCAGGGTGTTCCGCTATTTTGTTGGACCCCTGCCGTCACCTGGGACCCGCTCACCAGACCCCTGAGAACCTGCTTCCAGTAAGGCACAGACTCATCATCCAGGACTGGGACCAGCACCCCCTCCAGGCTTCAGCTCACCCCTCCAGGCTTCAGCTCTGCAGGCATTCCTTCCCAGCCTAACAACTGACTACATGGAGGATTCCTAGCAGCCTGCACCCAAGAAACCAGCTTGTAGCTATCTCATGTGATCAACAGCAGTACCGCAAGTATCCTTATCTAACATATTAGTGTTGTCAGGGTGTACTGTGCTGAACTCCTATGGAACTTTGTCTATTAATTTATCTTACTTGATTTATTGAGACCTGCCTGAATATACATCTCTATAAGCTGAACTTACCTAATACTGGACTCACTAGCACTGTTTTGAACCAGAGACTCTAGTTATAATTACTTCAACTCACAATATATATTACCTGGTCACTCATATATTCTGGCAAATTCCCTATACTATAAAATATACGCTTATGAATTAATAAGCTCTTGATTATGTTGGTACTCAATCTGAGGTTGTGATGATTTAAACCATTAACTCTTTAACCATATAACAGAGTGACTAATTGGTTTACACCTGAGAAACCTCCGCAGCTGAGATCCAATTAATCAAAATATATCAAGACAGGATCGTCACACAAACTTGGCTAGAATTAAAGCGGTTAGTATTATTGGTTTGAAAATTGTCATTCTTACCTTTACCCCCACCCCCCATTTTCATCCTTATTACAAACTAAAGGAAGAGACACAAGGTTTAGAATGGTGCAGAAAAACAAAAACAACAACGAAACAGCCTATCAAAAGTTATTACTCTATCCTTCATTTTTAACCTTCAAAGAATGGCAAACAATACAACATTTGTGTACATTGGTAAATTGTCATTGACATTCCTTTAAAACCGACAACCACAAAACCCTCTGTAACTCTCAGGCCTTGTACACACGATCAGTCTAAACCGATGAAAACGGACTAAAGGACCGTTTCATCGGTCCAAACCGACCGTGTGTACGCCCCATCGGTCAGTTATCCTTTGGTCCAAAAAAATAGAACTTGTTTTAAAATTGAACCGATGGACGCCTAACCGATAGGTCAAAATCGACGGTTAGTATGCAAAAGCATCGGTTAAAAACTTGCGCATGCTCAGAATCAAGTCGACGCATGCTTGGAAGCATTGAACTTCATTTTTCTCAGCACGTCGTTATGTTTTACATCACTGCGTTGGACTCAATCGTTTTTTTAACTGATGGTTTGTAGGCACATCAGACCATCAGTCAGCTTCATCGGTTAACCGATGAAACGGTCCTTCAGTCCGTTTGGATGGACTGATCGTGTGTACAGGGCTTTAGTTTCACGTACCTACAAAAATACAACAGCCGCGACATGTAGGAGAGCTGTCGCGGTGGGTTCTAACATATTCATGTTACTACATACAAACAATGAGAAGTCTAAGACATTGGACAAACACTTAGATACAGATTTGAGGGAGATATTTTATAGTTTCCAAAAAATAAATAAAAAACAAACAACCAGATGGAATGCTGCCTTCACTCTTTTAGCAATAGAAAAAAATGCAAAAAAACATGAGAGTAGCTCAAAACCTTGCATGGGCCAGCCACACAAAGTTAAAAAACAGGCATTTTAACCACACAAACATGTACTACACATCCATCAACCCACTCATTACAGATTTCTGAAGCTATAGCTGATCTACTTCCAAGGTATTTTTGGGGTCTCGTACCTCCAGACATCAAAAGTACCTTCTAAAGGAATACACCTTACTGTACCCTCTGACCATGAATGACAATTTTTAAGGGGTCTCATGTCCCGAGCCCCAACCCCAGACCTCATGTACTATGCAGCAGTCTGAATGGTGTGGAGCCTCATTTTTTTCCTACAAAGCATGGATGGCCAAAATTTCCCATGACGATTCAAATCGCTTATGACATGTCCCTACGTCCAGGGCAACCTTGCACTAACTTTCGGAGCAGTGCTGCCTAGTGACTATTTGTACAGTACTGGCACCCGGCGTTTCCAATTATTATACACGGCCTCCCCATATACTAGAATCTACTCCTTATGTTTTATGCTAATACCATTGCGCACTGGAATTCCGACTAATATACACGGAAAGGGTGGGATAAACCCCTCGTATTGCAAATGGGAGGGAATCCCCCCAACTCCCATATCCCCTGAGCAGTCAGACCACAAGTTTTGAGACTGAAATACCACACAACAACAACACAACTAAAGCCAAAAACTGAAACTCCTTGCAAAAAGATGGCTCACCCTCACTAAATGCGGAAATCTGGCCCAAAAAGCAGAGCAATTCCACCCAAAACCAAAACACGAAATGGCAGTTGCAAGAAACAAAAATCAGACCACGACCACATGGTGATGAAATACAGACTACAACACAATGGCCAACGACAATTGGACCACGACGAATTAAATATAGACAATATAGACAATATAGACAACAAAATGGCCGACAGAAATCGGACCACAACAAAATGGTGGCATTAACACATGAAATGGAGTTGCTGATCCTGCCAAAACCAGCAAAAAAATAGATTTCTTCACTAGAAAACCAAAATTTCTCCCCACAAACACTTACTACACAAATGAGACACCAAATAAACACTTAACCATAGACAAACACTTTAGGTTACATCAACTAGGGCCCATCCAACCAAACAACACATTTACAAATGCCAAAGTTACATAAAACACAAAATAACATGGCTCAAACATACACTCTTGTTCCCAAATACAGGCAATACTTCACTCTGAAAGTTGGAAGGTCAACACATACACAGGACCAAGACAATGCTGCTTGCATGCTTGATGTTTCCATCTCAAAACAAAATAACTCCCCCATGCTATCATTGATGCTATTACCCAGAAACCTGTAAAATATGCCACAGAAATGGATGGCCCTTCCCCCCTCAGCCACTTGGCCACTTGAATATGCGGCAGCCATTTTCAAAACACTTTCTACAAAATCATTTCAAAACAACTCCAATACAAACCATCTGTGTCTTGAGTCAGTCAATCTACACAACTGATGCAATCTACTTGTCCCATGAATTAAAAAATAATCACAATTCATACATTTCTATTTCTCATCACAAACTTATTACACAACATACAGTTACACAAACATTTTAGGTTTTATTAAATGGGTCCTATAGAGGAGGTAAGTATCCCAAACAATAGACCCATCATTGCTGACAAACATACAATTAAAATCCCACCATTATACCAAAAGATTAAAAATGTGTTCTTTTGCCAAGCAGAACCTACCTAACACATCGGAGAGAGAAAACAAACCCCTTTGCCTTGGGAAAACTAAGTATTTCAAACAGTTTGATGCCCTGGACTAGGATCCGCTCTCCCTCCTGATCCAATGCGTAGGAGGTTCTGCTCGCTCCATAAAATCCTGGCTCACCATCAATGTCATGGATAATCCACTATGCGCTGCGCGTAATCCATTGCACTTTAAGCCTTTTAGTATAATGCATCTAAGGCCCCGTACACACGACCAAACATGTATGCTGAAACTGGTCCGCGGGCCAGTTTCAGCATACATGTTCGGTCGTGTGTAGGCGCGAGTGGGCCGAATTCCAGTAAACATTTGCCCGCCGGGCCTTTTCCCAGCAGACAAATATTCCTGGACGTGTTTTAAAACCGTCCGCTGGAATCCTGCCCGCTCGGACATGTACGGTCGTCAGTACAGACCTACCGTACATGTCTGAGCGCCCGCCGTCCCTCGCATGCGTCGAATGACTTCGACGCATGCGTGGAAGCCTTTAAATGGCAGGCCCGCCCACGTCGCCGTGTCATCACCGCGTCATCATCGCGGCGACGACGCGGACACGCCCCGCGTAATGTTTACGCGCGGACTTCTGTGCGATGGTTAGTACAACCATCGTACAGAAGCCCTCTGGCAGGCATGTACGGTGAAAACGGTCCGACGGACCGGTTTCACCGTACATGTTTGCTCGTTAGTACCCGGCCTTAGAGCAACCCTGTTTCCTGTATCTTCCCAAGAAAACAGACGTGACCACCATCCTTACATCATTAGCTCCACCAACAGACTTGTTGATAATAGAAGCAATCTTTATTTATATAACAATAAAGCTTGGTTGCTTTCACAATCAGCCAATCAAGCACAGGCAAAGAGGAGGAGTTATAAAAATCTCAACCAATGAACAATGACTAGGGGAGTTTATGGGCGTGTCTGGGCAGGGGCAGTGTTATGATTCCCCGCCTCTTGTACCTCTAAGCTGTGTTCTCTAGTAAGACTTAGGCCCCATACACACGAGAGGATTTATCCGCGAATACGGTCCAGCGGACCGTTTCCGCGGATAAATCCTCTCGAGGATTTGTGCGGATTTCCATGCGATGGAGTGTACTCACCATCGCATTGAAATCCGCGCCGAAATCCTCTGGCAATGACGTGTCGCGCCGTCGCCGCGATTATGACGCGGCGACGTGCGCGACGCTGTCATATAAGGAATTCCACGCATGCGTCGAATCATTACGACGCATGCGGGGGATCCCTTCGGACGGATGGATCCGGTGAGTCTATACAGACCAGCGGATCCATCCGTTGGGATGGATTCCAGCGGATAGATTTGATAGCATGTCATCAAATATTTATCTGCTGGAAATCCATCCCAGGGGATAAATATCAGCGGAAACAGATCCGCTGGAGTGTACACACCATAGGATCTATCCGCTGAAACCCATTCGCTGGGATTTTTCAGCGGATGGATTCTATCGTGTGTATGGGGCCTTAGGAAACCACATGGCTTGCCTTGAAATCATGAACACTGCCCCCAACCACAATGCACACAAAGACTCATGTTTTTACCATTGCCGTAAATCCTTATTCTGCGTTGTTCAGAGAACAAGGCATACCCGGATTATACTGCCATTCCTGAGGATAGGAGATTATCTGAAGGAACATGCCATAGTCTCCATACATGTTGATCAGGCACACAGTAGCCGCACATAATATTCAGTATATGTAAATCTGCAGAAGAAGATCAGAGAATGCAGACTTAAAGGGGTTGTAAAGGTTTGTTTTTTATTTTCTAAATAGGTTCCTTTAAGCTAGTGTATTGTTGGTTCACTTACCTTTCCCTTCTAAATGTTTTTTTTCTTTGTTTTCTTTGTCTGAATTTCTCACTTCCTGTTACTCCTCAGTAAGCTGTTCTGGCTAACTAAAGTGAAGTTTACTGAGGAAAAACAGGAAGTGAGAAAAACATTTAGAAGGAAAATTAAAGGAAAAGGTAAGCAAACCAACAATGCACTAGCTTAAAGGAACCAATTTAGAAAAAAAAAAAAACCTTTACAACCCCTTTAAGCCTCGTACACACGCACATTTTTCTCAGCAAGAAAACTGCTGGCAGACCTTTCTTGCCGAGTAAACCGTGCGTGTGTATGAGGCTTTGAGGTTTTTCGGCAAGAAAACTGCCCAGAATCTAGACAAAAAAATAGAGAAACTGCTCTCTATTTTCTCGTTGTGACTCTCGGCAGTGTTTTCCTGCCGAGAAACCTGGGGGGGCATGTATCATAACCATAATAATAAAAAAGTGTCTCTCCCTACACAGTATTTTGAGCTCTCCATAACAGATCCCACTCATTAATAATATGGTTGATGTAAGCTCACCTCTTTTTCAGAAAGTGGGTTGGGGTTGGGTTATTTATTCCTGTATATTATTTGCTCTTGTGACCAGGGCCATGACTAGTGATGAGGTTTTGGTTTGGTCTGAACCCAGGTTTGGACCACATTTTTCTTGTTTGAAGGTTAGGCAAACGGCTGAACTAATTTTGAATGTGTCTCAGTCAAACCTCCGGCACCAGCTGGAAGGGAGACATTTGACATCAGTATTAGTAAATGTGACCACTTCCCTTCAGACTGGTTATTGGGAAACTGGCAGACACTGACATAATCTGCTTCATTGCTCATTCGTGTTGGCGGGATGGATCAGTAATGTTGGAGAAACTGATTGATGATGAATTTATGTTGTGGTATTTTTTTTGTATCACTTATTCTATGAATCAGTAGGAGTACTATGTACCTCTTACTCATTCACATGGGGGGAGGGCCTGTATCTTGGGTTTCTAGTTTCCAATAAGCCCCCAGCATACAGACCCCCACAACCACCAGACCAGGGTTGTGGGAAAGAGGCTCTTGTCCTCATCATTATGGTGCTGGTTTGGTATGAATATTTACAGGGAGGCCATATACCATTTTTTGAGTACCCCTTGACATCTTTATCAGACCCTCATTAGGGATAAGGGTCATGTATGCATCCTTAGAGGGAATTATACACTTGTTTGTTTTGTGTGGGGTCCACCATTAACATCTATACCAGACCCTCACCTGGGATAATAGTGTGCTATAGATTAGGTGAACTCTCAGCTGTTTTGTAGGTGGCTGAAGCTGTGATTTTTCTGCAAATGTAAACAACATTTTTTTTTCATTTGCAAATGTTAACTTCACCAGCAGGGTCAGGGCAACCCCTTTTTCATTTCTGTTCACTCTGCCTATGTACTTAAGAGGTCTAATCAACCCCCCCCCCCCCCCTGCACAGTTTTTTGTTGTTCATCTTTGACAGCAAAACAATCCTCCCATGTTGTAGAGTTGAGGAGAAGGGGAAACATTCTTTAGTTTAGCAAAATAAACTTGGCAGGGCTGACACCATTCCTTGTTAGTTAATTTAACAAACTGTTTTTATTGTCAGTCCACAACAGGAACATATCGATGGGAATCTTTTTGTGACTAGTGTACATTGTCTTTAATCCTTTCACTGTCAGAGCCACTTTTTGTGTGAAATATTAAAATGCATAAAAATTTGTTTAAACCCCCCAAACATTATGTATTTTCTAAAAGATAAGACCATGTATGGTAAACCCATTCTCCCTTCCCCTACGGTCGCCCTGTTGTCCATTCTCCCGGCTACCTTCAAGTTTCAGAAACACACCCTTCTTAGGTTCTGTCTCAGTACGAGCAGGCAATTACTATCCAGACACTGGAAATCCCCTTCACCCCCGTCCCTAGCTGAATGGGTTACTGAAATGAACAGAGTTATGTTGATGGAGGAACTCCAAGCTAAAGTCCTGGAAAGTCATGCTAAGTTCTCCTTTACATGGGGAATATGGAAGCATTACTCCTCCTCAGACGGCTTAAAGAAACTACTCTCACTTAATTCGAGTCCTCCACCGCCCTAATGGGCATAGGAGGACTTGAGCACAAATTATACATTATGGATCCGGGGCGCGGGAGGCCCGGGCGCACCAACCACCCCCCCCCCATCCCCCTCCTTCCTACCTTTTTCTATCTCTCCTTTCCTTCCCTCCTCTGGTCTTTTATACCTGACTTATTCCTTCTTTATCTTTTCTGGTACTTCTTCTGCCTTCCACAAGCAGGCTTGGGTTAGCCAAGACAGGACCTTATCTTAAGTTTGTATGGTTTAATTTCCTTGGCAAACACATTGATAATTTGGAATTATGGACATGCTGCTGCTTTGTTCTTGATACCACTCCTGTCATCAACGGAATGTCCCCTTGCGCTCTCCTGGCCATGGGCGCAGCAGGCTCCCAAAGGGGTGCCCAGGCTGGAGGGAACAGATGCTGGATGTATAATAACACGCGATAGGGTCGAATGCATAAATGTCTCTCTAGGTCGCAAAGGTGTCCATACTATAAATTATGTTGTGGAAAGGTACTGTTTGTTATAATGAGAACCGGCCCGCCCAGTGTTGGGGGTCTGGTTCATGTTTCTTTTGATGTCTGTCTAAAATTCTTTAATAAAACTTTTATTGAACCTAAAAGATAAGACCATGCAGAATACAATGGTGGTAGTTTAAATTCATTATTCTATTATAGGTGCTGTTTATCAAATAAACATGTTTAGTAAAAAAATACACTAAAAGTAATGTTACTGCACGCTGAAATGCATTACCCAACTTGTTGGTAAAATATAAAATATGAAGTTGTTCCGAGTAAATAGAAACCCAACATGTAAAGCCTTAAAATTGTGCATTCCGGTGAAAAGGTAAATGCAATGCCAACCATCAGAAACACTATATAATGTCATTGTAGTGCCTTGAAATGCATGTCCAACCAAAACCTTTTTTCTTTTTTTGGATCACCACTGTCCAGGGCTACATTAGAGAGTTTTACCAGTACAGTAGGTAGATACTAAAACACAACGCACCTCAAAGCACCATAATGCACATACAAGCACTGCGGTGTGCGGTCTTTTTAAAAAAAAATTGTCATGTGGGTTTTTTATCCATTGTGTTACATTGGCAGCTATTCATAATAAATACATCTGAGCATTAACACCCGGCAATAGAATGGGTCATACATGATTTTCACTAACATATTCAAGGATATGCTTTGATGTTATATAAATGCAGTGTAACAGACTGAATGAATCCTGCACATTATCACACATCTCTCCTAAAGACACAGCTCTGTAGATCAGATTGTAAGCTTTACACTTCATATTTCACTTACATGTCACACATGATAGTTATAAGATGACTTTCTTTATCTGTCCACTCTGACACTGCAGAATGTACAGAGAATATTCCTCCTATAATGATGTCTCCATCCTGAGAATACTTGTAGTCAAACACATAATCCTTCATAGTCAAATCACAGCGGTGAGCAGAGTTCTGGGTGTCGGATGTGCAGGGGGTCACACACAAAGACAACAACCACAATATTCTAAGTGGATATCTTAAGACAACATGGCCAAGTCTCTGATAGACTCCAATGAGCTCTTCTCCCGACCTCATCATCACTGACAGCAGCCCAGGATCCTGACACTGACTTCATGGCTCAGCTGAAGGCTGTGAGAGTGTCAGGCTTATAAAGAATAATTCTGTTATTTATTACTATAGACTGGAATATGGATCTACTTATAGAGAAGGAGAAAAAGGCCAAACCTAAAATACGCAGAATCCATCTTTGTCAGCACTGTAGAAAGAGAAGGTTATAAAAATATAATTATGATATATTGTACATGAAGCAGTAAAAATGAGACGTTTTATGACCAAGAAATACATGTTTATTATTAATATTCATATTAATATTATTATTCTTATTATTCTGTATAAATACAGGTGTAAGGATGGGGTTCAGCAGTTACCATAGATTTGTGGAGAATCCTTGGGATTCGTAAAGTTTGTGAATCACAAAAGTATGGCTGAAAAGTTTGCAGGTTCCCCACCAAAATAGAGAACAACCTCTAATGCAGTGCACAAGGAATGGATGAAGGAAGGGATGACCTATCGATGGACGGGTGGGGTCACAGCAGCTTTATTATCAGTGTTGTTAGGGACAGCGGACAATTCTTTGTAGAGAGAGATTATTATATATATTTTTTATTTATTTTTTCATCTGTACATGTCCCCCATGGCAGTGCATAAATCAAAACATTAGCTGTCTTTTATTTGACATATGCCACTGGGATCATTTGAAAGACTAAGTGCAAGAACAGTGTGCACCTAAACCACCACCCATCATTCACCAAACCCCCTATCCTAAGTGATAAGATAAAAGTTAGGCATACACCAGTTAGGCCTATTATACCTGATTACTATCCTGGACTATTTTACATTGTATGCTGTGCAGTATCCTAATTCCTAATGACAATTTGAAATCAGTATAGAAACCTTTTCCATGTGAGACGAGCCAAAGTCTCTATGTTGATGACTGACTGTTTGTGACTTCTACTTTGACAATAAATCTGTGATCCAGCAAATTGTATTGTAGACTTGTTTTTATTATTTGATATCACATTGTGTAGTGGGACAAGGCAAGGTCTACAAGCTGAAATGTTCTGCTGCAGAGGTCAAAGATGTATCAATGATAAAATAAGAATTCTCTCCCTACACAGAATTGTCAGCCGTCCCTAACAATTCCGACACACACTGACAATATGGCTGCTTTAAGGCCACCCTTATATAAGAAGAGGTCTGGGTTATCCATTCCTTTACATTATTGGCTTTTGTGACTCAGATGACTAGAGGCAACAAGTATGCACTGCATTATAGGTTGCCCCTTATTTCTGTTGGTGAACCTGCAAACTTATCAGCCAAA
This sequence comes from Rana temporaria, assembly GCF_905171775.1. Classification (NCBI taxonomy): domain Eukaryota; kingdom Metazoa; phylum Chordata; class Amphibia; order Anura; family Ranidae; genus Rana; species Rana temporaria. The sequence continues at coordinate 17,855,890 of NC_053489.1, read as the reverse complement.
ATTTTAAAATGTGCAAACTTTGTGAATGCCGGGGAATTGTTGCAAATTCATTTTAGTGGACGTCTAACTTCATCCCTAACAATTTTTTAAAATATTTTGAAACATTTCAGCATGCTTAAGTTACAGTATGTCTGATTACTAAGATACAAAAAAATGTAAATGAGTCTATAAACATGGGGGGGGGGGGGGTTAGGGGCATGGCCTGGATTAGGATACCTGTGTGCTGAGCTCTGCTTCAAGTCGGTCCTGAATGCCCACTTTAGGTATTTTTACCTTCGTATAGTTCACTGTCAACCCTTCTCCACATTTCCCTGCCACATAAAGCCGCTACTGCTATACCTTCTCTGAACAATTATCGGAGGCAGGAGTGCAATCCCTCGAAGGAAGATGGCATGGCTGCTGTGCCCACTCCGGATCCTGCCGCGGCTGACATCGCTAAAGTGATGGAGGCTATTTCCACCTGCCAGGCGACTCTGATGACTAAGATAGAGGAGGTGAAAGTGGACATATCCCTCATAAGACAGGATATACACAAGCTGTGGGATCATATTACAGAGGTGGAGGCCAGGATCAGTCAAACTGAGGACACCCCCAGAAGCCCACCTTGGAAGCTATGCAGCATCAGATCCAACAACTCACCTAGAAACCATTCGACCATGAGAATTGAGCCCGGTGCTGCAATTTTTGCTTTATCGGCCTCCCTAAGGGCTCAGAGAGTCCTGACCCTGCTACCTTTCTGGAGAATCTCCTGATCACTACCTTTGGTAGGGCAGTCTTGATCTTGCTTATCCCATGGCCCCCATAAATTTTCTGACGTGGGTTTTTTCTGGAATCTGTGATGAGCTTAAATGCTCCGCTGTCTTTAATTACCTCAAATGACATTGTGGTTCTAGTTGAGACATACATTACTGGACAACTTTGAATTGCTATCAAGCTCCCCTGGATTGGCTGGGCCTGCCATGCCCAGCACATTCCTTAGTACCAGGGAGTTTCTGTTCTGATTGCCAAAACGATCCGATTTGAGATTCTATCTTGGACCCTCATGGCAGATTCATTTTTATGCATATGGTATTGTATGGGAGCCTTTACCTAATTTTGGCCTGTTACATTCCTCCCCCCTACAGTTCTGCGGTGGTTAGTGACGGTTTTCTATTTATGGCCTAATTTCCAACCATGCCAGCTATTTGGCTGAGAAATTTTAATATGGTTTTCAATCCAGCACTAGATCACCTGCACTCGTCCTCTGCTATCGCATCGGTCACTCGATTAAGTTGTTAATTTGCAGATTTAGCTTTGACGGACACTTGGTGTTATAAATACCGACCACTCAAGCGCTTTCTTTTTTTCTCAGCAATGCTTTCAACCATGTCCCATATGGATTTTATAGTGGTGTCCACTACCCTGCTACCTCTGATTGAGGAAGTAGGATTCCACCCTAGAATATTTTCAGATCCTGGACCCCTACTGGGTAACTCTCCACCTTGATCCTCAGGTTATGCCTCATCCTTAGTGATTACATCCTTTTATGGCTGACCGCCCTGCCGGATCAAGAGGACATTCAGCAAGAATGACAATTTTACTTTAACATTATAACTCTAAGGCCCCCGTACACACGACCAAACATGTATGCTGAAACTGGTCCGTGGACCAGTTTCAGCATACATGTTTGGTCGTGTGTAGGCGCGAGCGGGCAGATTTCCAGCAAACATTTGCCCGGCGGGCCTTTTCCCAGCAGACAAATATTCCTGGACGTGTTTTAAAACCGTCCACTGGAATCCTGCCCGCTCGGACATGTTCGGTCGTCAGTACAGACCTACCGTACATGTCCGAGCGCCCGCCGTCCCTCGCATGCGTCGAATGAGTTCGATGCATGCGTGGAAGCATTTAAATGGCAGGCCCGCCCACGTCGCCGTGTCATCGCCGCGTCATCGTCGCGGTGACGACGCGGCCACACCCCGCGTATTGTTTACGCGCAGACTTCTGTACGATGGTTAGTACAGCCATTGTGAAGAAGCCCTCGGGCAGACATGTACGGTGAAAATGGTCCGTCTGACCAGTTTCATCGTACATGTTTGCTCGTTAGTACCCGGCCTTACAGTGATACAGCCTAGGTGGGGTTGGTATGGGAGGCATTCAAATTACATGTCCGCTCTATATTATCTAGGTGCATAAACCATCTGAAAGCCTTTTTGCAAAATTATTCTGCAACAAACCACCAACCGCCTGACATTCCTCCTTGATAATTTTGCGGTGGATCCTTCTCCTGACAACTCCACTGCGTTGAAAACATAAAGAAGGAAGGATCGCCTTGTTGACCAATTGCACTATGAGAAAGCTAAACAAAAGCTTTTCTTTTGTAGGTGATTTATCAGCAGGGTTAGCGGGCTGGTAAATTGCTGGATCACTTGGCTCACCAAGACTGTAGGCCCCCGATGGTTGTTACTGTGTTGGACATGCAAGGCACCCAAATTACTGGTCCATCGTTGATTGCAGCAGCATTTTGTTTATATTATAAATCATTATACTCCTAGCAAGTGACTGGTACTACTTTGGACACTCTTCCCCTGAGGCCCACTCTCCGCAGATGAAATTTCTACTGCAACTGCCACCCTTGCACCTGCTAAACCCCCCTTGACTTCTATGCTGCCTATTCAGAGGTCTTAGTCCCAGAATTGTTGTCCCTGTACAAATATATCTTTAAAGGGGAAGTCCTACCAGACTTGAGCGATGCCTGGGTGTTATGGGCAGAATAACCATTGTCAAGATTAGACCCCAGTTCGGTTTGTGCCAGAACTTTAGCACATCGTAAAAGTTCGGAACCAAATAATGAACCCCCACTGAAGTGTATGTGACCTGAACTGGAAAAATAAAAACTGCCCATTTTAAAGGCTTATATGCAAGTAATTGGGCATGCAATGCTAATGGGGTTCTGGGTATTTGTAACAGCTCTGGTGAACGGGAGTGAACCACAACTGCGGATAGCAAGGATTTCAATGCACTTCTCTATGTGAGAATTTAGTATTGGACCCCAGGCGCCACTCCACACAAACAGGAATTTGGGGGTTCTCTATATCATCTCTCTCTCACATAAAGAAAGGCGTTGAGCTACTAAGGTTGGACGTATTACAACATGCGACCAAACCTTAGCGTTTAAAATTATACCATACACGCGAAGATTCCAGTGCACTTCTATATGCAAGTGATTATCAGTATGGGACCCCAGGCGTCACTCCACACAAACAGGAGTTCTGGGGTTCTCTACATCACATCACTAAACCACTTGAGGTCCATGCTATAGCCGAATGACAGCTTCAGCGCGGACCTTAAAATCCAGGAGGACGTCAATTGACGTCCTCCCCTTTGCTCGTTCCCCGCGCGCGCTCCCGAGCACGCAGCGGGGAAATTCTGTGTTGGCCGTGTCCCTTGGACACAGCAAATTACAGATCGCCGCAAACGGCCAATCAGAATGTCAGTTTGCTATGCGATCTGTGCGGCCAATGAGAGATGATCTCAAATGTAAACATGAGATCATCTCTCATTGCCGCCTCTCCCTCCTCACACAGAGACAGCGTGTGAGGAGGGAGAACGTCTGTGTGAGTTACATTGTTGCAAAGTGTGTGTACAAAGTACAGTGCCCGTACAGTGCCCATACAGTGACATCCAGTGACATCCCAGTGCCATCCCTGTGTCATCCAGTTACCGTATTGCAAAGTACAAAGTACAGTGCCCATACAGTGACATCCAGTGACATCCCAGTGCCATCCCAGTGCCATCTCTGTGCCACCTCATCAGTGCCATCCCTGTGCCACCTCATCAGTGCCATCCCTGTGTCACCTCATCAGTGCCATCCCTGTGCCGCCAATCAGTGCCCACATGTGCTGCCAATCAGTGCCCACCTGTGCCGCCAATCAGTGCCTACCTGTGCTGCCAATCAGTGCCCACCTGTGCCGCCAAACAGTGCCCACCTGTGCCACCAATCAGTGCCACCTCAGTGCCCACCTGTGCCAATCAGTGCCCATCTGTGCAACATCATCAGTGCACATCTGTGCCACCTCATCAGTGCCCATCTGCTCCGCCAATCAGTGTCCATCTGCTCCACCTCATCAGTGCCAATCTGCTCCACCTCATCAGTGCCCATCAGTGAAGGCTTAGCACACACCTGTGTAGTTGCACCAGCAACCATGTCCAAAAGATCCTATTCCACCGAGGAGGCATACCAAATCCTTTCTGCGCCCGACGAGAGCAACATGGAGCTCTCTCTTTCAGATTCCCTTTCCAATTCCAATTCTGAGTTTGACGTCAATTATGAGCCAGCCTTCAGTAGCGGAACACTGAGTGACTCAGAGGAGGAAGATAGCCGGCCCGCTAAATGAAGGCGTTCTAGTGAGGAGGCAGTGCCACTCACCAGCACCGCAGTGCCATCCACCAGCACTGCAGTACCATCCGCCAGCACCGCAGTGCCATCCGCCAGCACCGCAGTGCCATCCGCCAGCATCGCAGTGCCTCGGCAACAAACTTCAAGGACCCATGCCAGCCTTCCCTATGCCCTTCAGAACCCCTTGTGGCTTCCTCCTAATTAAGGAGAAGCCAACATTCCCCCTTCAAGGCCCAGCCAGGAATCCAGATGGACGCGGAGAATTTTTCCTCAATCGATTATTTTAACCTCATGTTTACAGAGGACATGCTATCCGGAATTGTGGCCTAGTGCAACCTATTTGCACAGCAATTTATTGAAAATAATACCACGTCATATCATGCCCGTCCCTTCCAGTGGAGAGACCTTACGGTGGAGGAGTTGAATTTTTTTTTAGGCCTCACATTATGTATGGGACTCAACCCAAAAAACACTTCACGTTCCTTTTGGTCCAAAAACCCCATCTACCACATGCCCATCTTCTCCAGCGTAATGCCCAGATCCCGATACTTTGCCATCATGAGATTCCTACATTTCAACGATAATACCCAGTGCCATCCCCGAAATCACCCAAATCATGACAGGCTTTTCAAAATTCGGCCCTTACTGAATTATTTTTCAGAAAAATTCCCCCAATTGTATACCCTGGACCAACACATCTGTGTGGATGAGTCCCTTGTTAAATTTACTGGCAGGCTTCAAATAAAACAATGTATACCCAGCAAAAGAGCCCGCTATGGTGTGAAGGTGTACAAATTGTGTGACCGAGTCACAGGATACCTGTATGCCTTCAGAGTGTACGAAGGCAAGGACACCCAGCTGAATCCCCCAAATTGCCCAGACTACTTGGGATCAAGTGGCAAAATTGTTTGGGAACTCATTAACCCCCTATTGCAGGGATATGCAATTAGCGGACCTCCAGCTGTTGCAAAACTACAAGTCCCATCATGCCTCTGCCTCTGGGTGTCATGCTTGGGGCTGTCAGAGTCTTGCTATGCCTCATGGGACTTGTAGTTCTGCAACAGCTGGAGGTCCGCTAATTGCATATCCCTGCCCTATTGGAAAAAGGATACCACTTGTACGTGGACAACTTTTACACCTCTCTTCCCCTGTTCCACAACCTGCACCGGAAGCAGATGCCAGCATGTGGCACCATCAGAAATAACGGGAAAGGCTTTCCTCAAAGCCTTGTAAATAAAAAGCTGAAAAGAGGAGAATCAGCAAGTCTGCGAAACGGAAGGAGGTTCTGGCAGTAAAGTGGAAGGACAGAAGGGATGTGTACATGTTATCTACCATCCACAATGACACCGTCGTTGAAACCCGCAGAAGGCGTGGCACCACCATCTGAAAGCCCACATGTATCCAGGACTACAATTTGTTTTGGGGGGGGGGGTCGACTTCAATGACCAGATGATTGAACCCTATCTTGCCACAAGGCGGACGTACCATTGGTACAAAAAAGTTGCCATTTATTTTTTTCAATTGGCCACATATAATTCTTTTGTAATTTACCGCAACTCCACCCAAAACCCCAAACGCTTCCTTGGCTACCAAGAGGACCTTATCACTGCCCTTATTTTCCCGAACGATGCACCCCAAACCATCCGATCTGATGTTTTAAGTCATCTCGCCGAGCGTCATTTTCCCGATAAAATCCCTTCCACAGAAACAGGCCGACGACGTCAAAAAAGATATAAGGTATGCGCCAGTGAAGGAGTCAGACGAGACATATCTTACCATTGTGCCGATTGACCTTCCCAACCAGGCCTCTGTGTAACTGACTGTTTTCACCATTACCATACCAAACTAAACTATTAATCCTCCGTTCCTGCCTTCACACACCTTCACACCCCTTATGCCACTGCCTGCCACTGCCTGCTCTTGTTTTTTGACCACGATTCTGCCTAATGATTTTGTAATACCTCTGCCTGATCTGGAACTGACCCGGCTTGTTTTTTGACCACGATTCTGCCTAACGATTCTGTAATACCTCTGCCTGATCTGGAACTGACCCTGGACTGACCCTGGACTGTTTTTTCAACCATTCTTCTGCCTAACGATTCTGTATTACCTCTGCCTGATCTGGAACTGACCTCGGACTGTTTGACCATGTTTTTGCCTGCCTCATGGACTGATATTCTACCCTGCTACTGGACTAGTGGGATTCAACACAGGGGTCTCACATATGTGAGGGGCTCCAGAAAAGTTTTTCTGGATGAAGAAAACATTTTTTTTTGTTTTCTCATTCTAGATTAGGGTCTGGTTGCCCGGAGGCTTCAAAGGGATTTGGGTGGGAGAAGCCTCTACCCCTGTCCCAATTCTGTCCTGAACAAGGTCCTACTTCTGCCTTCTGCCTGTAGGACCTATGCCATCATGCCTCTGCCTGTTGCATGAACTGACCACCTGCACTAACCCTGACGGGACAGTATCCCTGCCTGGACAATTGTGTATGCCGTTGCTGACCAAGTCCCTGCCTGCTGCCTGGACCAGTGCTATCCTGCTGTGTAGAACTGCGCTACTATTACCACAGGTAATCTTTTGTTTACGCTTTGCTCAGCATAATGTATTTTGGGGTGTAATTCTTGGTATGTGCATGCTATGTGTCTCTGGAACACCTAACGGTGTTCCTTGCATGTTGGATCTCTGTATGTGGTCAGGCTGTGTAGAAGTCTCACACATGTGGTATCGTTGTACTCAGGAGGAGTAGCATAATGTATTTTGGGGTGTCATTTTTGCTATCTAAATGCTATGTGTTGGAAATATCTTAGAAACAGACAACTTTGTGTAAACAAAATGCGTTTTCATTTTTTTCCACATGTTCCAAAAATGTCTGGAAAAAAATGAACCGTTCAAAAGACTCATTATGCCTCATAGATTATACGTTGGGGTGTTAGCTTTCCAAAATGGGGTCATTTTGTGCGTAATTCCATTGTCCTGGTGTTCCAGGGCCTTCAAAAGTGTAATAGGTAGTCAACTAGTTAGATTATCAATTTATGCTTCTAGAACACCTGATGGCACTCCCTGCATGTTGGGCCTCTGTATGTGGCCAGACAGTGAAAAAGTCTCACACATGGGGTATCGTTCTACTCAGGAGGAGTAGCAGAATGTATTTTGGGGTGTCATTTTTGCTATGTACATGCTATGTGTTGGACATATCTTATCAATGGACAACTTTGTGTAAAAAAAATGCGTTTTCACTTTTTTTTCCAAATTTTCCAAAAACTTCTGGAAAAAAATTAACCGTTCAAAAGACTCATTATGCCTCATAGATTATATGTTGGGGTGTTAGATTTCCAAAATGGGGTCATTTTGTGGGTAATTCCATTGTCCTGGTGTTCCAGGGCCTTCAAAAGTGTAATAGGTAGTCAACTAGTTAGATGTGCAATTTATGCTCCTAGAACCCCTGATGGCGCTCCCTGCATGTTGGGCCTCCGTATGTGGCCAGGCAGTGAAAAAGTCTCACATATGGGGTTTCGTTTTACTCAGGAGGAGTAGCAGAATGTATTTTGGGGTGTCATTTGTGGTATGCACATGCCATGTGAGAGAAATAAGCTATTACAATGACAATTTTGAGAACATTTTTAAATAAAAAAAATCTTAATTTTGCAAAGTATTGTGGGAAAAAAATACAACACAATAACTCACCATGCCTCTTAATAAATACCTTGGAATGTCTACTTTCCAAAAAGGGGTTATTTGGGGGGCATTTGTACTTTCCTGGCTTGTTAGGGTCTCAATAAATGAGATAGGCCTTCAGTACATCAGGTGTGATCAGATGTGATCATTTTTTATGATTTGCACTATAGCTTGTAGACTCTAAAACTTTCACAAAGACCAAATAATTTCCAAAAATGTTGGGTTATTTTTATCAAAGACATGTAGCAGTATAAATTGTGGCCAAAATTTATGAAGAAATATTAATAATTTACAAAATGTTATCACAGAAACAAAGAAAAAATCATTATTTTTTTCAAAATTTTCTGTCTTTTTTCATTAATAGCACAAAAAATAAAAAACCCAGAGGTGATCAAATACCACCAAAAGAAAGCTCTATTTGTATGAAAAAAAGGACAACAAATCATTTGGGTACAGTGTTGCATGACTGAGTAACTGTCATTCAAAGTGTGAGAGCGCTGAAAGCTGAAAATTGGTCTGGGAAGCAGGGGTGTAAAGGAATTTTTTGTTGCTGAAATTACTGTTTACAGGGTATAGAGACATAATAGGTAACTGATTCCTTTTAAAAATGATTAAAAATTGATAAAAATCAATCATAGAATGTACCTACAGTTTCAGTTTCATTTTTGCATGCTGTTTAATGCTTATGTGATGAACAGAGACAAAGAGCCAATACAGAGCAGTGATGGTTTGGAAAACGAAACTGATTGGTGTTGAGGGGTTTTAGACACACAGTAATCACACATCCTTGATTAGTGACCACAGAGAGAAAGCTCCCATGACTTTTTTCATCAGGAAACAGACTGTTCAGAACAGAGAAGGATTACAGCAACATCAGAGCAAAAACGAACAATGAGGACATGAAACCAGGACTGCAGTAGGGTAAAGGAAGCTATTTAGCTTAAAAAAATCCTTTTAATGACCCTTTAAACATAAAGAAGTGCATTAGGCCACTAAGGGAGTTGGTATGAAACACCTTCAACCCTTAGCATAGAAAAGCGAACATGTTCAGCAACTTAGGGCAAGGGCCCATAAACAAGTAACACTTATGTCAAGCATGTAGTAAATAGGAATTGTAAAGGCAACTAATAGTTGCATAAGAGAGGCAAATATAGCTCAGGTAATTTGAGAGTATATGTCCCTTTAAGATGTTCCTCAGCAAACAGCCATAGGCACAACAGTCAGTCCCAAGTAGTATGTTAATAGCTACAAGCCATAACAAATAACAACAATTGTCTTAGGAGGAATATATGCAACAGATCTTTCTATAGTACTACAAGTGAAACAATTGCTACTTATCCGTTTGCAGAGCTTGAGTGTAGCAACACGGGATTGTGTAGTGTAGGGTGTCAGCAAGGAAGGTCTCTAAGGTTGTCCCCGGCAATGGCAGTCTAATGCAGTTAGGGTAACAGCAGATAATGCTGGAGTTGCAACCTGGAGTAGTTTGCAGCATGGGGAGCGATGGCACCAATGGTTGTAGCTTGGCCGAGCTATGGCTGACAATAATAGAGCACTGTCTCTATGTAAGCTGAATGCCTTTATAGGCAGGAGATAGGTGCAAGGAGAAAACACAGTGATTTACGGCAAACTTCCACATTCCAAGCTGGAACACACGCTGCGCCCGGCGTTGACGTCATCGGGCGGTCGCCGTAATGCGTTTTAGCGTGGGGTTACTTATTATTTAAAATGTTTTGGGTAAAAAAACATAATTTTTAAATGAGCAGTGATTTGCTGAGGCTTAAATTGAAACTATCAAAATGAGAAATAACAATGAAAATGTAAAAAATATATTTTAAATATAGTGCCTGGGGGTCCCCTTAGTCTGCGTGTAATGTGGCACATATACAGTGCATAGAAGCTGCTGCAGCAATAATTGCATTTATATAGCCAAAAAAAAAAAAAAATGAAATTTCCCTGTAAGCTTTCTTTATTTTGTAAACAGCTTGGGGGGCCAGTCTGTATGATGAGGCCACAATGTACCGCTCTTGGAACAATATTAGAGATGTTTGGCATACATTCTGGTGTCTCTTTCACAGACTTTGGATAGTAACAGGTGCAGAAAAAATTGGGTTTTGGGTGTTGGAGCCTTCACACTATAACCCTAAAGTATATAAATGCTCTTGATGAAAACAAGAATTGACATGCCCCGGCCAAACAGTGGCAGAAAAATTGGTCTTTGAGTGTCCGTGTCGAGGTACTTCAGGTACTCTTGATGAAAGCTAGAATTGGCCTTACTATCAAAAATATTAATGATATACACCTATCAAATGGGTGCATAAAAATTGGTCTTTGGGTGGTGCCTTCACACCGTAACCCTATAGAGGTACTCTTGATGAAAGCAAGAATTGGCCTTGCTGTCAAACATTTAAATAATATGCACCTGGGTGTTAATTGTGCCAATGAAATCTACACCTAAAAATGTATTCACAAAGTAATTAATACCCACAAAGCTCGGTAGCCTAGACAGTCTTTCAGAGATTTCAAATCCAGCATGCACTTAATCAGCGACACCAGCATCAGGGGCTTGATAGCTGCTTATCCAGGACTGATTTATTTTGATTTTAATTAATTTTGATAAATGTCAGCCAGTCCACAGGATCTGTGGACAGACACGCTCTCTTATCTGTCACACAATCTCTGACAACACTGAATGCCCGTTTGGAAATCATGCTGGATGCAGGGCAGCCCAGCAGCTCAATTGAATACTGGACAGGTTCTGGCTAGTGGTCTATTTTTATGACCCAGTAACCCAATGGAACATCAAATGGAAAGCTCTCTGGGCCAGATTCACAAAGCACTTACGCTGGCTTATCTCGAGATGCGTGGCGTAAGTGTAAAAATGTGCCGTGCGTATCTATGCGCCGTATCCCCAAAACGAGATACGCCTGAAAAGCAGCTTTTTCCGACCGACGTAAAAAGATTACACCGGCGCATTGTGGGGCGTAAAAATACGCTAGACGCACCATTGTTTTGCTAGTCAAATATGCAAATGAGGGAGATACGGTGATCCACAAAAGTATGTTTGTGCGGCGCAGGCTACGCGCTGTGCGCATCAGCTTTATGTCTGGTCTAAAGTTACCCCTTATAAAAGCAGCCTTAACTTTGCACCAGACGTGTGCAGGTCAGCTAAAGCAACACCGTTAGGGACGAGCTGACCACACACACTTGCAGGACAACAATCTGTATGCCAACATGCCAGGGTCATAGCTATACTAGTGGCTTTAGATGCGCGCAGAAGGAGGAGGGAACGGAGGAGGAGAAGGAGGGCACGGGAGAGGATATACCGCACACGCATTGACGTCTTTGGCATGGCTGATTCTGAGGTGTATCGCATCTTCAGATTCAGCCCTGATGCCATCCAGGAATTACCCTGAAAGATGACATCACCAGCCCAACACATCGCTCACATGCAGTGCAGCCACTGGTCAAGGTACTGGCAACACTCCATTTCCTTGCCACTGGCTCTTTTCAGCGTACAAGTGGAGTGGTGGCTGGGATGTCCCAATCCTCCATGAGCAGATGTGTGCACCAGGTTATCCCCGCAATCCTCAGACGCATGGCCAACCAAATCATCAAACCCACCCAGGAGGACCTGCGGATGAAGGCAATGCAGGATTTCTACAGAATTGCACAATTCCCACGCACTGATTGCACACATGTGGCACTACAGCCCCCCGTGAGACAGAGCACATATACCGCAATCGGAAGCATTGGCATTCCATCAACGTACAGGTGATAGCCGATGCCCAATACCTCATATGGCACGTCCGTGCCAAACACCCAGGATCCAGCCATGACAGCTACATATTCCGTCAGAGCCACATCCCAACAGAATTTGAACAGAACGTGTATGGGGACAGCTGGCTGGTTGGTGAGTTACATGGGTGTCAGCCATGACTGTCCCACCCCTTGATGCAGACATCACGAGGGGCACATGCATGACTAACATCCTCCTGTCTTTTCCCTTCCAGGTGACTCTGCATATGCACTGGGACCCCATCTCATGACTCCATACCGGAACCCCCAAACCCCAGGAGAGGAAAGATACAATGAAGCACACGCATGTACCCGTGGAGTGGTGGAATGCACCTTTGGCCTCCTGAAGTCCCGTTTCCGATGCCTGGCTAAGTCTGGGGGTACCCTGTTGTATTCCCCAAACGTTGTGTGCCAGATCATCGGTGAATGTTGCATTCTGCACAACTTCGCCATGAGAAGGGGCCTGGAGATTGAGCTAGGTGATGACCTGACCCCCGAACCAGACAATCCCCCCATAACCGAGGGTACCCCGTCTTCTGAGGGAGCAGCAGTCAAGAGCCGCCTCGCAGAAGGCATCTTTGCACGTTAAACCCACACATTAATCATGGCACAAGTAGAATGCATGCATGCACACCACTGTGGTCCCTAGCACACACACCCCACATCCTCATCTAATTGGATTAAACCAAAGTACACCGCACGGTACTAGGGAGAAGCAACGCCACGCCAAGGCTCCAATTATGTCACTGTACATTCATACACTATTCATACGGACCTGGGATCACTTCTCCTTGGTCCTGGGGAACCCTACTCCACCACAACTGAGGGTGACACCCCTTTTCCGGCAGGAATGTCACCCCCACAATCATACATCATTCACAAACATAAAACAAATCATAATCACAGTAAAAACAAACAAAAAAATCCCCACTAAAAACAAAAATACACAAAAACTTAACGACGTTGGCATGACCCACGCCTGGGCTGGCCACGCCACGGCCACGGCCATGGCCCCTCAGGGGAGACTCATGGGGGGGGAATCAGGGGAAGGAGGAGCCTCCCCTGGTCTCTGCCCACCTGCCGGCCTGCCCTCCAAGGCCACGGCTATCCTGGTGAGGCCCACATTCAGGGCTGCCGTATTGGCCTGGACTGCCTGGGTCAGGGCACACACCTCCTGACCCACGCTTGCTGTGGCAGTCTGCATTTCATTGAAGCAGTTTATGAGAGTCAGTGAGTTACAGCTCACGTCCATGACTGAGTCCTTTATGGAGGCCAGGCTCTCCTCCATCCGGGCCAAAGTCTGGGTGACCTGACGCAGATGGCGGGTCTGAAGGGCCTGGTCCCTCCGCAGATTAGCTGGCAGAAAGTCTGCCACCCCCTGGTCTTGTGGGTGGCCTTCCTGCCTCCAGATGAGGCTTGGGGCCTGGGAGAAGGGGAGCCCCTTGGGGGGGAGCCCTGTTGGGGGAGGAGTGGGAGGGGCTACCCCTGATGGAGGCCTGACTCGTGCCAGCCACAGGGGGAACGTCCTCCAAATGGAGAAGTACCTCATTGGCACTGGTGACCTCCTCCTCCTCAACCTCCTCCCCCTCAACCTCCTCCTCCTCATCCTCCTCATGGGGTGAGCTGTGGCCACTCCCCTCCCCTGAGGACTCCTGGCTTTCCAGGGGGTCTTCATCAGCCTGATGTCCGGGGGATGGGGCAGACTGGCCAGATGGCCCAGCACCCTCCTGCCTATCTGTGGATGAGACAAAACATTCACATGTTGGAGGATACACACACTTGTCACATATCCCCCCCCTACACATGCTACTCACCATATAGAAAAAAAAACTTACCTGTCCTCACGGCCTCCTCGGAGTCAAAGCCAGGCAGGCCCACCACTTGCTGCCTGTGGAAGCACTGGGCCACCGCACGCTGCTCAGCAGTCAGCCTGATGGTGCAAGGTGGTCCCCCTCCAGTGCCCATGGCATGTGCTGTTAGCTTGGCCAGCTTCCCACGGACCAGTCGCCTCAGATCATTGATATTTTTGGTGATCCCACTGACGGTCCTCGTCTCACCCCCCAAGGCATTGATATTATCTACAATGTCCTGCAGGATCTGCTTCTTCCTGGCCGGGGTGGTGTCCCGACTCTCAGGGCCATGCAAAAACCGCCCATATAGGGTGATGGCCCTGGTCAAAATTTTCTTCTCCTTAACAGAGAAGTTTAACTTCCTCTTCTTTGGTGCCATCTCAGTACCAAACACTCAGCACAAACAGACAGCAAATACAATCTCCAATAACACTCTCCACTAATGCCGCATACACACCATCACTTTATGTGATGAAAAAAAAACGACACTTTCTGTGAAGTAAAAAATGACGTTTTTGAAACTTCAATTTTCAAAGACGAAGTTGCCTACACACCATCGTTTTTCTCACAATGTTCTTGCAAAGTGAGGTTACGTTCCACCACGTTTTTCCATTGAAGCTTGCTTCCTAAGTAGCTTCTGGGCATGCGTGGATGAAAAAACATCTTAGAAAACGACGTTTTTTGCTACACACGGTCAATTTCTGTGAAGTAAAAAGTGCACTTTTGAAAAACGACACATAAAATTGAAGCATGCTTCAATTTTTTTTGGTCGTTTTTTACAAGACATAAAATGACGTTTTCCCCCACACACGGTCAATTAAAGTGACGTTTTTGAAAACGTCATTTTTTTCCATCACATAAAGTGATAGTGTGTACGCGGCATAAGACTTTCCAAGAACACTCCGACACAAACCAACAAACAGCCACAGACAACAGAGCAAAAGCACCTTGCTTCAGGAAGGGAAACACATGGATGTACTTTTGCAATGGAAGGGCGTATGTCTGGGCCTATTTATGCACTGGGCGTATCTCACTAAGTACGCCGGGCCTAGTTCCTATCTCACTGATTGCACCGGGCCGAGTTCTGAGCATGCGCAGAGAGGCTCTGACCATAGTCGGCGTCATCCACATGCGCAGTACGGCCGGCCCTTCATTTGCATGGAGTCACGGCTCATTTCAATGGAGCACGCCCACTTCCTTCCCACTTTCAATTACCCCGCCTTACGCCTCGGAATTTAAGTTTAGCCGGCGCATATTTGGGCGCAAATACTCTGTGGATACGGTACTTGCGTCTCTAAGTTGAGCCGGCGTAACGTAAATGAGATGCGCTACGCCGGTCTATATATGCGCCGCTCTACATGAATCTGGCCCTCCATGTCTGTTTTGCCCCTAGATAATCTGCCACCATATGATACAGATGCTGCTGATGGAATCTTGAAGCTGACAGCCCTAAGCACCAAGGAATACAACAGTTTGACCAACAGAAGCCTTAAAACTATGTTTTCTGCCAGACTGTAATCTACCAGAATCTGGAAAGACATTGCATAAATGCCTCTTTCAGAAATTGTTATCTTCTGCTCCCTCTGTGGGGACGGGATTTATTATGAGACTTTCCCCTTGTAACGATGAGCCTTCTCCTTGATGCCACGTATTCATAGAATCAGGTTACGCATAGATAGCCCTAAGATCCGACAGGTGTAATTGACTTACACCGTCGGATCTTAGGATGCAATTCTAGGCCGGCCGCTAGGTGGCGATTCCATTGCGGTCAGCGTAGAATATGCAAATGACTAGTTACGGCGATTCACGAATGTACGCTTTACCCGTCGCTCTAACTTTACGTTGTTTCCGTCAAGATACGCCGCGTAAAACTAAGGCTGTCCTCTAGGTGGACTAGCCAATGTTAAGTATGGCCGTCGTTCCCACGTCGAAATTTGAAAAATCACGTCGTTTGCATAAGTCGTCCGTGAATGGCGCTGGACGCCATTTACGTTAACGTCATTTAGTGCAATGCACGTCGGGTAATTTTCCCGACGGAGCATGCGCAGTACATTCGGCGTGGGAACGCGCCTAATTTAAATGGTGCCTGCCCCATTTGAATTAGGCGGGCTTGCGCCGAGCGGATTTACGTTACACCGCCGCACGTTTACAGGTAAGTGCTTTGTGAATCAGGCACTTACGCTGTAAACTTGCGGCGGTGTAACGTAAATGGGATACGTTACACCGCCGCTGCGCAACGTAAATGTACCTGAATCTGGCCCATAGCTTCTAAAAATCTAAATTTGAATGGATAAACAGAGAATGGAGTTGAATAAAATAGAATATAGCTGTTTTCCCAAATGTGAAATGTGAAAAGAATAGAATAAAATAGAAAGAATATAGCCATTTTCCAATATTTGTATTTCAAATATAATAAAACTAAATATAAATATATATATATATATATATATATATATCTGTGTTTGGAAATATGAATTTTGAATAGAAACAAGTAGAATAATATAAAAAATATATAGCCATCTTCCGAAATTCAAATTTCTAATTTAGAATAGAATAGAATAGACTAAAATAAAAAGAATATAGCTTTCATCCAAAATGAATTTTGAATTTCAGAATTTGAATTGAGTAGAATAGAGTAAAAAATAAGGAAAATCTTCTTAAATTCCAATTTCAAATAGAATAAAATAAAATAGAAAAAATACATAGCTAACTTAAGTTCAAATGTTGAATATAAAAGAAAAAAGTAGAAAGAATGTAGCTGGTTTCCAAAATGTGTATTTCAAATACAATAAAAATATATATATATATATATATATATATATATATATATATATATATATATATATATATATATATATATATATATATATATATATAAATATATATATATATATATATAAATATATATAAAAATATATATATATATATATATATATATATATATATATATATATATATATATATATATATATATATATATATATATATATATATATATATATATATATATATATATATATATATATATATATATATATATATATATATATATATATTAAAATGTTGAAATTAGAATTTTAAAAGATTACAGCTATCTTTCAAAATTCTAATTTTGAATAAAAAATAATAGAATAAAATAGAATAGAAAAAAAATATAAAGCCAACTTCCAAAATGTTTTATTTCAAATTTTGTATAGAATAGAATAAAATAGATTAAATAGAAAGAATATAACTGCCATCCAACATTTTGTATTTCAAATTCCAAAATTCTAATTTTGAATAAAATAAAAAGCATATATCCATAATTCAAATTTTTATATTTTAATTTTAAATTAAAAACATAATAGAATAGAGTAGAAATAATCTTTTGAAATTCAGATTTCAGATACAATAGAATAAAATAGAAAACATATATAGCTGACTTCCGATTTATTTTTTTATTATAATTTATAATTTTAATATAACAGAATAGAATAAAAGTGAAGGAATATAGCTGTTTTAAACATAAAACAGAATAGAAAAAATATATAAACAACTTTCTAAAATTTTAGAATAGAATAGAATTAAAATAGAAAGAATATAGCTGTTGCCTGAAATTCAAACATTGAAATTTGAATCTTGAATAGAATAGAATACAATAGAAAGGCTCTAACATCTTTCAGAGTTAAAACATTTGAATTTTGAATAGAATGAATATAACCATCTTTCGAAATTCTAATTGCAAATCAAATGAAATAGAATAGAATAAAATAGAAACAATATTTAGCCAATTTTTTTTATTTTTTAAATCAGTTTGAAAATAGCGAATATACAAAACAAATTCTAAAAACAGATGAGTCTAACATAAGAAATATGAAAAAATGAAATGAGGAATCTAATGGGGTAATTTTTTTTTTCATTGTGTGGCGGACCTCGGATACCCCAGGTGGGCTTCTCCGCCAGACCTGTGTCTCCTGTCCTCCAAACACACCCGCAGCCTGCAGATTCGCCACAACCAGCCCTTAACCCCTCAATCACGAGACAATCCACACAGGTGTTGAGGGTTAAACATGCAGAGCACAAACTGTTTATTAAATACAAAACATACACTTTTACACACAGTTAGGGACACTCCCCTTAGGCCCCGTACACACCATAGAATCCATCCGCAGATAAATCCCAGCAAATGGGTTTCAGCGGATAGATCCTATGGTGTGTCCACGCCAGCGGATCTGTTTCCGCGGATATATCTCCCCTGGGATGGATTCCAGCAGATTGAATATTTGCTGACATGCAGAACATATCCATCTGCTGGAGTCCATCCCAACAGATGGATCCGCTGGTCTGTACAGACTCATCCATCCGTCCGAAGGGATCCCCCGCATGTGTCGTAATGATTCGACGCATGCGTGGAATTCCTTATATGACAGCGTCGCGCACGTCGCCGCGTCATCATCGCGGCGACGGCGCGACACGTCATCGCCAGAGGATTTCGGCGCGAATTTCAATGCGATGGTGTGAGGCAAGAATTGAATTCACAAAGCCAATGCTCCCAAAACTGCACTGGGTTTCGAAGGCGTAAGTCGGCGTAGGTGTAAGTGGGCGTGAGCCATGCAAATGAGGCGTGACCCCATGCAAATGATGGGCCGAGCGCCAGACAGATACGTATCACCAACTGCGCATGCGCCGAGACGAGGACGCATCCCTCTGCGCATGCTCATAACCATGTCAGAACAACTGCCTAAGATATGCCGGATCACTGCCTACGGCGTGAACGTAACCTACGCCCAGCCATATTCACGTCCAACGTAAACTACGTAAAATACGCCGGCTTGAGCTCCCTGGTGCAGACCTTTGCATGTCTGCTACTGAGTTACACCTGCTTTATGGGGCTTAACTTTAAGCCGGACGTACAATATACGCGCACATCGCGTAGCCTGCGTTGGGCGCACTTACGTTCGTGAATCGCCGTATTTCCCTCATTTGCATATTTGAATGGCTAAACAATGGGAGCGTCCAGCCTAGCCAGCGTAGGCAAGTTACATCGGCGGGTTGAAGCCTGTTTTTAGGTGTATCTTAGTTTGTGGGTCCGGCGCAGAGATACGACGGCGCATATTTGCACATACGCGGCGTATTTAGAGATGCGTCGGCGCAAGTGCTTTGTGAATCCGGGCCCTTGAGTTTATGGTAAGCAGGCAGCCCCTCCTTACACATCCCCTGCGGAGAGATGTCTCCAGTCCAGACCCAACACAATTTAACACAGCAACAAGAGGGGGGAGATGGGGGAGAAGGGATGTAGCATTACATTACATTATCTGAATGCCAGCTTGCCCCCAAGTCTCTCAGTCTCTTCTGGGCCATAGTCTGTGGGTAGGAGGCCAGCCTACAGCCCCCTCAAAAACACACAGGCACAGTGGGTTCTGTCACATTTCTACCCTTTTAATAACAGACTAACCAGGTCCCTGACCCTCAACTGGTCTGGACCTGCGTTAGTCACAAACTTCCACCCCAGGCAAACAGGAAAAGGAAAAGTACGACTCTGGTGCTGGGGAGCAAAAACGCACATACGGTCTCCTGTGAATAAAAACAGACGCTGCAGAGTGAGAACAGCTGTCCGCACTCCCCTGATCTGGGGCTGGGTTGCAGGTATTGGGGGGAGCTGAATAATCCTTTGCCCCGATGCTGGCACTTAAGCTGGTAGGGAGCGTAGCATGGTAGTGCTAAGCCGTTGAGGAAGAAAAGGTACTTGCTTTTCTCCTGGTGTAGTTACCATCTGCTGGGAAGGTATCTTGCAGGGACTCTCCCGGACTCTCCATCTCTTTTTCTGATGCTGGGCAGAGACCAACAGCGCTCTGCCCCGTAGCCAGTGCTTCTGCTGGGGGACATATACAAAGGTGGAGTTCAGCCGCTGGAGAGGGGAAGGGTTTTTTCCCCTCCAGGTTCTGTTACCTCTGTGATTTCTGACAGGGGCTGTCTACCAACCCTTCAAAAACATACTGAGGGCTGGGCAGGGGCCAGCGGAACTCTGCCCCGTAGCCAGTGCTTCTGCTGTGG
The DNA here is from genome assembly GCF_905171775.1 of Rana temporaria. Lineage (NCBI taxonomy): Eukaryota > Metazoa > Chordata > Amphibia > Anura > Ranidae > Rana > Rana temporaria. Next base: position 17,836,162 of record NC_053489.1, on the reverse strand, counting down.
GGATAGACACTGGAGTAGTGTCCAAGTTCTGGGGAAACAGCACACTGAGGTCATCCCCGGAATCCCTGGATCTAACTCTGAGGGTGGGCAGAGGCCAGCAGAACTCTGCCCCATAGCCAGCGCTTCTACTGGGGGTGTGATCATTGGGGTAGTTTTTAATTGCTGGGGAGGGAGAATTGCTTTCTCCACTCCCAGTGAAGATATCTGATGTTGGGGAAACAGCTCATGGAGATCATCTCTCGGACTCTCCAGACCCAACTCTTTTTCTGATGCTGGGCAGAGGCCAGCGCCACTCTGCCCTGTAGCCAGCGCTTCTTCTAGGGCACCAGATGCGATACTCTGGACTTGCGGCTTATCACTATTTACCAGCCTTCCAACACCCATCTCAACTCCTCCTTCTGAGACATTTATGCTATTAACTTGTCTTGCTGCCTGAGAAACCTCTGGTGCGTTCCGGCATTCTAGCACTTGCAATGCCCTCTGTATCATCGCCGCTTCTTCCATTGCGGTTAGGACGGGAAAACGTAGGGGCACCCCTGGCCCCATTTGTTCCGCATCTTCATGACTGTCCACTATTTCTCCCGGACTGTCCCAGGCAACGGGAGCCATGCCAGGCTGCGTATCACCATCAAACAGCAACTTGTAGGCAATCTCGAGGCCCCATTCCTACTCAACCAGAAGCTACAACTCCTTCAGGTCACACGCCTCTTAGGGGAGGTCCAGCACCTCATCTCGGAAGTCCAGGATGTCTTCCAGCCACCACTCCTTGTCACTTCCAAAGTCTGGGTCTCCGTACATTTTTTGATGGAGCAGCCCCACATCATCATAGCCAGCACCTTCTGTCGGGCTGCCATCTGCTGTACCTGGCCACAGTTGAGCCGCGAAACACCGGAGGGCTCTGTAGCTGTCGTCCAGCCTCATCTCCTCCTGGACCAATCTTCCGAGCTTTGTCTTCCACTCATCTCATGGTCAGTCCCTCAGGAGCACCTCCCGTGCATGGTACTGCATCCAGTACATCTCTGTGGAGGAGGGAAGGATATTTCCCTGATGTTGCCGCTCGTGGCTTAGCGTCTCTTGCCAGAGTTGCCGGTGGATCACGTCCCCCCAGCCGAGCATGGTGTGCTTCATCGTTGGTTCTCGATGTTGCTTCCACTCCGCTCTCATGCTGGCCGGTCCCCATATCACTCCTCGGCGGCTGCCCGGATCTTAAATCCTGGTGGTGGTTTGGATGTCCCAGACTGCAGAAGACATCCCACTGCTGCCATAGCTGTGATGGATCTCGGATTCCCCAGGTGGGCATCTTCACCAGACCTGTGTCTCCTGTCCTCCAAATGCACCCGCAGCCTGCAGATTTGCCATAACCAACCCTTAACCCCTCAATCACGAGACAATCCACACAGGTGTTGAGGGTTAAACATGCAGAGCATAAACTTTCAGGTAGCCTGGTGACACTGATAAAGGCTGAATTAGTTACTACAGAGGTCTCTGGGAATAACAAGGTAGCTGTCATTTGTGTGCATGGGGACACCCAAGAGTATCCAGTGACTACAGTGTGTTTTGAGACCTCCAAAGGTAGCCTCTCTCATCCGGTGGGGTTAGTGTCTCACTTACCACATGATGCCATTGTGGGAAGGGATTTTCCAAAGTTCTGGGAACTCTGGGATTATCCTGAGCCCCCACTGGTGCCTCTACATACCAGGAATCTGATAACCGGAATTCCTCTGAGAGTGGTGAGGACACTCCAGAATTCCCCTTGTCGGTATTGGCAGGGGAGACTCAAGAAACTGGGGAGGAGCCAACATCCTCAGACAAAAACATGCCATCTGTAGAGTTTTCTGATCTCAAGGTTCACAGGGAAAACTTTGCCACCGAACAGTTAAAATACCTCACCCTAATAAAGGCACAGGAAAACGTAGTGAAAATAGATGGCGAGTTAGTGAACCCAGGTACGACCTGCACTTACCCGTACTTCATCATGGAAAGTGACCTACTCTATCGGGTGGCTCAAAGGGCAGAAGAAACGATTGAGCAACTTGTGGTGTCCAAACCTTACAGGAAGTTGGTGTTAGAGTTGGCCCATGGGCACATTCTTGGAGGTCATCTGGGGACAGAGAAAACCCGAGAGAGAGTGTTGCAAAGATTTTATTGGCATGGGGCCATGAAGGAAACAGAAAATTATTGTTTATACACGTGTGTATAAGGAAGGATACACACGTGCATAAGGAAGATAATGGACTTTTGAGGTGTAATATAGTTAAAATTATGGATATTTAATATAGAAATGTAATTTAAAATACAAAACATACATAAGAAAGTGCCAGAAATGCAGCCAATGATTGAAAACACATGGGAATGACAGGCCACCTACTACCTAAAATGACAGTTACAAAGGTCAAACAAAATTGGAAGACTTGCAACCACTTAATCGTAGAATTTGAAGACCGGTTGAATTCTCAGAAGGTGGGATGTCACGCAGTGTTCAGCCCGACAAGTTGCACATTTGGAGAACGCTTCTTCAGGAGCTTAACATAAATTCTACAGAATGATATTAATAATAACAATAAATTTATACAATAAACAGAAAAAGAAAACGATAAATAGCCACAAATACATATTGTTTGCGAAACTTTCGCATGTACCCATCTAATTGTCCCATATAGAGACCCAAAGGTCCCATTAAAGGATACAGAGAACAAAATGAAAAAGAGGAGCAGAGTTTAGGGCAGTAAAAGAGAATAGTGATTAGAACAAGGAATGAGGGAAGAAGAAAGGAAGAGAAAGGGGGAAAAAAGAAAGAAAAAGGAAAAGAAAGACAGGTGGGAAAAGTAAATATATATATAAGAAGGCCAGTATGGTGGCCTGAGTTTATGGGAGGAGCCCGGAGGGTATTTAAGCAGCCCACTCACACATGCTCTTTGTCGGTTCAGTGTGCGGTACTACACGTCACTGGGCCGACTCTTTCCAGCTCACCTCATGTCCGTGAGTCTGCGCATTCAATCGCATTCGACATCGCAAGCGCTTTGCGGCTTCTCCCTTCATGGTCTTCGCCGGCGGTTCCCGCTTACTTCGCAGGTAGGATTCAAACCTTTTTTGTATCTTGTGCAATCTTGCAATTCGTTATGCTTCCTATCCTGCATCCCTTTTGGGAAAAAATCTGTCTTTGGGTTACTTTTGCTCATGTTTCAACATCATTTGGCTCAGGCGTAGTACATTTGTAACTTCCTTCTGCCAAACATACGATTCATTTGTAAATCCATTTGGAGATTGACATGTGTTTGTATGGGTTCTTTGGCAGATTGAGGTGGTAATTGGACTCACATGGTGCCTTGTCTGCACTTGATTAGCCTGGGGGGATGGGTGGTTGGTAGGTGTTCGGTTTCAAAGCAAGGGGTAGCATACACTCTACAACCAATTTGTATCAGATTCGTTCAATACTCCTTACTATCAATTCGTATCGGATTTCATTTCATGCATTTTACAACCGTTTTGTATCAGATACATTGCATACTTTCTACCGTTGTCATTCATTGTTTCCCCCATGTCGTGTGTTTTAGTTCCCGCAGCGGAACTTATGAATTGCTTGTACACGGCTCTTCTCTCTCATTTATTTACTAAAGTTATTGCCTTTGTGTCATGCATGGCGCCACACCACACTCTTGGGATGTGTTGCACATCCACTCCAGTCCAAAGCAAACCCAGTCGCACGTTCACTATCCCAGGTAGGATTCGTTAGCTTGTTTGTCATGTCAAATTCGTGGCCACTCATGGTGTCACCTGTACCATATGTTTGGTTCCCGCAGTGGAGCTTACAAAGCATTGATACGCACTTCTAGTGTTCTATTTTCTACACCAAACCTTGTTGTTGTCACGCTACACATTCCCGACATGTTTCACTCCAGCCACAGTCCGCCGCAAACTCACTCGCATGGCCCACTGTCGCAAGTAAGATTTACACATTCTTTATGTCTTATCAATTTGCTACCATTCGTTGTCTCCCATATCGTTCATTAGTGGCCCCTGCGGAACCTACGATTCAAACAGGTGTTGTCCTTCTACCTTATACTGCTTGCTTAAGGTACAAACAACCAGGTGTTTCTTTCCTTTCTCAGTAACCCAATTCTTATTGATTGAGATCTTTCAACCATGCAAATCATCTCAGCAGTCTGATACCCTTGCTGAGACCCTTGTAACACATGACCCTTACAAAATGCAAAAAAAAGAAAAAAAAAAAAAAAACGCAAAAAGGAAAAAAAATATATATAAAAAAAAAACACAATTTCCGCCACGTAATCTCAGCCCAGCAACCTGACACCTGTTGAGACCGTTGCAACTACGCAAAATTTGTCTCCACAGCCTGACACCCTTGTTGAGACCCTTGCAAACGCAATACCGTCTCAGCAGCCCCACACTCATCGAGACTCTTGCAACCACACAAAATCGTCTCAGCAGCCTGACATCCTTGTTAAGACCCTTGCAACACATGACCCTTACAAATAAATAAATAAATAAAAAAATAAATAAAAAAAAACGCAAAAAAAAAAAAAAGAAAAAAAGAAAAAAAAAACGCAAAAAGAAATATAAAAGTGCAAAAAAAAAAAAATTGCCACCACACAATCTCAGCCCCGCAACCTGACACCTGTTGAGACCGTTGCAACGACGCAAAATTCGTCTCCGCAGCCTGACACCCTTGTTGAGATCCTTGCAAACGCAATACCGTTTTAACAGCCCCACACTCATGGAGACTCTTGGAAAGCACGCAAAATTCGTCTCTGCAGCCTGACACCCTTGTTGAGACCCTTGCAAACGCAATACCGTCTCAGCAGCCCCACACTCATGGAGACTCTTGCAAGCACACAAAATTGTCTCAGCAGCCTGACACCCTTGTTAAGACCCTTGCAACACATGACCCTTACAAACGCAAACAAAAAAAAAACGCAAAAAGAAATATAAAAAGTGCAGAAAAAAAAAAATTGTCACCACACAATCTCGGCCCAGCAACCTGACACCTGTTGAGACCATTGCAACCATGCAAAATCGTCTCAGCAGCCTCACACCATTGTTGAGACCCTTGCAAACGCAATACCGTCTCAGCAGCCCTACACTCATCAAGACTCTTGCAACCACGCAATACCATCTCAGTAGCCTCACACCATTGTTGAGACCCATGCAAACGTAATACCATCTCAGCAGCCCTACACTCATCAAGACCCTTGCAACCACGCAATACCGTCTCAGCAGCCTCACACCATTGTTGAGACCCTTGCAAACGCAATACCGTCTCAGCAGCCCCACACTCATCGAGACCCTTGCAACCATGCAATACCGTCTCAGCAGCCTCACACCATAGTTCAGACCCTTGCAAATGCAATACCGTCTCAGCAGCCCCACACTCATCAAGACTCTTGCAACCACGCAATACCGTCTCAGCAGCCTCACACCATTGTTGAGACGCTTGCAAACGCAATACCGTCTCAGCAGCCCCACACTCATCGAGAACCTTGCAACCACGCAATACCGTCTCAGCAGCCTCACACCATAGTTCAGACCCTTGCAGATGCAATACCGTCTCAGCAGCGCCACACTCATCGAGACCCTTGCAACCACGCAATACTGTCTTGAGCAACCTCCCACTCGTCAAAGACCTTTGTGACCATGCAGTCTCGCCCCAGCAACCTGGCATTCATTGAGACCCTTGCAGCCAGACAAATCATCTTTGGCCTCATGTACACTGCTGTTGGTAAAAAAAAAAAAAAAATGGGTTCAGACGGATGTTCAGAGGCATTCGAAACGCATTTGAAACGCCAATGCCTGTAACAGCTTGTAAACACTGCCAGATGTTTACCAGCGTTTCATTCACAGTCGTTTTCATAAAAAAAAAAGAAAAAAGGGGAATATTGTCTCAGCAACTTGACACTCATTTGAGACCCTTGCTAAATGTAATATCATCTCAGCTACCTCACACCCGTCTAGACCTTTGCAACCACACAATCTCATCTCAGCAACCTGACACCCGTTCAGACCTTTGCAGCCATACAAAGTCGTGGCAACCACACAATGCCATCTCAAAACAACCTCATAATCATCGAGACCTTTTGCAACCACGCAATATCGTCTCAGCAAACCAGACTGAGACCCTTGCAACCACGCAATATCGTCTCAGCAAACCAGACTGAGACCCTTGCAACCACGCAATGCCATCTCAAAACAAACCTTCATACTCAAGGCCCCTGCAACCACACAATATCGTCCCATCAACCTGACACTCACTGACACCCTTGCAACCGCACAATATTGTCTGCAGTAGTATAAAACACTTTGCGGCAGGCACCTACGTGCAAACCCGAATACAAACTAAACTTGCAAACACACCTCAGTGACAAACAATCAGCCACACAAACACACAGTGGCACCCAGTTGGCCATTCATCTTCAGTGGCACGCGGGCCACTCATCTTTTCTCTGTGTTTTTTCCCTGCGGTTAGTTCAGGTTTTCATCCAGCACCGGCGAGTGCACGTTGGCCTGCGAGTGCACGTTGGCCTGCGAGTGCATGTATATCGTCTTGTTCAGCACCTATGTATTGTCTTGATTTTCTCACACCAATGCAAGATCCAGTCCAAGTTCTCAAACTAGACCAAGCATCAGTAGCAGACTTAGTTATGTGGGACAACTTCCCCACCTGATAGAACAGCATTTCAATCTTCATCCTGGCAGTGTCAGCCGAGCCACCAAAGGCTTTTGCAGCCATTTTTAGGCCGCCACTGGTTCTCCAAAACTTGGCCCCCAGAAATTCTCTTAAATTTTTTCACCCAGTCTTCAACACACCTCGTGCTGCACCCCATCGTGGCAGCTGCCCAGGTCTGGGACCACACTTGAACAGGACAGACACTGTTCTTCACCACAGACAATCAGGCCACAGCCGACATCATCAATTAAGGTAGATCTAAGTCGCTCCCCATCACTTCCTGCGCAGGCTCGCGCAGCTGTCACTCCGTCACCAGTTAATATCTTATGTAGACCTTTTTCCAGGCAAATGCAAAAAGCAGCTGATGCGCTTTCCTATTCCAACCTTGGAATGGATGTTTTTTCCAGCAAGAGCCTGGAGCCGACCCAACAACTATCCCTGTCCCACCATGGACATTGCTGACGATGGACTGAAGTCACATCTCACCAACGCAATCCAACTTATTACCCACTCCTTGGCACGCAACACACTGAAGGCCTATCGCACTGCTTGGAACACTAATCGCAAATTTTTGGCCCCTTTCCCCGAAGCAGCAGTTGGACACATCCTAGCCTTCATATCGTATTGCCACATGCAGCTGACCATTTCTCAATACTATCACGCCATATCTAGATGGCATCCAGCATTTCCTGTCCCTGCAGGACCCCAGTAAACCGTCAGTATTCTCGAGCCCATGCAGTCAAGTCCTTCCTACAGGGCATACAGAAGCACTAACCTGTAGTCAGTGGCAAGCGCCTACCTTTCAAGAGTCCCATCTTTAGGGACATGTCTAAAATCCTTACTCGTTCCCTGTTTAGGTCTTTGCCCAGACTAGTCACCCGAACAGCCATCTACCAGGCCTTCTACGGTTCCCTACAACCTAGTGAATTTAGTCAGCGGCTCCGGCAGTCACACACTGCTCCGACGCCACCCGACTCGCTTTCGAACCACTACACTCTCACAGTCTGCAAACGCAACAAACCAGCCCCTGGGGTTGACATCAACCTGTTTCAGACTGACAACGCCTGACGCCCAGTGACGGTGCTCGACCCACTACTGCTCCATCTACCCAGCCAATCTGATGGTAGCTCGTTGCTACCCTTTCTAAACCAGCTCCCTGAGTGTCAGCCAGTGTGTCAAGCATGTCAGAATCCTCCTAAGTAACTTGGGCTTCAAACCCCAGTCAGTTCTCTGGACATTCTTTGGAGCAACCTCAGTTGCCTCCCAACAGGGAGTACCAGACTACGTAATCAAGATACCAGGCTGATGGAAGTCTCCTTGTTTTGCCACATACATCCCAAATCCTCATGAAGGAATGGCACAAGCCTTTACCAAGCTGGCTAAATAAATACAAGAAATCAATACAAACTATTTCCCTATCTGAGTCTTTTGCCCCCTTTTCTTGGCATACTGACCAGACCACCAAGGCACACTTCAGGTCTATTTATGTTGTAAGTCTTGTCGCGTGTTTATGTGATCCACATCTCTCTCGGTCAGAGGGTAACGACCATAAATAAGAAGGCCAGTATGGTGGCCTGAGTTTATGGGAGGAGCCCGGAGGGTATTTAAGCAGCCCACTCACACATGCTCTTTGTCGGTTCAGTGTGCGGTACTACACGTCACTGGGCCGACTCTTTTCAGCTCACCTCATGTCCGTGAGTCTGCGCATTCAATCGCATTCGACACCCTCCCGCCCTTCCCTTTTTCAGGGCACTTGTCAGCATATCCTTCTTCAATTAACTACCCATTACTTACCTTGGGTATGCCCCCTTTTCGTGGCATACTGACCAGACCACCAAGGCACACTTCAGGTCTATTTATGTTGTAAGTCTTGTCGCGTGTTTATGTGATCCACATCTCTCTCGGTCAGAGGGTAACGACCATAAATAAGAAGGCCAGTATGGTGGCCTGAGTTTATGGGAGGAGCCCGGAGGGTATTTAAGCAGCCCACTCACACATGCTCTTTGTCGGTTCAGTGTGCGGTACTACACGTCACTGGGCCGACTCTTTCCAGCTCACCTCATGTCCGTGAGTCTGCGCATTCAATCGCATTCGACACCCTCCCGCCCTTCCCTTTTTCAGGGCACTTGTCAGCATATCCTTCTTCAATTAACTACCCATTACTTACCTTGGGTATGCCCCCTTTTCTTGGCATACTGACCAGACCACCAAGGCACACTTCAGGTCTATTTATGTTGTAAGTCTTGTCGCGTGTTTATGTGATCCACATCTCTCTCGGTCAGAGGGTAACGACCATAAATATATATATATATATATAAGTAAGATGAAAACTTAAAGAGGATGTAAACCCACTCTCATCAAATGTAAACTACTGCCATAGTGCTGATCTATAAGGCGATACATGCCTCCTACATGTATCCTTACCTGTCACATGTCTCTCGTTTTTCAGTTAGAAGCCCCCAAAAACCCCCAGAAACAGCAGATTCAGTGGGTGGTTCTGTTATCGGCGCTTGGTGGGCGGAGTCATGATGTCAGCAGACTCCCTGCCCACCAGTACACTCCCCCTTGGCCAGAGCGTGCACAGAGACAAAGCGCATTCATAGTAAAAACAGCGCGCGCTCACGGCCCCCTGTCATTTCTCTGTGCACACATCTATCTCAAGTGACAGTCGAGGATGATCGGTGCGACGGAGGGTAAGCTGTGAGCACCGATCCTCCCTGCATGTCTTTTCATTATCTGCCCACATCCATTCCCCCACCCGTGTTCAAATTCCTTCTCCTTCCGCCCTCCTCATCCGCCGTCTTCCCTTCCCTCCCCTCTCTCTCCTCTCCCGAGGGCTGCGAGGGGCGGGCGGCTAGATCTGTGCGAGGGGGGGCGGCTAGATCTGTGCGAGGGGGGAGGGCAGCTAGATGTGTGCGAGGGGGGGCGGCTAGATCTGTGCGATCTGTGCGAGGGGGGGCGGCTAGATCTGTGCGAGGGGGGGAGGGCAGCTAGATCTGTGCGAGGGGGGGCGGCTAGATCTGTGCGATCTGTGCGAGGGGGGGGCGGCTAGATCTGTGCGAGGGGGGGTGGGGGCGAGCGCTGTGCGTCCTGTGATAACTGAGCAGAGTAACCTGTGTGTTACTCTGCTCAGTTTATGAATGGAGGGGAGACGCTGTCTTCCCTTCATTCATCTTCTGTGCAGAGAAAGGACTGGGGAATCAATGTCCTCTGTCCCTTTCTCTGTCTCAAATGGGAGATGTCAGGGGTCTCTGTTTAGACCCCTGACATGTCACCAACACCCCCAACGGGACTGATAAAAAATAAATAAAAAATGAAATTGAGGAAAAAAATAAAAAACAACAGACACAACAACCGCCCCCCCATACTGACACGGTCCAGAGCCCCAAGACCACTAACACCAACCACAACCCCACTGACATCGTCCACTGACACTGACCACTGCCCCACTGACACTGACCACTGCCCCACTGACACTGGCATTGTCCACTGACACTGACCACTGCCCCACTGACACTGGCATTGTCCACTGACACCAACCACTACCCCACTGACCACTGACACTGACATCGTCCACTGACACCGACCACTGCCCCACTGACACCGACCACTGACCACTGACACTGTCATCGTCCACTGCCCCACTGACACCGACCACTACCCCACTGACCACTGACACTGACACCGACCACTACCCCACTGACACTGACATCGTCCACTGACACCGACCACTACCCCACTGACCACTGACATCGTCCATTGACACTGACCACTGCCCCACTGACACCGACCACTACCACTGACATCATCCACTGACACTGACCACTGCCCCACTGACACCGACCACTACCACTGACATCGTCCACTGACACTGACCACTGCCCCACTGACACGTACCACTACCCCACTGACACTGACACCGACCACTACCCCACTGACACTGACATCGTCCACTGACACCGACCACTACCCCACTGACCACTGACATCGTCCACTGACACTGACCACTGCCCCACTGACACCAACCACTACCACTGACATCGTCCACTGACACTGACCACTGCCCCACTGACACCGACCACTACCCCACTGACCACTGACACCGACCACTACCCCACTGACCACTGACACTGACATCATCCACTGACACCGACCACTACCCCACTGACCACTGACACTGACATCGTCCACTGACACCGACCACTACCCAACTGACCACTGCCCACTGCCCCACTGACACCAACCACTACCCCACCCCCTTTCCCAAAAAAAATATATTTAAAAAATAAAACCCCACCCTCTCATCAATAGTACAAAAATAAATTGTAAAAAAAAAAAATGTAATTGTAAAAATTAATAAAAAGAAAAAATCCACTGGTCCCAGAAAAACCTTTTGGGAACAAAAAATTTTAAATTGTAAAATAAAACAATTATCTGACACTGTCCACTATCCTGACACCATCCTGCACGTACTACCCACCACTGTACCCTACGCATTCCTGTGATTCGCACCGCATTGCTGTTCAGATCACATGCGATGTCTGTGCGATGCGATTTCAGCCATACAAACTGTATAGCTGAAATCGCATCACATTCGGACCAAACACGCAGAGGACCCTTTTTTTGGTCCGCACCAGAATCGCATAGGTGTTCACACCTATGCGATCCGATTCATGTCCAAACTGTCAGTTCGCAGTGCGATATGCAAAATATGCTGAAATGGGGGGGACATTACCATTGTATGACACTCCCCAGCATTTCGCATATGGCAGTGTGAACTGCCGTGCGAGTCGGGTGCGATATGGGAACCCGCAGTGGATTTGCAGGGTTCCCGAATCGCACCAGTGTGAACCAAGCCTCAAAGCATACAGCCTACAACTGTCACCTGACTGCTCCCACCAAGGCTTGGTTCACACTGGTGCGATTCGGGAACCCTGCAAATCCACTGCGGGTTCCCACATTGCACACAAATCGCACAGTAGTTCACACTGCCATATGCGAACTGCTTGGGAGTGTCATACAATGATAATGACACCCCCATTACAGCTCACATATCGCACTGCGAACTGACAGTTAGGACATGAATCGGATCGCATAGGTGTAAACACCCATGCGATTCTGGTGTGGACCAAAAAAAGGCCCTGTGCGTGTTTGGTCCAAATGAGATGCAATTTCAGCCATACAGTTTGTATGGCTGAAATCGCATCGCACAGACATCGCATGTGATCTGAACAGCAGTGCTGTGCAAATCACTTGCGATGTCGCACAGCATGTGAACCAGCCCTAAGTTTATTCAGCCTTATGCCTCGTACATACGGGCAAACATGTACGATGAAAACGGTCCGCCGGACCGTTTTCAGCGGACATGCCCGCCCGGAGATTTCTCTACGATGGCTGTACACACCATCATACAGAAATGAGAGACAATCCGTGCGGACAGACAGCGCAGTGACGTGTTCGCGCCGTCGCCGCGGCGACGTGCACGACGCTGAAAGGTCAATGCTTCCACTCATGCGTCAAAGTCATTCGACGCATGCGAGGGATGGCGGCCGCTTGGACATGTACGGTAAGTCTGTACAGACGACCGAATATGTCCGAAGGACAGGATTCCAGCGGGCATGTTTCTAAGCAAGTTTAGAAACGTTTGCCCGCTCGAAAACGGTCTTGCGGGCAAATGTACGCTGGAATCCTGTCCGATCGGCCGTACACACGACCGAACATGTCTGCTGAAACTGGTCCGCGGACCAGTTTCAGCAGACATGTTCAGTCGTGTGTACGGGGCCTTATTGGTTTTAATTATAAAAAGTGAGAAACCCACCCATCCCCCACATAACACATCCTGGTCATATAGGAATTTTGCATCTGTGATCAGGTGACCTCAGACACACACACTGCAATATAACAATAATAAGAAGATCACTCAAGCTCGGACTACATATATCTCCCCTAATCACTTGTCTATGTATATTCTGATGGCTGTTCACTGGAGCATTTCATCATGACATTGAACGTTGTCTCACCTCGTGTTTTCAAAACATTTAATCAAAACACAGGAGAAAATTCTGGGATAGCTAGAAGGGAGAGGGGAGGGGGGGGGGTGTGATTTGTGCACTGTTTACAGAAACTGTGCATGGTCTGCAGGCTAGTGCATGAGATATGTAAATAACCTGTCACTCAAAGCATGGAGGCAGAACGGACTTTGCTTTTTATAGGGAAGTCCGTTTTATTCCACTGTACAATAAAAAGAGGATTGCTCAGCGCTGGATTAACTCTGTGTGGCAAGACTGGGCACAGATGATAGGAAATATTATTCTCTACATTGTGACATCAAAAAAAAAAAAAAACATTTTTTTGGGTTTACATCCACTTTAAGGCCTTGTACACACGGCCGAGGAACTCGACGTGCCAAACACGTCAAGTTCCTCGGCGAGTTCAGCCCTGAAGCCGCCGAGGAGCTCGGCGGGCCGAGTTCTCCCATAGAACAACGAGAAAATAGAGAACATGTTCTCTATTTTCTCGACGAGTTCCTCGGCGGCTCCATCGGGCTGAAAGTGTACACACGACAGAGTTTCTCGGCAGAATCCGGCTCTGACCGAGTTTCTCGCTGAATTCTGCCGAGAAACTCTGTCGTGTGTACGAGGCCTAAGAGAAGAATAGCATCAAGGATGATGTTGATAGGGACTTGAACTGTGCGGTTGAATTGTACAGCCAAGTAAGAATTGCTGGAGGGGCCCCAGACGTGTCAGCAACCTTTGATACCAGACAAGAAAAGGCAAGGACCATCGAGGAGCTGAACAAAGATCTTCAACTGTCAGCAAGAGCACAGAGTGAGGACAGCTCCAGAAAAGACTTCATCTGGTTTGCACAATCAGATTATCTTGCTTGCCTGGCTCTGATGCCATTTTCCTCTGGAACAGAATGTGGAGTCACAGGCTGGCACGACTCTTTTCAGAGGCTAGGAGACTCGGAACAAAGGCCGCCAAAGGACAGAATTATAGATCAGCCAGGTTCTGCAGATCGACAGGGGTAAGAAATCGCTGGCTCAGCACAGCTCCAGCAACACAAGAGTGATCCTGGGTCCTACACCAAGATCACTTTGAACTGCTTTACTCTGGAATATGTATGCGTTTTGACTACGTGTGGCTGCGAGATCACTGCCGCTCGGCTTCTTGTTTCAACTCCAAGACCAACCAGCGCAGTTTGGACACAGCCAGCGTAGAACTGCACATCAGACCTGCACAGGTCCGAATAGATGAAACCACCATATATCTAACATGGCCAGATGGGCACATGACCAAATATGGATTAGAATGGTTATCACAGAATAGCTATGAAGGACAAAAACAGCAACTTGTTCAGCCTCGAATTTTATGGAGTGCAAACACTTACAAGGAAGCAAATGTGCCATCTATCAGCTACTCCGAATTCCTTGAAACAAATGAAGGACTTCAAGAATGTCTGAAGAACTTTTTACTGTACGGCATCGCCTTTGTCGATGATGTTCCAGCAACCCGGGAGGATACAGAGAGGACTGCACAGAGAATTAGTCATATCCGGGAAACCATCTATGGTAAAATGTGGGACCTCACATCTGACTTCTCCCGGGGAGACACAGCCTACACAAAATTGGCTCTTGATCGGCACACAGATACCACCTACTTCCAGGAACCTTGTGGCATGCAGCTTTTCCACTGTCTGCGGCATGAAGGCACAGGAGGGCGCACCCTGTTGGTAGATGGCTTTCACGCTGCTGAACAAGTTTGTCAGCGTCACCTTAAAGACTTTGACCTCCTCAGTACTGTGCCACTGAAACATGAATACATTGAAAATGTTGGCTCGAGTCACAACCACATGGTGGGGATTGGACCAGTACTGAATGTTTATCCGGGGAATAAAGAGCTGTATATGATTAGATACAACAACTATGATCGTGCTGTCATCAACACAGTGCCCCATGATTTAGTGCACCAATGGTATTCTGCACACCGAATCCTAACCAATGAGCTGAGGAGGCCTGAAAATGAGCTGTGGGTGAAACTGAAACCCGGCAAGGTGCTTTTTGTTGATAACTGGAGGGTCTTACATGGACGGGAGTCTTTCACAGGCTACAGGCAACTTTGTGGCTGTTATCTCACTAGGGATGATGTGCTAAACATTGCTCGCTTACTAGGCCTGAAAGCATGAGAGCCCTAAAGTGCAAGCAGGAACTTCAAGACCAATGAAAAGACTAAGCCATATAACCAAACCACCATACTCTTATCAGTAGATCCATCTATTTTGCCTCCGACCAATGGACCTTCAAGCTTGTGGAACATCACTTCTCTTTAGCAGAATGATCAATCAATTTTAGCAGAATGCTAACCATTCTTTGGTACTTCACCAACATGAGCATAATTTATTTGATTGACAAGATCAATATTTTAATTTGTGTTTTATGTTATTATTTTATAGTGTAGACTTGGCAGCATTTGTTAATTAGACTCGTGTTATTTAAAATTGAGTTGCTGAATAATAAAAATCCGAGGCAAGTAAAAGTTTAGATGGTACATACAGCAAAGCAGAATAAACAAGTAAATGGCAAAAAAAAAAAAAAAGGATGATGTTGATAGTATAGATATTGTTATAAACGTACTTACATTTCAGATAGGAAAAATAAGAAAAAACATTGTGGGCAGACGTGGCACTTTAATATTTCCTCATATACACAGCCCCACTCTGTGTTGATCTGATCCATTATTCTAGAAAATTATTGTTCCTCCTGCCCTATGTGTCAGAAGTCGGCACCTGTGCCACATTTTCGCAACCCGCTAGTACCCCTTCACAACACTGAGGTTCCCTTTGAGAGGATCGCCATGGATTTGGTAGGACCAATATTGAAGTCCGCTAGGGGGCATCGGTACATTTTGGCTATATTGGACTATGCCACCCGTTATTCGGAGGTGATTCCTCTCCGAAATACCTCGGCCAAAACCATAGCCAAAGAGCTATCTCTTGTTTTTAGCCGTGTGGGTATTTGTAAGGAATTGCTTACGGACCAAGGTACACCCTTTACGTCCCGGGTTATGAAAGAACTGTGCAAGTTGTTCAAAGTGACACAATTGCGTACATCTGTGTATCACCCCCAAACAGATGGGTTGGTTGAAAGATTCAACAAAACCCTTAAACAAATGTTAAAGAAGGTGGTGGATAGAGATGGAAAGGATTGGGACTGTCTTATTCCCTATTTAACCACTTCCTTACTGGGCACTTAAACCCCCTTCCTGCCCAGAGGACTTTTTGCGATTCGGCACTGCGTCGCTTTAACTGACAATTGCGCGGTCGCGCGACGTGGCTCCCAAACAAAATTGACGTCCTTTTTTTCCCACAAATGGAGATTTCTTTTGGTGGTATTTGATCACCTCTGCGGTTTTTATTTTTTGCGCTATAAACAAAAATAGAGTGAGAATCTTGAAAAAAAAAACAATTTTTACTTGTTGCTATAATAAATAGCTCAATTTTTTTCTGAAATGTCCTCAGTCTAGGCCGATACGTATTCTACATATTTTTAGTGAAAAAAAAAAAAAACGCAATAAGCGACAAAAGTTATAGCGCCTACAAAATAAGGGACAGAATTATTATTTTTTTATTATTTTTTTTTTACTAGTAATGGCGGCGATCTGCGATTTTTATTGCGACTGCGACATTATGGCGGACACATCGGACACTTTTGACACATTTTTGGCACCATTCACATTTATACTGCAATCAGTGCTATAAATATGCACTAATTACTGTATAAATGTGACTGGCAGGGGAGGGGTTAACACTAGGGGGTGAGGAAGGGGTTAAATGTATTCCCTATATAGTGTTCTAACTGTGGGGGAAGGGGGGTGACTGGGGGGGTGACCGATCTGTGTCTCTATGTACAAGAGACACAGATCGGTCTCCTCTCTCCCTGACAGGACGCTGTCAGTGTGAGAGCCGGCAATGAGAGATGATCTCATATGTTTACATAAGAGATCATCTCTCATTGGCCGCACAGATCACCTAGCAAACGGCCGCTCCGATTGGCCGTTCACGACGATCTGTGATTGGCTGTGTCCAAGGGACATGGCCAGCACAGAAGTTCCCCGCTGTGCGCTCGGGAGCGCGCGCGGGGAACACAGAAAGGGGCGGCCGTAAAAACACGGCGCCCCAGAGAAGTAGAACCACCCTGCGGCCGTATATAGTCGTACGGCCGTCGGGAAGTGGTTAATGTTTGCCATTAGGGAGGTACCCCAATCCTCTACGGGTTTCTCACCCTTCGAGTTGCTCTATGGGAGACACCCAAGAGGGCTGTTGGATATCGCCAGGGAAACTTGGGAAAGTGAAAGTTCTCCCCACAGGAGTGTGATTGAGCATGTCGCCCTGATGCAAGATAGAATTGCACAGGTAATGTCAATTGTAAGGGAACATTTGGCCCAAGCACAGTTGGCACAACAGAGAGTGTATAACCGTGGGGCCAAGACCCGTACCTTCTCCCGGGGGATAGGGTATTGGTACTTATCCCTACAGTTGAAAATTTGTTTCTCGCCAAATGGCAAGGCCCCTACGAGATATTGGAAAAAGTGAGCGAAGTGAATTACAAGGTCAGACAACCAGGAAGGCGAAAGTCTGAACAGATCTATCACATCAATCTTTTGAAAGCCTGGAGGGATAGGGAATCCCTAGTCGCAAAAACGTTGTCATCACCCCAGTCTGATTGATTGCATGATTGCTGAGGTTGGAATAGCAGTCACCTTGTCAAAGACCCAACAACAGGAGGTTAAGGAGTTTGTGATTCGCAACAAAGAGGTTTTCTCTGAGCTCCTGGGACAAACGTCTGGGGTAGACCATGATATTATTACCCCGCCCGGTGAAAGGGTGAAGCTAAAACCCTATTGCATCCCAGAGGCCCGACGGGAGGCAATACGGGAGGAAGTGCATAAAATGCTTAAGTTGGGGGTGATAGAGGAATCCCAAAGCGGTTGGTCCAGTCTTATAGTGTTAGGCCCGGATTCTCAAAAGAGATACGACGGCGTATCTCCAGATACGCCGTCGTATCTCCAGATACGCCGTCGTATCTCCAGATACGCCGTCGTATCTCTGCGTTGTGCCATCGTATCTATGCGCCTGATTCTTAGAATCAGTTACGCATAGATATCTATTAGATCCGACAGGCGTAAGTCTCTTACGCCGTCGGATCATAACTGCATATTTACGCTGGCCGCTAGGGGCTTGTACGATGATTTACGAGTCAAAATATGTAAACCAGCTAGATACGCGAATTCACAAACGTACGCCCGGCCGACGCAGTAAAGTTACGCCGTTTACGTTAGGCTTTTCCCGGCGTAAAGTTACCCTTGCTATATGGTGCCGTAAGTGCGGCGCACCAATGTTAAGTATGGCTGTTGTTCCTGCGACAAAATTTGAAGTTTTTACGTTGTTTGCGTAAGTCATCTGTGAATGGGGCTGGACGTCATTTACGTCAAAACCAATACGTCCTTGCGGCGTACTTTGACGCAAAGCACACTGGGATATTCCACGGACGGCGCATGCCCCGTAAGTGAAAAACGTCAATAACGTCGGATCATGGATAGTTTACATACCACACGCCCACCTCTTCACAATTTGAATTAGGCGGGCTTACGCCAGATGATTTACGCTACGCCGTGGCAACTTACTGGGCAAGTGCTTTGAGAATACTGCACTTGCCCGTCTAAGTTGCGGAGGCGTAGCGTAAATCAGATACGTTACGCCCGCACAAAGTTACTCGCTTCTACGAGAATCTGGCCCTTAGTGCCTAAACCGGATGGGAGCTGGCGTTTTTGTAACGATTTTCGACAACTAAACAAAGTTACAAAATTTGACACCTACCCCATGCCACGTATCGATAAGTTAATCGACCAGCTGGGAACAGCCCGGTACAAGACAACTCTCGATCTCACAAAAAAGTATTGGCAAATTCCCCTGGCTAAATCGGCCAAGGAGAAAACTGCGTTTGTAACCCCAGACGGGGCGTTCCAGTATAAATGAATGCCGTTTGGGTTACAGAATGCCCCGACAACCTTTCAGCAGAAAATGGACCAGATTCTAAGGCCCCATCAGAAATATGCTGCAGCTTACCTGGATGATGTAATTATCCATAGCCCAGATTGGGCCTCACATCTGCCAAAAGTGCAAGCAGTCCTAGACTCTATCTGGGAAGCTGGGTTTACGGCCAACCCAAAGAAGTGTACCATTGGACAGGAAGAGGCCAAATATCTTGGGTACACCATTGGGAGGGGCATGATAAAATTCCAATCAATAAAGTCGAGGCCATACAGAATTGGCCTCGTCCTAATACCAAAAAGCAGATACAAGCCTTTCTGGGCATCGCTGGTTATTATCGGCGATTTATCCCCCACTTTGCCTCTCAGGCGGTGCCCTTAACAAACATGACCAAAGGGAAAGACTTGTTCATGATTAAGTGGACCCCTGAGGCTGAAGCAGCCTTCCAGGCCTTAAAAAAAAGACTTATGTAGCCAGCAGGTCTTGTACTCGATAGATTTTTCCAGGGACATTTTGGTACAGACAGATGCGTCGGATGTGGGGTTAGGGGCAGTGTTGTCCCAGGTCTGGGATGGGGAAGAACACCCGGTTATTTATCTCAGTAGAAAGTTAAAGACCCATGAGGTAAATTATGCCACCATTGAGAAGGAGTGTTTAGCGGTGAAATGGGCTCTAGACTCCCTGAGATACTACCTGCTAGGTCGGCATTTTGACCTAGTGACAGACCATGCACCCTTAAAGTGAAACATCACCCTGGCATCCAAATGGGTAATGTAAATGCATTGTCGTGGGTACATACTGGGTGAACTTGATGATCCCAGCTGAATTAGGTGGGTTTGTTAGGTCCTCTACAAAAAACTCCCAGCAAGCAGAGAGATGTGCTCCAACCTGGAACCAGACCTGTGTGAATAGTCTGGGGAATGTTCTCTGTGCTGTGAGACAAAGCCTGTGTGGCTACTATTACCAAGACTCTAAACAGCAGGGAGTTAGGGACTGGGGCAGCACTAGGCTGTACCCAGGCGTTAGTTCGGGACACCGATGTGTTTAGTGAGCGGTCAAGTGACCAGGGTTTATTTTTGTATTTCTTTTGTTTCTGTCACATTTATTTTTGTATATAGTTCAAATAAAAAACGCACCTTTTTGTTTTCCTCCTACCACCGTCTGCTGTGCCTAATTGTTTTTGTGTGCTGAACCCATCCAGGGGGTCACACATACCCGCTGCCGGGCTAACCCCCTAACAGTTGTTATAACTCTAAGGCCCCATACACACCATAGAATCCATCCGCAGATAAATCCCAGCAAATGGGTTTCAGCGGATAGATCCTATGGTGTGTACACGCCAGCGGATCTTTTTCCGCGGATAAATCTCCCCTGGGATGGATTTCCAGCAGATGAATATTTGCTGACATGCACAACATATCCATCTGCTGAAGTCCATCCGCTGGTCTGTACAGACTCATAGAATCCATCCGTCCGAAGGGATCCCCCGCATGCGTCGCAATGATTCAACGCATGCGTGGAATTCCTTATATGACAGCGTCGCGCACGTCGCCGCGTCATAATCGCGGCGACGGCGCGACACGTCATCGCCAGAGGATTTCGGCGCGGATTTCAATGCGATGGTGAGTACACTCCATCGCATTAAAATCTGCTTAAATCCTCGATAGGATTTATCCGCGGAAACGGACCGTATCCGCAGATAAATCCTCCCGTGTGTATGGGGCCTAAGGCCTCGTACAGACAACCGAACATATCTGCTGGAACTGGTCCGCTGACCAGTTTCAGCAGACATGTTCGGTCGTGTGTACGGCCGACCGGACAGGTTTGCGGTGGACATTTGTCCACCCGACCGTTTTCGAGCGGAGACATGTTTCTTAGCATGCTAAGAAACATGTCCGCTGGAATCCTGTCCGTCGGACATGTTCGGTCGTCTGTACAGACTCACCGTACATGTCCGAGCGGCCGCCATCCCTCACATGCTTCGAATCACTTTGACGCATGCGTGGAAGCATTGACCTTCCAGCGTCGCGCACGTTGCCGCGTCATCGTCGCGGGACGGCGCGTACACGTCACCGCGCTGTCTGTCCGCGCGGATTTCTGTCTGATGGTGTATACAACCATCAGACAGAAATCTCCGAGGGGACATTTCCGCTGAAAACGGTCTGGCGGACCGTTTTCAGTGGACTGTCCCCTCGTCTGTACGAGGCCTAATGTTTAATGTCTTCTTCAGAATTAAACCAATGATAGATCAATGAGCACCTGTTTTTTTTCTTTGGAGGTTTTCATATCAGGATCTGCAGCATTTTATGGGGAAGATGAATAATCCCTTGTGGCAGAAGTTTGCAAATAAATATACAGTTGCAATAAAAACCCTTTTGGAATGATATGGATTTCTGAACAAATTGGTCATGAAATGTGCTCTGATCTAAATCACAACAATAGACAATTCTTAATCATAGGTCTTCTGAGAGCTCTTTTGTGCAAGGAATCATTCACTTTAGGCAATGCTTCTTGTGAAAAGCAAACCCGGAACTGGTGTGTGTTTTTTATAGGGCAGGGCAGCTGTAACCAACACCTCCAATCACATCTCATTGATTGGACTCCAGTTGGCTGACACCTCACTCCAATTAGCTCTTGGAGATCTCAGGGGTTCACATACTTTTTTCACGTGCACTGTGAATGTTTACATGGTGTTCAATAAAAACATGGTTACATTTAATTCTTTGTGTGTTATTAGTTTAATCAGACTGTGATTGACTATTGTTGTGATTTAGATGAAGATCAGATCACATTTATGACCAATTTGTGCAGAAATCCATATCATTCCAAAAGGGTTCACATACTTTTTATTGCAACTGTATATAAGGAGAAGGATTTTTTTATTAGGTCCTATAAAGAAAATCTCCTAAAATGAACTCAACTTTTCACTTATAATGTGAATTACTGAGAACATGTTCTCATCAACGTTAACTAATAGTAACATTGATTTATGAATACACCAAACAAAATGTATTTATTAATATAGTCAGATACATCTACATACACTATAATAATAATAAAGTGACCCCAACACTAAAATATGACATTACAATCAGCTTATAAAAGAACATGTTTAACCACTTAAAGAGTGCCTACCTCAGATGTACTGTGTCATGATGGATCTACTGCACGGAACAACGTACCTGTATTTCATTTTATGCAATAGACAGTGGGGAGGCGCGCACATTGCCCGAGGCGCACGCACATGGCGATTGGACAGAGGGGAGCCAATCAGTGGGTTTGGTGGACCCGATGTCTGTCGGACACCCACAATTGTTCCCCACAGAGGCAGAATGGCGATCTGCCTATGTAAACAAGGGAGATCACCATTCTGGCAGGGAAGAAGATAAAGATCTTATTTCCTGCTAAGCAGGAACACAGATCTCTGTCTTCATCCAGTCAGTCCCTCCCCCACACAGTTAGCAAGCACCTCCTAGGGCAGGGGAGCCCAAACTTTTGAAGAGCGAGGGCCACTTAAGCAACTTGGTAACCAGTCACGGGCCACAATGAGCAGAGGGGGTGGATGACAGGTCACGGCTACTCTATAGGTCCTCCGATCCGATTAGCCCAGATGGAAGGGGACAAATTCCCTTCTATTTTTTTTAGAGGATCGTATTGGAGGTAGGCGGGCATAAAGGGATAAGTCTGTTTACATCTGCCTCTCTGTGAAAGATTGTGAAAGATGATTTTCATTTATTCCCAACATGTCACACTTCAAAATTGCGCCCGTTTGTGGAATGACGACAAACTTTTACCCTTAAAAATCTCCATAGGCAACGTTTACAAAATTCTACAGGTTGCATGTTTTTAGTTAGGCCTCGTACACACGACCGAACATGTCCGCTGAAACTGGTCCGGCAGGCCAGTTTCCGCGGACATGTTCGGTCGTGTGTATGGCCGACCCAACAATTTTCGGGCCGACCGGACAGGTTTCCAGCGGACAACTGTTTCTTAGCATGCTAAGAAACATGTCCACTGGAACCATGTCCGCCGGACATGTCCGATGGTCAGTATGACTCATCGGACATGTCCGCTGGCCCGAGAACCCGCGCATGACGTCGAAGTGATTCGACGCATGCGTGAAAGCATTGAACTTCCGGGTTCGTCGCCACCATGTCACCGCATCGTAACCGCGTCGTCAACGCGTCATCTGTCCGCGGGAAATTTGGTCTGATGGTATGTACAGCCATCAGACCAAATGATCCCAGCGGACATGTCCGATGAAAACGGTCCGCAGACCGTTTTCATCGGACAGATCCGCTCGTCTGTACGAGGCCTTACAGAGGGGTCTAGGGCTAGAATTATTGCTCTCACTCTACCGATCACGGCAATACCTCACATGTGTGGTTTAAACACCATTTTCATATGCGGGCGCTGCTCACGTATGTGTTTGCTTCTACACGCGAGCTCAGCGAGAAGAGGTGCATTTGCATAAAAAAAAAATCTTATTTGTTTTACATTTTATTTGAACTTTTTACACTGTTTTTTTTTTTAGATGTGTCACTTTTATTCCTATTACAAGGAATGTAAACATCCCTTGTAATAGAAAAAAAAAAGCATGACAGGACCTCTTAAATATGAGATCTGGGGTCAAAAAGACCTCAGATCTCATATTTACACTAAAAAAATGCAATAAAAAAATATAAAAAATAAAATGTAATAAAATAAAAGTCCCTTTAAGAGCTATAGGTGGATGTTTTGACGTTGCTTCCGCCCTGCAAGGATATAGAGACGGGCCATCTTCCCCTCACTTGTCCCCATGCCACTGACGTGAAAGGATCCGATTGCCTCCACCACTACTGATGGCTCCGGTAAGAGGCAGAGGGCACTGGAGCGCGGTGGGCGAGGGGCTGCTGCCATAACAATGATATTCCTCTTCAATGTGCCGACGTATAATGACAGCGGACGGTCCGTAATTGGTTAAAAAGGGCTTCCAGATCTTGGTAAGACCCTCTGCTTGCAAACCCCCACAGCCACTGGGCCAGGATTGTGGGGACAAGAAGACCTAACTCTATCAGTCCAAGATTATTCTACATAGAGAGAAAAGATTTGACATTATAGAGACAGTGTTGGGGTAGACCAGGGGTGCCCAACCTTTTGAAGAGCGAGGGCCACTTAAACAACTTGGTAACCAGTTGCAGGCCACAATGAGCATAGCGGACAGATGACAGGTCATGGCTACTCTATAGGCCCCCCGATCCGCCCAGATGGAAGGGGAGGTAGCATTGGAGGTAGCAGGCATAAACAGACATCTGTCGCTCTGTAGAGGTGAATTGAAGGTCCAATTGGGTCAGGCTGATCATGTGAAAAGGGCCTAAGACTGCTTTCTCACTGATGTGCTGCCGTTTACCCACACCGCGGGTACAGCATAATGCAATTGTGTCTATCCTGCGGGTTTTCAGAACTTTGTCATAGACTCTGCTGTGTGGCAAAAGCCAATGCTGTACAGCAAGCATCAGCTTATGGGGCTCTACTCCGCAGCTGCTTTCTTCCTCTACCACTATCTTCATTCACAACAATGGTGCTTTGGTATGACGGGTTGGCAACCTGCGATCTGGGGTTGCCAACCCCCAATGCCAGAGCAGGAGGTTGCGGGCCACATCATAGGGCTCCGCGGGCCACATGTGTCCCCTGGGCCACTGGTTGGCCACTCCTATCTTAGGGAGACACTTAACCCTTTGATCACCCCTGGTGTTAACCCCTTCCCTGCCAGTGTCATTAGTACAATGACAGTGAATATTTTTAATACTGATCACTGTAATAATGTCATTGGTTCACAAAAAGTGTCAAAAGTGTCAGTTATGTGTCCAATTTGTCGATATATTGATGCTATAACTTTTGCGCAAACCAATCAATATACTCTTGGGATTTTTTTTTAATTTTACCAAAAACATGTAGCAGAATACATATTGGCCTAAATTGATGAATACATTTGATTTTTTACTTTTTCATAGCAGAAAGTAAAAAAATATATTTTTCAAAATTGTCAATCTTTTTTGTTTATAGCGCAAAAAAAAAACTGCAGAGGTCATAAAAAAACACCAAAAGAAAGCTCTATTTGTGGACATTCAAACAAGGACATTCATTTCATTTGTGCACAGCGTCATGTGACTGTGCAATTGTCAGTTAACCCCTTCCATACAGGGCATTTTCACCCCCTTCCTGCCCAGACCAATTTTTAGTTTTCAGCTTTTGACACATTTTTGGGACCATTCACATTTATACAGCAATTAGTGCTATAAATATGCACAGATTACTGTGTAATTGTGACTGGCAGGGAAGGGGTTAACACTAGGGGCACTGAAGACCGATGTGTGTTCCTCTGTACTGGGAACACAGCATCGGTCTCCTCACCTCTGACAGGACATGGATGTGTGTTTACACACCCAGATCCACACTCCTGCCGTGATCACTGGCAATCGCGGGATTGCCCGGCGGCAATCGCCGGGAACAAAGGACGTCATAGGACATCCACCCGGATCGAGGAAGGGGTTCCTGCTGGCATCATTTTACAATGGCCAGGTAAGGAAGAGGTTAAAATAACACAGGGGGTGAAAAAATCCTATCCTCCAGACCGGTGTCCTGCCGAAAAAGTTCCCCCGGCAGATAATGACCCCCCTGTACTGCGCAGGAGCAGCGCTTGCACAGTACAAACCACAACGCAGCCCCCAAAGTTAGCTGAAGATGAATAACTGTGAGTCACCTGTTCAGTGGCGGCCCGCCCATAGGGGGCGCCCGGGCGCCGCCCCCCCTCCTGTAGGCACAAAAAATATATATATATAAATATATATATATATATATTTTTTTTTTTTTCAGTTGCCCCTTTAAGAAACTTGAAAAAAAATTTTTTTTTTCCTTTATTTAAAACATGTTTGAGCGCCGGCCACCATTGCCCTATGAAGCGCCGTGTCAATGCAATCTTTAGATTGCATACATGGTGCTTCATATGCGGCTTTTCAATCCCCGCCTATCGAGCGCATTGCAAAGCGCTGATGAGCTTCCCGTCCCCCTGACATTGCTTCTATTGGCGCTGGGAGGCGGGAGCATTGTTACTTCCGGCCATTCGTCTTTTAGACGAAAAGCGGAAGTGACGTCACGCGGGAGCGCACATCATTTCATACAGCCCGAGCGGAACGGTAAGCCGATGGATGCCTGCCTGGGTTGTTGTGTCACGTCACGGCTGATGACTTTGGGGGCGATCAAGCCAATCCTGCACTACTTGATCCCCATCCCGATTGGAGCCTGTTATTGTAGTTAGACTGCTGGGACTTGTAGTTCTCCATCTTCTCATCAGATTCCCAGCAGATTATACATACAATAAGGCTCTGAGGTGGATGGGTGTGTGGATTGCATGCACCTATCAATCCCCGGGGGGGGGGGGCAGGATCAGATAACACTGTTATCCGATCCTGCACACCCCCCCCCCCCCCCCCGGATTGATAGGTGCATGCAATCCACACCCATCCACCTCAGAGCCATATTGTATGTATAATCTGCTGGGACTTGTAGTTCTCCAATCTCTATCTTCTCCATGAGAAGATGGAGAACTACAAGTCCCAGCAGGTTTCATATACAATAAGGCTCTGAGGTGGATGGATGTCTGGACAGTGACAATTGATGGGCACAGTGGTGACAATTGATGGGCACAGTGGTGACAATTGGTGGCACAGTGGTGACAATTGGTGGCACAGTGGTAACAATTGATGGCATGGCACAGTGGTGACAATTGATGGCACAGTGGTGACAATTGATGGCACAGTGGTGACAATTGATGGCATGGCATAGTGGTGACAATTGATGGCATAGTGGCTGTGTTTGATGGCATGGCACAGTGACTGCATTTTATGGCACAGTGGTTGCGTTTTGATGGCACAGTGGTTGCGTTTGATGGCATGGCACAGTGGTTGCGTTTGATGGCATGGCACAGTGGTTGCGTTTGATGGCATGGCACAGTGGTTGCGTTTGATGGCATGGCACAGTGGTGATAATCGATGGGCCCAGTGAGGCTGCAATTGTTTTTTTTTTTTTTTCGTTTGCGCCCCCCCAAAAAATTTGAGCACCAGCCGCCACTGCACCTGTTACAGGGTGCCTGCGCAATGACTATGATGCAGCTACACGCTCACGATGCTCGCGCAGAGCAAGGGGTGGGTCTGTTACTGTTATCTTGTGCAAGGGGCGGATCTGCAAGGGGCGGGTTTATTACTGTTATATCGTGCAAGGGTTGGATGGCTCTGCAAGGGGTGGGTGCATTACTGTTATCTCGTGCAAGGGTTGGATGGCTCTGCAAGGGGTGGGTGCATTACTGTTATATCATGCAAGGGGCAGATGGCTACAGAAGAGGGCAAATTTTAAAATGATAGACAGAGATGATAAAAATTTTGATGGGCGTTTTCGATACTTGTCAGAGTATATTGTTATTATGCTTATGTCTTAACCCCTTCACCACAGAATGGCTACAGGGGATGCATTTAAACATGTATTATGGATGTACACCATAAAACAGTAATAAACATGCCCCTTGCAGATCCGCCCCTTGCACGAGATAACAGTAATGCACCCGCCCTTGCATTCGATCACATGGGGGGGCTCAGAACCGCCTATGTGATGGTGTGTGTGTGTGGGGGGGGGGGCTGCATTGAAGGACCTGGCCTTGGGGCGGCAACGGGAGTAAATCCAGGCCTGGGTAAAACCTTTCCAGGGCTGAAGTGGTTAAGGATTATCTTCCGGGAAGGTGGTGAGTGAAATCTTCCCTCTCTTTAAGAGTGATGGGTGTCTCTGTTATCGGACACTTTAGGATGATTTGGATACTTTTTCCTCCTCTTATCACTGTGGTTCCTCCTCACTAAGTGACTACATTGTTCTGTAGTGATGTAACGGCTGGTGGGAGGAACCACTGCACCCTGTGGGAGAAAAGGTTTCCAACAAACATGAGTGCCTGATACCAGCAGTGTCCAGAGCAAAAATTAACTTACTGTTCAACTGAGAGGTAAGTATATGCTGCATGCACACAACCGTTTTTCATGACGTGTAAAATAACATTTTTTTTAATGTCATTAAAAACGACTGTGTGTGGGCTCCAGAGCATTTTTCATGAAGTGAAACATAGCTATTAAAAATTTAGAACATGCTCTATTTTTTCGCGTCATTTTTCACGTTGTCGTTTTTCACGTCGTGAAAAATGGTCGTGTGTAGGCTTTAACGACGTGAAAAAAACGTGCATGCTCAGAAGCAAGTTATGAGATGGGGGCGCTCGTTCTGGTAAAACTAGCGTTCGTAATGGAGATAGCACATTCATCACCCTGTAACAGACTGAAAAGCACAAAGACTGAAAAGCGCAAATCGTCTCTCACCAAACTTTTACTAACACAAAATCAGCAAAAGCAGCCCAAAGGGTGGCGCCATCTGAATGGTACTTCCCCTTGTTGTACGCCACCGCGCTTTGCTCGACCATTTTTTTTAACAATTGTGTGTAGGCAAGGCAGACTTGACAAGAATCAGGTCGAAAAAAAACGTTGTTTTTTCTAGATCATTAAAAATGGTCGTGTGTACGCGGCATTAAGTGTTTATTTTTTTTTTTGCTATTTTTTTTAATTTTCCAGAGGACAATTCACAAACTACTGATATATTTATTTATGTATTTCTGGTCCCGCACAATGTTCGTTAAATAATATAATTTCAAGACCCCCAAAAAAAAACTGACTTTTATTTGAATTGATGCATTGTGTTTGAGGCCCTGTACACACGGCCGGGAATCCCGTCAAGAAAAAAACATTGGGCCAGATCCACAAAGAACTGCCTATCTTTAGGCAGGCGTAGCGTATCTCAGATACACTACGCCGCCGTAACTTAGAGCGTAGTTTCCTTATCCAGAAACAATTTGCGCCGCAAGTTACGGCAGCGTAGCGTAAATGTGCCGGCGTAAGCGCGCCTAAATCAAATGAGGTACAGGGGGGCGTGTTTTATGTAAACTAAGCATGACCCCTCGTAAATGAAGCTTTTTTCGAACGGCGCATGCACGCGCATGCTCAGTATCACGTCAAATTTTCTAAATTAAATTACGCCGGCTCAATGCCTAGACGACGTGAACGTAACTTACGCAAAGCCCTATTCGTGAACGTTTTACGCAAACGACCTAAACGACGGAAAATTTAACGCTGTCCCAACGTCCATACCTAACATTGCGTACACCTCATAGAGGCAGGGGTAACGTAACGCCGAAAAAAGCCTTACGTAAACGACGTAAAAAAATGCGTCGGGCGGAAGTACGTTTGAGAATCGGCGTATCTAGCTAATTTGCATACTATACGTCAAAATCAACGGAAGCGCCACCTAGCGACCAGCGTAAATATGCACCTAAGATCCGACGGCGTACTACGACGTACGACAGTCGGATCTAGCCCACATTCAGTCGTATCTTGTTTTGTGGATACAAAACAAAGATACGATGGCGCATCATAGAACTTACGCGGCGTATCAATAGATACGCCGCTGTAAGTTCTTTGTGGATCTGGCCCATTGTTTTTCCTGACAGGATTCCTGTCAAGCTTTTCCTGCAAAGCCATGCATACAGACGGCCATTCAAAAGAACCACCGTTCTTTTGAATGGCAAGAACGCAGTGACATCATCGACTACAACGAGCCAGCACTCGTCACATTCGATGCCGTCGCCGCCATCTTGCTACACCCCACACTAACCTTGTATGCTGCCACACATGCGTCAAACTCTTATCGAGCATGCATGGGTTTACCTGGGACAGGTAAGCATACAGACGACCGGTTTTCTCGGCAGGAAACACTCTTCCGGGAAACCCGACGAGAAAATAGACAGCAGGGTTCTCTATTTTCCCATAGGGATTCTCGGCTGTTTTCCTGACGGGAAAACTGCTAGGGAGCATACACACGGCGGGGATTCCCAGCCAAATGCTCTCCTGGCAGTTTTCCTGCCGGGAAAACTGGTCATGTGTACAAGGCTTTAACCACTTCCCTACCGAGTCATTGTAAAATGACTTCGGCGGGAACCTTTCATCTTTCAGACTGGACATTTAGGAGCACTGGACGTCCTTGCATTCCTGGCCGCCAGGCCGCTAATGAACTCTACAGCGGGCATAGAAAGATGCGCAGACTCTGGTCAGTCAACGCAAATCCACCGATACAATGGAATCTGGAACAGGAAGCGGAATGAGTGTTTGTATATAACTGTTTATTCTCAATATACTAGGTAAATAACAAGATTAACAATAATAGAGATAATGCTATAACTACTGGTAACCCAGTGTTCCTCCATACATATTAGTGGATATATGTTTTTGTATTCAGGTCGGGTCTGAACAGAATTATGTAACATTTTGGGAATAATATACAGCTAAGAAGCCCAGAACTTGAGGCCATTATAGCAAAAACCTCCACAGCCACCATGTATTTCCCTCTGGTGCTCAGATAGGCCGGGATCATGGCAATCCAGACACTGCAGAACACCAGCATGCTGAAGGTGATGTACTTGGCCTCATTAAAACTGTCCGGTAATGTCCTGGCTAAAAAAGCGATAATGAAGCTCATAGCTGCCAGAAGCCCCATATATCCCAGGACAGAGTAGAAGCCGATAACTGAACCCTCATTACACTGAATGATGATCTTCCCCTGATAAGAGTGAGTGTCCCGATCCTGGAAGGGGGGAGAAATAGACAACCAAGTGACACAGATTATGACTTGAACCAATGAGAAGACACAAATGATAAAATTGGACAGTTTGGCTCCCATCCATTTCCTCCAGGGACTCCCAGGTTTGGTGGCTTTAAAAGCAATACACACCATGATACTTTTGGCAAGTAGAGAAGAGACGGCAACTGAGAAGATGACACCAAAAGAGGTGACACGCAGCATGCAGGTCACATCTACTGGATGGCCGAGGAACAAGAAGACACAGAGGAAGCTCAGCATGATGGAGACCAGGAGAAGATAGCTCAGGTTCCGGTTATTGGCTTTAACAATGGGGGTGTCCTGGTAATGTATAAATATCCCCAATATTAAACCAGTCAGAAGACAACAGAGGATGGAGACGGCTGAAAATACTCCAACAATGGGATCATCAGTGTAGGAGAGAAATTCCACCACTCTTGGAACACACCGATCCTTCTTCTCATTTGACCATTCATCATCAGGACATTTCATGCAGTTTTCACTGTCTGCAGGAAGGACAATACAAACACAATGAGCATCGGGGTCAGAGATTCTGAGAAAATGAATTGTCTTCTGTTGTCTCACAGCAAGAAGATTTCCATTAGTGCATTGGGGGAGACTCAAGCCTTGTACACACTGACAATTTTTTTCTTTACACCTGCTGGCTTGAATGAAACAAAAAAAACGGAAGCGTTTCGGAGGAGTCACTGCACTAACCATACAATGTCAGGACAATGATCTCCCCCACTGAGCTTCTTTGTTCTGACAGGGGGATGGTCCCCTGGCAGGACACTCCGGTCATCGCTCTCAGCCAATGGCTGTGAGCGCTGATCGGGAGACGATTGGGGGCCAAATAGGCACCCAGCTTCTGTCAGACTGGCTGCCTTACACATGGCTTGAATGTTGGCTGATTTTTATTGAATCGGCCAATGTTGCCTGACATTCAGCCTGCACTAGGCTTCTCGAAAAATGTCATTAATTATATTAATCTATCACACAGCTGAACTCTATAACTATATGTAGAGACTAAGTATGAGCCAAACACCCCCCGGTTTGGTTCGCACTAGAACTTGCAAACAGGTAAACAATTTATTCGAACACAGGAACACTGCTAAAGTCTTTGGGACACGAACATGAAAAATAAAAAGTGCTAATTTTAAAGGCTTATATGCAAGTTATTCCCATAAAAAGTGTTTGGAGACCCGGGTCCTGCCCCAGGGGACATGTATCAATGAAAAAGAAAACGTTAAAAATAATGTTTTTTCGGGAGCAGTGATTTTAATAATGCTTAAAGTGAAACAATAAAAATGAAATATTCCTTTAAAAATTGTGCCTGGGGGTGTCTATAGTATGCCTGTAAAGTGGCCCATTTTCTCCGTGTTTAGAACAGTCCTGCACAAAATGACATTTATAAAGGAAGAAAAGTATTTTATTACTGATTGTGACTGTAATGAATTGTCGAGTCTTGGCAATATAGATACAACTCATTATTTTTCCCCCAGTCTATTACCAGGCCCTTTGGGTCTGGTATGAATATTAAGGGGAACCTCAAACCAAAATTTTAAAATAAAATTGTGTGGGTGTCCCCCCTAAAATTCATTCTAGGCCATCAGGTCTGGTATGAATTTTAAGGGGAACCCTGTATCAAAATGTAAACAAAATGGCGTAGGGGCCCCCCCAAAATCCATACCAGACTCTTATCCAAGCTCACAACCTTGATGGCAAAGAAAAAGAGGGTGGAATGAGAGAGCGCCCCACCCTGAACCGTACCAGCCACATGCCCTCAACATGGGGGGTGATTTGGAGTTTCCCCCAAAGCACCTTGTCCCCATGTTGATGGAGACAAGGGCCTCATCCCCACAACCCTTGCCCAGTGGTTGTGGGGGTCTGAAACACCATGTGAAGTCAGAGGAAGGTGGGGTCATCCACTTACCTCACCGCGTGGCCCCCAGCTATATAACAGCTGTCACAGACCCAGCTATATAACAGCTGTCACAGACAATAAGCATCACTTATAGGGAGTCTCCCGTGGAGGCAGAACTGTTGCAGCTTTTTTTTTTTTCGATCCATCGGGCAGCGTGATAGAAGATACATGGACATTGCAGGACATTTTTTAAAAAAAAAGGACCTTTCCCAAAGTGTTTCCTGTCTTTTTTACTATTTTGTCACTTTTTTTGTGAATTGGTAGGGGTACATTCCCTATAAAATCACATAGGGGGTCAGGATCTGGGGTCCCCTTGTTAAAGGGGGCTTCCAGATTCCGATAAGCCCCCCGCACAACCACCGGGCAAGGGTTATGGGGATGAGGCCCTTGTCCCCATCAACATGGGGACAAGGTGTTTTGGGGGCAACTCCAAAGCACCCACCCCATCTTGAGGGCTCTCTTGTCCCCCCTCTTTTCCTGAAGCCTGCCAGGTTGCTTGCTCGGATAAGGGTCTGGTATGGATTTTGGGGGGACCCTTACACCATTTTTTTCCAATTTTGGCTCAGGGTTCCCCTTAAAATCAATACCAGACCTGAAGGGCCTGGTATGGATTTTGGGGGGACCCCCACGCATTTTTTTAATTTTGGTTCAGGGTTCCCCTTAATATTCATACCAGACCCAAAGGGCCTGGTAATGGATGGGGGGAGGGGGGGCATCACATTTTTTTCAATGAGTTTTATCTATATTGCCGAGACCCGACAATTCATTATAGCCACGAGTAGTTTTAAAAATACTTTTCTTACTTTAGAAATGTCATTTTGGTGTGGTATTATTCTAAACATGGCAAAAATGTGCCACTTTACAGGCATACTATAGACACCCTCCAGCTACGATATTTAAAGGAATATTTCATTTTTATTGTTTTACTTTAAGTATTATTAAAATCACTGCTCCTGAAAAAACTTTTGTTTTTAAAACTTTTTTTTGCATTGATACATGTGCCCTGGAGCAGGACCCGGGTCCCCAAACACTTTTTATGACAATAACTTTTAAAATTAACACTTTCATTTCTCCCAAAGACTTTTGGTTTTACATGTTATTGTCCAATATACTTTTAAACAGTGTTCCACGGCTTTTGAATTTGCCGCTAACACTGCATAATATTCACTGTTCGGCGAACACCGGATGTTCGAGTCAAACTTATGTTTGACTCGAACATCGGGCTCATCCCTAGTAGAGACTGTCCATTGGCAAGTGCAAAAAGTAAAAAAAAAATGCTGCCATGGGGACACAAAAAGGAGAGAAAAGGAAAGCACAAGAAATATGTGATAATGGTGATTTTCTATTTAAATTGCCTGAAAACCCTGATAATGCTTTGCTACATTTTTGGTCTGTTAAATATACCACTGGAAACAGTTTGTAGTATTTGTTCAATAAGAACAAAAAATCTGTTGATCATTGTGACAGACTCGGACCCTCTTATGTCTAAAATTATCCTATGTCCACTAGGGGCAGAGGATGACTGAGGAATGATATCTTGGACTACCTGAGATGGGATTTTGATGTCATTATTATCCACAATATTCCAGGATATCTGTAAAGAACTATTTACTGGTTGTTGATTCTGAACTCAACGGGTTAATTGTAAGAGTGAATCATCCATACTGTTAGATGTTAATGCCGTGACCTCCAGCCATCTCTCTGTTCTCTGTGCTAATTGACCCTGCTATTGTGTGAAGATGTCCTGTGTTTACAATTATGATAATGTGTATTGTATAGCAGGTGAGCGGAGACGGGATGTCTACTCTGAAACTTCATATCTCAAAGTCACCTCGTCTGGGTAAATGATTAGTTAATTAGCTCATGTTAATTTATGTTCTGGTTACCTCCTCTTTAAAAACTGTCTCGTCTCGTTGTGTGTTGAGAGCAGCTGCAATATCTGATATCTATATCCAGACTGATAGGAAGCGGTATATGACGGAAGCACTCAAGCGGAGTGTGGGACGTTCCGTTACAATCATGATCCTGTGTTATCTCAGCACAGTATAATTAGCCATCCTAGTTCTTACATTGAGTCTACAGACTGATTACTCTCCATGTCGTGGAGAATAGGATAAGGGGGTGGTATGAGTAGTTTCTGGCAGACCAACAGGTGATTTACTATTGGGTTTTTATAGGAGTAAAACACAGAGAAAAATGCATGTATTGCACAGATGTCCTGCATGTGTTTTGTTTTTTTTTGGTTAGTTTTTTGCCCTGACATATAATTGTTACCCTTTTTCTGCCAGGCCCTGTGCTCCATTTTGTACACTCAGATGGCCAGACCATTTTTGCAATTTTCCTTTGCTTTTTTATTTTACACTTATAGCTTTCAGAATTTGTGAACGACCCCCCCAAATCATATATTTTCTGAAAGCACATGATCAGTAGAATAAAAAGAAGGTGCTACTGTTTTTTTTTAGACCCCCCGCGGTATTTACGCAAATGTTGATCAAACCAATATATTTGCAAAAGATACACTAAAACCATTATAAGCACATAAAAACACAGCTGATAAAAATAAAATAAAAAATCCTACTAAATAAAAAAGCTTAAAGCGGTTGTAAACCCTCCAGTACAATCTCTACAATTTTAAATATTCTTAAAGACCATCTAGTTCTACTTCAATTGATCGCTATATGTATATCTACATTACTAGCCTTACTGTATAAACTGTTGATCTTGTGGAGTGTAATTCCTGTAGTAAGCCCGCGCCATTTCGTTTGTGGTCTTCCGCGTCTCATTCAATTACAATTTCCGCCAACAGTTCCTCCTCGTCTCTGTAATCCCACGCGTGCCCAATACGGTCACAATATTCAAGCATCGCATCGCGGGATGTCGGGGCTGACGTCTACATGAGGAAATGACGCAGCCCCGACATAAACAAAGAATTTAGCCAGCAGAGGCTCTGCTTGCCGAATCTGGCGCATGTGCGGTACATGTCCCCACTCGATGCACTGATAACTTCGGAATGAAACAGTTAAAAAAAAAGAGCTACCAGCAAACGTTTTTAAATAATGACATGCAAAATATATGTAAAGTCAAAATTTTGACTTTACAACCACTTTAACCTGTGTTGAGTAATTAAATAACAAATATTTGTAACTTTTAAATTGTGCCTTTTTGATAAATGGTGAAAATTAAACAGACGCAAAAGTGTAAATATCCACATTTCTCAAAAAATCTGAAGATTTAAATTTTTCCCTTACAGCTTTCAGAATTTGAAAAAAAAAAACATATATTTTCTAAAAGCATATGACCTCTAGAATAAAAATAAGGTGCTACTTTTTTTAGACCCCGCAGTATTTGCGAACATGTTTATCAAACAAATACACTAAAGCCATTATTAGAAGATAAAAACACAACTAATCTTACAAAATTCCTGCTAAATCCCTACTAAATATACTGTGTGACCCCGTAATCTATTGCCTGGGGGCACCATAATCTCCTATTGCCCGGGGGCCCCATGAGTTGAGTTCAGAAATTATGAGCTGAGTACTTGTAGGGTCTTTAGAAGGATACACATGGAGAAATGTGAACACATTACAGAGATGTACTTCATATGTCTTATTCCCTGACACACACATTACCCAAAGAGATACCTTCTATCCAGTCCAACAATAATTTACTAACAAATACAAACTCTACCGGAAATGTTGGAGATCTCTCCTTCTGGACATGAGACACAATCATAGCAGCATTTATGCATTGAAGATCCAAACTTTTTTCTGCTGCCAGGTAAACAGGGATCTGAACATCGAGATACCGGAATCTGAAATCATATATTATTATTATTATTATTATTATTATTATTATTATTATTATTAGTATTATTATTAGTATTATTATTATTATTTTCATCTCATATCTCTTGAGGCTATATAAACTAGGTGCTACAAATACAAATTAGGTTCATGTTTGCCCCTACCCAGGGCCAGGGCAAGAAGTGGGCAGGAGGAGTGTCTGCCCTGGGTGCAATGGTTTACTGTAGAGATTGGGGGGTCTTCCTTCTGTTACAAGGCTGACAGAAGTAGTGACATCACTACTCCTATCAGTCCAGTGCTGGGTGTGGCAAGGAGAGGAGGAGAATGTTGGGAGGTGGTGTGGGCTGTGTTCTCTCTCCCCCACCCAACACAGTCCTACTGCACCTGGTGTGCATCTACGCTCACAAATTGTTGTAAATAGCTTTTTTTTTTACATTTAAAGAGACAACACAAGCATGAGCCCAGTATTAAACTAAGCACTTCCAGGTCAATGCAAGACTTGACTGACAGAACATGAGCTGCACAGAGATTCTGACAAGCAAGTCACTGCTAGGCATAGGATCCTGTAGAACTGCACATCATGAATTGGGTGGCTCTGGGTGCTGAGTTTACAGTGAATTTTTCAGGTTTTAGGTCCATTTAGGGGGCATTCATTTGGGGTGTTTATTGATTTCTATTGCATGTTGATGGCCAATTTTAGGCCAATTTTCAGCTTTAATGCCACGTACACACGACCATTTTCACAATGTGAAAAATGTAATTTTTTTTTAAATGTCATTAAAAACGATTGTGTGTGGCCTCCAGAGCAAATGGCCATTAAAAATTTAGAACATGCTCTAAATTTTACGTTGTTTTTCACGTTGTCGGTTTTCGCGTCGTAAAAAATGGTCATGTTTAGGCTTTACTGTTGTGAAAAAAACGCGCATTGCTCAAAAGCAAGTTATGAGACGGGAGCACTCGTTCTGGTAAAACTAGCGTTAGTAATGGAGATAGCACATTTGTCACACTGTAACAGACTGAAAAGCACAAAGACTGAAACGCGCGAATCGTCTCTCACCAAACTTTTACTAACACAAAATCAGCAAAAGCAGCCCCAAGGGCGGCGCCATCCGAATGGAACTTCCCCTTTATAGTGCCGTTGTACGTGTTGTACGTCACCATGCTTTGCTCGAGCATTTTTTTCACGATTGTGTGTGGGCAAGGCATCAGCGCTGTCACACTTTCAATGACAATTGTGCAGTCATGCAACACTGTACCCAGATGACATTGTTATCATTTTTTTGCCATGCAAATAGCGCATTCTTTTTGTACAGGGGTACAGTGTGGCTCCCTCTCTGGCTTCCCCTAGCACATTACTCTCTTTTTCTCCTCCTGTAACACCCAAGTCCTTTGATTTTTTCTGGGTTTCAGGCTCCCCCCCCAGCAGAGTGCATGCATGCTGGGGGTTGTAGCATGGTGTCTGATTGGCCCTCTGCTGTGGCCATTCATTGTGGTGCGGCGAACCCAATTAGAGGCGCTCTCTTCTCACTTCAGCTGACAGAAAGGGAAAGGGGCGAGCGGGAGAGATACACAGACAGCCCGCAGCTCTCCTCTCCCTGTCAGCGCTGCTGAGCCATTTGCCAGAGAGCCACTGCCCAGCTTCCTGCCCACTGTTTCCCTCCCCATGATAAACCACCACAGAGGGCCAATTAGAGAGAGAGAGAGTCACGGCTTTAGGGGGTGGCTTGACCGCTCCTACTAAAACTGCTTCTTGGCCCCCTCCGCAACCGCAATGCCACTGCACTGATCTCTTCTGATGGTGGCCCTGCATGGGGAAGTCGAAGGGGGGGCGCTTTTTTGCCACCCCCCTCAAAGTGCTGGGCTAGGCCAAAACACAGCACTGGAGGCAGGCCCGTACTGGCCATAGGGAATACCGGGCATATGCCCGCGGGCTGCATGTCACGTCACGCCCAGTGTAGCATGCAGGGGGTCCAGAACTGTTAGGGGGGTGTCTGTGTAAAAAACTGTGGGGGGCTGTGTAATGTAAAAGGGTCCAGAGGTGCGGTGCTATGTAATGTAAAGGGGTCCAGAGGTGCAGGGTGCTGTGTAATGTAAAAGGGTCCAGAGGTGCAAGGTGCTGTGTGATGTAAAGGGGTCCAGAGGTGCAGGGTGCTGTTAGGGTGCCCACATGTCCCAGATTGCCAGTGATTATCCCTTAATTGACATCTCTGTCCCTGGTCCTGGGCAGCTACATTCCGGGACAATACAGTGTCCTGGAATGAAATTGACAATGGGAACAATCAGCAATTCGTGGGACAGAGGCGGACTGAGACACCATAGCTCTGACAATGGCTCCACCTCCACCTCCACCTGACTATACACCTAATCACTGGTTGCTATAGCCACCTGGCATACGGCAACCAGTGACATCACTGCCCAGTGTTAAAGGTGGAGGAGGATTTCAATTCCTCCTCCTCCGCACTAGTGCTTAGGGTTTTAAATCCTCTGCCTGGCTTTCTGTTTGCCCGAGACCCGAATCAGCCCGCAGCACCAATCCTCCTCTTCCTTACTATCTGCTTTGACAGCTTTGACCAATAAGGGAAGGGGGCACTTCAACTCTCTGCACATATTTCTCCCCGCCTCCACCCTCCCCCCTGTGCAGAGCCCGGGATCGTCTGTCCCACTACAGTGAAAGGGAGAGAAGTATCATCGTACAGCATGGAGAACACAGAGCTGCAGACATCAGAGCTGTGCAGGAATTCACCCCCTTATCTGTTACTGCGTGTAACAGCACGCCAAATGGGACAGGGGTTAAAGCTGTTTAGGTTATTCCATTCCCGAACACAAGGCAGCTACCGACACTACACAATCCGGCGAACGCGACCCATAGAAATAATACAATACACAGCTCTGTATGAAGTTAAAGCAGGTCTGACAATCTTTATTGAGAAAGCAGGCTCTTATATATACAAAAAGAATACTGCAGTAACCAAATGAACAATGACCCAACTCCACCCACAACATCACACAATAATTACCTAATGAGCCCTCTCAATACATCCTATCTCCGGGCCCTGACCTAATTTACATGAGCTAAATAACTACAGCTGATGACTCAGACGCCTGACCTTTAGGCTGTCTGCTAACTTACAATACACATTATCACAGGACTCCTTCACACAATACAGGGGCCCAGATTCAGAGAGCAATTGTGCCTGTGTAACCATAGTTACGCAGCGCAATTGCTGACTTGCTCCGGCGTTACGAATGCTCCTGATTCAGGAACATCGTAACGCCGACAGCAGCCTAAAATCTGCGTGGCATAAGGCTCTTATGCCACGCAGACTTTAGGCTGCATTCTTGCGATGACCGCTAGGGGGCGCTCCCATTGTGCTCAGTGTATAGTATGCAAATTGCATACTAACACCGATTCACAATGTTGCGCGGGCCCTGCGTACGCAAGTTGCGGAGTTTCCGTACGGCGTCTTTAGCGTAAGGCTGCCCCTTCTAATAGTAGGGGCAGCCAATGCTAAAGTATACCTGCCGTTCCCGCGTCGTGAAATTTTAATTTCACGTCGTTTGTGTAAGTGATTCGTGAATGGCGATGGACGCCATTCACGTTCACTTGGAAGCAAATGACGTCCTTGCGACGTCATTTGCCGCAATGCACGTCGGGAAAGTTTCCCGACGAAGCATGCGCTCTACGCTCGGCACGGGAGCGCGCCTAATTTAAATGATTCCCGCCCCCTACGGGATCATTTACATTAGGCGCCCTTACGCAGGGCAATTTTAAAGAGCGCACACGCAATTTACGGAGCTCCTGCTCCGTGGATTGCGCGCAGCGCAGTAAATTTGCGGGGGCGCAGGGCAAAAACGCTGCCCTGTGCCTCCGGAAAAAAGGGGCAAATTCTACCTGAATCTGGGTCAAAGTATACCCGCCGTTCCCGCGTCGTGAAATTTGATTTACACAACGTCATTCACGTTCACTTGGAAGCAAATGACGTCCTTGCGACGTCATTTGCCGCAATGCACGTCGGGAAAGTTTCCCGATGGAGCATGCGCTCGGCGCGGGAGCGCGCCTAATTTAAATGATTCCCGCCCCCAATTCAAGATCCTCAGAAGCCATCCTAGATTAATTTACATCACAACAGACAGACAGGTGGGCTGGAGTTGATGACATTAACACCTAACAGTATATGTCCCCACATTATGAATGAGTCACTCTTTCAATTAACCTGTTGAGTTCAGAATCAACAAACAGCAACCAGTTCTCCACAGATATCCTGGAATACATTGTGGACAATAACCACACAACAGTCCCATCTCAGGTAGTCCATGATATATTCTGAATGTCCATTATTTTCTGGCTCATGCTTTCTAAGAGCTTCTGGATTCCACGGGCCCTCCCGTTACACTGTGAGTCACCCCCCTCCTCCCCCTCTTGGGCTCCCGTGTGTCTATGAATCTCTGTATCTGTTCACAGTCACTAGTAACCACACAATATTCACCTTCTGAGGGGGGTGCTGCTGCTTGCAGTCTTCCTGGCCAGTGATCTTCTTTTCTATTAGAGGGGGATGAGCAGGGTCCCCCCCATCACCCCTCTACAGTCCTCCCAGCTGGGGGTCTTTTTTAACTGGTGGGGGAGGGAGGGTAGTTCATATTTTCCTGGATGGGGGTCCCCTAATATCACGTCCTGCAATCCTCATAACTGGAGGGGGAGAGAGGGGATTCCTGTATTGGGGTCCCTTCTTATCACCCCCCACAGTCCTCCTAGCTGGGGGTCTTGTTTAACTAGAGGCAATGGCAGTGTGTCCATGTAGGCACTGCCACCTCTCTCCAGCCACCCCCTCTATAAGACAGCAGGCGGGGGCACAGTGGGAGCATTTGATGGAACAGTGGTGACGTTTCATGGCACAGCGGCTGCGTTTCATGGGCACAGCGACTGCATTTGATGGGCACAGTGGCTGTGTTTGATGGGCACAGCAGCTGAGTTTGATGGGCACAGTGGCTGCGTTCGATGAGCACAGTGGCTGCGTTTCATGATCACAGTGGCAGCAATTGATGGGCACAGTAGCTGTGTTTGATGGCACAGTGGCTGTGTTTGATGGCACAGTGGCTGTGTTTGATGGCACAGTGGCTGTGTTTGATGGGCACAGTGGCTGCGTTTGATGGGCACAGTGAGGCTGCAATTGATGGGCACAGTGAGGTTACAATTCATGGCACAGTGGCAGTGTTTGATGAACAATGTAGGGATCTGGTAGGTCACTGTAGGGATCCGGGTAGGTTAGTATAGTGGTCAGTGTAGTGATCAGGTAGGTCAGTGTAATGGTCAGTGTAGGCATCATGTAGGTCAGTGTAGGGATCAGGTAGGTCAGTGTAGTGATCAGGTAGGTCAGTATAGTGATCGGGTAGGTCAGTGTAGGGATCAGGTAGGTTAGTATAATGGTCAGTGTAGGGATCAGGTAGGTTCAGGGGCGGACTGACCATTCAAAAAATCCAAGATTATAGCTGCCCCGCCTCTCCAGTACCTTTTCGGTGTGTGTATATTGTGTGTCTGTGTGTGTATACTGTATGTGTGTGTGTGTATGCTGTGTGGCCCCATAATCTATTGCCTGGTTGCCGGGGGGCCCCATAATCTCCTATTGCCCGGGGGGCCCATAATCTAATTTTCTCAGTCCGTTCCTGGGTAGGTTAGTATAGTGGTCAGTGTAGTGGTCAGGTAGGTCAGTGTAGGGATTAGGTAGGTCAGTGTATGTCCAGTTTTTACTCCAGATCCCTCAGGTTATTTGGAAATGTGGTCACCCTAGGTGCTGTGTAATGTAAAGGGGTCCAGAGGTACTAGGTGCTGGAACCCCACATCCCATCATTAACCGCCGCCGTGCCCCCCCCCCCCCCCGGCTGCTCAGTCTAAAATGCCAGGCTTATTTTTTGTCCTAGACTGGAGGTATGGGCTGGATCGACTTGAGTGCTACAGCTTTACGAGCCATAAACAGTGTTTCCAGTAGAATGGTCCTAATGGGGGGAGATTTACTAAATCTTGTGCATGCTGAATCTTGTGCATTTGTGCATAGTAACCAATCAGCTTTTAGGTTTTATTGCCAAAGCTTATTTTAATAAGCTGAAGTTAGAAGTTGATTGGTTACTATGCACAGCTGCAGCAGATTCTCTGTGCACCAGTTTTAGTAAATTCCCCCGAATATGTCTTGGCCATTGCTCCTCGTCCAGAACCCCCAACAAACACACCAGTGGGGTACATGGAACAGGAATCGATAAGACTGCAGACACTATCTCCATCATATGATACCAGTCTCTCTCTATAACCGGACAGAGCAACATAACGTGTGAAATTGGCATGTGGACAAGTTCACCCAGTGCAGGCAGAGGTAGGTACATGGTGCATTGCATGAAGTCTAACCGGGGTCAGGTATGTTTGATGTAGCATATAAAGGTGGATTCATTTATTGTTGACTGCTGGAGATAAAGATAAATGGGCTTGCCTCCTCCATCAGATAAATCGGGGACAAGTTGTTGCCACTTGGTGTGCACATCCAGTGGTGCCCCACTAGTCATGGCAGGGAGTAGAGATAAGTCCCCTAGGGCCCTGAGATCTAAGCACTCCTATTAGGGGGTAGTCAGAGAAGGCAATGTCATGGGTAACCAAATGGAGTATGTAGCACATGTATAAGTTGTAGACACCTATAAAAGGTGGATTGGGGCAACTCATATTTCCTTTGCAATCCCTCAAAAGAAGCCAATACAATTCCATCATAGATATTGTCCAAAGAGACCATTCCCCTACACTCCCAAAATCCATAGTCCACAAATAGCTTTAAATTGGGGAATATTGGATTGGGCCAGAGTAATTTTCTTGGCCTCCCTCCGCACTGTACAAGCCAATGTCAGTATTGGTATATGTCCCTCTCCCATTGTGGCCTAGGGTGCCTCCAGTGCTATCAACCAGTGTTTGATTTTAAGGACATAGGCTAAATATGACTCAACCACCGCTGGTGTAGCTGGTCCCAACCAGTCCATCAGATGGTGAAGCTACCCACCCAATTAATAATAATATAAGTTAGGCAATGCCATTTCAGAATCAGCCTTAGGGTACTGTAGAGTGGAAAATTTAAGTTTCCGCCTATGATTAAATAAAGGTTATAAGTAACATGTCTAGGGTTTTAAAACATTATTTAGACACTGGAGGCAGGCATGTGAGATGTCACATACAGACACTTGGGCAGACGGATCCTAAAATTCAAACATCGAAATTTAGAAAGTTGTAAATTGGGACTTGGGACTTGGGATCCCTATAAAGTATAGAGACCCATTGTAGGAACTTAGTGCCAAAGCCAAAAGAGCGCAACACAGCCATGAGAAAGGACCATTCTATTGAGTCAAAGGCTTTTGCAGTGTCCAGCGAAGCCAGCGCACAAGACTCAGGTAGACATTTTTTAAGTTGAGCTATCAGTTGCGTCCTGCGTATGTTAATGGAGATAGACTTTCCTGGCATAAAGCCAGTTTTGTCTGGATGAATACTAGTATTTTGTAGTTAATATTCAATAAAGAAATTGGTCGATATGACACACAATCAGGATTAAAAGTTTGAAAATCCAAAAATTCTAAAAATCAAAAATTCTAACATTTCAAAATTATAAAATTAGAAAGTCGTAAATTCGAAAATCTAAAATTCGAAAATTCCGGAATCCTAAAATTCAAAAATCTAAATTTAGAAAGTCGTAAATTCAAAAGTCTAAAATTCAAAAATTGGAAAATGCCATTTAAAATTGCTTGCGACTGTAATGTATGTTCCCTCAATACATATGAAAAATCAAGGAAAAAATTGGTGTGTGGTTCTCCCCCAGTCCCTTTCAGGCCCCTCAGGTCTGGTATGGACTTTAATAATATTTTTTTTTACGTAGAATCCCCCCAAAATCCATACTAGACCCTTATCCGAGCATGCAGCCTGGATTCAGGAAAAGGGGGGAGAGCGAGTAGCCTGAACTGTACCAGGCTACATGTCCCCCCAAAGCACCATGTCACCATGTTGATGGGGTCTACGGGTGGGAGGCGTATCGGAACCTGGATGTCCCTCTAGTGTAATGTGACAAAAGACAATAGCCAGTTTTTGACAATTCCTTTATTAAAAATGTCTTATTTTTCCCCGCTCCTTCCTCCGGGCTTCCCCCAGTCTTCTCTTTCCCTGCATCTTCCTCTGGTCTTCTCCATTTTCTCTGGCTTCTTATTCACCTGCATGGTCCTCTGATCTTCTTCATATGTTGCCTCTCCCGCTGAAGATTTAAAAAACAAACCTCCTCCGATGTTGTGATGGGGCAATGATGTCATTCCGAGACCCCGCCTCTTGTGACTTCACCACCAGGGGCATGATGGATATGTGATCTCACAAGAGGGCAGGGTCTTTGGATGAAGTACACAGTGGCCATGCCCCCAAGTTATATATGAAATGTGGGTGATGGAAGCGGACAGATCGGTCAGCCACAGCATCAGACAAGGGTAGTTTTTGGCATGTTCAGCAGGTCGTGGCGGAAACGGCGGTGGAGGAAAAAGAAGACCAGAAGAAGCGGGGAAGAAGAAGTCAGAGGAAGACCGAAGGAAGAAGAAGACCAGAAAATGAAGCCGAGAAGGGGAAGATCGGAGAAAGAAGAAGACCAGGAGATAAAGCGGGAAAGGAGAAGCCCGGAGAAAGAAGTGGGGAAGAAGACATTTTTAATAAATGAATTATTAAAAACTTGTCTATTGTTTGTCACATTACAATATTTTTTTTTGTGAATGGGA
This sequence comes from Rana temporaria, assembly GCF_905171775.1. NCBI lineage: Eukaryota > Metazoa > Chordata > Amphibia > Anura > Ranidae > Rana > Rana temporaria. Next base: position 17,791,221 of record NC_053489.1, on the reverse strand, counting down.
AGGCATTGTACCCCATAACATTTCACTTAAGGGAGGCTGGGATCTTCTTCTCCCCATCAACATGGGAACGATGTTCTTTTGGGGGGACCCTTAAGCACCCTTCCCATGTTGAGCGCATGTGGCCTGGTATGGTTCAGGAGGGGTGGCGTTTGCTCACCCCCCCCATCCTGACCTCCAGGCTGCATGCTTGGATAAGGGTCTGGTATGGATTTGGGAGGGGGGGCATGCACTTTTTTTATTTGGTATGAAGTTCCCCTTAAAATTGATACCAGACCCAAAAGGTTCTGGTATGGATTTTAGGGGGAATGACCTTTTTTTTAACAATCTTTTTTGGGGTATTTCTCTTAATTTGGTGCTTAGAGAGAATTCACATTTAGTTGACATTTCATGGCTTACCTAGTCCACAAAATATTTTGTAGAGCCTTGAACTTCAGCTTTGGAGCAGGGTTTTTTTTGTTCCCCCCTCCCCCATTACACTTTCTACTCAAGGACTTGTGCAACCAAATACTTTTGTATGCAACTAGATTTAATACATATTTGAAGGGGTATGAATTGTATGCACTTATAAAGTATGCATTTTGAGTCTGCAAAACTCAATCAAAGTAAAAAACAATCAACTTTGTATTTCCACATTAGTATAAACATTTGTTATATTAGTGCACTTGGGCCAATCAAATCAAACAAAAAGGCATGGAAATGATGCTCCAGCATTTGACAATATAGTTAGAAGGGCCCTGATCAAAATAGCTTATAATCTACAAGTGTAGGACACTAAGGGCCAGATTCACAGCAGTAATACGCCGGCGTATCTACTGATACGCCGTCGTATTTTCAAATTTGCCATGTCGTATCTTGATTTGGAATCCTCAAACCAAGATACGACGGCTTTTGGCATAGATCCGACAGGCGTACGGCTTCAGATCGTAGGTGTAATTTTCCGGCGGCCGCTGGGTGGAGTTTGCGTCGTTTTCCAGCGTCGGGTATGCAAATGAGCTGTTTAAGGCGATCCATGAAGGTACGCACGTTCGTCGCATTCTCTTACATCGTCGCTAGACGTTTTTTCCCGTCGCAATCTTAAGCCTGCTATTTCATGGCTTAGATTTAGACAAGCCATGTTAAAGTATGGCCGTCGTTCTAATTTCAATTTTCTTTTGCGTAAGACGTCCGGGAATACGAAAGTACGTTGCGCACGTCGCCGTTCAAAAAACACAATTTCGCGCAAAGCATGGCGGGAAATTTCCTAACGAAGCATGCACAGAACGTTCAGCGCGGGAACGCGCCTAATTTAAATGGTACACGCCCCATTTGAATTAGGCAGGCTTGCGCCGGACGGCTTTACGCTACGCCGCCGCAAGTTTACAGGCAAGTGCTATGTGATTCAAGCACTTACGCCGAAAACTTCTGGCGGCGTAACGTAAAGGTGATACGTTACGCCGCCGTAATTATTCCTGAATTTGGCCCTATATATTTTACACATTAAACAAATCACATTCGAAATGCAGGGATACAAATCAAGATAGCAACAAGCATGACTAACCTTTTTTTGTGATCATAAGTCCTCACCCCAAACCCCCAAAAAGTTACTTGGCAGAACTATCATAAGCAAAAAAAGACAAAATACAAAAGGCACACACAGCAGGAATTAATTTTGTTTCGGAATTTCGTTTTCGCCCGAAGAATTAATTTATTTAGTTACTCCCGAAATTAGTTTTTATTTATTTTGTTTTGTTAAAAAATGCATTTGTCTGAAAATCTGAATTAATTAAGGTCAAATTTGTCATTGAAGGCTTATGGTGTCTGTCAAATGTTCTAAGAAGATTAGACGAGCAACTAAACTACGACGCCACAATCATACATTTCCGGTTGAATGTTCTACCTACAAGTTATAGAAGAATTCTAATGTTGTATGACTAGTAATAATTATATTTATAAATTATTATTACTAGTCAACCATCATTCTAATTCTTCTACAGCCTATGTATGTTTACTATTATGTATACATTCGAAATCGAATGCTCTGCTATGTGTTTTAGACAAATAAACACATCCATATTACACTGGTCTTATCTTTGAGTTCTCTCTTGCATACCTCATTCAAAGTCCCAAACTCCTCTTCTTTTCTACATATAACAGGGATGGAGATATATGTTCACATATTTCACATTTAAAGTCCATTTTTTTCTCGTTCATCAGGGATGGAGGTTGCATGACAGACTCAAGGTTGGGTTACTACTCTCTTTGTATTGTTTTTAATCCAACTTATTGTGATTCATTACCTTGCCCAATGGAGCACAGACACAAGAACAAGGTAATGAACCACAATAAGTTGAATTAAAAACAATACAAAGAGAGTAGTAACCCAACCTTGAGTCTGTCATGCAACCTCCATCCCTGATGAACGAGAAAAAAATGGACTTTAAATGCAAAATATGTGAACATATATCTCCATCCCTGTTATATGTAGAAAAGAAGAGGAGTTTGGGACTTTGAATGAGGTATGCATGAGAGAACCCAAAGATAAGACCAGTGTAATATGGATGTGTTTATTTGTCTAAAACACATAGCAGAGCATTCGATTTTTCAGACATACCCTTTTTCTGCTCTATTCCGGCATGTTTTGGTTGTGCATTTAGGGACTATGGGGTTGCTTTTGCCTGCACCTCCGGGAGCTGCGATGCTCTCAGGTGCCTTCCCATCCCCCCTATTGGTCACTTATTTTGAGTGCGGACGGTGGGTGTTTTTTTCCTCGTAGCATCAGCGCCACGCACCCGCCCCATATGTCCGACGCCTGGGGCGTCTGCATTTTGGACGAGTCATGCCATCTTGGTTGACCAATGGGAAACTTTGTCTGGTTTTAAATGAGCGGCAGCTGCTGCTGTGATCCAGACACTCTTTCCTGTTGTCATACCAGCGTGACGCTGGTCGGACTGGGTGGTTAATATCGGGAGTATTTACTTAGGACATCTGCTGAAGGCTAATCCTGCTTTACATATACTTATTTACTGGGTCTCAACTCCATACAGGGTAACTAATGCCTCTTTATTATCCCCACCTACTACTTGGGTTAGGGGCTTTTACCACAACCCAATTATTACTTATACAAAAAAATCACTGGCGCTCAATGGGAAATAACTAATATCCCATGAAATACTTGAAACCCTCGTATGGGCTGAGAACAGTCCGTGCTGCAGAGATCCGGATACCCTGAAGTACCACAAATACACAAATACACCAAAAAGGAAAACTCTGCGCTCCTGAAAGTTCACCAATTATAAATCCACTTAATGTTTGTGAAGAAAAAAAAAAAAAAAAAAAACATACATTAACACTTTAATTTTCGGAAGATCCAGTCCTTTATATGGTTAAAAAAGGGAAAGTTTCCACAATGTGCACAATATGATAAAAAAAGTATAAAAAAAACTTTCCAAATGTCTGCATCAGACCAGCACCCTCTTCAGACTTCAAATGGTTAAAGCTTGCGGTTTTAGTTTGTGGGCTGTCTAGCAAGACATCATTAGTGCAAATGGTGAGCACAGTACATTACCCAGCCAGATGTAAACATCGATCGAATGTCCTTCTCCTGGCTGATGTAACAATGTCCGGGATCCTAAGCTCTCTCCTATGCGGGTCTGGAAGCTTCACAGACCCGATAAATGTGACTGCTGGAGACACAGGGTGGATCAGCCTATCAGAAAGGACGCTCTCCCTGGGTGAACATACAAGCGTCCCACGTCTGAGACACTGTTTCAGTAAACCAGCTGTACTGCAGGGAGAAGTTTAGGCGCCCTCCAGTGGGCAAATTGCAGTATGCGCTTGTTGAAAAATCAACAGCGTTGCATGGCGATTAAAATAATCGGATATAAAAGTTCTTATGCATGAATAGGATCTTCCATCATAAAAGGGGGATATTAAGAGGGGTCCTAGACGACGCATTTCGCCCTTACAAGAGCTTTGTCACAGTCAATAGGACCTAGGTATAAAGTTTAATTAAATAGACTAAGATAGGGGGGGGAATTTGAGGAAGGGGAGGAGAAAGGGGAGGTGTACCAAACCGAGAGATTTAACCCTTTGGACATCCAAAAAGACAAACAGACAAATAAATCACATATATATTGCAAGAGAATTATTTTTAAAAAATATATAGCAAGAGAATTCGTTTTTTAAAAAAAACATATTAGCATATCATAGATTACTAAAAGATAAACAGCAGTTTTTTTGTGTCTTAACTGGTCACTAGATCTCATTATAACAAATCTATATTGTTGCAACATAATATCCACAATAGGTTGTATGGGCACTCTATCCAGATGGTGCCCTCTAGTGGCAATTCATAAAAACTATATTCTAAAAAATGTTATAGAATATAGAATAAAAAGCTATATATAAAATAGGAAGAGTTAGATAAGAACGTTAACTTCAATTTCCTCATTTAACCCCTTAGGTGCCAAGCTGTCGAACTTATGTATCCAGAAGACCTCCCTTCTGCAAAGAAGGGAGAATCTTTCATTGGTAGTCAGAGTTCCTTTCGGAATGTGCTCAATTACAAAAACTTCAAGATATTTAAAATCCCTGTTGTGACAACGATCAAAGTGCCGAGGAACGCTGTGTTCAGTACAGCCCTTTTTAATCAGGCGACGATGATCGCCGATTCGGGCGCGTAGAGCTCTGATAGTTCTGCCAACATAGAAAAGACCACAGGCACACCGTAGGACATAAATAACAAATTCTGTAGAACATGTCACAAAATGTTTGATACCAAATGATTTTCCAGGAGATAGATGAATCTTCTCTGTGCCATGGGAAATGAATTGGCATGTCAAGCATGCCCGTTTTTTGCACTGAAAGATCCCCTTACGGTCATTAAAATAGCTTCTAATATCTAGTGGAGAACCTGATGGTTTCTTCTGAATTTTACTAGGGGCTAAGATATTTTTGAGTGTACGGGCCCTCCGAAAAGTAACCTGCGGGATGGCTGGAAGTATAGGAGCCAATCTTTGGTCTAAGTGAAGTATTTTAAAATGTTTCTTTATAATATTGGCAACTGATTTGTAACAATCATTGTATGTAGTAACAAATCTAGTGGTATATTCACTAACCCGTTGTTCTTTGGTTGTTACCGTCTCAGGGGGTTTCAGAAAAAAAGAAAAGGCCTCATTGACTAACTTTTCAGGATAGCCCTTCTCTTCAAATTTATTCTGCATTAGGATGCTCTGTTCAATATATTCATCATCCCGAGTACAATTCCTTTTGAGTCTATTGAATTGTCCTTTTGGAATATTCTTCTTCCACACAGGATGATGGCAACTGTCATAGTGCAGATATGAGTTACCATTAGTTGGTTTGTTATGATTCTTGGTAATTATTTTATCTTGTTCATGTGTTACCACTAGATCCAAGAAGACTATTTCAAGGGGATCTATTACATATGTAAAGGATAAATTGAAAGTATTGGAATTACAATACGAGACAAAGGAGAGAAAAGTCTCCATTGTCCCACTCCAAATGAGGATCACATCATCAATGTAACGTCCAAAATAAACTATAAATTCAGCATAGGGATTGTTTTGCCAAATATATATGTCTTCCCATTGGCCCATGGTTAGATTGGCATATACAGGTGCATAATTAGCTCCCATCGCCGTCCCCTTTAATTGTAAATAAAACTGCTCACAGAACGTAAAATAATTGTGTTTGAGACAGAACTCCACTGCCTCCAATAAAAACTGGGACTGTAAAGAATTAAAATCTCCACTCTTGTTTAGGAAATATTGGACAGCTCTAGTTCCCACTTCGTGCGGAATAGAGGTATATAGCGATGCCACGTCCAGAGATGCCCAAAAGTATCCTGGTTCCCATTTGTAATGTTGGAGGGCGTCTATCACTTCTTTTGAATCTTTTATGTATGACGGCAATTGGAGAACCAGAGGTTGTAACATATGGTCGATATACATTGAAAGGCCATTAAGGAAGCTGTTCGTGCTGGCTATAATAGGGCGGCCTGGAGGATCTACAAGAGATTTGTGAATTTTCGGTAAAAAATAAAAATGGGGGGTACTACATTCAAAGAGAAAGGCAGTTTTTCCTCCCCTTTGAATGTAGTACCCCCCATTTTTATTTTTTACCGAAAATTCACAAATCTCTTGTAGATCCTCCAGGCCGCCCTATTATAGCCAGCACGAACAGCTTCCTTAATGGCCTTTCAATGTATATCGACCATATGTTACAACCTCTGGTTCTCCAATTGCCGTCATACATAAAAGATTCAAAAGAAGTGATAGACGCCCTCCAACATTACAAATGGGAACCAGGATACTTTTGGGCATCTCTGGACGTGGCATCGCTATATACCTCTATTCCGCACGAAGTGGGAACTAGAGCTGTCCAATATTTCCTAAACAAGAGTGGAGATTTTAATTCTTTACAGTCCCAGTTTTTATTGGAGGCAGTGGAGTTCTGTCTCAAACACAATTATTTTACGTTCTGTGAGCAGTTTTATTTACAATTAAAGGGGACGGCGATGGGAGCTAATTATGCACCTGTATATGCCAATCTAACCATGGGCCAATGGGAAGACATATATATTTGGCAAAACAATCCCTATGCTGAATTTATAGTTTATTTTGGACGTTACATTGATGATGTGATCCTCATTTGGAGTGGGACAATGGAGACTTTTCTCTCCTTTGTCTCGTATTGTAATTCCAATACTTTCAATTTATCCTTTACATATGTAATAGATCCCCTTGAAATAGTCTTCTTGGATCTAGTGGTAACACATGAACAAGATAAAATAATTACCAAGAATCATAACAAACCAACTAATGGTAACTCATATCTGCACTATGACAGTTGCCATCATCCTGTGTGGAAGAAGAATATTCCAAAAGGACAATTCAATAGACTCAAAAGGAATTGTACTCGGGATGATGAATATATTGAACAGAGCATCCTAATGCAGAATAAATTTGAAGAGAAGGGCTATCCTGAAAAGTTAGTCAATGAGGCCTTTTCTTTTTTTCTGAAACCCCCTGAGACGGTAACAACCAAAGAACAACGGGTTAGTGAATATACCACTAGATTTGTTACTACATACAATGATTGTTACAAATCAGTTGCCAATATTATAAAGAAACATTTTAAAATACTTCACTTAGACCAAAGATTGGCTCCTATACTTCCAGCCATCCCGCAGGTTACTTTTCGGAGGGCCCGTACACTCAAAAATATCTTAGCCCCTAGTAAAATTCAGAAGAAACCATCAGGTTCTCCACTAGATATTAGAAGCTATTTTAATGACCGTAAGGGGATCTTTCAGTGCAAAAAACGGGCATGCTTGACATGCCAATTCATTTCCCATGGCACAGAGAAGATTCATCTATCTCCTGGAAAATCATTTGGTATCAAACATTTTGTGACATGTTCTACAGAATTTGTTATTTATGTCCTACGGTGTGCCTGTGGTCTTTTCTATGTTGGCAGAACTATCAGAGCTCTACGCGCCCGAATCGGCGATCATCGTCGCCTGATTAAAAAGGGCTGTACTGAACACAGCGTTCCTCGGCACTTTGATCGTTGTCACAACAGGGATTTTAAATATCTTGAAGTTTTTGTAATTGAGCACATTCCGAAAGGAACTCTGACTACCAATGAAAGATTCTCCCTTCTTTGCAGAAGGGAGGTCTTCTGGATACATAAGTTCGACAGCTTGGCACCTAAGGGGTTAAATGAGGAAATTGAAGTTAACGTTCTTATCTAACTCTTCCTATTTTATATATAGCTTTTTATTCTATATTCTATAACATTTTTTAGAATATAGTTTTTATGAATTGCCACTAGAGGGCACCATCTGGATAGAGTGCCCATACAACCTATTGTGGATATTATGTTGCAACAATATAGATTTGTTATAATGAGATCTAGTGACCAGTTAAGACACAAAAAAACTGCTGTTTATCTTTTAGTAATCTATGATATGCTAATATGTTTTTTTTAAAAAACAAATTCTCTTGCTATATATTTTTTAAAAATAATTCTCTTGCAATATATATGTGATTTATTTGTCTGTTTGTCTTTTTGGATGTCCAAAGGGTTAAATCTCTCGGTTTGGTACACCTCCCCTTTCTCCTCCCCTTCCTCAAATTCCCCCCCCTATTTTAGTCTATTTAATTAAACTTTATACCTAGGTCCTATTGACTGTGACAAAGCTCTTGTAAGGACGAAACGCGTCGTCTAGGACCCCTCTTAATATCCCCCTTTTATGATGGAAGATCCTATTCATGCATAAGAACTTTTATATCCGATTATTTTAATCGCCATGCAACGCTGTTGATTTTTCAACAAGCGCATACTGCAATTTGCCCACTGGAGGGCGCCTAAACTTCTCCCTGCAGTACAGCTGGTTTACTGAAACAGTGTCTCAGACGTGGGACGCTTGTATGTTCACCCAGGGAGAGCGTCCTTTCTGATAGGCTGATCCACCCTGTGTCTCCAGCAGTCACATTTATCGGGTCTGTGAAGCTTCCAGACCCGCATAGGAGAGAGCTTAGGATCCCGGACATTGTTACATCAGCCAGGAGAAGGACATTCGATCGATGTTTACATCTGGCTGGGTAATGTACTGTGCTCACCATTTGCACTAATGATGTCTTGCTAGACAGCCCACAAACTAAAACCGCAAGCTTTAACCATTTGAAGTCTGAAGAGGGTGCTGGTCTGATGCAGACATTTGGAAAGTTTTTTTTATACTTTTTTTATCATATTGTGCACATTGTGGAAACTTTCCCTTTTTTAACCATATAAAGGACTGGATCTTCCGAAAATTAAAGTGTTAATGTATGTTTTTTTCTTCACAAACATTAAGTAGATTTATAATTGGTGAACTTTCAGGACCAATTATTACTTACCCATTTGGGTTTCACTAATGTTATTAATTATTTAATTTAGATGGGAGCCCCAGTCACCTGCCAGTTAAACATACATTCATCTGTGATACATGTTTATGCTCTTGGTTTTCCCACTGGCCCTACCTCAGTTCCCAGTTGCAGACAACCCTAGCGACCCGTGCATTCCTAGTCGCACATCCTCACATGCTGGAAATGAGTATGTTTTTTGTTTTTTTGGAGATGGCCCTTTTTCCAATCCCTTATTGTTTCCCATTATTTGGGTGTTATGCTAAAACTTACATATTATACTTGTGTCCTTCTGCAGATCTTATTCCACTATGCATCCGCCCCCTGAAGATTGGCTATAATGCCATGAAAGGCGTCTTGGGCTTACACAGGTGCTGCATGTTTTAGTTTTAGGACCTACCTTGGATTTAATGATTCTATATTTTTAAATAATGCGATGAATAAGTTGTTATACAATGTTTATGGTTTTTGCATCATGCTTTTTATATGCACTGTCATGTATGTTTACTATTATGTATACATTCGAAATCGCATGCTCTGCTATGTGTTTTAGACAAATAAACACATCCATATTAAACTGTCTTATCTTTGAGTTCTCTCATGCATACCTCATTCAAAGTTCCAAACCCCTCTTCTTTTCTTCTACAGCCTATGGGCGGATGCATTTGACCGGAAATGTACGATTGCGGCGTCGTACAGTTTAACTGCTTGTCGAATCTTCTTAGAACTTTAGACAGACACCATAAGCCTTCAATGACAGATTTGACGTGTGTATGTTTTTCGCTGCTTCATCGAATCTTCATCGTTCATGTCGAATGGTCTACCCCAACACTGTCTCTGTAATGTGGAATATTTTCTCTACATGTAGAATAATCTTGGACTAATAGAGTTAAGGTTAGGCACATTCGACCGCAGGTTCGATAGACACAAATTGCTATTGTCAGCGTCATGTTAAATCTCCTATCTATATCGAACTGTTGTAGCAACAAAAAAGAAAATAAAGCATTTTTTATGTTAGATATTTCGGATTCCGCTCGTTCGTTTTAGTTTTGGATGAAAACAAATGCACATGTCTAATTAGCAGGAACATCCCTTTTTAGCTCAAAGATTATGTAGCGCCCCCTTTACTTTCAGTAAGGGCACTACGCTAAAGTTAGTGAGAGAATGAGAGAGGTAAGTTGCTCTCATTCTTGATTGTGTTAAATTTGGCGGTCGCCAATTCTGGATTGTCCTGTGGGTCAGTCTGTGTGTCCAGAGATGTGGTCTCATCTCTGGACGGCAGGTGGCGCCAGAGGGTATCCGGGTGGAGTCGCTTCTTCCCAGCAGCCAATGAGAGGAGTTGAGCCTCGCAGTGCATTTCTGTGGCGGAAGCCATTGTTCTTGGTTCTTCGCGGGTTCCTGGTTCCAGGTGCGGCACCCACCTTTAGGGTGTGCACACATCGCAGGCCCCACCACTATGGCCTACCTGGCCTGGGGTCGCGCGCAACCTGGAGCAACTGATGCCACAAAGGGGCCCCAGTGACTGACTGGGTCCCCCTTCTACTGAGGAGATCCCAGGCTGTATGCTGTTCGGTGGGGGATTGGCTTGAAGAGAACCCGGAGGCAGGTTGTCCAAAAGGGCTTGAACGAACCATCGCGGATCTGGTGACCGGGACATTGACAGGTACACTTCCACTGTCAACCGGTGACCCTAGCGCAAATTTACTAGGAGGATAAGCTCAACTATTTAGCTCATCCAAGTTCTAGGCCTGTGGCAGAGGCCCCATCAGAGTCAGGTATGTGGCAGAGACCTGCTCCTCCCAGCATCCTTAAAGTGACACGTCGGCTGCCAGGCCTGTGGCAGGGGTCTGTCCGAGGGCACTTCACCCACTCTGACTGGAGTGGCGACGAACTGTACTCCTATTGCTGAAAGCAGGATTGCTTTCTTCTTCATTCAAGCCTGATACCGCAAAGTTCTTTACTTCATCAAACTCTTCTGTCTACCTCAAGTTGATGTTGGTTGTGTTGGGCCAAGAAATAAAGCATTCAGAAAACCTTAGCTATGGAATGGACATTCGCATATTGCTCTACTCACTACCTTCACCCCTAGACAACACATAGAGGTAACTTAATACGCCAATCCCAAAACAATCAGCGGCTCCTCCGGGGTAGCGCTACAATTACATAGCAGTTGTATGTCTAACATGTGAGATTTAAAAACAATCATCAAACAGCCTTAGTGGGGTGTGCAGGGTTAGACATATGCACCCCCCAAAACCCATATCTATTTGTAACCAAATATTTTATTTATTTTTTGTTTGTTTTTAAACCACTTCAGAAAACTCCACCTAGAGACTATTTAGCTTGACGCTCATTCACTGTCTCCAACAAGGTCTTACATCATTGTGGTATAGAATTACTTTTTAACATCCTCCATTTTTTAAACTTCAAGATGCCTTCGGCATTCAAACCCTTCTTTTTATCCAACACGAAAAAGAGGTAAAGCTTGCTTACCCATAATCCTTTACATTGTTTACTGTCTAACGAAACATTTTTATATACATACACGTTTTGTGCATTCCACACCAAACACTTCCTTTAAAGCACATCACATTAACCACATTAACAGTCCAGGACCTCATCATGTGTTCCTGAAAGGGGTCCTGACTGCACCTGAGCCCAGGCCCAAGGCCACCCCCCATACTGGGAAGCTTCCTCGAAGGCCCTGATAGCCTCTGCCCCCTCTCACTCCAGCTCTTCCACCCAACAACTCCTCCCAAGCTGGACTGATCCTAGGTATTTAAGTAGGCCTGCCCCCTGTCAATTCAGATTGGGGATTGGTCAGGGCTCCCTAAACACTCTAGATGGCTCCACCTCCCCCCTCACCTCTCTTTCCAGAAAGGATTAGAAGACTCTGGAAAGAAATGGGAGGTCCTGATGACACCACCTGTAAGTCACCCAGCCCTACCTTGAGCCACTCCCAGCCCAGAATGAAAACAAAGAGGCCCAGCAACCAGCCAAGCTTGCTTAAATTGACCTATACTTTCTAGCACACTACTAGAGGGTGCTATATTAGATTTTTTTGGATTGGATATGTTTTATATCATAAAGTAAAAAATATTGCTTTTTTTCACAGTTCTTGGTATTTTGTTTCAATAATGTTTATTAAAGTTTTACAGTACAAAATGTAATAAAAGCAAAAACGAAACAAATATCTTGGCTTTTTATTAAGCAATATACAACATATTTAGAGAGTCATACCGTTAGTATTTAAATTACTTGAGGAATCCTCCTCTCATAGGTGTGCGCAGCCTATTGCATTAGGTTGTTCACCCCAAAGCTCAAACACACATGTGCAGTAAAGCAGCCGGACTACACGCACGTCAGGACGGCTGAGGGAGACGTCAGTCTACCCAGCTGTCGTTAGTAAACAGCAGATGGCGCGCTCCAGCGTGTGGGGGATCGTAATCAATTGGCAACATATTTAAGGTAGGACCTGGCACCTAGTGACCAACCCCATGACTAAGTCCATGTGACGAAACATGTCAGGACGTGGTCACTAGGTCACTTCCGTAATCTAATCTGAACTGTCTGGACGTGGCACGGTTTGAGCTGACACAGGCATCCATCTCAGCAGCTGCTCCAGTATACCATCAAGGGCTGTTCGCTGGTCCGCCGTGACCACTGGTTCACCTGGAGAAGTTTCTTTGTTCTTGTGCAACACTTTGGTTTATTTGGAGTTATTCACTGCTTGATACAAAGAGAGTGTTTTGTGAGTGCATCTTTTGGAGGAATTTTATAGTGTTTTATTAAAGTTGCTTTGCAATATCACACCATTGTGCTTTTTCTCTTCATTACTCATGTGGCAACCCTCTTGTTTATCACTTTGATACGGATTCCCACCTGTTGAGCTGAGTTATCCAGTTTAAGCTTATTTGCCTAAACATGAGAGTGTCAGGCCATTTTTTGCAGTGAGTGCGCATTTCTGAAGGGTGGTGGAATCACATAAACACTGTGGTGTGGTGGAAGTACATCTGAAGACCCGGGAAGAAATTTTCACTTATGAACTTTATTTTTATGTCCACACATTTAGTTCACGGATTATAGATACTATTGCCATTTATTTTCTTTTTTGTGTGATTACATTTGCACTGTTTATTTTTAATCACGTATAGGGTGTTCATTCACTTATTCATTTATTTATTCATTTAAATTATATGTTGATTAATTAATTAATTCATTCATGTGAGCGCTGCTTTATACAACTACTGACACATTATCCACAATTAGGTGTTATTACACGTATATTTTTTCACTTCTATTTATTTAATAGCAGCAGCTACAGATCACTTCAGTAATATATATATATATATATATATATATACCGTATTTATCGGCGTATACCGCGCACTATTTTGCCCTGAAAATCAGGGCAAAATCGTGGGTGCGCGATATACGCCGATACCCGCTTTCCCGCCATGAGTTTGAATACTGCGCCCGCATATAGCGAGCGCAGTACACTCGTGAATCTTCGGCCAGTCTCGGCACCTCTCGTACTGATGTCCTGACGTCCTGAGCGTACAGGACGTCAGTGCGAGAGGCGCCCGAGCCTGCCCGAAGATTCACGAGTGTACTGCGCTCGCTATATGCGGGCGCAGTATTCAAAGTCGTGGCGGGAAACGAGCGGGAGGACGCCGCCGAAGGACGCCGGACCCACCGAAGATGGACACCGGACCCGCCGAAGATGGACACCGGACCCGCCGAAGATGGACGCCGGACCCGCCGAAGATGGACGCCCGACCCGCCGAAGACGGACCCGCCGAAGAGGACACCCGACGAGGCCGCAGAAGGACGCCGGACCCGACGAGGCCACAGATGGACGCCGCGCAAGACATCAAAACTGTAAGTACAAAACAACAAAAAATCTTTTTTTCCCACAGGATTGGGGGCCACTTTGGGGGTGCGCGGTATACGCCAGAGCGCGTTATACCGCGATAAATACGGTATATATATATATATATATTTATATTATTCATTCTATGTCCAGTTGAGCGCAGTGGGGTGGTTCAATTAGACGGCCCTTTTTTTCCACCAACTTGCTCACAAATCATAGATTGTATACAGTGCCACCATGTCTATGAGCTAAAGCATGTTGTCAATCCTAGGCCTTAGGGTATGTTCCACCCACTAGGAAGAACCAACTCCCACAGCCCAAGTAGACTATAGTCTGCCGTAAGTAATAGGAGTAACGACATAACAAATGCAGAGGAGAGAGCAAAAAGGGAAAGCTGGGGGGAGGGGGGGGACTATGGCTCCGTGCCCAGAGACATATCTCTTAATAATAAAATCTAGTTCAGTTCTTGGTCTTTTTTATTTATATATTAAATAATAAAAAGCCCAGTGGTGACCAAATACCAAAAAAAAAAAGAAAACTTTTTTTGTGGAAAGAAATGTATAAATTTAATTTGGATACAGTGTTACATGAACGTGCAACTGTCAGTTAAAGTAGCGCAGCGCTAAATGGCAAAACATGGCCTGGTCATGAAGCAGTCAAAATCTTCTGGAGCTGAAGTGGTTTATAAAATCTCTATAAATTATGAATTCTCCTCAGCAAACAATAAAAACAGAAAATAAAGTGATTTCTTACTTTGCCTTCACTCCAGTAGGATGGGTGACTCATATCGGGAAATGGTCCTGGCACATAATCTGGGCTTTGTATAATGGAAAATGTTCTAAAGAAATGATCTGTGTGGCTAAAAAAAATCCAACTGTGTAACATAATATTAGTTGGAACTTCTCTTCTCTCATTAAAGTAGATGTCTCCTTCATCGGGGTCGGTATAATGAACATTTCTCACATATTTGTTCAACTTTTTCATGGAAGACAGAAGAACACACATTACTATATACAGATATAAGAGTATTATTGGAATGACTTAATCAGAAGAATCCCATCAATCCGAGAGAAACAGAAATATCTGATAACTGCACATCAAATACATCATTACCTATAGGAGATTGCAATTGTCATATTTTCACATAATCAGCCTGTGGCTCTGCAATTATTCCTTGAATTTTATCATGCTGTACATCTGTGGGTCCTCCTTAAGCCCCGTACACACGGGGCAGAATCTCGTCAGGAAAAAAACTTTGTTTTTCCTGACGAGGTTCTTGGCAAGAATCTCTTGCAGCCCGAGTGTACTCCATTCAAAAGAACCACAGTTCTTTTGGAAAGGCAAGAACATGGTGACGTCATCACGTACAACGAGCATGTGCTTGTTACATTTGATGCCACCACCGCCATCTTGCTGCACCCTACCTATGCCTAGGAAGCTACCGCGCATGCGTCAAAGTCATTTCGAGCATGCACGGGTTTCCACGGCGACAGGTATGTATACACACTCTTGGGTTTCTCAGCAGGAAAACTGCCGAGAATCTCAGGCCTCGTACACACGACCGAGGAGCTCGACGGGCGAAACACATCGTTTTGCTCGTCGAGTTTCTTGTGAGGCTGTCGAGAAACTCGGCCAGCCAATTTTCTCCATTCCAGTCGAGGAAAAAGAGAACATGCTCTATTTTTGGCTCGACGAGTTCCTCGACAGTTTCCTTGTCGAAAAATGTACACACTACCGGTTTCCTCGGCAATAAAAAAAACAGCAAGTTTCTTGCTGGTTTTTCCCGAGAAACTCGGTCGTGTGAGACAAGGCCCCACAATGAGAAAATAGAGAACATGTTCTCTATTTTTCTCGTCTAGATTCTGGGCAGTTTTCTTGATGAGAAACCTCAAAACCTCGTACACACGCTCGGTTTACTCTGCAAGAAAGCTCTGCCAGCAGTTTTCTTGCTGGTTCTTGCCGAGTAAACTGAGCATGTGTACGAGGCTTAAAAGAGGATCTTTGGTCACTTGTTAAAAAATTACAAGTCAGCAGCAAGCAAATCTAAAGCCGTTGACTTTTAATAAACCAATGAAAGATAAAAAAGGTGCACACACCTAGCTACCTTTAATAGACTCTGTCCAGCTCTCCTAGAGTAACTGCCTGTCTCCCGGAATCTCCTCCGTTCTTCTCTGCAACTGTGCTGGGAGACACAGCAAACCTTCTGGCAATGACACGTATTGATGTGCCATCCTGGAGGAGTTGGACTGCCTGTGCAACCTTTATAGGGTCCAAGTATTGCCTCGTGCTACCAGTGGTGACACTGACCCTAGCCAAATGCAAAACTAGTGAAAAAAAGTCAGAAAAGATGAGTAGGGAAAAAAATGTCAGACACCTCCACCTGAAAAAAAAACATTCCTGTTTTGGAGGTCGTCTCATTGTTGCCCATCTAGTGTGCCTGTTGTTAATTTCAATTAACAGCAAAGCATCTGAAACTGATTAACAACCCCCTCTGTATACACCCCTCCCCCTCTGTATACACCCCTCCCCCACTGTATACATCCCTCCACCTCTGTATACACTGTCCCCCTCTGTATACACTCCTCCCCCTCTGTATACACTGTCCCCTCGGTATGCAACCCTCCCCCTCTGTATACACCCCTCCCCCTCTGAATACATCCCTCCCCCTCTGTATACACCCTCCCCCTCTGTATACACCCCTCCCCCTCTGAATACATCCCTCCCCCTCTGTATACACCCTCCCCCTCTGTATACACCCCTCCCCCTCTGCTACTTAACTAACCAGATCGATATCCCAGGAGTTCTGATTCGAAAGTGTTCCTTTAATTTTTTTGAGCAGTGTATATAATGTGTATATAATCCATATAAAATATAACCTGTAAAGAGAAACACAAAAAAACACAACATAAAGAGTGATTGCAATTTTTCTGATTGGCCAGACAGTGAGAAGGAGGGAGGAGATAACCATCCATTCACATAATTATTATATAATAAAGGATAGGATCTTAGTAATATAACAACTATTACACAACTTACTCTGTGTTGGAGTCCATGTTGTTCTGATGTTTTTTTCTTCATGTACATCTCATGTAGAGCGTGGGCCAGAATATATACAGCCCTGTATATATAGAAGGGCAGATTTTTATAGGGAGACCATAGGTGTGAAACATCTTTTAGATCTTCACAAGGTTTAAGAGGATAATATAATTGTTTATAATGGAGATTTTTGTCTTTGTTTGAAGAAAGGCATCTATAGGCATAAATCCCCAAATCTTCCAATATGGGGTCATTTGGGCAGTTGGAGAAGTTGACACCAAAGGGATAAAAATCCATGTTTAGGATTTTTTCTCGTGGCCACAGAAATATGAAGCTATAGGCAATTGTTACACCATATATAGTATCAAAATTAACATACCGAATCCACGATGGAGGGAAAATAAATGTTATTTTTTTCCTATCAATGTGTAAAAAACTATTTAAAAAAAAAAAGTTTGTTATGGAACTTCCGCACACTATGACAACCTTAGCTGTGGATTCCCTAATACGTTTTATTTTCTGATCATTAAAGGTATCCGGATTTAGTAGAAAAATATATTCTGTACAGATCCCATGTTCTTCCATCATCTTACTCAGTTCTTTGGCCTCCTCATCACCGCTGCCGTCCCATGATGTTAATATTCCAACCCAGTTCCATCCACAATGCTGCAATAATTTAATAATAGCTGCAAAGCGGACCCGATCCTCTGGTGTCACACGGAATAAAGTCGGATATATTTTTCCATCATTGAGGGGAGGATCAGCGACTCCATAAGTGATCTGCATGATATATTGGGAGATAATATAATGGGTTGTTATTATTCAAACAATGAAAATATGAGAAATGTAATATATAAATGTCACACAAAAATTTCTTTATCATGTTTATTTTTTCTGTTCTAATAAAAATAAGAAATTGTCAGAATTGATATCATAGAGATCTAAGTATACAAGAGCACACAATGCCTACTTACCTTCACCACCCTCACATCCAACCCTTCAATTTGTTGTAAACCCTTATACATATCCCCAGTGATGTGACTGGCCTCATGTGATGCACAGAGATGAAACTAAATTTCCTACATACCGTATATATACTCGAGTATAAGCCGAGTTTTTCAGCACATTTTTTTTGTGTGCTGAAAATGCCCCCCTCGACATATACTCGAGTCACCTTTTTGCGGCTGATCTCCCAGACTTTGGGGACCTGGTACCGGCCGGCCCCTGGACCCCAAACTTGGCACACATGTATCCTCTTCCTCTACAAGTGTGCAAAGTTTGTTGTCCGGGGAACCTACGGCCAGGGAGCACCGATTTTTCAAACCTGGGCACCCCTTCCATAGACTCCCATGTTAAATGGTAATTTCTCTGGTGACTTTGAGGACCCTGTACCAGCCGGTCGTAGGTCCCCATGACACAGGACTTAGCACACATGTAGCCCCATTTCTCCTCTACAAGTGTGCTAAGTTTATTGTCTGGGAGACCTATGGCTGAGGAGCATCAATTTTTCAAATCTGGGCACCTCTTCCCGGGACTCCAATGTTAAACATCAGTCTAGTCATGGGCACAGTAAGGCATTGGCACAGTAAGGCATGGACACAGTGAGGCATGGACATGGTGAGGCATGGGCACAGTGAGGCATGGACACAGTGAGGCATGGACACAGTGAGGCATGGGCACGGTGAGGCATGGGCACAGTGAGGCATGGACACAGTGAGGCATTGGCACAGTGAGGCATGGGCACAGTGAGGCATGGACACAGTGAGGCATGGACACAGTGAGGCATGGGTACAGTGAGGCATGGGCACAGTGAGGGCTGATTGGAGGGAGGGGACACACTCCCTTTCACACAGCACACAGGAACAGAACTGAGGCTGTCAATCTGCTGGAGGTCCCTCCCCTGTCACCATTTATCTATTGGGGTCAGGAAAACTTAGCAGAAATAACTGCAGATAGCGGAGGATAGAGGCAGCAGACAGAAATTGCACTATGTGCTTTGGATTGAGATAAGTACACACTATAGAGGAATATGCTTTGTTCATATATAATGTTTGAGGTTTACAACCACTTTAACCATTTGTCGACCAGCTGCCGTCATTATACGGTGGCAGGTCAGCACGTTCCCGCGAGCCATCTTAGCGGTAAGCTGGCCCTTAAAATTGTCGCTCTATTTTTGTTTATAGCAAAAAATAAATAAGAACCGCAGAGGTGATCAAATACCACCAAAAGAAAGCTCTATTTGTGTGGAAATAAAAATGTAAATGTTGTTTGCACGACCGCGCAATTGTCAGTTAAAGCAACACAGTGCCGTATCGCAAACAACGGCCAGGTCATTAAAGCGGAAGTTCACCCGCTTCCGGGTATGGTCTTAGGGTATGGGCGTTCCTTCTTGATTGACAGTCTTCTGACGGTCGCATCTATCGCATCACGCATAGCCGAAAGAAGCCGAACGTCGGTGCGGCTCTATACGGCGCCTGCGCACCGACATTCGGCTACTTTCAGAAAATCGTGACGCGATAGATGCGACCGTCGGAAGCCTGTCGGAAGCCTGTCAATCAAGAAGGAACGCCCAGACCCGAAGACCATACCCGGGAGCGGAGGAGAAGATCGCTCTCTAAAACGGTAAGTACTGCTTTGTTTTTAAAAAAACTAGCCGATTCCCCTAGACAAAATGAGCATGAATCTAATCTTAAATTTTTTTTTGCGGGTGAACCTCCACTTTAAGCAGGCTAATCTTCCAGTCTGTAAGTGGTTAAAGCATATGTGAACCCTTACCCAATAAAACAACACAATTCATGGTGGTTTTTCCATGCTAGGAGTCACGCTCGGGGTAGATGTGCAGAGTGTGCAGCGGCACGGCTTACCCTCTCGCTGAATTCACAGACAAAGTTACTTACCTTGTCCCTGGATCCTGCGATGCATCCCCGCCGCGTGAGCGAGCTCGATTCACACAGTGCCCGCGTGCCGCCGATCTCCGTTCCCTGCGACGTTACGACGCACGGGGGCGGAAAACGGCGCCAAATTCAAAAAAGTCAACAAACACATTACATACGGTATACTGTAATCTTATAGATTACAGTACTGTATGTAAAAAATACACACCCCCCTTGTCCCTAGTGGTCTGCCCAGTGCCCTACATGTTCTTTTATATAATAAAAACTGTTCTCTCTGCCTGCAAACTGTAGATAGTCCACAGCAACCAAAAGTGTCCCTTTATGTCAAAAATGGTTTTAGACCATCTAGAATACAGCGATAATAAATTATAATCACTTGCAGAATTGAGCGATAGCGATTTGTGGGGAAATTCGTCATACAAAAATAAAAGTTATGACAGCGACAATTCTGCAACTGAGCAAATTTCAGTGATTTTGAGTTGATTACATTATTGAATAATTTTTATTATAATTATATTATTATTTGTTATAATTATTTATAATTATGTATTATATTATAATTTATAATTTTGTTTTTAAAACAATTTCATACCCGGGATGCCTACTAGACTATTGTTTGGTCAAATTTAAGTGAGTTATTCCTAAGAATTGCAGGGCTACAGTATAAAACGCCAAATTTCCTTGCAAAATAATTATACCGCTTTTGGTACGTAATTCCAGACAGAATCATACCGCCAGGGAGGTTAATATATACAAGTGGGTGTTACGTTTGTGACAGGAGCTCATCACCGTTCTTGGAGCTATTCTAAAAGTAATTATGCTTAGCTTGGCTTTTTAAACAGTATAAGAATCCATGTGGTTTGAGTAGCTAGCTAAGGACCTCGGGATCACCCGACCCTGCAGGGAGATGGGGGTAGGAAGCCCACCCAGCAGGAAGCTTTCACTATGGAAGCCCAGCAAAGAGATGTATCATCTAATTCTGAATTGCGATCTTATCATGTGTTATCAGCTGCCAATATGTAAGCATTGTCTTTTGCCTGTCCTTCTTGAAGAATAAACTTTGTAATTATGAAGAAAGCCTAAATATTGTATATTGGGAATAAAGCGCCTGGAAAAAGAGACTATTGACATAACACATGACACATGTGAAAAATGTCCCCTCATTCAACATTTGTCGCGCCAGCCAAATTGGTCATCTTTTTTCCTAAAGCCTTGACAAGGGGGAGATGGAGAGACGAGATGAAAACTTTCATGATTGGTCAAGTCTTGGAAAAAAAAAACGATCAAAAGAACCTAGAAACAAAGAGGTGTTTGTGTTCCATCAGACGACAGGAGGCTCAATAACACAAGGGTGAGTTTTTACGCTGTCTGTTTTTCTCACCTGTAGATCGCTTGTAGCCTTACAAGCAGAAGAGAAAAGAAAAAAAAACTAAGACTTACAGAATGTTTCAAGATATCATGGAAAAATCCAGCGAAGACTTTCTGGTTGTGGAGAAAAATCGTAAACGTTTACGTACGTGAAGATTCTGCCAAGAAGATTCTAAAAAAGGTGTCTCACAGAAGAAGTGTTGAAATAGGATCTAAAGCTTTACGTTATTTAAAGGCTACCATTGTAGTTACACCAGGCAGATGTACACTTTGGGTGAGCAAAAATGAAAGTCGGATTTTGATGTTTGGACGGTCCAAGAATACACTATACATTATACATTCCTTTCGCATACACAAAAAGGAGAAAGACATTTTTATGCACGCATCTTTACATTTTATTTACTTGAGGCCATTTATAGCCTACCTAAACATTACGGGCCAGATTCAGGTAACACTTACGCCGACATATGTGTAGATACGCAGCGTAAGTGCACAGATGCGCCGTTGTATCTATGCGCCTGATTCTTAATACAAGATGCGCCTGAAATTTGGCTTCATCCTACGCCGTCGGAGCCTGGGCGCATATTTACGCTGGCCGCAAGGGGCGCTTCCATTGACTTACGCGTCGAATATGCAAATGACTGAGATACGCCGATTCACGAACGTACTTGCGCCCGTCGCAGCAGTATACACCGTTTACGTAAGGCGTACATCCGGCGTAAAGTTATTCCACCTATAGGAGGCGCATCCCATGCAAAAGTATGGACAACGGAACAGTCGTCATATTTTACGTAGTTTACGTAGTGGGGCTGGGCGTAGGTTACGTTGACGTCATAGGCATTGAGCCGTCGTATCTTAGGGAGTATGTTCGACGTGATTCTGAGCATGCGTGTGCATTCGCCGTTCGTTCGGATCATCATTTGCATGGGGTCACGGTTCATTTAAATGAATCACGCCCACTGTCCACCTACTTTGAATTAGGTGGGCTTACGCCGAATGATTTACGTTACGCTGGCGCAACGTAGGGATCAAGTGCTTTGTGAATACTCTGCTTGCCTCTCTGGGATACGTCGGCATATCGCATATGAAATGTGCTACGCCGGAACAAAGATGCACCGATCTACCTGAATCTGGCCCTACATTTACACGAGCCAAAGAACAAGTCGAGCCAAGGAAAAAGACAAGAACTACAAGAAAACTATTCTTCAAAGAAAAAGGACATTATTCTTCCAAGAAAAAGCAACGAACAAAGATAAAGCAACAAGAAAAAGCAACAAAGACAAAGTAACGAACAAAAGACAAAGTTAAAGACAAAGTTAAAGGACATTGTTCATCTCTTGTTTTTTTAAGTGTACACAGGAAAATCATTCTAAACAAGGGGCAAATATGTTTTTAATATAAGTGGATTACATGGGATGGTTAAAAATCTCAAAGTTTAGAAGTATATCCTTGTACTATCGGGAATTGATATATTCTATATATATATATATATATATATATATATATATATATATATATATATATATATATATGCAATACAGGCATATAACAGTAGTAGTGTAATAAATGAATTACCATATTTATCGGGGTATTGCGCGCTCCGGCGTATAGCTTGCACCCCTAATGTAGACCGGAAATTCCTGTAAAAAAAACATTTTATTACTTACAGTTTTGGTGTCTTGCCCGGCATCCATTGGCGGCCTTGTCCAGTCCGGGGTCCGTCTGCGGCCTCGGTGGTGTCCTCCCAGCTTCTCCGGCGCTGTCTACGAGTCGAATTCCCGCTTCCCGCGCTCAGTTTGAACGCCTCCGCCGACATATACCGAGCGCAGTACACTCGGGCACGCTCGACCATGCTCGGCTTCTCACACATAAACTTCACAGAGCGTGACCACGAGCGAAGCCGAGCCTGGCCGAATGTACCCGAGTGTATTGCGCTCGGTATATGTTGGCGGAGGCATTCAAACTGAGCGCGGGAAGCGGGTATCGGCGTATATAGCGCACCCACAATGTTCCCCTTATTTTAAGGGGAAAAAAGTGTGCGGTATACGCCGATAAATATGGTAATGCCAGAGTGTAAAGAAGTTCTTTAATAAGGAAACTAAGTTTAATGCTAAATGTATATGTTTAGGAATATTTTAAAAACAAAGTATCAAATAAAAAGAACTATGGTTCAAAATGATAAAAACAGCGCTGTGTAAAAAGTGGTAAATAACCCCAAAGGAGAGGTTTCTAGTGAAAATACAGATGTGGAGTGCTGGGTGATCAAAAAAAAATAGGTGGAGGTGCACTCTATACCCTATTTGAGATTCACCCGTATAATGTGAGAGTGCCCACTTCTGAAATGTAGGCTTAACGCAGCCTGTAAAGGGGACGTTTTAAACTCACAAGCACTCCTTCAAATGATCTTCAAAATTCTCTGTGACGGTCAAGCTTGGTGATGTTACATGTAAACAACAAGAACACTGGGATAGTGAAGTATTGCTAACATTAAACCATACACTCTTAAGGAAATGTATTCCCCTATGTAAAATGCCCGTACAGGAAAATAAACAAGAATGAACAAAAAGCAAGCCTGTGTTCTCTGCTGTAGTCTGCTGTAGTCACCGTCCTATGGACACCAGGGGCCGCACGAGTGCCGCACGAGTGCTTCTGACGCTGGTAAACAGGTGGATGGTTGTAGACTGCAGGGAGGCTTCCGTGTTGTGCTGTTGTAGCTACAACAGCGCAACACGGAAGCCTCCCTGCAGTCTACAACCATCCACCTGTTTACCAGCGTCAGAAGCACTCGTGCGGCCCCTGGTGTCCATAGGACGGTGACTACAGCAGACTACAGCAGAGAACACAGGCTTGCTTTTTGTTCATTCTTGTTTATTTTCCTGTACGGGCATTTTACATAGGGGAATACATTTCCTTAAGAGTCTATGGTTTAATGTTAGCAATACTTCACTATCCTAGTGTTCTTGTTGTTTACATGTAACATCACCAAGCTTGACCGTCACAGAGAATTTTGAAGATCATTTGAAGGAGTGCTTGTGAGTTTAAAACGTCCCCTTTACAGGCTGCGTTAAGCCTACATTTCAGAAGTGGGCACTCTCACATTATACGGGTGAATCTCAAATAGGGTATAGAGTGCACCTCCACCTATTTTTTTGTTTGATCACCCAGCACTCCACATCTGTATTTTCACTAGAAACCTCTCCTTTGGGGTTATTTACCACTTTTTACACAGCGCTATTTTTATCATTTTGAACCATAGTTCTTTTTATTTGATACTTTGTTTTTATACTTTCAATGGTTTTACCCATTTTAAATAGCTGCTCTTGGCTTTTTTATCAATTTTAATCACTATTGATAGAATCCACTTCACTTGTTGCTACATCTTTTTCTTCACTTGGGATCAGTTGATATTTGATCCCCGGCGCCGGAAGTGCATTTAGGTTCCCCGTTGTCTGGTTCATGCACCTTACTATTTATTTTTAGGAATATTTTAGCCTAAACAACAGAAATGTGTTATTACATGTCATTCAAAGCACAAACAGGGGCAGAAGTTTAAGGAAAAACTACTGATTAAGATTATGTAAAGAACTGTATAAAATTAAGTTAATAAACAACAAGGTATTTATTATTAAACAAAAACCTTCAGATTTGGTTGCAGTAAATAATAAGTTAAGGATTGAGCATTTTTTACAAAAGATTCCAAACTAGGATTTGGTTGTTAAATTAAGGTAGTAGATTGTTCTAATTTACTTAAGGTTCCCCAGGAAAAATATTAAAATATGAAAGTTTTGTTCAATCGAAAATTAGCAAAAATTGAAGAAAAAACTATTGTTAAAAGTTTTTGTAATTGAGTATTTCTGATAAGAGTAAGGATTTTGGTTGGAAGGAGGAGTTTCTCAGGAAAATGGCAAATTCACAGTTCATTAGGCTGGAACTAATCTGTGAATTTCATGAGATTGTCTGCTAAACTATTTTTGTCATTACTATAATCAAGAAACGTCATATGTATATATATATGTGCATATGTACAAACCAAATATGTTTATTTTTTTAAAAAAAAAGGTTAAAAATGATGAAAACGATAAATGAGATTGGTTCAGAAGATTGGATAATGAATGGGATAGCAAAGCATGGTAACTAAGATTGACAGTAACAGATCATTCTCTGGGAGTGTGACTTGTAAAGGAATGTACTATTAACAGAGAAAAGCAGATGGTCAATCATGCCATGACAGTTTTTTCACTTCTATGGATCAGAACACATGTTAGTGTGAAATCTTTCAGAAATCTGAAATAAAGGTTCATGGATGAGGAAAATATATTTAAAAAGGTATTACTAACTAAAGTAATTGTTTCGAAAAACTAAAGGTGTTATTTTAAGGAGAACATGAGGTGTCAAAACACAAGGCTTTGACTAAGCTTTGTCTAGTGACAATTGGATGTTAAAAAGAAAGATCGGTTGAAGTGGGACATTATTTTTACAAAATTTAATTAGTCACAGAATAAAGAGGGGGACGATGAAAATGTTGTCTCAGTACAGACTGATAATGGAGATAAAATTCATTGTAAAGAATAATTGATTCCAACAATAATGGATAGAATTATTTTTGAATGAACGTTTTTTATTTTTGCATATCCAGGTACCTGACAGATTGACTGACAAATTGATTAATTGATTTCTTGTTTAAGCTAATAAAAGAAATGTTGAACTACTCATTATTAGAGCATTTTGTTATCAAACTTCTGAATATTGTTTTGTTTTTTAGAGCAATTCAAAAGGGAAAGAGTAACTTCCGGTTCCGGCGCCGCATGGAGTGACTGCTCTCCTCAGCAGCTCCCGCCGCACGACACAAACCGGCCTCTAAATCCAGCCCGGACAGCCATCTGAGCCCCCCTACACCTCTGGGCACGTCCCAGTTACCTGATGGACCGATACCTGGAGAAATCGGGCTCCCGGAGCCACTCCGCACAGACCGCGCCGCCGTCGGCGGCCCAACCACAAATCGAGGCCCCGGCTTCGGCCTACCCCGCTCCGCGGCCATCCGACGCACCGGCGGAAATGGAGGTAAGCGGCGCCAGCTCCCCCTCGCCTCCTCCACAACCATCTGCACTCCCCTCAGCAGGGGACAACACCACAGAGCGGATAGCACAAGCTGTGGCCGCCTTGCTGAACCCAATGATAGCGGCCTCAGTGGAGAAGGCCGTGAACGCTGGGATGGCGCAGATTAAGGCCCAATTAGGAGAACATGGCTCACGTTTGAATGAGCTGGAACACCGCCTCTCAAGTACAGAGGAGGATCTATACCATGCCCAGGCCATGGAGCATGCACAAGATAAAACCAACCAATTCATCCTACAAAAATTGGACGATCTAGAAAATAGATCCAGGAGGAGCAACCTTAGGTTCGTTGGTGTCCCAGAATCACTCCAGGCCTCCGCTCTCGCTGATTTTTGTGCCCAGCGCGTCCCGGAGGCGCTGGGCCTCCAGGGCCCTTGCATGGTGGAGTGAGCTCATCGCATGGGTGCATTCAATTCGGACCGTAAGTCACCCCGCCCGATCATCGCCAAATATCTTAACTACGCCGACAAGTCCCTCATTTTGCATTCCTTCCGGCAAGCCCGCCAGCTCCAGATCGATGGCATTAAAGTGCTAGTGTTCGCCGACTATTCCATCGAGGTTTCGAAGAAACGCAAGGCCTTTCAACAAGTCTGCTCCGAACTCTTCAAACGACAAATTAAGTTCACCCTAGCCTTCCCAGCTGTACTCCGCCTCAAAGCCCCAAATGGGGACCAACTGACTTTCCAGGACCCATCGGAAGCCGAAGCTTTCCTACGGGCACGCCATGCCCACCTCGACCACCAGACACCATGCAAGGCTCCCGCACTTAATCGCCCTCTGGACCAAAGAAGCCCGAGAAAGGAATCACCAAAGCGCTTCAGGGCCTCCGCCCAAGAACCAGCCTGGGCCACCGTGAGATGATTCCCCTGTTACCACCTCCCTCCTCGGGTTGTCTCCCTTTGTCTACGCCTGAACACTCTGCTACTCATTTGAGGATCCCGCCGAAAGGATCCTGCTCCTACACCACTCGATCCTGAACTTACTGGCGGTACCTCACCCCCCCATCATCGCCGGGACAGGTAGCATTGAATGCTTCAGTATAGAGCTTACCCTTTTTCGCTTTACTTTTTTTGTGATTTTACCTGCAAAGTCCACCTATTTTGATTTTAGTTAAGATGTGTGCATACCTCTGCTTATACCTATGCTTCTGCCAACAGAGACGAACCTATTCCAGCCATGGTTCCTCCTTTTATGTCCCCCATGGGACACCCTCTCCTTCTATGTTTTATGATACCACTGTAAATATTGTATTTGTAACTTTAGCGCCTCCTGGGCTCACTGTACGTTCTGACACTGCTCCTCCCCGATGCGGGCTTTAAATGTCTCCCGCATAAAGTCTGGCCTCTTACTCTGGGCTTCCGGGCACACGATACCTTTGTCGTGACAAGGGGGCCTGCTCGCACAGTGACTCCATGTGGAAAAAAGTGAAGTGCATGTTATTAGTTTGGTTTTTCCTGTTGACCACATTTCAGGTCCCCCTTTTACACCTCTCTACCCACCTCCCCCCTGGCTCATACTCCCTGGCTTCATACACACCCCTCCCCCCCGTGACAGACAAGTCCTACCATGCTCTTCCCGCAGTGACCTCCCGCGCTCCTCCCTCAGGCAGGCTCACTATGAAAGTTCCCCACAGAACCCATTTCTAGAACCCCCTACATGAAAGTTTTTTCATGGAATGTCAAGGGCCTTAGGTCCCCTAATAAGAGAATGAAGATCCTTAGACATCTAAAAAGACTAAAGGCGGACATAGCGCTGTTACAGGAGACCCATCTATCCGCATCTGATTTCCCACGCATGAAAAAGCTTTGGGTGGGCACAGTCTTGGGCTCAGGAGCTGTTGGCCGCAAGGCCGGTGTCCTCCTGCTGATCCATAGGAACCTTCCCTGCACAGTCCAGGCAGTGAACACCGACTCCCAAGGCCGTCTGGTCTCTGCCCACCTCAAAATAGGTTCCAAAGACCTGGTCATTTCCAATGTATACGCCCCTAATAGCCCTGGAAAACCTTTCTATGGTGATCTATCCTCCTGGCTGCTGAAAAACACCACTCTCCCACACCTGGTCGGAGGCGACTTTAATGACACCATGCACCTGGTAGATGACAGATCTTCTCCTAAAAACTCTCGCTCGGGCCTCGACTCGTCGCAACCTTCACTTTTTGCCTCCACGATGGACTCGCTCCACCTGCGCGACCTATGGCGCTTGGCCCACCCTGCTGACAGAGAATTTACTTTTTATTCAAATCCCCACACTCTGTTTACCAGGATAGACTATTTCTTCGGATCGGACGACCTCATTCCCTTAATTTCAACCACCGACATCTTAGACATCGCGATTTCAGACCACGCCCCGATTTCTGTCTCCCTGGACAACCTAGATCTCCCTCCCCACCCTAAGCTTTGGCGCTTCCCCTCCTACCTCCACAATCACTCCGATTTCCAACATTTTATGGAGAAAGCCTGGCAGGAGTACTCCTCGGCGAATGCCCCCCACTCAGATGACCCCAACCTCTTCTGGGACGCCGGCAAGGCCTTCCTCAGGGGTCAAATAATTTCCTACGCCTCCTCTTTCAAGAGAAACACCCTGTCCAAGTACAAGTTAGCCAGCTCCCGCCTACACGAAGCACAGAGAACCCTATACCTAGCAGACACCCCCGACAACAGAGATGAATGGCACGCAGCCAAGCGATCCTTCGACACCTGGGCAGACACTTTAGAAACAGTCAACAAAGCAAACCTAGATGCAACGTTCCATAAATTTGGAAATAAATTGGGTAAACTACTCGCCAGATTATGCAAAGGCCCTTTCACCCCTACCCATATCACCTCCCTCAGGGACTCCAACGGCTCCGTTAAAACCACCCCCCCGGCGATAAATAAGGCAATGCTCCAATACTACTCAGCCCTCTACGCACCTGACCCCATTGACAGAACGACGGCGACCGCTTTCCTAGATAATCTAGACATCCCTAAACTCACCCCGTCCCAACTAGACAGTCTAAACGCCCCTATTTCCATCCTTGAAATTTCCGAAATCATATGCAAGCTCACACCCTCTAAGGCCCCGGGCCCGGACGGGTTTACAAGCGAATTCTATAAGACCCTACAAAACATAGTTCAACCCACCTTACATCAAGTGTATAGCGGCATCTGGTCAGGCGGCCCCTACCTCCCCTCGGGAAATCAAGCTACTATCAAACTACTGTCAAAAAAAGGAAAAGATCCCCTTGAGCCGGGCTCATACAGACCAATATCCCTCCTAAACCTTGATGTAAAAATCCTATCCAAGATAATCGCAAATAGACTGTCAGACATCATCCCTTCCCTGATTCACCCGGCACAGTCAGGCTTTGTAAAAGGTAGGACGGCCACCCTA
The DNA here is from genome assembly GCF_905171775.1 of Rana temporaria. NCBI lineage: Eukaryota > Metazoa > Chordata > Amphibia > Anura > Ranidae > Rana > Rana temporaria. The sequence goes on along the minus strand of NC_053489.1, from coordinate 17,761,654 downwards.
AATATTCGCAAAGTTATGCTGGCCTTAGAACACGCCAAACGACACCCGGAAGGCGACTTCGCCATCATCACTTTAGACGCGGAGAAAGCCTTCGACAATGTCAGCTTCGAATGGCTTTCTTTGGCGATGACAAAAATGGGCTTCTCCGGCCCCTTCTGCCACCTTATTGACGCCATGTACACGACGCCTTCCGCAAAATTGGTGACCGCTGGAATTCACTCAGAGGAATTCCGCCTTCACAAGGGGACCCGGCAGGGCTGCCCCCTGTCCCCCCTTCTTTTTAATATAGCATTGGAACCCCTGTCCAGACACCTCATCCAAAAGGCCCCCCTTCATGGCATACGCTCAGGCCCCCATGACCTACGTTCGTCTCTGTTTGTGGATGATGTCCTTATTTTTTCATCGGACCCCTCCTCGGATATACTCACCATTAAAACGGTCTTTGACACGTTCCGTCTCTGCTCGGGCCTTCGGATAAATTACTCCAAAAGTGAAATATTACCTCTCGGTGACCACCCTGATCCCCCTTGGACACGCCACTCCATCTTCAAGATAGCTACCTCACACATCACCTACCTCGGCATAAAAATAGGCAAACTACCCTCATCTCTATATCACCTAAACTACCCCCCTCTGCTTTCAAAACTGTCTCAGGAACTATTGAACTGGTCGGATCTGCCCCTCTCGCTCCTGGGAAGATGCCACTTGGTCAAAATGGTCAGCTTTGCCAGACTATTGTACCCGTTACAGATCATACCTCTGCTCCTACGCCATAAAGACATTAAACTTATTGAGTCAGCTATCTCCACATTCATATGGCATGGAAAGAGACCACGCATAGCTATGAAAAAACTTTATCTTCCCAGACACGAGGGGGGGGGGGTCAGTCTTCCTAATGTAAGATTATACAATTTAGCATGTTTACTGAGAACAGGTCTAGATTGGATCTCGTGCTCCTCTAGATACTCTAACTATTCGTTGGAATCGGCTATGGTATACCCCTTCTCCCTAGTAGCCCTCCTTCACTGCAAGTGGAAATCGATCACCTCCACACTTCAACATAACCTGCTGCTAAGAGACACGGTCATTGCCTGGAGGGAAACTAGAAAACTCCTTGGTCTATCCTCCTTCATATCATCTCACCTGCCTATTCAAGGCAACCCCAGCTTCCCTGCAGGGATGGAGCACAAGCCCTTTAAAATATGGCAGGAAAAGGGACTTACACTCTTCTCGTCACTGTGTAATACTTCAACCGGCATCCCTCTGTCCTTCGCGAAGACTGCTGCAACATTTGATCTACCCAAGGCCCATATTTTCCATTACTGGCAATGCGCCAACTACCTACGATACTCTTGTTGTGAACCTTCAAAACGCTTCTCACCCACGTTCACTGACCGGCTGCTACAGGACGGATCTTACAAAATTTCTGACATCTACAAACCCCTACTCCTTAAAGCCACTCCCTCCTTATTGTCCTCATCTGTCGCAAATTGGGGCAAGGACTTTCCTGACGAGAATCTGATACCCAAGTTATTACAAGGTCTCAATTCAGTCCAGCGGTTAACCCCGAATGAAATCGTGAGGGAAACCCAGCTTAAGATCCTCCACCGGGCCCACATCCCATTTTTACACTCATCTCAGGACCAATCAGGCGCCTCCTGTCCCCTATGCCAGCACCCGAAACCTTCTCTGACACACCGGTTCTGGTCATGCTCATTTATCTCAGCGTTCTGGGACCAAGTCCTGGCCTACGTCTTCCAGATTACCTTACTGAAGATACCTAAGGACCCTTTCCTCCTAATCTTCGGATACTGGGATCCCCTACTCCTCCAAAGATCTCAGGGAGCTATCCCCCCCACTAATGCCTTGCCGCACTCATCTCACGCTATCAGGACCTGGCCACTCCTATGCTTCCTTGTCGCTCGAAGGGCCATCCTGAGAAATTGGATCTCTTCTCATCCCCCCTCTGCTAACATGGTAGTACGAGACCTCCTTCTCCTCCTCTACAAGGACCGTTCCACCACAGATTTCAAACGAGCCAAGGCAAAGTCCCATTTCCTATCTACCTGGCAATCGTTTATGAGCGCAACGCTATCACAAGAGGATTACAACACCTTCGACCAATACTCCTTCTCGTACTATAATTCACCCCCTCCAGCATCATCGAACGAGGGCACTCCACCAGATGAGCTCTCCACTGCCTCTGACTAACTCACCCTGGGCAAAAAAAATGAAGATTCGGACCTAGAAGTCACGTCCCTTCCCCCCCCCCCACTCTCCTCCTTTTCTTTTCTCTTCTCTGACCCCATATGAACATTTGCATCAACCATGGAGCCATCCCCCCCCCTTTTTTTCTACATATGTGGACTTATTCGTTGTTATACCTTTCATTGGACCACGATAATAATATTATTGCTGCATTGTTATCTGAACTAATTGTTATCTAGGGTCTACTTTTAAGCGCACCCTGGCTACTGACTCAACTAAGATTCAGATCCTACCAGTTCGACAATAGGGCGGAGATGACACCCCCCTCGGCACATCCCTCATTTTGGGGGTTCTGCGGATGGGGACCCTGTCCCCATCACAACTTATGTCTCGTATGTCTCCTTCATATCGCATACCTGATTTTGTTAGTATATCCACATTTGATAATTTGACCACTGAGATGTCACATCCCCTGTTTTATGTTGCCTAGCTGGGGCTGCGTCCCCACTTTCCTGCTGCAATGTTTTTAACCTGCATCGTGACCTTGTTTTCTTTTTCTTTTTCTGTATTTTGTGAAAACTCTAATAAATACTTATTGAAAAAAAAAAAAAAAAAAAGGGGAAAGAGTAACCTGATACTACAACGTATTGAGAGATTTGGCAATCTATGTAGATTGATTATACAGTATTAGATTTTTCACCTGCTAAAGGAGGATACAAGGAGGTTTTTTCCCTTTAGCTAATTTTTTGATAAATTAATTGGGTAATTCTAGAAATATTAATATATTTTTAATGAAAGCTAAGTTGTGAACTTTGTCATATTCCATTGGGGTTGGTTTTCAAACCATGGAATCAGATAATGATTTATTTTCATTTTTATAGGACAGGTGATGCAGGACATGTATGCAATTTTAGTAATTTGATAAAGTTTTAATTTTTTTATCATCTTTAGTACCCAGATATATTAGAACGCAACAATAGTATTTTAAAGTCTAAATAGGGTAAGATGATTCAAGAAAAGGTAAATAATAGGTGACTTATTTACCTGTTATATTTTTTCATCTAAATTTTGTTCTAAACTAAGGGTTTGTTATTGACAATCAAATAATGGGAAAGTTATATTTGTATGTATCCACAGACAAGTAGATTACGTATTATGGGCTAGATTCAGGTAGGGGGACGTAAGTTTGGGAGCCGGCATAGCGTATGTTATTTACGCTACGCCGCCACAATTTAGAGAGGCAAGTGCAGTATTCACAAAGCACTTGCTCCGTAAGTTGCGTGGCGTAGCGGTGGTGGGCGTATATCCAGATACGTTGGCGTAAGTACTTTGTGAATCCAAGCCAAAGATGATAGATGCATGTAACTTGGGGTAATGGGTTAAGGTAAGTAAGTCAAGGAGCTGGGATATTTAGTTTGCTCAGTGAGTTGGTTAGAGAGGCTTTGAGATACCAGTCTGTGTACTGAAAAGGAGTATTACAGACACTTTTTCCAATAGAGTGAAGGTGTACTGTTTAGTGAGAATATAGGGTCGAAGAAGTACGCCGGAGTATCTGCTGATACTCCGGCGTACTTTCAAATTTGCCGCGTGGTATCTTTAGTTTGAATCCTCAAACCAAGATACGACGGCTTCTGGCTTCGATCCGACAGGCGTACGGCTTCGTACGCCTTCGGATCGTAGGTGTAATACTTCGGCGCCCGCTGGGTGGAGTTTGCGTCATTTTCCGCGTCGGGTATGCTAATTAGCTGTTTACGGCGATCCACGAAGGTACGCGCGTTCGTCGCATTCTCTTACGTCGTCGCTAGTCGGCTTTTCCCGGTGTATAGTTAAGGCTGCTATTTCTTAGCTTATATTTAGACTTGCCATGTTAAAGTATGGCCGTCGTTCCCGCGTCAAATTTTACATTTTTTTTTTGCGTAAGTCGTCCGGGAATAGGAAAGGACGTAACGCACGTCGCCGTTCAAAAAATGACGTCAGTGCGACGTCATTTTGTGCAAAGCACGGCGGGAAAAAAAACGGAGCATGCGCAGTACATTTGGCATGGGAACGCGCCTAATTTAAATGATACACGCCCCATTTGAATTAGGCGGGCTTGCGCCGGACGGATTTACGCTACGCCGCCGCAAGTTTATAGGCAAGTGCTTTGTGAATCAAGCACTTGCCCGTAAAACTTGCGGCGATGTAACGTAAATGCAATACGTTACGCCACCGGAATTCTACGTGAATCTGGCCCATAGTTCTGAGTCTGTGTGTCCAATTTCTCTTTGTACAGAAGGGTCATTACATCTTATTTTAACTGCCAAGTGGGGGGGCGAGGTAGCCCACATTTTTTGAATATTTTTTTCTGGCTGCTATGAGACAAAGATGAATCCATTGAGTAGTATTGGTGATGCTGTTGTCAGAACTTGCTTGCCTGGACGCACTGTAACTGACCAGTAATTAGAATTGTGTTTTGGAGATGGATATTTTGGTTACAGAAAGCAGAGATCAAAGGGCATTGCCAAAATCTATTATGGTTAAAGGAGTTGTAAAGGAAAATGTGTTTTCACCTTAATGCAATCTATGCATTAACCTGCCTGGCGGTATTCCCGAGTCTGACTCGGGGTTAGATTTTCCTGCTGCGAGCGGTAACCCCGAGTCAGACTCGGGCTTGCCTCGCTAGATCCACAGGCTTGGTTTACTTACCTTGTCCCTGGATCCAGTGATGCCACCGCGCTGTGTGAGCGAGCGGGACCTCGCTCGATTCACACAGCGTCCTCCTGTGCCGCCGTTCTCCGTTCCCTGCGACGTTACGACGCACGGGGACGGAGAACTTCAAAAAAGTAAACAAACACTTTACATACAGTATACTGTAATCTTATAGATTACAGTACTGTATGTAAAAAAAAAAACACCCCCCCTTGTCCCTAGTGGTCTGTCCTGTGTCATGCATGTCATTTTATATAATAAAAACTTTTCTTTCTCCCTGCAAACTGTAGATTGTCCATAGCAACCAAAAGTGTCCCTGTATGTCAAAAATAGTTTTAGAGCAGCTAAAAAACAGCGATAATAAATTATAATCACTTGCAGAATTGTGTGATAGCGATTTGTGGGGAAATTCGTCATAAAAAAAAAATAAAAAGATGACAGCGACAATTCTGCAACTGAGCAAATTTCAGTGATTTTGATTTGATTACATTATTGAATAATTTTTATTAGAATTATATTATTATTTGTTATAATTATTTATAATTATTTATTATATTATAATTTATAATTTTGTTTTTAAAAAAATGTCATACCCGGGATGCCTATTAGAATCTTGTTTGGTCAGATTTAAGTGAGTTATTTCTAAAAATTACAGACCTACAGTATAAAACGCCAAATTTCCTTGCAAATAATGGTACCGCTTTCAGCATGTTTTTTCTGAAAGAATCATACCGCCAGGGAGGTTAAGGTGAAAAAACTTCAGTGTATACCGCCCCCCCTCCCCGAGCCCCCGTTTTACTTACCTGACCCGTCGAAAGTCCCGCGCTCAGTCCCGAGATCCTCTTCGCCACTCAGTCTGGCCGCTGATTGGCTAGAGTGGATGGATTGAGAGCAGTGCAGCCATTGGAGCGTGCCTGGAATTACTCACCACCATGCGAGCACCATGACTGTGGCCAAGGGACCCCAGAAGTCGAGGATCGGGGCCACTCTGTGCAAAACGAACTGCACAGTGGAGGTAAGTATAACATGTTTGCTATTTTAAAGAAAAACATTTTTTTCCTTTACTAATAATGGTTTGAGGTATCCACAATGGGGGCATGTTGGAGATTTGGAGGGCGGACTAGGAGGGAAGAATGGGATAAGTGGTTTGTGGATCATCTTAAATTGCATTTCTCTCCACATTTTCATTTGTAATGCATTTACAAACTTTCAGGTAAACTTCCAAGACCCTGCCCCCCAAGTCTTCCTCAGGAAAATCTTTATGCCATTTTCCAAAGAGAGCTTCAGGTGTCCTAGTACTTACAGCAGATTGTAACGATTTGTAGATAGCCAATATGGAGTACATCCATTGACTAATTAAACAATGTATCGTGGAGGATCGGAATCTCTTAGAAGCTTCTTTACAGCAAGAAGCAATGAAGGAAATCACCTGGTCATAGAATATGAGGTGTGTCGGGGTCAGGTGAAATTCATTTGAAAGTTCCTCAAAAGCCTCGTACTCACGACCGGTTTTCCCATCGGGAAAACTGCCATGAGAACTTTTGGCAGGGGAAAACCAGCCGTGTGTATGCAGTGTATACAGCTCTCTTTTTTCCCGCCGGGATTCACGGTGGTTTTTAACCTAGCAGTTTTCCTATGGGAAACACTGCGATGAAGCATGCACAGGGCCGGGATTCCCAACCAAAGCTCTCATGGCAGTTTTCCTGTCGGGAAACCCGGTTGTGTGTAGGGGGAAAAAGTTATTGAACAGGTTCTCGGTTTTCCCCTAAAAAGTTTTACCGCCGAGAAACCTGTACGTGTGTACGAGGCTATATAGTTTTGGTTTCATAGGGGTTGATTTACTAAAGGCAAGTCCACTTTGCACTACAAGTGCACATCCAAAACACCAAAAAACTATTTAACCACTTCAGCCCTGGACAATTTCACTGCCCAAACACCAGAGCACTTTTTGCGATTCGGCACTGCGTCGCTTTAATTGACAATTGCCCGGTCAGGCGACGTGGCTCCCAAAAAAAAATATGTCCTTTTTTCCCCACAAATAGAGCTTTTTTTTGTGGTATTTGATCACCTCTGAAGTTTTTATTTCTTGCGCTATAAACAAAAATAGAGCGACGGTTTTGAAAAAAAAACAATATTTTTAACTTTTTGCTATAAAAAATACCCCCAAAAAATCTATAAATAACAATTTTTTTCCACAGTTTAGGCCGATACGTATTCTACATATTTTTGGAAAAAAAAAAAACGCAATAAGCGTATATTGATTGGTTTGCACAAAAGTTATAGCGTCTACAAAATAGGGGATAGTTTTATGGCATTTTTATTAATAATTTTGTTTTACTAGTAATGGCGGCAATCTGCGATTTTTATCATGACTGCGACTGTATGGCGGACACATCGGACACTTTTGACAAATTTTTGGGACATTGTCATTTTTACAGCGATCAATGCTATAAAAATGCACTGATTATTGTGAAAATGACACTGGCAGTGAAGAGGTTAACCACTAGGTGGTGCTGAAAGGGTTAAGTGTTTCCTAGGGAGTGCTTCTAACTGTAGGGGGGTGGGCTACGTGTGACACGACACTGATCACGGCTTCCTATTACAGGAAGCCATGATCAGTGTCCTTGTCACTAGGAAGACTGGGGAAATGCTTGTTTACATCAGTATTTCCCCGTTCTTCCTCACCGTGAGATGATCGCGGGTATCCCCGTGGACATCGAGTCTGCGAAACCCACGGTCGGGCTCACGAAGTCCACAATGACGATTCGTAAAGGGGGAGTATATATACGTCCTTCTGCCTACCCGTGCCATTCTGCCGGTGTATATCGTCGTGAGACGGTCGGGAAGCAGTTAAAGAACCTACTAAAGGGATATGGTGGGATTGAGGCACCCAAAAGGCTCTCTTATTCAAGCAATTAAAACCATTAAGTAAAATGGTAGGGCTGAGTGGACTGTGAGGATAATGACCACTGAATAATTTCCCCAAGTAACAATGTTTTGCCCGTGAATTATACAAAGTTCTGTTAATTCTGATCTGCACTCATTCTAGAAGAGTAAGGATAAAATAATTCCACCTAGACTGTACAGAGCCATCTATTGTACATTCCATATTGCATACATAATATATTGCAGTGATCACTTACCTGTGTATACTGATACAGGCTAAGTAACTGAGCGAGTGCATGATTTGAATGGAAAGAACTTTCACCAATAAAACCGGCCACTTCTCCATGTCCCTTACAGTAATAGTTATGAGCTTCCTTTTCTCCAGACAATATCTTTTTGACATATCTGAAAGTATGCTTTGGATCAGAACAAGTACTAAATATACGATAGCCCAGAGTAATATTGGGAAGGAGATCGGGGTCCTGGTTAATCTTATTGACGATAAAGATTATCACCAAGATGCTTCTGTACTCTTCAAAGATTATGCTGCAGAATAATGAGAGGGTTTAAAATGAAACAAAATGGCTACTTATAAGATTACAGTTTGGCCACATCCCACAAAACTAACACAAAAACATTTCACAGAAAACAATAATGGTTTAAATTGATATTTTAATATTTTTAATGATAGTGTTATAAGACAGAATACAAAGTATATGAGATACAGAGCTTTTTTTCTCAGAAAATAGGTGAAGGAACTCAACCATGACCCCGTTCAGATTTCACAAACAGTAGAAGGGTCTTAAAGGGGCATTAAATACCAGGATTGCATTAGATACAGAATGCATAGTTCAGGTGGTTACACACAGAGTGCAGAGCTGTCACTTGTAAACACAGAAACCAGACCTCAAGGATCCCCCCTGTCGCCGGTACTGTTCAACATTTATCTTCGCCCCCTCTTTGAAATCATCAGCACCCAAAAACTACTTTATCACTCTTATGCAGATGACACATAACTGTATTTTCGCATTTGCAACAAAAAGGATCAGCATCTCGGTCTAGAGAAATGCCTCTCTTTGATAGAAAACTGGATGACTAAGAGTTTTCTTAAACTCAACGCGGCGAAAACAGAACTTCTTCTGTTTCACGGCAGTCATAAGAATCAACCAGCAACACCCTGGACACCTCCGCCCATTCTGGGCCAAATCATCACCCCTAGCACCAAAGTCAAAAGTCTCGGGGTCATCTTTGACACCCACATGACAATGGATGCACAAATAGGGTCAGTAGTCAGCGGATCTCACCACCCGCTGCGCCTACTACGCAGACTTATCCCATTCATTCCGAAAGAAGACATAGCGGTCGTAGTGGGAACAATGGTGAACTCCAGACTGGACTATGCAAATGCCCTTTACCTCGGACTCCCAAAGTACCAAATCACTTGTCTGCAAATCGTTCAAAACTCGGCCGCCAGACTGGTAACTGGGAAAAAACTCTGGGAATCGATCTCACCTTCACTGAGAACCCTTCACTGGTTGCCAGTAAAAGATAGAATTGCGTTTAAAGCACTCTGTCTGATACATAAGTGCATCCATGGGAAGGTCCCCCAATATCTATGCGAAAAAATAAAAGCTCGCAACCCCAATCGCGTTCTGCGATCCACTAACCAAAATCTGCTCCAGATAACCAAAGCCAAATACAAGTCCAAAGGAGAGCGAAGATTTGTGCTCCAAGGTCCCAGACTATGGAATGCTTTACCAACCAGCATTCAGTTGGAGGAGAATCACTTGACCTTTAGAAGAAAGATCAAAACTCATCTCTTTTGATATCAAAAGAGACAGGAACAACGAGCGCCCAGAGGCGATTTAGTTTGCATGTGCTGCGCTATATAAGTTCTTCACTCACTCACTCACTCACTCACTCTGTGTTTATAAGTGATTGTGGTGAGCAGGCACCAAAGGGTCTGAGCCAGAGGTGGTGGAACTGAGTTCCCCCAAGTTCCCCCTAAAAAAAAAGCCCTGAGGTATAATCCAAAGTTTATATTCCAGGGCCATTGCAGTATAAGTGGTAAAATAAGATAAGGACATAGTAACAAAGTAAACAGATACAATATCACAAAACTTGGGGATTAGGGATGAGCCGAACACCGCCCCCATGCCCCCCCCCCCTGTTCGGTTTGCAGCAGAACATGCGAACCGGCAAAAAATTTGTTCGAACACAGTTAAAGTCTATGGGACACACACATTAAATTACTTATTTCCTTTAGGAATTTCATTTTTCTGAGGGACTGTTCTAAACACAGGAAAAATGTGCCACTTTACAGGCATACTATAGACACCCCCAGGTACGAAATTTAAAATAATATTTCACTTTTATTGTTTCACTTTAAGCATTATTAAAATCACTGTTCCCGTAAAAAATGTCCATTTTTAAAACTTTTTTTTGCATTGATACATGTCCCCTGGGACAGGACCCAGGTCCCCAAACACTTTTTAGGACAATAACTTGCATATTAGCCTTTAAAATTAGCACTTTTGATTTCTTCCATAGACTTTTAAAGGCTGTTCCGCGGCTTTCGAAATTTGCCGCGAACACCCCTAATTGTTCGTTGTTCGCTATTCGACATCCAATGTTTGAGTCGAACTCATGTTAGACTCGGACATAAAGCTCATCCCTATTGGGGATTATTTTGTTGGAGAAATCAAGTGTTGTCGAGAAATATACTTCTGAAAAAGTGAAATGATATGAAAATATAAAATTGAGTCACTAAAGTATAGACATCCTGGTCTTGAAATCCCATAATAAGGTGTCAGTAGATACAGTAATGTGAGAACTAGTACTAATAGGGATGTTGCATTGCTAAGGAAACCTATACTCAACTGTAAAGAAAAGGGGGGTTTGGGACTTTAAATGAGGCCTATGACGTGTGGGTTAAAGTACTTTCATCCCTATTGGCAGAGAACAAACAAAAAGGATTGGGACTTTAACCACTTAACCCCCGAACCATATTCCTGGTCAAAGACCAGAGCACTTTTTGCGATTCGGCACTGCGTCGCTTTAACTGACAATTGCGCGGTTGTGCGACGTGGCTCCCAAACAAAATTGGCGTCCTTTTTTTCCCACAAATAGAGCTTTCTTTTGGTGGTATTTGATCACCTCTGCGGTTTTTAGTTTTTGCGCTATAAACAAAAATAGAGCGACAATTTTGAAAAAAAATTATATTTTTTTACTTTTTGCTGTAATAAATATCCCCAAAAATATATAAAAAAAACATATTGTTTTCCTCAGTTTAGACCGATACGTATTCTTCTACATATTTTTCGTAAAAAAAAATCGCAATAAGCATTTATTGATTGGTTTGCACAAAAGTTATAGCGTTTACAAAATAGGGGGTATTTTTATGGCATTTGTATTCATTTCTTTTTTACTAGTAATGGCGGCGATCAGCGATTTTTTTCGGTACTGCAACATTATGGCGGACACTTTGGACACTTTTGACACATTTTTGGGACCATTGGCATTTTTATAGCAATCAGTGCTATACAAATGCATTAGATTACTATAAAAATGCCACTGGCAGTGAAGGGGTTAACACTTGGGGGCGGGGAAGGGGTTAAGTATGTTCCCTGGGTGTGTTCTTACTGTGGGGGGGTGGCCTCACTAGGGGAAATCACTGATCTTCTGTTCATACATTGTATGAACAGAGGATTAGCTTTTCCCCCCCTGATAGGACTGGGAGCTGTGTGTTTACACACACAGCTCCCAGTCCCCCCTCTGTAACGAGCGATTGTGTGGGCCCGGTGGTGATCGTGCCCACCTGGCATGCGCACGGGAGTCGGGGGCGAGCGGGGGGCGTGCGTGCCCCTTGTTGCCTGCAAGAGAGCCGACGTAAAGCTACGGGCTCTCGCGCAGGAGAGCCAACCTGCCGCCGTATTTCACTAATGCAACTTAAAAAGTGAAACTAATGTATACTGATACTCCGGCGTATTTTCAAATTTGCTGCGTCGTATCTTTAGTTTGAATCCTCAAACCAAGATAGGATGGCTTTTGGCTTCGATCCAACAGGCGTACGGCTTCGTACGCCTTCGGATCGTAGGTGTAATACTTCGGCGCCCGCTGGGTGGAGTTTGCGTCGTTTTCCGCATCGGGTATGCTAATTAGCTGTTTACGGCGATTCAAAAAGGTACGCGCGGCCGTCGCATTCTCTTGCGTCGTCGCTAGTCGGCTTTTCCCGGCGTATAGTTAAAGCTGGTATTTCGTGGCCTATCTTTAGACTTGCCATGTTATAGTATGGCCGTCGTTCCCGCGTCAAATTTGATTATTTTTTTTGCGTAAGTCGTCTGTGAATAGGAAAGGACGTAACTCACGTCGACGTTCAAAAAATGATGTCGGTGCGACGTCATTTCGCGCAAAGCATGGCGGGAAATTTCAAAACGGAGCATGCGCAGTACGTTCGTTGCGGGAACGCGCCTAATTTAAATGATACACACCCCATTTGAATTAGGCGGGCTTGTGCCGGACGGATTTACGATACGCCGCCGCAAGTTTACAGGCAAGTGCTTTGTTAATCAATGCAATATGTTACGCCGCCGGAATTCTATGTGAATCTGGCCCAAAGTGTCCCACTCTAATCAGCTAATTGAAGCGGGGGTTCACCCACAAAATAAAAAATTAACATTACATTTAGGCAAGTTGTGATAATGACATTAGGCTGTTTTTTTTTTTTAAATCCTTGCCATACAGACGTTTTTGTCTACATTTTCACCGTGGCTTCCCGGTATGTAATCTGCGGGACTGGGCGTTCCTGATTGATTGACATGCTTCCGACCAGCGCATACAGCGTGTCACGAGTTGCAGAAAGAAGCCGGACAGCGAGTCGGCTCTATACGGCGCCTGCGCACCGTTGTTCGGCTTTTTTCGGCAACTCGTGACGTGTTGTATGCGCCGGTCGGAAGCATGTCAATCAATTAGGAACGCCCAGTCCCACAGATTACATGCCTGGAAGCCACGGTGAAAATGTAGACAAAAACGATATGTATGGCAAGGATTTAAAAAAAACAGCCTAATGTCATTATTACAACTCGCCTGAATGTAATGTTATTTTTTTTTTGGGGTGGTGAACCCCCGCTTTAAGCCATAACACCTGCAAAGTGTTCCTGAGCCTTTAAATGGTCTCTCAGTCTGGTTCAGTAGGAATCACAATCATGGGAAAGACTGCTGACCTGACAGTTGTGCAGAAAACCATCATTGACACCCTCCATAAGGAGGGGAAGCCTCAAAAGGTAATTGCAAAAGAAGTTGGATGTTCCCAAATTGCTGTATCAAAGCACATTAACCGGTTACCGACCGGCTCCTGTACATATACGTCGGCAGATTGGCACGGCTGGGCAGAGTAACGTATATATACGTCACTTTAAAAGTCCCACCGGCGTCCTGCGATTGGGTCACGGAGCTGAAGAACGGGGAGATATCAGTGTAAATACAACATCTGCCATTTCTTCCTAGTGACATGTCACTGATCGTCTGTTCCCTGTTATCGGGAACAGCAATCAGTGACGTGTCACGGCAATCCACGCCCCATAACAGTTAGAAGCACTCCCTAGATCACATTTAACCCCTTCAGTGTCCCCTACAGGTTAACCCCTTCACTGCCAGTCACATTTTTACAGTATCAGTGCATTTTTATAGCACTGATCACTGTAAAAATTACAAATGGTCCCAGAATGGTGTCAAAAGTGTCTGATGTGTCTGCCATAATGTCACAGTCATGATAAAAAAAATGCTATAAATCTATCCCCTATTTTGCGCAAACCAATCAATAAAAGCTTATTGCGATTTTTTTTATACCAAAGATAGAAGAATACATATCGGCCTAAACTGAGGAAAAAAATCGTGTTTTATCTATTTTTTGAGGATATTTATTATAACGAAAAGTAAAAAATATTGCATTTTTTTCAAAATTGTCGCTCCATTTTTGTTTATAGTGCAAAAAATAAAAAAACACAGATGTGATCAAATACCACCAAAAGAAAGCTCTATTTGTGGGGAAAAAAGGGACACCAATTTGGTTTGGGAGCCACATCGCACGACCATGCAATTGTCAGTTCAAAGGCGAAGAGCGATGGGAGGGGGCCCCTCTCCCCCCGCCGATAACGGTGATCTGGTGGCAAATCTGCCGCAGAGACCACCATTATCGGAAACTGGACCACCGCCTAAAGAGGAGGATACCTGGGTTATGGTAGCTAGCTGCCGCCATAACAGAGATATTCCTCTTCAAAGTGCCGATGTATATAGTTGTGCGGCGGTCCGGAAGTGGTTAAACAGTGCTCAGCCGGACACTGATAGAAGTCACAAGACTGCTATATACGGCTGATAAAAAAAGTTATTTAGCAGTTTATGTTTACTAAAATAATTGCATTTCCATGTTCTGTGTACTGTGGGAGAGCGGATATAGTGAATGCAGGCTCCGGGGTTTAGTAACATATTTTTTTAGACACTTTTCTTTGTTGAGATTTCCCCCCTGCAAGGAGAAAAATACGCAATGAGGGGGATTTACTAAAACTGGAGCACATAGAATCTTTTCAGCTGTGCATAGTAACCAATCAGCTTCCAGGTTTACGCTTAGGTCAACATTGGAGAGATCAAAACGCGTGACAAGTCGCAGCCTCTTGTTCCAATCGGTGCAACACCAATTTTGCGGCGCCCCACCAATTTGAAAAAGTAGTTCCTGCACTACTTTTGCTGATTGTATGAAGCCACACAGATGTCTATCATGTAGCACCTGAAATTGCACTGACCTTGCTGCTTTGAAATTGCGCTACTTCAAGTGAAGTAGCGCAATTTCAAAGTAGCATCAATGTGAACCAGGGCTTATTGTCAAAGCTTAATTGAACAAGCTGAAGTTAAGAGATGACTAGTTACTATGCACAGCGGTAAAAGATCCTGTATCCACTAGACATGTGCACACTGAAATATTTTGTTTCGGAATTTTGTTTTCGGTCGTAAAAAATAATTATTTAGTTACTCCCGAAATTAGTTTTTATTTATTTTGTTTAGTTAAAAAAATTAATTAGTCTGAAAATCCAAATTAATTAAGGTTAAATCTGTCATTGAAGGCTTATGGTGTCTGTCAAATGTTCTAAGAACGACAAAGCAGCTAAACTGTACGTTGCTGCAATCATACATTTCCGGTCGAATATTTCGCCTACAAGCTAAAGAAGAATTCTAATGTTGTATGACACTAGTAATAATTATATTTATAAATCAGACCATCAGACCAAAATCCCCGCGGACAGAGAACGCGGTGACGTAGTAGACCAGTTTCAGCGGACATGTTCGGTCGTGTGTACGAGGCCTCATGGGAAGTTAAAACAACTGCGGGTGCCAGTAACTTTAGTATTTCTCAATGCTTTAATGTAGAACTTGGAAGCAGTAATAGGATAGAGGGTTAGGGGAGGTTTCAGATACCTTTAGCAGATCACTGCGGACTCCTTAAATCCAAAGGACAAAAACAACTTTCTTTTAGCAGATCTTGAATACACTGGATAGGTCTCTCGCACAGACCTAGCAACTGGTATGGTTTCTGGATAAGCCTCCCTCACAGGACTTAGCAGCCAGGAGCTAGTTACCCCGATGTAGAATTGTAGAACAGCTTCACAGTACCAAAACCTTTAAGCCGACCCGGCAGTACTGTGAGGGTAGTCCAGCTTAGGTGCATCCTCCAAACGAGTCATTAGGCCCTCTTGAGAGACCAGCCTCCATTGTGGCTCTCTCCAGCAAAGGGTCCTCCCCTGGATCTCCTCAACTTGGCTTGGCTTCTTCCACGCAGGCAAGACAGCCTAGGACCAAGAAAAGACACCACTTTGGAGCCTAATAATATCTGGGGTCTGGTGAGTGTTGAGTTTAACCATTGGTGATGGTGGCACATCTTTGTCGGGTGGAAGAGATAGCGACACTTTCCTGTACACAGCATTACCAATATTGAACCTTGTGTTTGCTGGAACCTATTGTATAAGAGCAAGATTGCCTGTCATTTGGACTATTTTTAAGTGCAGCCAGCACATTGCACATTTGTATGGTTGTTTGATAATTATTTCACTTTTATTGATATTTATTTTATTTTGTTCCAATATCGGTTATTGGACAACTCACGGTGCAGTTGGCATACTGCATATTGTGTTTTTATACACACATATATATATATAATATTTTTTTGTAATATCTTTCGTATTGTTTTCACTATTTGGTTGGTCAGTAGCAGCAACAACAGCCATTTTTCTCATAGAAGCACTGTGGCATATGGATTGTATGCTGACACACTGATCTAGATATATGATATATGATTTAAGTTTGAAATCACTGTGTCACATTTGTATGACTCATATATTTCTTATATTTTTTATTGTTTGTATTCAGGTTATTCACATTTAAGATTGGGTACATTGTGGCCCTGATATTTCACTTATGTCCATATTCCCAGAGATTTAATACCTCTGGATAATTAGATCAGCGCAGTAACATTTTTCTTCTTAGAGCACTATTGACCACCACTAAGGGCACACAGTACTGCAGCAGATCACGGTTCACATTTATTTATTTATTTCCTTTTGCGCCGGTGACACTCACAACCAATAGATTTTCAGTCTGCAGAATCCATAACTACATACATGACATGATTATTTATCAGACATCCCAGCATGACATGAAGACAAAATATGATGAAAGACAAATGTAATCATTGTATATTGGAGCAACACAGACTGTAACCAAATAATGAGAAAATATATAAAACATCAGTAGAATCAGAAGTAAATGTTCATAAAATATTACAGTGACAATGAAGAATTACATTTTCTTTGTTGAGTTCTACAGAGGGAGGAAAGATGAGAAAAAGAAACTTACTCACGACAAATGGTAAATTGCGGTGAAATATTAAAACTAACAACATCGTGAGCCAAACGTTGGCCATCTCTGTCTAGTTCCATGTGAGCCGAGATCAATCCTCCGATAATTAAGTCTCCCTCCTGGTAATATTCATACTCCCATGCTGGCATTGTCATCGTAAGTCTACACTGAGATTCTGAGCTCTGGGTCAGTACGACTCCATAGTATGTGATGAAAAGGACGAGGATCAGCAGATAACAGACACAGAAGAGAGGAGAACATTTCATGGCATACAGCAGATCCTCTCAGTCACCAGCAGATCTGCTCAGGAAGAGACACAATCACCGGAGCTTTATACACATCGACTGACACCGATTTACACTACAGAACAAAGAACAGAAGAATAGTAACATCACCTGAGACCGATTTACATTACAGAACAGAAGAATAGTAACATCACTCTGAGAATATAACATCTATATCAGGCAGTATGACTGATCCAATAAAGTTGGTTTATTCTTTTATTTTTATTCCCAGTACACTTTCAGAAGTTGGATAGAATTTACAAGATACAGTATACTTCCCAAAGATATGTTTTTATGGTAAAATAAAAAAAAATGTACATAACAGGATGGAATGTGAATGCCCAATAAGGATGAATGGGTCATTCATAATTCATTTTTGGACCCCCAAATTCAAACTGATAGGACAAATCAACAACACAAATTGGTAAATCAGTAAAACGAGTTCCTTCCTATGGTGTTGAAGGAGTTTGGGGGGCATTCTGATTAAGCATCTGTATTTGTATTGAATTACTGAACCCCATAGCACCCCATTGTATGAGGATTGGAAGATATTTCTGCAGTCTTTCTTTTGGAATATGATGGGGGGAGATAAAAAGCCAGAGGAACTAGGCTAGAGCCTCTTTGTGCATGCACCCCATCAGGAGGGCATCTCCTGCACTCTATGTGTGTGTGGAATTGTGGCCTACCAAGGGGCACACAGCCTGCAACTCTAGCCCAGAGGAACAGAGTTTTCTTGCTGCTCGAGCCCAGAGGAACAGACTTTCCATGCTAAAGAAGGACACCCTGCAACAGTTCAAGGACTGAATGCCACTGCAACACACCTGCATCTAAGATCGATCGATCGCTCAGGGGAGGACCGCTGAATGTGCACAGGATTTTGTGAAGGTGCTTTGCCCAGGAACCTTTAATGCTTTTCATAGAATACCACATCCAAATATTGTACACAGAGCTCATACATTGCTGGTGAAGATAATAAAAACACAAAGCTTTGCTTCCAGGACATTGCTGTAGTTGCTCTTAAAGGGGACACACCACAGGTATTGACATTATTTCAATGGGTGTGTATTAGAGGTATCGTAGGCCGGCCTGGCGTTCCCCTTTAGCCAGAGC
This sequence comes from Rana temporaria, assembly GCF_905171775.1. Taxonomy (NCBI): domain Eukaryota; kingdom Metazoa; phylum Chordata; class Amphibia; order Anura; family Ranidae; genus Rana; species Rana temporaria. Next base: position 17,743,574 of record NC_053489.1, on the reverse strand, counting down.
ATCCCCCACACACCACAAGTTGTTGGAGAGTCTGTTTAATTTGTGCATATTGTTACTTATTGCTTGCATTGGTTGCATAGTGTTCCTGATTGTTTCTTTAAACTGTTACAGCCAAGTCCTGGTTACTTATACTGGTCTTGGCTGACAAATGTTAACCTGCACTTTGCTTTCCTTTAAGTAAACTTCAAATGGAACTGTGTTGTGTATTGCTGTGGAGTTATTCCATTAATAACACTGCTAGGTGTGCCATAGGGGCTGGGACAATTCTTTGGGGTTGGAAGGCAGAGTAACGGACTGAACAAACAAAAGCAGCTCCTTCAGGGGTTTACTACATGTAGGGGCTCGTCCGGGATTTCCGTTGCTCTGCAATCAACTCCCCTACAAGCGCCATGATGGACCCTGCCGCTGTTATACAGTGGTGTGAGGGAAAAGGCGCCTGCTCAGAATAAAGAATGGTGATCGAAATTTCAGGGGATGCCTGGGCTGAGGAACAAATAAGCCAAGCTGTAATGACACTATCTTCAGACAGGAAGGCATGGGTGATTGCTGTCAAAACAGACCATGGGACCTCTCGCACCTATGCACTACTAGAGTGGAAACAAGGAATTCCTGAAAACTTTAAAGGTGCCAGTGTGCAAGTGTGCAATTGACTAACAAGATGGAGCTTTGTGTAATCCATCTGAAGGTTCCAGAGGAGGGTCCTACCTCCTCTATTCAAGTCAAATAAAGAAGAAGTTCCCTCCCTGTGACCTCTGGCCGCGGTTGGACCAGAACTCTTTGCTGCCCTGGGAGACTTAGGGAGACTTATTTTAAAATGTCAGAGAGACCCTCCAACATACTCGGCAACTGGGTATCAGAAGCTGAGTTTTTTCTGGAAGACAACCAGTGCCTACAGGAGAGGACAACTTTGAAGAGTGGCTGGACCAGGCCACACAAGCCTTGGATGAATGGGACATTAGTGAGACCCACAAGAAACAGAGAATCACAGAGAGCTTGAAAGGGCCCGCCTCAGAAGCCATCCGCAATTTGAAGCTCAGCAAGTGAGATTGTGTTGCCCAGGACTATCTGAACATTCTGCAGGATGTGTTTGGGCACACAGAGAAAGATTCTGATCTTATTTACCAGTTGGAGCACACTAACCAAAATGGGGGAGAGAAGCTGTCGGAGTACATGAGACGTTTGGTCAAAATTATACACCAGATCTTGCTGAAGAAGGGTCTAGACCCTCAGAAGGTGGATGAAATCCGAGCACAGAATGTCTTCAGGGGTGCCCAACCTATGGACCCCATCACCCTCCTGTTGAGAACCCGGCAAGATGGTGGCATCTTGAAGTAAATGTTGTCACTGTGTGTAGCAGAGGTAACGCAGCGAAAGAGGCAAAAATTCTGCAGTACCCAAATACACTAATATGAAAGTATATTTTTATATAACACCCCGCTTCAATCTGTCGTTTTGTGGGGCCATTGGTTTATTGCACCACTTATAAAACGTTTTTTCCAGTAACGTTTGTCACTGTGTGTAGCAGAGGTAACGCAGCAAAACGGAAAAGAAAATTCTGCAGTACCCAAATACACCATCAGTCACAATGCTGCACAATACAAATCCACTATAATATGCTTTCTATATTAGAAAGTATATTATGTCCCAGATTCTTGAAACACTTACGCCGATGTATCTACAGATACGCCGCATAAGTGTAAATGTGCGCCGTCGTATCTCTGCGCCGTACCCATAGAACTAGATACGCCTGAAATTAGGCTTCATCCGACCGACGTAAGTTTCCTACGCCGTCGTATCTTGGGTGCATATTTATGTTGTCCGCAAGGGGCGCTGCCATTGATTTACGCGTCGAATATGCAAATGACTGAGATACTGTACGCCGATTCACAAACGTACTTGCACCCGTCGCAGTTATATGCACAGTTTACGTAAGGTGTACGTCCGGTGTAAAGTTATTCCACCTATAGGAGGCACATCCCATGCAAAGGTATGAACGATGCAACAGCCGTCGTATTTTACGTAGTTTACGTAGTACTACATGAATATGGCTGGGCGTAGGTTACGTTCAGTGATTCAACGTATCTTAGGCGTTCGTTCCGTCGTGATTCTGGGCATGCGCACTGGGAAGCGTCCACGGGGCGCGCATGCGCCGTCCGTTCGGCCCATCATTTGCATGGGGTCACAGTTCATTTAAATGGATCACGCCCACCGTCCACCTACTTTGAATTAGGCGGGCTTACGCCGCATAATTTATGTTACACTGGCGCAACGTAGGGAGCAAGTGCTTTGTGAATACTCTGCTTGCCTCTCTGTGTTACATCGGTGTAGCGCATATGAGATGCGCTACGCCGGCAGAAAGATGCACCGATCTACCTGAATCCGGCCCCATAAGTGTGTATTACACCTCTATATACTGCACACCAAACAATAGTACACCTATACCAGTCCTTAACCACTTAACACCCGCCGGACGACTATTTACGTCTGCAAAATGGCACGGACAGGCAGAAGGGCGTATATATACGCCCTTGCCTTCTGCGTGCGGCGGGCGGATTCCCGCGGAGAGCGATCTGGGACGACGGCGCGGCTATTCGTTTATAGCCGCTCTGCCGCGATCGCTCCCCGGAGCTGAAGAACGGGGAGAGCCGTGTGTAAACACGGCTTCCCCGTGTTTTACTGTGGTGGCGTATCGATCGAGTGATCCCTTTTATAGGGAGACTCGATCGATGACGTCAGTCCTACAGCCATACCCCCTACAGTTGTAAACACACACTAGGTGAACCCTAACTCCTACAGCACCCCCTGTGGTTAACTCCCAAACTGCAACTGTCATTTTCACAATAAACAATGCAATTTAAATGCATTTTTTGCTGTGAAAATGACAATGGTCCCAAAAATGTGTCAAAATTGTCCGAAGTGTCTGCCATAATGTCGCAGTCACGAAAAAAATCGCTGATCGCCGCCAATAGTAGTAAAATTTTTTTTTTATAAAAATGAAAAAAAACTATCCCCTATATTGTAAACGCTATAAATTTTGCGCAAACCAATCGATAAACACTTATTGCGATTTTTTTTACCGAAAATAGGTAGAAGAATATGTATCGGCCTAAACTGAGGAAAAATGTTTTTTTTATATATGTTTTTGGGGGATATTTATTATAGCAAAAAGTAAAAAAATATTGTATTTTTTTCAAAATTGTCGCTCTATTTTTGTTTATAGCGCAAAAAATAAAAACCGCAGAGGTGATCAAATACCACCAAAAGAAAGCTCTATTTGTGGGGAAAAAAGGACGCCAATTTTTTCTGGGAGCCATGTTGCACGACCGCGCAATTGTCTGTTAAAGCGACGCAGTGCCGAATTGTAAAAATGCCTTTGGGCATTTAGCAGCATATTGGTCCGGGGCTTAAGTGGTTAAAAGGACTTTTGTGGACCTTTTAGCTATTGTTTCAATAAAGCATGTCCCTGCTCCACACAGCAATCTCTCCCTACACTGACAAAAAGCAGAATGTAAAATGGCCACCAGATCAGGTCTATTTATAAGGTAGAGGGTATGTCCATGTGCTGAAATGTCTCCATTGGCTGTCCTGTACCACCTGATGGATGTGTCATGGATCAAAGTTCTTCTCAATGTAAAATTGCGGACGGGCGCAAATATCGCCAGATGTCCGCCTGTTTGCCGAACCACGAACGAGCAAAGTTCGCCGCAAATGACCGCTGGGTGAACTGCCAGGCCATCTCTATTCGCAACATAACCACCTCACCTGTGAACATGCCGGCTCGGATGTTGTTGGGCCAAGTGAACACGGCCACCCCAGTCTCACCGTCTGAATTGGTGGGGGAAGAAAAGGATGGGATACCTGTAGAGGAGTTGTATCCGAAGAAAACTCTCCGGAATAGAAGGAAAGAGCCAAACATAAGCTCTTGAGATGGCAGACCGCATTCTCAAAGAGTGATTTCGATGTGGGGTGTGCAAAGAGCGCTCAACACCAGATCCGTCTGCAAGAAGACAAACCGTTCAGAGAGAGAGTGCGACAGATTCCCTTAGGGGACTTGGAAGCCCTGCGTGAACAATTGGCAGAATTGAAGAAAACAGATATCATCTGAGAGTCCCGGAGCCCATATGCTTCTCCGATAGTGGTGGTATGGAAGAAGAATGGATCACTGAGGCTTTGTATCGACTACAGAACATTGAACAGAAGAACCATTTCTGACCAGTACACCACACCACAGATAGAAGACGCTTTGCAGAGCCTGTCAGGGGCCAAGTGGTTCAGCGTACTGGACCTGAAGAGTGGGTACTATCAAATCCTCATGCATCCTGATGATAGGCAGGTATATAAGGTATTGTTCCGATCTCCCTCAAGCAAGGCATAATCAAACCCCTCCTAAAGAAACCCAACCTCGACCACAAAGACCCAAACTACCGCCCACAGCCCAGTAACAAGCCTTAACACTATCTCCAAGATCATGGAAAAAGCAGTAGTAAAACAGCTACAACTCCATTTGGACACCTACAAACTCTTGGACCCACTACAACCTGGTTTCCACCCAGGCCACGGGACTGAAACGGCACTTCTCAAAATCTGGGATGACGCCCTCGAAGCAGCAGATGACGGAGAATCATGTCTCCTAGTGCTGCTGGACCTCAGCGCAGCTTTCAACACAGTAGACCACAAAACTCTGCTCACTCGTCTCACAGAAGTAGTCGGAATCACAGACTCAGATCTACCCTGGTTCGCATTCTTCCTAGAGAATCAATCCCAGACAATGAAACTAGGAGCTTTCACTTCGGAAGCACGTACAATTACATGTGGAGTCCCTCAAGGATCACCCCTATCGCCCATGCTCTTCAACCTCCTCCCACTCCTCAAAATCATCAGCAAACAGGACCTCAACTTTACCTTTGCATCACCAACATTAGGACTTCCTAAATACCAAATTTTGCGTCTACAATTTGTCCAGAAGACAGCAGCCAGACTGGTAATGGGAAAAAAAACTGGGAATCAATCACCCTGTCCCTGAGGACCCTCCATTGACTAGCCGTGAAGGATCGGGTTACATTCAAGACCCTCTGCCTCACTCACAAATGCACACAAGGAAACGCTCCTCAATACCAATGCGAGAAGATAAAACACTACACCCTTAGTCACACCCTCCGGTCAACTAACCAAAACCTCCTCCAAATCCCCAAAACCCACTGCAAATCTAAAGGAGAATGAGGATTCGGAGTCCAAGGACCACGGCTATGGAACGCTCTACCCACGGACATCCGCATGGAAGAAAACCATTGGGCCTTTGGGAAAAAACTTAAGACCCACCTCTTCTGAAGACACAGGACGACACTGGATGCAAAAAGCGCCATGAGGCTGATTAGTTTGCATTTGCAGTGCTATACAAGTTACTCACTCACTCACCCATAAACTCGAGTTTCTGGCCTGGAAGTAGGCAGTAGTTGATAAACGGAGGGATTATTTTTATGGAGCGGAGTTCGTGATTAAGACTGACAATAATCCCCTCACCTACATCCTCACCACTGCCAGGTTGGATGCCACAGGTCACAGATGGTTGGCTGCCCTGTCAGAGTTTACCTTCAGCCTGAACTATCAACTGGGGTCGGGAACAAGGATGCAGATGCTCTGTCAAGAAGGCCCTATTGCTCCAGTGACCCCCCAGAATAGTGTAATTGGCTGACACCTGAAGGAGTATGAGCCTTGTGTCAGGGAGCAGAACACCAAGTTGGAGGAGGGTCCAGGGCCAAAGACATTGAAATTTCAGCTGCTGGTGTGCCCAAATGTTATTGCAATGTCACCCAAGTCGGGCGATGAAGGTCTGCCGACGCTTTCTAAGAAGGATTTGAGGAGGGACCAGCTGCAAGATCCCCTCTGTAACTTGGCAGTGAAAGCCTTGGAGAACCAACGCCCCAGCATGCTCCTCACTGACTCCCCGAAGGAGACTTGTCTACTGCACTGAGAGTGGGATCAGTTGCAGCTGTATCAAGATGTGGTCTACCAAAGGGGCCCCTCTGATGATCTTGAAGAGAAATGGCAGCTATTTCTACCGGAAAAACACCCGGAGACAATATTGACTTCCCTTCACGACAACCATGGCCACCTAGGGCCTGAGAGGACTTTCCACCTTTTGAGGGAACAATTATATTGGCCCTGCATGGGGGCTGAAGTCGAGGACTACTGCCACTCCTGTATTAGAGGCATCCAAAGGAAAACCTTGCCTCATCGAACCGCCCCAATGGGCCATCATCAGAGTCAGGGACCCATGGAGCTGGTGTGCATTGACTATCTGTGCTTGGAGCCTGATATGAGTGGACAGGGACATATCCTGGTAGTGACTGACCACTTCACTAGGTATGCCCAGGCCTTCCCCACAATGGATCAACAAGCATCCACGGTGACCAAGGTCCTTGTGGAGAAGTTCTTTGTACACTACCTGCCCCAACGCATCCATTCTGATCAAGGAAGAGATTTTGAAAACAGCCTTATCAAGAGACTTTTTGACTTGTTAGGTATTAAGAAGTCCAGAACCACTCCAAACCATCTTCAAGGAGATCCTCAGCTAGAGAGTTTCAACCAAACCCCTCTGCATATGCTTGGGACTTTGAATTCAGAGAAAAAACAGCACTGATGCAAGCATGTAGCTGCTATTGTGCGTGCTTATAACAACATCGCAAACGATACCAAAGGATAATCACCTTATCGTCTAATGTTTGGACAGGAGGCCCAGTTGCCAGTAGTCTTGGCCTTCGGCACATCCTTAGATCATACTTCAGCAACCTCCCACAGAGGGTATGTAGACCGCCTGCGGAAAAGTCTAAAGACCACCTATGACAAGGCACAAGCTACCTCAGATGCACAAGGACTAAGAAATAAAAGAAACCTTTATCTCAAGGTCCGAGTGCATGATTTGCAACCAGGTGACAGGGTGCTGCTAAGAAATCTGGGTGTAAATAAAAAAAAAAAAAAAAAAAGATGAAGTTCTTATTGTAACGAAACATGTCGGGATGGACTGCTGTTGTTCCTGCTACCCTAATTTTATGAGCTTGGTTTATCATTGCAAAATGTGAGTTACTCTCTATTTAAAATAAATATTGATTTTTACGGAATTATGCTATGTGCGCCCCACTTTTTCTTTTACATACTCATCGGTTGAATAATCAATATGCCCTCCTTGTGATCCGTTGAATATCACTGCATGCTGGGAACCATTCCTGAATTGTCTGCCTGAGGTCTCTTTTTCAATAATACTGAATCGCAAGACGTGTATGGTGTACCCTCTTCAGTGTATCATCTTTAACAAAGCTTGATTGGCCTTGTAGGTATATGCCTTTCTGGGTCCAATCCATCCGGTAAGCCCCTTGTCATAAGTGGTGGTGGACTTCTCACTTCTCACCGTTGGATTTTGTTTATTTATCCAGTTATTGAACGTCTTTCAACATAGTTTGATTCAATTCATTTATCCAGTCAAGGATTTATGGACTTTAATTATCACCGATACCATTAGTTCACATGTGGTGTTGCACGATACAATTTAGATTGTTTTATCACAATTGATTCACTGTTAGCGCTACACTTTTTCCACATAAGAAATCTGGGTGTCCCTGGAAAGCGCAAGTTGGCTGACCGCTGGAAGTCACAGCCTTATGTCATTTGCAAGCAGCTAAGAGAGGTGACCCCGATGGTCACTCTGACTGAGCTCCAGAGATCCTGTGTGGAGATTGGATGAAGTTCCATCACTGCAGCCCCTCCCCTGATCTGGGCTTTATGGGGGAGTGGCTAGTAGAGATCTACACAACCCAAACATTTGTTTTGTTTCATTTCAGATTCCTTCATGAGATTCCTAATTTCATTTCTTCATATTTGTTATGTAAGAATCATTTGTGTTGTATATTCGCCATTTTCAAACTGATTTGAAATTCAAATTTCGGAAGTCGGCTAAATATTCTTTCTATTTTATTCTATTCTATTTAATTTGATTTGAAATTTCACTTTTGAAAGTTACTATATTCATTCTCTTCTGTTCAAAAGGTGGTTTGAGCCTTTCTATTGTACTCTATTGTATTCTACAGCTATATTCGTTCTAGTTTATTCTATTCTATTCAAAATGTAAAATTCAAATACAAAATTTCAAAAGTTGGCTATATATTTTTTTCTATTCTATTCTATGTGAAATTTGAATTTTGGAAGATGGCTATATTTTTTTCTTTTATTCTGAATTTTGAAAAATGTATATTATATTATATTCAAAATTCAGCTATATATGTTTTCTATTTTATTCTATTCTATTGGAAATTTGAATTTGACTTTCAGAACATGTTTATAGTCTTTCTATTCTATTCTATTATATTGTGTTTTATATTTAAAATTAAACGTAAACTTGAAATTTGATGATGGATATATATGCCTCAGATGACGTCATATGATGAAATGCGTAAGGTGGGGCCACACACAATATGTCACTTCCACCTTCAGAGCAGCTGGTGGAATGCAGCTGGAGCACACGCCGTGATCCCCAGTGCTTGTTCGCCTGTTTTATGATCTGTCCCACGCTGCGCTACAGTAGCAGTTTGGATGTTTGGTGTATTTCTTTTAATTTGAATTTTTATGATTACATTTTTTTTTACTACTACACCAATTTCTTTATTCTTTGAGAAACACCAAAGTGCTTTACCTTCTTCTTCTTTTGTGCCTTTCAACTCCTGGACTTGGAGACCAGTACCCTGGAGTACTAGTGAGCGGTGGCAAGGAGGTCTTGGACCCGTTGTGGATCTGACCCTACACGCTGTTTGCCCCTGCAGGGGCCGCAGCATCTGGTGAGTGGGGCCACATGCGGGGGAGCACCTGAAGTCACCTGTTTGCTTCTGCCAGCACAGAGCACCAGTCACTTTATGAACTACTGAAGAAACTTTTTCTTGAACACTTTACCCACGCACTGCCTGTTTTCGGATACCTCTGGGAGCTAAATGGATGCTTAGTCATCCTTTAACTGGATTCTCCCTTTTCGGGTTACATGCAGTGATGGACACTAAATATATATATATGTATATATATATATATATATATATATATATATATATATATATATATATATATAATCTTTATGAATATAGAATAAGTCACCCGTTAATTTTGCCACACTACGTTCATTTATTGGCCATTATTGTCTGGTTAGTTAGCCCTTATTGCACATTATTATACCACTGAGTCCTATATTTCATCTCCCATCCCTGTGGGTGCATCAGTTACTTGATACAAGGACACTTTTTCATATATTTTTATTTGTGTGACCCAAGTAGGAGGCTCCTCCTCCATTTCCCTCACGGGAGGGTTTCACCTATAGGTTCACTTACCTACTTAGTGGATTTATTATTTATCAAATTTGTATTGAGGTTTGCACCTATTATTCACATATGGTACCAGCTCAAGATTTACCCTCTACCAGTGGTTCTCAACCTAGGGGTTGGCACCCCCTCAGGGGTCAAATGACAATTTTCCAGGGGTCACCAAATCCTGGACTGTTCCTGAATCCTGCACCGCTCTCCCAGTTTTTCACTGCTGTCCCTAGAGCTCGTGGCCACCCAGCTGGGCTGTTCCTGGAGCCCGCAGCCACCCACTCAGCCACTTTACATCCACCCATTTAGCATGACTGGGGGGCAGAGACTAGGGTTCAGCTGACTGGTGAGGAATGTGAAGCGGGAAGGGCTGGAGGAGACCCCATCTCCTGATAGGTATCACTGCTGCGAGACACCACAAAATCAGAGACACAGTCAGTAACACTACCTGTGAATATAGTTGCCGATAAAAGTCCCCACTGCAGTTCTCAGATCAGCAGATGACCTTGATCAAGAGCACCTAAGTTGGCCGATCAGAAATCCCCCCCAGCACTGCCACTCATCCCAACTTCCCACTAGCACTGCCACTGATCCCACCCCCCACCAACACTGCCACTCATCCCAACTTCCCCACCCCCCCATCATGGAGTAAGACAAGGAATAAAAAAATAGCTGTAGCACTACCCCTGTCCTCATGAGTTAGGCTTAGCCTGATGTGTGTTTTTATTCTTTTAGACCCCTTTGGCTCTTCAAAGATAGGTAGTGCCACTACCCCCATTCTATTATTATATGTGTATATGCTTTGTTAGTCTATTTTATTAAAAATTCGAATTTTATAATTTGTAATTCAAATTTTGCATGGCAGTTTTAGTCTTTCTATTTTATTCTATTCCATTCAAATTTTGATATTTACATTTTGAAATTAGAATTTTGGAAGTTGGCTATATGTTTTTTTCTATTCTATTCATTTTTTTTTTTAATTATGGATTTTAGACCATGACTTTATAGTTTCTAGTCTAGTTTCAAAATTTGAATTTCAGAAGATGACTATATTCTTTCGTCTTTATTTTATTCTATTATATTCAAGGTTTGAAAGAAGGCTGTTATATTGTGCTCCTTAAAAGAATCATGGTAGAGTTGATACTGGCTTGGACAATGCTTCTTCAACCACTTACACACATCGTGTTGTGTCCAAAATGCTACGGGTTTGGTTGCTTTAAGTATAGTGGGCTGGCTACTCTTTAACAGCACTGCTGCCACAGGTACTGGTCCCACAAATCAGCAGCTCCTCCAGACCCACGGTCCTGGATGCACACGGCTCCGAAGCCCTTCAACGCACACAGCGTCTGTCCGCACACAGCGTCTGTCCCAACACAGAGACACCAGCAGCCAGCTGCACACACTCCACCTTCCTCTCCCAATAGGAGAGTGTTTAAACCTCTCCCCGTTCTTCAGCTCCTGTGACCGATCGCGGGACACCGGTGGCGATTGGGTCCACGGGTCCCGCAGCCGCGGAGCTTCGGACCGGGTCGCTGGCACGCTCGCGCGACCCACGCCTGGGCACTTAAAGGGGACGTACAGGTATGTGCCTGTGCGGAGCCGTGCCATTCTGCCAACGTAAATGTGCAGGAGGCGGTCCTTAAGTGGTTAAAACTACTCCTGCTGTTAATGAAATGTCGGGTCCCGGCAATACAGATAAAAGTAGTTAAAAAAATGGCCCCAAAGGGCCTGGTAATCGACTGGGGGGAACCCCTGTCATTTTTTTCAATTACTTTTCTCTGTATTGCCGTGAATGACAATTCATGAATAGCCGCGAGTAGTTTTAAATGACTTTTTTCCTTCAGAAATGACACTTTGTGCAGGGACACTTCTAAGCACCGGAAACATGCGCTACCTTACAGGCATACTTTAGACACCCCCAGGTACTGTAATGTAATGTAAAGGAATATTTCACTTTTATTGTTTCCCTTTAAGCATTAATAAAATTGCTGCTCCTGAAAAAACGGCTGTTTAACTACGTGCCGACCGCCCACCGTCGTTATACGTCCTCACTTTAAAGATGAATATCTCGGTAACGGCAGCAGCTGCTGCCACAAACGAGATATTCATCTTTTCTGTGGGCGGGCATGTAAACGATAATGGTGGTCTCTGTGGCGGATTCGCCGCGAGATCGTCGTTATTGGTGGCGGGAGAGGGCCTCCCGCCACTCTCCCGCGCCCTCCGCCGCTTACCGTAGCCGTCGGTAGCGGCGGAGGGGATCGCGACCATTCGCTAGCTGAGCGGGGACGAGACTGAAGGAAAAATCTCCTTCGCCCGTCCCCATAGCTCTGCTGGGCGGAAGTGACGTCAAAACGTCAGTCCCGCCCAGCCTCTTAAAGAAACATTTTTTTTTTTTGTCATTTGAAAAAATTACATTTCCAAATTTTTTCAATTTAAGCCCAAATATGAGATCTGAGGTCTTTTTGACCCCAGATCTCATATTTAAGAGGACCTGTCATGCTTTTCTCTATTACAAGGGATGTTTACATTCCTTGTAATAGGAATAAAAGTGATAATTTTTTTTTTCAGTGTTAAAAATTGTAAAATAAATAAAAATAAATGCGAAAACCAAAAAAACATTTTTTTAAAGCGCCCCGTCCCGACGAGCTCGCGCGTAGAAGCGAACGTATACGCGAGTAGTGCCCGCATATGAAAACGGTATTCAAACCACACAAGTGAGGTATCGCCGCGATCGTTAGAGTGAGAGCAATAATTTTAGCCTTAGGCCTACTCTGTAACTCAAAAAATGCAACCTGTAGAATTTTTTAAACGTCGCCTATCAAGATTTTTAAGGGTAAAAGTTTGACGCCATGTCACGAGCGGGCGCAATTTTTAAGCGTGACATGTTGGGTATCATTTTACTCGGCGTAACATTATCTTTCACAATATATAAAAAAAAATGGGCCAAATTTATTGTTGTCTTATTTTTTAATTTAAAAAAGTGAATTTTTTCCAAAAAAAAGTGCGCTTGTAAGACCGCTGCGCAAATACGGTGTGACAAAAAGTATTGCAATGACTGCCATTTTATTCTCTAGGGTGTTAGAAAAAAAATGTATAATGTTTTGGGGTTTTAAGTAATTTTCTAGCAAAAAAAAATGGTTTTGTCTCGTAAACACCGACTCTGAAAAACAGGCCCGGGGCTAAAGTGGTTAAAAAAAATGCATTGATACATGTCCCCTGGGGCAGGACCCAGGTCCCCAAACACTTTTTAGGACAATAACTTGAAAATTAACCTTTAAAATTAGCACTTTAGATTTCTCCCATTGACTTTTACTGGGTGCTCCGCGGCTTTTCGAATTTGCCACGAACACCCCAAATTGTTCGCTGTTTGCCAAACTGGCGAACAGCCAATGTTCGAGTTGAACTTAAAGCTCATCCCTAACAGAGAGTAGAAATGATATTAAAGTTTACCAGAATTGGGTCACTAATAAAGGAAAACGAAGTCCTGAGTATTCATTGGCTACAGTTTCCAAGATTCAGCTTCAGGTCAAAATTGCATCAAAATAATTCAAAATTACAAGGAAGATGTGTGATTATACACCATGGGGTAAAATACACAGTGCGGATGGAACTTTGAGTATTATTTTTTGAGATCCAACCTACAATTGGGGGAACCATGAAAAAATATCAGTCACTACTAGGATTGGTGGGTTTCCTCCACACCATTGGGACTGTGAAAGGCATGGACTTGTTTTTTTCTTTTAGCCAATGATGCAGATAAGTTGCAACAATAATTAAGGGCCCAACTTGTGTCCTGATCCCCTATTTTGCATCCAAAATATAGGTGGTATGCCTTTTTACCACTGACATATTACTGTACTTTTGGGGTACAAATGTAACCTCACCACAAATGTAGCAGAAGATATCTGCGTTGTTTACACATTTTCCAGGCATCTTGGCTAGACGTGTGCACTGCTGAAAAATCTATTTGTTTTGTTTTTGTTTTTGGGTCATTTGTTATGATCACAATTCGTAAATTTGTACATTTGTAAATTTGAAAAATCATAAATTTGTAAATTTGAAAATGAGTAAATTTGAATATTCGTAAATTCAAAAATTCTAAAATCCGAAAATAAGAAAGAATAAATGAACTAATAATAACTAATTATTAAATTATTGGTATTGGAATTGGTGAACCTAACGATTACAAATTTATCCAAAGTTAAGAATTATCCGAAATGAACAATCTAAACAAATGGAATGGAACAAACTAATAATAATAATAATAATAATAATAATAATAATAATAATAATAATAATAATAATAATAACAACATGTTTTTTGTATTATTATTTTTATTTATTATTATTAATTTGTTCCGTTCCATTTGTTTAGATACGGCATTCGTTGTTTTGGATAATTTGTAACTTCGGATAAATGTGTATTCTTTATGTTCACTAACAGCCAAATCCAATACCTATATTTTATTAGTTAGTAATAGTTAAGTTATTATTAGTTAGTTATTATTTTAGATTTAAAAAAAATCAGAATTTTGAATTTCCACATTTTCGAATTTTCAAACTTCTAAATGTTCAAATTTACCAATTTATGAATTTACAAATTTTTAAACTTACGTCAAAATTTGTTAAAAAACGAATTCGGAACGAAACAAATTGCACATGTCTAATCTGGCTTCTGAGGGAAAATATCACACAACTGTCCCTAGGAAATGTTCGGCAATGACACTTTCACAAGTCACCAGATGTAACTGTATGAGGCGTAGATCTGACCAAGACAAATGTACCTTGTAATAAAAGAAGAATAAATTACAGTCAGGTAATAATCTTTAGTCTCACAGTAAAGTTACATTTATACTTCCATGTGGTGCCATTTTCATTGTTCTCCGTACTTTGTGGAGAAGTTACGAGACATCACGACCATCAGACACCTCCTCCCTTGTAGGGAGATATACTCCTCTGTGTATACATATTTATTGTGAAATATCTTGAAAACTTTATAATCTGTTTTCTAATTCATCTAATTAAAATATGTAAGAATTAGGACATTTTATCACTGAGGGTGATAATTTCCCAAATTTGCAAACCAATATAATAATGTTAAGATTTTAAAGAAAAAAATATGATGATTCCTACTTTATAGTATAGAATAGAATAGAGTAGAAAAAAATGAAAATAATAGAGAAAAACAGAATAAAACAGAATATAATAAAAAAAATAATAGAATAGAATAAAACAGATTAAAATAGAACTGAATTGAAAAGAACATAATAGAGCATTATAGAAAAGAATACATCAGAATAGAATGGGAACATTAAATAATATGATAGAATATGATAGGACAAGATATAATAGAATAAAAAGTATATAAAGAACAGAATAGAATATAAAAGAATAGCATTAAACAGAATAAAATAGAACATAAAAGAATAATAGAATAAAAGAACAGATTAGAATAGAATAAAATAGAATATATAATTTATTATAATATAATAGAATACAAAGAAAGAATCTAACTGTCTTCCAATGTTTTAATTTTTAATTTTTAATACAATTAAATTATATAGAAAGAATATAGCCATCTTACGACAATCTAAATTTGAATAGATTAAAATAGAATGGAGTAGAACAAAAAAGAAAGAATATAGACGTCTTCACAAATTGGAATTTGAATAAAATAGAAAGAATATAACCATCTTCCCAAATTAGAATTTTGAATAGAATAGAAGAAAACAGAAAGAATATAGCCATTTTCTGAAATTTGTATTTCAAATATAAAATGATAAATAAAAGCTGTCTTTGGAAATTCACATTTTGAAATATGATTTTTGAATAGAAAATAATAGAACTGAATAAAATAGAAAGAATATAACTATTTTCTGAAATTTGAATTTCAAATTTAGGAAATAATTGACCAGAATAAAATAAAAAGAATATAGCTTTCATTCTAAATTTTAATTTTGAATTTCAAAGTTTGATTTTTGAATTAAATAGAATAGAGTAAGAGAAAAAATATAGCCACCTTCCAAAAATCTAATTTATAAAATTGGATTTCGAATAGAATCAAAAGAATATATCCTTCTTTGAAAATTATAATTTCAAATAGAATAGGATAAAATAGAAAAATATATAGGTGACTTTCACGATTAGATTTTAGAAATTCAAATTTAAAATTTTGAATATAACAGAATATAATAACATAGAAAGAATGTAGATGGTTTGTAAAATTAGCATTTCAAATAGAATAAAAAATAGAAAAAAAAACACATTGGTCTTCCAAAATTCAATTATAAATTTAAAAAATGTAATTTTAAAAAGAAAATAATAGAATAAAATAAAATAGAAAGAATGTATATGTCTTCTGAAATTTAAATTTACATGTTTGAATAGAATAGAACAGAATAAAATACAAATCATATAGGACACTTCTGAAATGCTAATTTTGAAAAAAAATATAGAAAATAATATAATTTAATAAAATAAAAATAAAATAAAATAGCATTCTTCTGAAATTCAAAGTTTGAAATTTGAATTTCGTATTTTGAATACAATGGAATAGAAAGTATATAGCCACCTTCCAAAATCCATAATTTCTAATACAATAGAATAGAATACTTACCCTGGAGTGGGACTCGGTTCCTGATCTGATCGAGACCACCTTACGGGATCTTCATAGATATTTCAGGATAGCAGAGACGGCCAGCTTACCTTCTCCATTAACGCCCATAATTGCTCACCCAGACTTCATCCCAAGTATTTCTGACAAGTCCGTCCAGCTCCAAGCTGACCAGAACTTGGTTAGAGCCTCTTCTTTCCTTGGCCCCTCTGAATGGACTGACCCTTCAAGCCCTAATCCTATCCTTAACTCCTCCATCTTGGGTAGGTGGAAGATCTCTCAACTCTCACACTTCCTCCGATCCCTTCCTGACAACGTTTGTTTCCGCAGACAGCCTACGTTCTTTGAAGATTTGTGCCTGGGAGAGGAACCTATACGGAAATTAGTTTCCTACTCTTATAACATGCTACTTGCCCACTCATCTCAACATGACACCCGTATCTGAGGAAATGGGAGAGAGATCTTAACACCACATTTACTTTGCACATAATTCATCCCTGTGCAGCAAATACCAGGAGATCACATACACAATTCTGACACGCTGGTACAGGACCCCATCAGTATTGGCATCCATTTTCCCAGGTCATAGTCCCCTGTGTTGGAGATGTGGCACCCAGACTGGCACATTACTTCATATTTTCTGGGAAGGCTCAGAGCTGTCCCTTTTCTGGAGACAAGTCCTGCAGATCATCTACAAGATTACTGATGTCTCCCTCCAGGATACTCCTGGAGCAATACTCCTAAATCTGACTCCCATGTCCTGTAAGCGATATTGTAAATCCTTATTGAAACACCTCTTGAATGCAGCTAGGACGTGTGTTCCCAGTATGTGGAAGCAGCAATCCCCACCAGTGGTGTCACAGTGGTTATGCGAGGGTGTGCGATATACAGCGGATGGAATGTCTTACAGCTGCCTTAGGGGAAAGGGAGGAGGAACACAACTCTCGCTGGACATGTTGGGATCTGTTCCGATTCTTGGATGATTATAAGTCCTACATCTGAGTACCTTGGATAGAAAATAGAATCGCGCTAAAACAACTTGGCAAGATCTCAACTTGACATTCAACTTGACAGTTCATGAATAACAGAGTCCACCAGTGTAACTAGAGACTTATTCAAAAAATCCATTCACCATCTTCCATGTGTGAGGTCCACCACCAAATGAAATAGATGTCTCCTTACCACATCACCAAGACCCCCATTACAGAGGATCACAGAGTGCCCATAATAGCCTAGGTCTTTGTCCAATAAAGGGCCGTGCATCTAACATCCGGCTACCTCACACCCGTTCTCTCCCACTCGTAACAGTGTATGGATGGTTTTCATAAAAGATATGAAGGCTCCATATAGTGTAAAACCTTAATCACATTTATTCAATTAAAATGTATTGCGCATACAGCATACAAAATATAAGACAGCCTTAAGTCTGGTGTGCCGGCCGGCGCACATCCAGACAAACCCATACTTCCAGAACACGATTTTGAAAAACACGAGGTGACGTTAGCACGTCGCTCCTCCCTGCGCGTTTTGTGGGAGTTCACGTCATCCAGGGGTACTTTTTCCTATCAATCTCATTTAATGGTATAAAAAAAAAGATAATACAGCGCTAATAACTTGACCTGTGAAAAATATGTATGTGAAACAAATGGCCAATGATAATATAAGTGAACATAATAAGTGAATTGAAAATATAATACAAAATTCAAAATATCAGACCCATCCAAATGAATGAATGGGTGTAATGGAAAAAATAGTCCTTAAAAAATCAGTGAATTGAGTCCATTCTAAGTAACCAACAATATCTGCATGTGAAAAGATCCTCCACCGAAGATGAAGAAGAAAAACACCCAATACGTGGGAAATGAAATCTCCTTACCAGAGAAAAAGACCGGACTTTCAACGGTCTCATAAGGTATGAGGATGTTTAAAGTCTTCCCTGAAAAGACTACTCCAGACACTGCTACTAACACCAGCATAAGAACTCCAAGGGACAAGATCCTAATCAGATCCACTCCAGTTAGCAATTGGCGTTGATGTATTCATAAAATAAAGAATGGTGGGAAACCACATAGTGCGTTACAAATCAGTCGCTTGATAGTCCTATTACCAGGAACAGTTTAGGTTTGTAACGCACTATGTGGTTTCCCACCATTCTTTATTTTATGAATACATCAACGCCAATTGCTAACTGGAGTGGATCTGATTAGGATCTTGTCCCTTGGAGTTCTTATGCTGGTGTTAGTAGCAGTGTCTGGAGTAGTCTTTTCAGGGAAGACTTTAAACATCCTCATACCTTATGAGACCGTTGAAAGTCCGGTCTTTTTCTCTGGTAAGGAGATTTCATTTCCCACGTATTGGGTGTTTTTCTTCTTCATCTTCGGTGGAGGATCTTTTCACATGCAGATATTGTTGGTTACTTAGAATGGACTCAATTCACTGATTTTTTAAGGACTATTTTTTCCATTACACCCATTCATTCATTTGGATGGGTCTGATATTTTGAATTTTGTATTATATTTTCAATTCACTTATTATGTTCACTTATATTATCATTGGCCATTTGTTTCACATACATATTTTTCACAGGTCAAGTTATTAGCGCTGTATTATCTTTTTTTTGCTTTTTTGTTTACTATGGTATTTAGTAATTAATACTGGCAGCTTTTTATTCCATTTCACACGGTTATTTAATTGATTTCACACGTTAGCGCAGTGTTTTTTCTGTTTACACAGAGAAATCCCTTTCCATCATTTAATGGTATACATTTGTCCTATAAAACTAACCACCTTCCTGGTTTGGAGGTTCCACCCATTATTCAGGTTGAAATACAGGATGTAGCTGTTGTGGAGTCTTGGACCACAGTCTCCTGCTCTCTCATAACACTTTAAAGGAACCTTACCGGTTATCTCCTCAATGTAGGTAGACCTTTTTGACAAATTATAACTTTTGCCTATCATTATATGATGTTGGTTGACATTTGTAATGTCATACTATTTTGTACAATTTGCTTACCCTAAATAAAGATTACAAAAGGAATAGAATGAAATCTATAGGCAAATTCCAAAATTTTTCTTTTAAATTTTGAATAGATTAGAATAAAATAAAAGGAATATAGGGCTAGATTCACGAACAATTACGGCGGCGTAACGTATCCCCTTTATGTTACTCAAGTTTTCGTCGTAAGTGCTTGATTCACAAAGCACTTGCGTGCAAACTTGCGGCGGTGTAGCGTAAAGCCGTCCGGCGCAAGCCCGCCTAATTCAAATGGGGCGTGTACCATTTAAATTAGGCGCATTCCCGCGCCGAACGTTCTGCACATGCTCCGTTAGGAAATTTCCTCCCGTGCTTTGCGTGAAATTACGGCGCCCCGACGTGTTTTTTGAATGGCGACGTGCGTTACGTCCTTTCATATTCCCGGACGTCTTACGCAAAAATAAAAAATTGAAATTTGACGCAGGAACGACGGCCATACTTTAACATGGCTGGTCTAAATCTAAGCCATGAAATAGCAGGCTTAAGTTTGCGACGGTAAAAATCGACTAGCGACGACGTAAGAGAATGCGACGAACGCGTGTACCTTCGTGGATCGCCGAAAACGACGCAAACTCCACCCAGCGGTCGCCGATGTATTGCATCCTAAGATCCGAAGGCGTACGAAGCCGTACGCCTGTCGGATCTTAGCCAAAAGTCGTCGTATCTTTGTTTGTGAATTACAAATAAAGATACGACGCAGCAAATTTGAAATTTTGGAAAATGGCTTTATTCTTTCTATTTTATTCTATTCTTTTCCAATTTCAAATTTGGGAAGACGGCTATATTCTTTCTACTTTATTCAACTCCATTCTATTTTAATCTATTCAACTTTTCATTTTTGGAAAACAGCTATATTCTTTCTATTCTAGTAAAAAAAAATTCAAACTTCTAATTTTGATATTTGAAATGGGATTTTGGATGACAGCTATGGGCCAGATTCACAGAAAAGTACGCCGGAGTATCTGCTGATACTCCGGCGTACTTTTTCTGTGAAAAGTTGAATAGATTAAAATAGAATGGAGTTGAATAAAGTAGAAAGAATATAGCCGTCTTCCCAAATTTGAAATTGGAAAAGAATAGAATAAAATAGAAAGAATAAAGCCATTTTCCAAAATGTGTATTTTAAATATAATAAAATAAAATATAAAAATATATATCTGTGTTTGGAAATTCATTTTTTTAAATATGAATTTTGAATAGAAACAAATAGAATAGTGTAAAAAAAAAGGAAAATAGCCAACTTCTTAAATTCAAATTTCACACAAAATAAAATAGAAACAATACATAGCTAACTTTCAAAATTTAAATTTTGAGGTTCAAATTTTTAATAGAACAGAATAAAGTAGAAACAATGTAGACGGTTTCCAAAATTAGTATTTCAAATAGAATAAAAAAAATTATCTGTCTTTCAACATTCAAATTTAGAATTTCAGAACTTGAATGTTGAATAGAAAATAATGGAATAGAATCAATTAGAATATAGCCATCTTTTGAAATGTAATCTTCAAATTTCGAATATAATACAACTAAATAAAATAGGATATAGCTGTCTCCTGAAAACAAATCACATTTTGAATAGAAAAAATAGAATGTAATAGAATAAAATAGAAAGAAAAAGGCACCCTTCTAAAATTCAAATTAAAAAAATTGACTTTCACATTTTGAATACAAACTATATAGTCGTCTTTTAAAATTTCAAATAAAATAGAATAGAAAACATATAAAGCCCACTTCAAAAATTCAAATTTAAAAATTCAAATTTCAAATTTTGCATAGAATAGAATAAAATACAAACCCAGGGATGTAACTCCAAAATTCCTTTCAGCACACATTGCGTCCCAATACTTTTGGCAAGATGGTATATCTGGCAAGTTTTACAATGGTGGTGGAACCCTCCTACACATAAATACTACATTTAGACATAGTTAGAGATGCTAAGCAGAAGTTCGAACCTCTAAGCCACAGAGCCACCACATGTGGAAACCTTCTACACATAAATACACATAAATACACATATACTGCATTTCTTCGGACATATATGTGGTGGAATTACATTACTCAAGAGTTATTCGTTTGATGGTGAGTGTAGAATAGGGATGTTACCCTCTAATTTTTGGGAATTACATTTTGATTTCTGATGTTGGTACAAATATCAAATTTTTTGGGCTCAAATTATGATTATTTGGAAATAATAAAAAACACACATAATTGTGACCCATTTTAAATTTGCGTCGGCAATGGTGTTGTTTGTGGTTTGTAAAGACACTTGTGTGAGTTTGGGTATAATTTTAATTGAATAGAATAAAAAAGAAAGAATATAGCCATTTTCCAAAATTCAAAATTTACATAGAATAGAAAAAATCTATAGCCAACTTTCAAAGATGTAATTTTGAAATTAAAATTTCAAGTTTAGAATAGAACAGAATAAAATAGAAAGAATATAGCTGGTGTCTGAAATTCAGGCGTTGAAATTTGAATCTTGGATAGGATAGAATACAATAAAAAGGCTCTTACGTCTTTAAGAGTTAAACATTTGAATTTAGAATAGAAAAGAATGAATATAACAATCAGTCAAAAGCAAAATTTCATATTAAATAGAATAAAAAAAATAGAAATAATATTTTGCCGAGTTCTGAAATTTGAATTTCAAATCAGTTTGAAAATAGCAAATATACAAAACAAATTCTAAAAAAAGGAGTGAAATGAGGAATCTAATGAATGAATGAAACAAAAAAAATGTTTGGGTTGTGTAGATCTCTACTAGCCCCTCCCCCATAAAGCCCAGATCGGGGGAGGGGCTGTAGTGATGAAACTTCATCCAATCTCCACACAGGATCTCTGGAGCTCAGTCAGAGTGACCATCGGGGTCGCCTCTCTTACTAAGCCCTTTCTCCCCCGATTGGTCAGTTTGGTCAGGTGACCAGCTCTGGGGAGGAGTCCTGGTTGGGTCATTCTTCTTCCATGTGAGACTTATGGAGGTCGCTGGGCTCTCGGCACCCTTCCCCCGATGATCTGTGCCTTGCAATAATCCTGTCTCTGAGCTCTGCAGCCACTTCCTGTGACCTCATGACCTTTGCTCTGATACAGAATACATTGTCAGCTGTGATCCCTTTTATAGAGAGGTGTGCGCCTTTCCAAATCATCCCCCCTCCCCCCACAGGTGGACTCCAATCAAGGTGTAGAAACATCTCACCAACCATCCAGAGTTGGGAGGAAGCTCCTGAGATAAATCCCAAGTGTTGATGTAAAGGGTGTGAAGACTTCTGCCAATGTGACATTTCACTTTTTCCTTTTTTATCCATTAGTAACATTTCTAATATTGTGATGTCACTTTGTCATTATGGGATGCTGAGCGTAGATGAATGAGAAAACAATGAATGGAACATCTGTAGTATCATCCGGGGGCAACATAACAACCCAGAGAGCAGGGGCGGATCCAGGGGGGGACATAACAACCCCGAGAGCAGGGGCGGATCCAGGGGGGGGCATAACAACCACAAGAGCAGGGGCGGATCCAGGGGGGGACATAACAACCCCGAGAGCAGGGGCAGATCCAGGGGGGGGGACATAACAACCCCGAGAGCAGGGGCGGATCCAGGGGGGGGGCATAACAACCCTGAGAGCAGGGGTGGATCCAGGAGGGGGCCAGCATAACAACCCTGAGAGCAGGGGCGGATCCAGGGGGGGGCAACATAACAACCCTGAGAGAAGTGAAGGGGGATTTATCAATCATCTGTATGCTGAGAAAATCATCCATTCACCAGAAAAAATTGTATTAATAAGATTTATTCCCGATATGTGACATCTTCTAAGTTATAAAGGAGACATCCGACTTCAACATTTTGTGTCTCTATGGACAGGACTGTGCAAAAGTTTTAGGCAGGTGTGAAGAAATAATATAAACTACAAATGATTTCATATCTACAGATTTACTTCTTTATTTTTATCCATTTATAAAATGCAGAGTGAGAAATCCAAATCGAATCAATATTTAAATATTATTTGTCACCAAAACATATTCAGATATTTTAGGTCCACTAATGCCCCGTACACACGATCGGAAATTCCGACTCCAAAAGTCTGATGCGAACTTTTGAACAGATATTCTGACCGTGTGTAGGCTTCATCGAACTTTTGCTGTTGGAATTTTCACCAGCAAAAGATTGAGAGCTGGTTCTCAAATTTTCAGAGAGAAAAAAATCCTATTGGAAAATCCGATCGTCTGTAGCAATTCCAAAGCACAAAATTCGGAAGCATGTTAATAGATATCTCCTGATTTTGTTTTGATAAAAGAGAAAAACAAACCCAAAACAATAAGAAAAACAAACAACAATAAAATAAAAATATATATTAATTTAGCTGTATATTTGTATGCCATTACCATGACCCACCCCACCCCCCAAAAAAATCCTAACAAAAATATTTTTGTTGACTTCTGACAATTATGGCACTATCACATATGTGTACATTATGTGTTGTTTGTATATATACAATTTGTTATATATTTCCATAATGCTAAAAAAATAGGTAATTTTGCCAGACAATTTTCTTAAAAGGAAGTCTGTCTATTACTAAAGGAAAATGGAAAAAAAAAATGTAACAAACAAAAAAAAACTAATAAACCATACATGTAGTGTACTGTACTGCTCATGCATGTATATTTGTGCTATACACTAGTTCAGGGGTGTCCAAATTTTTTTCAAAGAGGGCCAGATTTGATGAAATGAACATGCGTAAGGGCCGACCATTTTGCCTGACATTCTTTGAACCATTAAAATTTGGTCTAAGTGTGTTCGTCCAAGCAACTAATACACTGCCCAACACACATTCTCTTGCCTTTGTGGCTGTGTGTGGTGAAGAGATGAGCGTGGGCCTGTTATTTGGATATACAGTATTTATCGGCATATAACAAAATATATAAAAAATATAAATAAAAAACTGTGAAGCAAAATAAGGGTCATTGCCCATCAATGCAGCCTAATCAGTGTCCATCCGCAGCCTCGCCATTGCCATGAATGCAGCCTCTCCATTGCCATGAATGCAGCCTGATTGTTGTCCATCTGCATCCTCGGATTACATACAGGAGAATCTCCTGTTTACACAGCAGCCTCTTTAATACAATTTCTCCCGCCTCTTATGATAGACAGAAGAGTCATCCAATGGCAGCCCAGGAGACGGGACTTCCTATTACAGATGTCGCTGAGTAAACAGGAGATTCTCCTGTATGTAATTTGACAGCACTCGTTCCCCCTCTCCCTGTCTCCTCCGAGGCAACACCAATAAATACAGTATATATCCAAATTACCAGGGGGGCCACATTAAGCTGGAACGGGGGCCGCAATTGGCCCCCGGGCTGCACTTTGGACATGCCTGCACTAGTTGATGTATGATAAACATGCATGCATTTTTTTTTTTTTTATATAATTTAGCCTACTGCATGCACTATTTACTACACAAAAAGCCACTCACATTGTTTTATTAATTCATTAATTTATGTATTGATGAATTAATTTGAAGTAATATGTTGATCTGTATTATGTACTGCATCTTGTAGGGGCAAAATGTCCAAAAACATCAATAAATGGAATTTCAATATGAATAACAAACTAGAGCTGCAATGTATTCATTAAACATCCCTATAGAATTGATTAATTATTTGCATAGTGCTAGTTACAAAAAATAAAATAAAACACATAAAATACATAAAATAATAATGTTGGTACGTAAAATGTATTTTTTTAATGTCATTTATATGAATTTAATTATACTTTAATTAATTTAATTGAATTGAATTTAAATGTAATTAATTTAATGTATTATATATTTAATATTATGATTATTTAACATTTTATTTGTATTTTATTGCTATTTAACTATAGTAAATGGGTGAATGAATAGTTAAAGTGAAGGAGACATAGTAAGACTTCTATGATGAGAGTTTGTAATGGAAAGCAGATGGTGATCGGTAAATTCAGCGTGTTTCCTGAGGGAATCCGGAAGAAACTTTCATCCAATAAAATCCCAGGTCTGTTGACTTTTGTTCTATTGTGAATGGGGCGGCCCCACCACTGTAATCATGTGCCGGTCATGTGGTGCCTCTAGGGGGCGCTCAGCTCAGGTGTCAGGAGTCCCGGGAGAACGGCACACAGAAGGTTTACAATCACTCGAAGAATGGAGAATGAAGTCACCGGCTTTACTATTCTCTACAATCTGCTGCCATGTATGAGATATTGTCACATCATTCTAAATGTGACTCTAAACTTTCACCCAATAGAAGAAACTCCGACTGTTCCCTGAAGAAGATCTCTAATAATACTTTACTGAAGAACTGCTTTCCAGTATCAGCAATGCCGAGAAATAAAAGTTATAAAGTTGTGTATTTTCTTTTGTTGGATATTCAGTATATATTAAATTTAATATATAGATGCAAGATTACAAAATAATATAATTGTTATTAGCATGTAAAATATTAAGAAACTGTATATTATAATTAAAAAAATAACTGTACTGTTCAATAAAATATCAATACTACTACTACTACTACTACTACTACTACTACTAATAATAATAATAATAATAATAATAATAATAATAATAATAATAATAATAATAATTATTATCATTTTTATTATTATTATTTATGAATAAATTGTATGCAATATATATGGATGGCTTGAGGACCACACCTCTGTCTTTTTTTTTTACTTCCTACCTCACACCTGTACCCCACCTATGGACCAGGGTATTGTTTACATTTCTCTATTAACTCAATGATGCAGTAATAAAATATATAACAAAGTAATACATATATAATTTCTCTTAGAGCAAAAAATACTTTTATTGCTGATAACAAAAATGTTTTTATTTTGTAAGCAAGCCATAGACAAAAAAGTAGCCAAACGTAAATCCGTACTCCAGGATAAATGTATAGTAGCGGTAGAAGTACCACTTCTATATGTGATGCTCGACTCTCACCATACAGGAGGCTGAATGGGAAAATGTTCAGATATTTGGACAATTGCCCAACCAGCCACAGGTCAGTCCAAATCTAAGCTCAGACCAAAATGTTGGCTCATCCCTATTCTTCTCCCGTAAGACCATCCCTGCCCCCACCATCATGTGGAATGTAATATTAATAAGTCACTCCACCATGGGGTCAGCAGAAGGGCCCACCTGACCACAGACACATGGTCCAGCAAGTCATGACAGAGATGTTATATTTCATTCATTACCCACTGGGTAACCCTGCTGGCAGACACAAAGGATCCGTTGGCTACAAACTCTTCTATTCTGCTTCAAAAGATCATACAAGTCAGGGTACCTATCTAGGAATAGCTGAACCACCAGGTTGGGTGGTTACAAATGTACCTTGTAATAAAAGAAGAATACATTACAGTCAGGTAATAATCTTTAGTGTCACAGTGAAGATACATTTATACTTCCATGTGGTGCCATTTTCATTTTTCTCCGTACTTTGTGGAGAAGTTATGAGACATCATGACCATCAGACTCCTCCCCCCTTGTAGGGAGATATACTCCTCTGTGTATAAATATTTATTGTGAAATATCTGGAAAACTTTATAATCTGTTTTCAAATTCATCTAATCAAAATATATAAGAATTAGGACATTTTATCGCTGAGGGTGATAATTTCCCCAAATTTGCAAACCAATATAATAATGTTAAGATTTTAAAGAAAAATATATGATGATTCCTACTTTATAGTATAGAATAGAATAGAGTAGAACATAATTTAAAATAATAGAGAAAAACAGAATAAAACAGAATAGAATAGAATAGAATAAAAACAGAATAAAATAGAACTGAATTGAAAAGAGCATAATAGAGCATTATAGAAAAGAATACATCAGAATAGAATGGGAAAATTAAATAATATAATAAAATATGATGGGAAAAGATCTAATAGAATAAAAAGGATATAAAGAACAGAATAGAATATAAAAGAATAGCATTAAACAGAATATAATAGAACATAAAAGAATAATAGAAGAAAAGAACAGATTCGAATAGAATAAAATAGAATATATCATTTGCTATAATATAATAGAATAAAAAGAAAGAATGTTATTGTCTTCCAATGTTTGAATTTTTTATTTTGAATACAATTAAATTATATAGAAAGAATATAGCCATCTTACGACAATCTAAATTAGAATAGATTAAAATAGAATGGAGTAGAACAAAATAGAAAGAATATAGACGTCTTCACAATTTGGAATTTGAATAAAATAGAAAGAATATAACCATCTTCCCAAATTAGAATTTTGAATAGAATAGAAGAAAACAGAAAGAATATAGCCATTTTCTGAAATTTGTATTTCAAATATAAAATGATAAATAAAAGCTGTCTTTGGAAATTCACATTTTGAAATATGATTTTTGAATAGAAAATAATAGAACTGAATAAAATAGAAAGGATATAACTATTTTTTGAAATTTGAATTTCAAATTTAGGAAATAATTGACCAGAATAAAATAGAAAGAATATAGCTTTCATTCAAAATTTTAATTTTGAATTTCAAAGTTTGATTTTTGAATTAAATAGAATAGAGTAAGAGAAAAAATATAGCCACCTTCCAAAAATCTAATCTATAAAATTGGATTTCGAATAGAATCAAAAGAATATATCCTTCTTTGAAAATTATAATTTCAAATAGAATAGAATAAAATAGAAAAATATATAGGTGACTTTCACAATTTGAATTTAGAAATTCAAATTTAAAATTTTGAATATAACAGAATATAATAAAATAGAAAGAATGTAGATGGTTTGTAAAATTAGCATTTCAAATAGAATAAAAAATAGAAAAAAAACACATTGGTCTTCCAAAATTCAATTATAAATTTCAAAAATGTAATTTTAAAAAGAAAATAATAGAATAAAATAAAATAGAAATAATGTTTATGTCTTCTGAAATATAAATGTACATGTTTGAATAGAATAGAACAGAATAAAATACAAATCATATAGGACACTTCTGAAATGCTAATTTTGAAAAAAAAATATAGAAAATAATATAATTTAATAAAATAAAAATAAAATAAAATAGCATTCTTCTGAAATTCAAAGTTTGAAATTTGAATTTCATATTTTGAATACAATGGAATAGAAAGTATATAGCCACCTTCTAAAATCCATAATTTTTAATACAATAGAATAGAATACTTACCCTGGAGTGGGACTCGAGACCACCTTACGGGAGCTTCATAGATATTTCAGGATAGCAGAGACGGCCAGCTTACCTTCTCCATTAACGCCCATAATTGGTCACCCAGACTTCATTCCAAGTATTTCTGACAAGTCCGTCCAGCTCCAAGCTGACCAGAACTTAGTTAGAGCCTCTTCTTTTCTTGGCCCCTCTGAATGGACTGACCCTTCAAGCCCTAATCCTATCCTTAACTCCTCCATCTTGGGTAGGTGGAAGATCTCTCAACTCTCACACTTCCTCCGATCCCTTCCTGACAACGTTTGTTTCCACAGACAGCCTACGTCCTTTGAAGATTTGTGCCTGGGAGAGGAACCTATACGGAAATCCCTTTCCTACTCTTATAACATTCTACTTGCCCACTCATCTCAACATGACCCCCCGTATCTGAGGAAATGGGAGAGAGATCTTAACACCACATTTACTTTGCACATAAGTCATCCCAGTAGATCACATACAAGATTCTGACACGCTGGTACAGGACCCCATCAGTATTGGCATCCATTTTCCCAGGTCATAGTCCCCTGTGTTGGAGATGTGGCACCCAGACTGGCACATTACTTCATATTTTCTGGGAAGGCTCAGAGCTGTCCCTTTTCTGGAGACAAGTCCTGCAGATCATCTACAAGATTACTGATGTCTCCCTCCAGGATAACCCTACAGCAATACTCCTAAATCTGACTCCCATGTCCTGTAAGAGATATTGTAAATCCTTATTGAAATACCTCTTGAATGCAGCTAGGATGTGTGTTCCCAGTATGTGGAAGCAGAAATCCCCACCAGTGGTGTCACAGTGGTTATGCGAGGGTGTGCGATATACAGCGGATGAAACATCTTACAGCTGCCTTAGGGGAAAGGGAGGAAGAACACAACTCTAGCTGGACACGTTGGGATCTGTTCCGATTCTTGGATGATTATAAGTCCTACATCTGAGTACCTTGGATAGAAAAAAGAATCGCGCTAAAACAACTTGGCAAGATCTCAACTTGACATTCAACTTGACAGTTCATGAATAACAGAGTCCACCAGTGTAACTAAAGGCTTATTCAAAAAATCCATCCACCATCTTCCACGTGTGAGGTCCACCACCAAATGAAATAGATGTCTCCTTACCACATCACCAAGACCCCCATTACAGAGGATCACAGAGTGCCCATAATAGCCTAGATCTTTGTCCAAAAAAGGGCCGTGCATCTAACATCCGCCTACCTCACACCCGTTCTCTCCCACTCGTAACAGTGTATGGATGGTTTTCATAAAAGATATGAAGGCTCCATGTAGTGTAAAACCTTAATCACATTTATTCAATTAATATGTATTGCGCATACAGCATACAAAATATAAGACAGCCTTAAGTCGGGTGTGCCGGCCGGCGCACATCCAGACAAACCCATCCTTCCAGAACACGATTGTGAAAAACACGAGGTGACGTTAGCACGTCGCTCCTCCCTGCGCGTTTTGTGAGAGTTCACGTCATCCAGGGGTACTTTTTCCTATCAATCTCATTTAATGGTATACATTTTTCCTATACAACTAACCACCTTCCTGTTTTGGAGGTTCCCCCCATTATTCAGGTTGAAATACAGGATGCAGCTGTTGTGGAGTCTTGGACCACAGTCTCCTGCTCTCTCATAACACTTTAACCACTTAAGCCCCGGACCTTTAGGCAGCTAAATGCCCAGGCCAGGTTTTTCGATTCGGCACTGCGTCGCTTTAACAGACAATTGCGCGGTCGTGCGACGTGGCTTCCAAACAAAATTGGCGTCCTTTTTTCCCCACAAATAGAGCTTTTGATCACCTCTGCGATTTTTTTTTGCGCTATAATCAAAAATAAAGCGACAAATTTGAAAAAAATGCAATATTTTTAACTTTTTGCTATAAGAAATATCCCCCAAAAACATATCTAACATTTTTTTCCCTCAGTTTAGGCCGATACATATTCTTCTATCTATTTTTGGTAAAAAAAATTGCAATAAGTGTTTATCGATTGGTTTGCGCAAAATTTATAGCGTTTACAAAATAGGGGATAGTTTTATTGCATTTTTATTATTTTTTTATTTTTTACTACTATTGGCGGCGATCAGCGATTTTTTTCGTGACTGCGACATTATGGCGGACACTTCGGACAATTTTGACACATTTTTGGGACCATTGTAATTTTCACAGCAAAAAATGCATTTAAATTGCATTGTTTATTGTGAAAATGACAGTTGCAGTTTGGGGGTTAACCACAGGGGGTGCTATAGGAGTTAGGGTTCACCTAGTGTGTGTTTACAACTGTAGGGGGGTGTGGCTGTAGGACTGACGTCATCGATCGAGTCTCCCTATAAAAGGGATCACTCGATCGATACGTCGCCACAGTGAAGCACGGGGAAGCCGTGTTTACATACGGCTCTCCCCGTTCTTCAGCTCCGGGGAGCGATCGCGATGGAGCAGCTATAAACGAATAGACGCGCCATCGTCCCGGATCACGCCCCGAGGTAAGTCGCCCGCCGCACGCAGCAGAGGGGGTCCAAATCGGACCACCCACCTGCTAGAAGGCAGGGACGTATATATACGCCCATCTGCCTGTACGTGCCATTCTGTGGACATAAATAGGCGTGCGGCGGGCATTAAGTGGTTAAAGGAACCTTACCGGTTATCTCCTCAATGTACGTAGACCTTTTTGACAAATTATAACTTTTGCCTATCATTATATGATGTTAGTTGACATTTGTAATGTCATACTATTTTGTACAATTTGCTTACCCTAAATAAAGATTACAAAAGGAATAGAATGAAATCTATAGGCAAATTCCAAAATTTTCCTTTTAAATTTTGAATAGATTAGAATAAAATAAAAGGAATATAGGGCCAGATTCACAAAAGAGATACGACGGCATATCTCCTGATACGCCGTCATATCTCTGTGATCCGCCCGTCGTATCTATGCGCCTGATTCATAGAATCAGGTTACGCATAGATAGCCCTAAGATCCGTCAGGTGTAAGTGACTTACACCGTCGGACCTTAAGCTGCAATTCTAGGCCGGCCGCTAGGTGGCGATTCCATTGCGGTCGGCGTAGAATATGCAAATGACTAGTTACGCCGATTCACAAACGTCCACTTTGCCCGTCGCTCTAAATTTACGTTGTTTCTGTAGAGATCCGTCGCGTAAAACTAAGCATGCCCTCTAGGTGGTCTAACCAATGTTAAGCATGGCCGGCGTTCCCGCGTCAAATTTTTAAATTTCACATCGTTTGCGTAAGTCGTCCGTGAATGGCGCTGGATGCCATTTACGTTAACGTCGAAACCAATGACGTCCTTGCGACGTCATTTAGCGCAATGTACGTCTGGAAATTTTAGGGACGGAGCATGCGCAGTACGTTCGGCGCCAGAACACGCCTAATTTAAATGGTCCCCGCCCTGTTTGAATTAGACAGGCTTGCGCCGGGCGGATTTACGCTATGCCGCCGCAAGTTTACAGGTAAGTGCTTTGTGAATCAGGCACTTACGCTGTAAACTTGCGTTGGTGTAACGTAAATGGGATACGTTACGCCGCCGCAGCGTAGCCCATTTCTACGTGAATCTGGCCCATAGCTGTCATCCAAAATCCCATTTAAAATATCAAAATTAGAAGTTTGAAAAAAAATTGATTAGAATAGAAATAATATAGCTGTTTTCCAAAAATGAAAAGTTGAATAGATTAAAATAGAATGGAGTTTAATAAAGTAGAAAGAATATAGCCGTCTTCCCAAATTTGAAATTGGAAAAGAATAGAATAAAATAGAAAGAATGTAGCCATTTTCCAAAATGTGTATTTTAAATATAATAAAATAAAATATAAAAATATATATCTGTGTTTGGAAATTCATTTTTTTAAATATGAATTTTGAAAAGAAACAAATAGAATAGAGTAAAAAAAAAGGAAAATAGCCAACTTCTTAAATTCAAATTTCAAACAAAATAAAATAGAAAAAAGACATAGCTAACTTTCAAAATTTAAATTTTGAGGTTCAAATTTTTAATAGAACAGAATAAAGTAGAAACAATGTAGACGGTTTCCAAAATTAGTATTTCAAATAGAATAAAAAAAAATGATCTGTCTTTCAACATTCAAATTTAGAATTTCAGAACTTGAATTTTGAATAGAAAATAATGGAATAGAATCAATTAGAATATAGCCATCGTTTTAAAATGTAATCTTCAAATTTTGAAATTAATACAACTAAATAAAATAGAATATAGCTGTCTCCTCAATAAAATCAAATTTTGAATAGAAAAAATAGAATGTAATAGAATAAAATAGAAAGAAAAAGGCACTCTTCTGAAATTCCAATAAAAAAATTTGAGTTTCACATTTTGAATACAAACTACAGTATATAGTCGTCTTTTAAAATTTCAAATAAAATAGATTAGAATAGAAAACATATAAAGCCCACTTCAAAAATTCTAATTTAAAAATTCAAATTTCAAATTTTGCATAGAATAGAATAAAATACAAACCCAGGGAGGTAACTCCAGAATTCCTTTCAGCACACATTGCGTCCCAATACTTTTGGCTAGATGGTATATCTGGCAAGTTTTACAATGGTGGT
This sequence comes from Rana temporaria, assembly GCF_905171775.1. Taxonomy (NCBI): domain Eukaryota; kingdom Metazoa; phylum Chordata; class Amphibia; order Anura; family Ranidae; genus Rana; species Rana temporaria. The sequence continues at coordinate 17,710,780 of NC_053489.1, read as the reverse complement.
GGAACCCTCCTACACATAAATACTACTTTTAGACATAGTTAGAGATGCTAAGCAGAAGTTCCAACCTCTAAGCCACAGAGCCACCACATGTGGAAACCTCCTACACATAAATACACATAAATACACATATACTGCATTTCTTCGGACATATAGGTGGTGGAATTACATTACTCAAGAGTTATTCCTCCTGATTTATTCTGTTATATTTGATGGGTGAGTGTAGAATAGGGATGTTACCCTCTAATTTTTGGGAATTACGGGCCAGATTCACAAAGCACTTACGCTGACGTATCTAGAGATGCGCGGCGTAATTGAAAAATGCGCCGCGCGTATCTTTGCACCTGATCCTCAAAACGAGATACGCCCGAAAACCATTTTTTTCCGTCCGACGTAAAACGATTACACCGGCGCATCTTGGAGTGCAAAATACGCATGACACACCATTTTGATAGGCAAAGATGCAAATGAGGGAGATACACAAAATTAAGTGTGTGCAGCGTAGGCTACGCCCTGTGCGCATCTGTTAGTTTCCCGGCGGGAAGTTACACTTTATAAAAGGTGCCCTAACTTTGCTCCAGCCGTGTAAAGGTCAGCTAAAGCAACACCATTAAGGAAGAGCTGAGCACACACACTTGCCGGACTACAATCTGTATGCCAACATGCAAGGGGCATCCATGCTCATAGCTATACTAGTGACTTTAGAGGCGCAAAGAAGGAGGAGGGAACAGAGGAGGAGGAGGAGGGCACAGGAGAGGGTATACCGCAGACGCCTAGATGTCTTTGGCATGACTGCTTCTGAGGTGTATCGCAACTTCAGATTCAACCGTGAAGCCATCATGGAATTAACCACAACCATGCAGGATGACATCACCAGCCCAACACACGCTCACATGCAGTGGAGCCACTGATCAAGTTCCTGGCAACACTCCATTTCCTTGCCACTGGCTCTTTTCAGCACACAAGTGGAGGTGTGGCTGGGATGTCACAATCCTCCATTAGCAGATGTGTGCACCAGGTTGTCCCCACAATCCTGAGACGCATGGCCAACCAAATCATCAAACCCACCCAGGACGTCCAGCGAATGAAGACAATTACAGATTTTTACAAAATTGCCACAAGATTCCCACGCACTGTGGGGGCCATTGATTGCACACATGTGGCACTATAGCCCCCCCGAGAGACAGAGCACATGTACCGCAATCGGAAGCATTGGCATTCAATCAATGTACAGGTGATAGTTGATGCCCAATACCTCATATGGCACGTCCGTGCCAAACACCCAAGATCCAGCCATGACAGCTTCATATACCGTCAGAGCAGAATATCCAGAGAATTTGAACAGAATGTGTATGGGGACAGCTGGCTGGTTGGTGAGTGACATGGGTGTCAGGTATGACTGCCCCCCCCCATGATGCAGACATCACGAGGGGCACATGCATGACTGACATCCTCCTGTCTTTTCCCTTCCAGGTGACTCTGCATATGCACTTGGACCCCATCTCATGACTCCATTCCGGAACCCCCAAACCCCAGGAGAGGAAAGATACAATGCTGCACACATACCTACTTGTGCAGTGGTGGAACGCACCTTTGGCCTCCTGAAGTCCCGTTTCCGATGCCTGGATAAGTCTGGAGGTACCCTGTTGTATTCCCCAGACTTTGTGTGCCAGATCATCGGTGCATGTTGCATGCTGCACAACTTCGCAGTGAGAAGGGGCCTGGAGATTTACATACGTGAGGACCTGACCCCCCAACCAGACATTCCCCCCCAACCAACTCTACCAGGTCTGCTGAGGGAACAGCAGCCAGGAGACGCCTTGCAGAAGGCATCTTTGCACAGTAAACACACACATTAAACATGGCACAATGAGAATGCATGCATGCACACCACTGTGGTCCCTAGCACACACACCCCACATGCACATCAAATTGGATTAGACCCAAGTAAACCAAATGGTATTAGGGAGCAGCAACGCCACGCCAAGGCTCCAATTATGTCACTGTGCATTCATACACCATTCACATGGACCTGGGATCACTTCTCTCTGGTCCTGGGGAACCCTACTCCACCAAAAATGAGGGTGACACCATTTTTCACCAGGAATGTCACCCCCACATTCATACATCATTCACACACATAAAACAAATCATAATCACAGTATAAAATCATAAAAAAAAAAAAGCACATCCCAAAAGATCAATGTCGGCGTAAGCTACGCCTGGGCCGGCCACGGCCACGGCCCCTCAGGGGAGACTCATGGGGGGGAGCAGTGGAAGGAGGAGCCTCCCTGGGTGGGGACTCCGGCCTTTCTGGGGGCTCCTCAGCAGCCTGATGTCCTGGGGGTGGTGCAGCCTGGCCTGATGGCCCAGCAATCTCCTGGCCATCTGTGGATGACACAAAACATACACAGGTTGGAGGATCCACACACTTGGCACATATTCCCTTCCCCCACCCACACATGCTACTCGCCAGATGGGAAAAAAAAAAACTTACCTGTCCTCACAACATCATCAGAGTCAAAGCCAGGAAGGCCCACCACTTGCTGGCTATGGAAGCACCGGGCCACCGCACGTTCCTCCTCAGTCCATCTTACGGTGCAAGGTGGACCTCCTCCAGTGCCTGTGGCATGGGCATTTACCTTGGCCAGCTTATCACGGTCCAGGCTCCTAAGATCATTTATCTTCTTGGAAATTCCACTGGGGGTCCTTGTCTCCCCCCCTCCGCATTGATCCGATCCGTTATCTCCTGGATGATCGCCCTCTTCCTGGTCGGGGTGACGTCCCGGCTGTCAGGGCCATGCAAAAATCGCCCAAATTGGGTGATCGCCCTGGCAAGTAAGTGCTTCTCACGCACCGAGAAGTTCAGCTTCCTTCTCTTAGGTGCCATCTCACCACACAGCACTCAGCAACAAACAGACACAAAATTCAAACAGAACAAACAAACACAAAAACACAGAACAAACACAAAAAGACACAGAACAAACACACACAAAAATCAGACAGCAAAAACCAGACACCAAAAAAAAAAAAAAAAAAACAAGCAGACAGCTAATACAAATTCAAACAAAAACACAGAAGAAACAGACACAAAAAACACTCAGAAAATACACACAGCTACTACAACCTCCTACTACAATAAATCTTTAATCTAACAATACTACACTAACCAACAAACAGCCACAGACAACAGAACAAAAGCACCTTACTTTAGGAAAGGGAACACAGGGATGTACTTTTGCAATGGAAGTGCGTTGTGTGGGGCTATTTATACACAGGGCGTATCTCACTAAGTCTGCTTGGCCTTTTTCCTATCTCACTGATTGCGCCGGCCCGAGTTCTGAGCATGCCCAGTGAGGTGCAGATTCATGCGCACATGCGCAGTACGGCCGGCCCTTCATTTGCATGGGGTCACAGCTCATTTCAATGGAGCACGCCCACTTCCTTTCCACTTGCAATAACCCTGCCTTATGCCTCGGTATTTATGGCACGCTGTCGCACATTTGGGCGCAAATGCTCTGTGGATACGGAACTTACGTCACAAAATTCAGCCGCCTTAACTTAACTGACATACGTTAGGACAAACTAAATTTGCGCCGCTCTACGTGAATCTGGCCCTACATTTTGATTTCTGATGTTGGTACAATTATCCAATTTTTTGGGCTCAAATTATGATTATTTGGAAATAATAAAAAACACACAAAATTGTGACCCATTTTAAATTTGCGTCCTCAATGGTATTGTTTGTGAATTGTAAAGACACCTGTGTGAGTTTGGGTATAATTTTAATTGAATAGAATAAAAGAGAAAGAATATAGCCATTTTCCAAAATTCTAAATTTACATAGAATGGAATAGAAAAAATATATAGCCAACTTTAAAAAATGTAATTTTGAAATTAAAATTTCAAGTTTAGAATAGAACAGAATAAAATAGAAAGAATATAGCTGGTGTCTGAAATTCAGGCGTTGAAATTTGAATCTTGGATAGGATAGAATACAATAAAAAGCCTCTTACGTCTTTCAGAGTTAAACATTTGATTTTAGAATAGAATGAATATAAAATAGAATAGAATAAAATAGAAAGAATATTTTGCCGACTTCTGAAATTTGAAAATCAGTTTGAAAATAGCAAATATACAAAACATATTCTAAAAAAAAGGAGTGAAATGAGGAATCTAATGAAGGAATCTGAAATCAAACAAAACAAATGTTTGGGTTGTGTAGATCTCTACTAGCCCCTCCCCCATAAAGCCCAGATCAGGGGAGGGGCTGTAGTGATGGAACTTCATCCAATCTCCACACAGGATCTCTGGAGTTCAGTCAGAGTGACCATCGGGGTCACCTCTCTTACTAAGGCCTTTCTCCCCCGATTGGTCAGTTTGGTCAGGTGACCAGCTCTGGGGAAGAGTTCTGGTTGTGTAATTCTTCTTCCATGTGAGAATTATGGAGGTCGCTGGGCTCTCAGCAGAAATGTTTTGTACCCTTCCCCCGATGATCTATGCCTTGCAATAATCCTGTCTCTGAGCTCTGCAGGCACTTCCTGTGACCTCATGACCTTTGCTCTGATACAGAATACATTGTCAGCTGTGATCCCTTTTATAGAGAGGTGTGCGCCTTTCCAAATCACCCCCCCCTCCCCCCACAGGTGGACTCCAATCAAGGTGTAGAAACATCTCACCAACCATCCAGAGTTGGGAGGAAGCTCCTGAGATAAATCCCAAGTGTTGATGTAAAGGGTGTGAAGACTTCTGCCAATGTGACATTTCACTTTTTCCTTTTTTATCCATTAGTAACATTTCTAATATTGTGATGTCACTTTGTCATTATGGGATGCTGAGCGTAGATGAATGAGAAAACAATGAATGGAACATCTGTAGTATCATCCGGGGGCAACATAACAACCCAGAGAGCAGGGGCGGATCCAGGGGGGGGCAACATAACAACCCAGAGAGCAGGGGCGGATCCAAGGGGGGGACATAACAACCCCAAGAGCAGGGGCGGATCCAGGAGGGGGGACATAACAACCCTGAGAGAAGTGAAGGGGGATTTATCAATCATCTGTATGATGAGAAAATCATCCATTCACCAGAAAAATTTGTATTAATAAGATTTATTCCCGATATGTGACGTCTTCTAAGTTATAAAAGAGACATCCGACTTCAACATTTTGTGTCTCTATGGACAGGACTGTGCAAAAGTTTTAGGCAGGTGTGAAGAAATAATGTAAAGTACAAATGATTTCATATCTACAGATTTACTTCCTTATTTTTATCCATTTATAAAATGCAGAGTGAGAAATCCAAATCGAATCAATATTTAAATATTATTTGTCACCAAAACATATTCAGATATTTTAGGTCCACTAATGCCCCGTACACACGATCGGAAATTCCGACACCAAAAGTCTGATGCAAGCTTTTGAACAGAAATTCTGACCGTGTGTAGGCTCCATCGGACTTTTGCTGTTGGAATTTCCGCCAGCAAAAGATTGAGAGCTGGTTCTCAAATTTTCAGACAGAAAAAAATCCTATTGGAAAATCTGATCGTCTGTAGCAATTCCAAAGCACAAAATTTGGACGCATGTTAATAGATATCTCCTGATTTTGTTTTAATAAAAGAGAAAAACAAACCCCAAAAATTAAAGGAAAACAAATAAAAATATATATTAATTTAGCTGTATATTGTTATGCCATTACCATGACCCACCCCCCCAAAAAATCCTAAAAAAATATTTTTGTTGACTTCTGACAATTATGGCACTATCACATATGTGTACATTATTTGTTGTTTGTATATATACAATTTGTTACATATTTCCATCATGCTAAAAAATAGGTAATTTTGCCAGACAATTTTCTTAAAAGGAAGTCTGTCTACTACTAAAGGAAAATGGAAAAAAAAATTGTAACACAAAAAAAAACTAATAAACCATACATGTAGTGTACTGTACTGCTCATGCATGTATATTTGTGCTATACACTAGTTCAGGGGTGTCCAATTTTTTTTCAAAGAGGGCCAGATTTGATGAAATGAACATGCGTAAGGGCCGACCATTTTGCCTGACATTCTTTGAACCATTAAAATTTGGTCTAAGTGTGTTTGCCAGAGCACTAATACACGGCCCAAAAATAATTCTCTTGCCTTTGTGGCTGTGTGTGGTGAAGAGATGAGCTTGGGCGTGTTATTTGGATATACTGTATTTATCGGCATATAACAAAATATATAAAAAATATGTAAATAAAAAACTGTGAAGAAAAATAAGGGTCATTGCCCATCAATGCAGCCTAATCAGTGTCCATCCGCAGCCTCGCCATTGCCATGAATGCAGCCTCTCCATTGCCATGAATGCAGCCTGATTGTTGTCCATCTGCAGCCTCGGATTACATACAGGAGAATCTCCTGTTTACACAGCAGCCTCTTTAATACAATTTCTCCCGCCTCCTATGATAGACAGAAGAGTCATCCAATGGCAGCCCAGGAGACGGGACTTCCTATTACAGATGTCGCTGAGTAAACAGGAGATTCTCCTGTATGTAATTTGACAGCACTCGTTCCCCCTCTCCCTGTCTCCTCCGAGGCAACACCGATAAATACAGTATATATCCAAATTACCAGGGGGGCCACATTAAGCTGGAACGGGGGACGCAATTGGCCCCCGGGCTGCACTTTGGACATGCCTGCACTAGTTGATGTATGATAAACATGAATGCATTTTTTTTTTTTTTTTATATAATTTAGCCTACTGCATGCACTATTTACTACACAAAAAGCCACTCACATTGTTTTATTAATTCATTAATTTATGTATTGATGAATTAATTTGAAGTAATATGTTGATCTGTATTATGTACTGCATCTTGTAGGGGCAAAATGTCCAAAAACATCAATAAATGGAATTTCAATATGAATAACAAACTAGAGCTGCAATGTATCCATTAAACATCCCTATAGAATTTATTAATTGTTTGCATAGTGCTAGTTACAAAAAATAAAATAAAACACATAAAATACATAAAATAATAATGTTGATACGTAAAATGTATTTTTTTAATGTCATTTATATGAATTTAATTATACTTTAATTAATTTAATTAAATTGAATTTAAATGTAATTAATTTAATGTATTATATATTTAATATTATGATTATTTAACATTTCATTTGTATTTTATTGCTATTCAACTACAGTAAATGGGTGAATGAATAGTTAAAGTGAAGGAGACGTAGTAAGACTTGTATGATGACAGTCTGTGTTGGAAAGCAGATGGTGATCGGTAAATTCAGCGTCTGTCTCCTGGGGGAATCCGGCAGAAACTTTCATCCAATAAAATCTCAGGTCTGTTGACTTTTGTTCTATTGTGAATGGGGCGGCCCCACCACTGTAATCATGTGCCGGTCTTGTGGTGTCTCTATTGAGCGCTCAGGTGTCAGGAGTCCCGGGAGAACGGCACACAGAAGGTTTACAATCACTCTAATAATGGAGAATGAAATCACCGGCTTTACTATTCTCTACAATCTGCTGCCATGTGTGAGATATTGTCACATCATTCTAAATGTGACTCTAAACTTTCATCCAATAGAAGAAACTCCGACTCTTCCCTGAAGAAGATGTCTAATAATACTTTACTGAAGAACTGCTTTCCAGTATCAGCAATGCCGAGAAATAAAAGTTATAAAGTTTTGTAGTTTCTTTTGTTGGATATTCAGTATATATTAAATTTAATATATAGATGCAAGATTACAAAATAATGTAATTGTTATTAGCATGAAAAATATTAAGAAAATGTATATTATAATTAAAAAAAATAACAGTACTGTTCAATAAAATATCAATACTACTACTACTACTACTACTACTACTACTACTACTACTACTACTAATAATAATAATAATAATAATAATAATTATTATTATTATTATTATTATTATTATTATTATTATTATTATTATTACTATTATTTATGAATAAATTGTATGCAATATATATGGATGGCTTGAGGACCACACCTCTGTCTTTTTTTTTACTTCCTACCTCACACCTGTACCCCACCTATGGACCAGGGTATTGTTTACATTTCTCTATTAACTCAATGATGCAGTAATAAAATATATAACAAAGTAATACATATATAATTTCTCTTAGAGCAAAAAATACTTTTATTGCTGATAACAAAAATGTTTTTATTTTGTAAGCAAGCCATAGACAAAAAAGTAGCCAAACGTAAATCCGTACTCCAGGATAAATGTATAGTAGCGGTAGAAGTACCACTTCTATATGTGATGCTCGACTCTCACCATACAGGAGGCTGAATGGGAAAATGTTCAGATATTTGGACAATTGCCCAACCAGCCACAGGTCAGTCCAAATCTAAGCTCAGACCAAAATGTTGGCTCATCCCTATTCTTCTCCCGTAAGACCATCCCTGCCCCCACCATCATGTGGAATGTAATATTAATAAGTCACTCCACCATGGGGTCAGCAGAAGGGCCCACCTGACCACAGACACATGATCCAGCAAGTCATGACAGAGATGTTATATTTCATTCATTACCCACTGGGTAACCCTGCTGGCAGACACAAAGGATCCGTTGGCTACAAACTCTTCTATTCTGCTTCAAAAGATCATACAAGTCAGGGTACCTATCTAGGAATAGCTGCACCACCAGGTTGGGTGGTTACAAATGTACCTTGTAATAAAAGAAGAATAAATTACAGTCAGGTAATAATCTTTAGTGTCACAGTGAAGATACATTTATACTTCCATGTGGTGCCATTTTCATTGTTCTCTGTACTTTGTGGAGAAGTTACGAGACATCATGACCATCAGACTCCTCCCCCCCTTGTAGGGAGATATACTCCTCTGTGTATAAATATTTATTGTGAAATATTTTGAAAACTTTATAATCTGTTTTCTAACTCATCTAATCAAAATTTGTAAGAATTAGGACATTTTATCGCTGAGGGTGATAATTTCCCCAAATTTGCAAACCAATATAATAATGTTAAGATTTTAAAGAAAAAATTATGATGATTCCTACTTTATAGTATAGAATATAATAGAGTAGAAAACAATTTAAAATAATAGAGAAAAACAGAATAAAACAGAATAGAATAAAAAAGAATAGAATAGAATAAAAACAGAATAAAATAGAACTGAATTGAAAAGAGCATAATAGAGCATTATAGAAAAGAATACATCAGAATAGAATGGTAAAATTAAATAATATAATAGAATATGATGGGAAAAGATCTAATAGAATAAAAAGGATATAAAGAACAGAACAGAATAGAATATAAAAGAATAGCATTAATCAGAATATAATAGAACATAAAAGAATAATAGAATAAAAGAACAGATTAGAATAGAATAGATCATTTTGTATAATATAATAGAATAAAAAGAAAGAATGTTATTGTCTTCCAATGTTTGAATTTTTTATGTTGAATACAATTAAATTATATAGAAAGAATATAGCCATCTTACGACAATCTAAATTAGAATAGATTAAAATAGAATGGAGTAGAACAAAATAGAAAGAATGTACACATCTTCACAAATTGGAATTTGAATAAAATAGAAAGAATATAACCATCTTCCCAAATTAGAATTTTGAATAGAATAGAAGAAAACAGAAAGAATATAGCCATTTTCTGAAATTTGTATTTCAAATATAAAATAATTAATAAAAGCTGTCTTTGGAAATTCACATTTTGAAATATGATTTTTGAATAGAAAATAATAGAACTGAATAAAATAGAAAGGATATAACTATGTTTTGAATTTCAAATTTAGGAAATAATTGACCAGAATAAAATAGAAAGAATATAGCTTTCATTAAAAATTTTCATTTTGAATTTCAAAGTTTGATTTTTGAATTGAATAGAGTAAGAGAAAAAATATAGCCACCTTCCAAAAATCTAATTTATAAAATTGGATTTCGAATAGAATCAAAAGAATATATCCTTCATTGAAAATTATAATTTCAAATAGAATAGAATAAAATAGAAAAATATATAGGTGACTTTCACGATTTGAATTTAGAAATTCAAATTTAAAATTTTGAATATAACAGAATATAATAAAATAGAAAGAATGTAGATGGTTTGTAAAATTAGCATTTCAAATAGAATAAAAAATAGAAAAAAACACATTGGTCTTCCAAAATTCAATTATAAATTTAAAAAATGTAATTTTAAAAAGAAAATAATAGAATAGAATAAAATAGAAAGAATGTATCTGTCTTCTGAAATTGTAATTTTAATTTTTGAATAGAATAGAACAGAATAAAATATAAATCATATAGGACTCTTCTGAAATGCTAATTTTGAACAAAAAAGAATAGAAAATAATGTAATTTAATAAAATAAAAATAAAATAGCATTCTTCTGAAATTCAAAGTTTGAAATTTGAATTTCGTATTTTGAATACAATGGAATAGAAAGTATATAGCCACCTTCTAAAATCCATAATTTCTAATACAATAGAATAGAATACTTACCCTGGAGTGGGACTCGGTTCGCCTGTTTTTCCTCCCCACACCCACTGATGGAGACCACATTACGGGATCTTCATAGATATTTCAGGATAGCAGAGACGTCCAGCTTACCTTCTCCATTAACGCCCATAATTGGTCACCCAGACTTCATCCCAAGTATTTCTGACAAGTCCGTCCAGCTCCAAGCTGACCAGAACTTGGTTAGCGCCTCTTCTTTTCTTGGCCCCTCTGAATGGACTGACCCCTCAAGCCATTATCCTATCCTTAACTCCTCCATCTTGGGTAGGTGGAAGATCTCTCAACTCTCACACTTCCTCCGATCCCTTCCTGACAACGTTTGTTTCCGCAGACAGCCTACGTCCTTTGAAGATTTGTGCCTGGGAGAGGAACCTATACGGAAATCCCTTTCCTACTCTTATAACATTCTACTTGCCCACTCATCTCAACATGACCCCCGTATCTGAGGAAATGGGAGAGAGATCTTAACACCACATTTACTTTGCACATAATTCATCCCTGTGTAGCAAATACCAGGAGATCACATACAAGATTCTGACACGCTGGTACAGGACCCCATCAGTATTGGCATTCATTTTTCCAGGTCATAGTCCCCTGTGTTGGAGATGTGGCACCCAGACTGGCACATTACTTCATATTTTCTGGGAATGCTCAGAGCTGTCCCTTTTCAGGAGACAAGTCCTGCAGATCATCTACAAGATTACTGATGTCTCCCTCCAGGATAACCCTGCAGCAATACTCCTAAATCTGACTCCCATGTCCTGTAAGCGATATTGTAAATCCTTATTGAAACACCTCTTGTTCCCAGTATGTGGAAGCAGCAATCCCCACCAGTGGTGTCACAGTGGTTATGCGAGGGTGTGCGATATACAGCGGATGTAATGTCTTACAGCTGCCTTAGGGGAAAGGGAGGAGGAACACAACTCTTGCTGGACATGTTGGGATCTGTTCCGATTCTTGGATGAATATAAGTCCTACATATGAGTACCTTGGATAGAAAATAGAATCGCGCTAAAACAACTTGGCAAGATCTCAACTTGACATTCAACTTGACAGTTCATGAATAACAGAGTCCACCAGTGTAACTAGAGGCTTATTCAAAAAATCCATTCACCATCTTCCACGTGTGAGGTCCACCACCAAATGAAATAGATGTCTCCTTACCACATCACCAAGACCCCCATTACAGAGGATCACAGAGTGCCCATAATAGCCTAGGTCTTTGTCCAATAAGGGGCCGTGCATCTAACATCCGGCTACCTCACACCCGTTCTCTCCCACTCGTAACAGTGTATGGATGGTTTTCATAAAAGATATGAAGGCTCCATATAGTGTAAAACCTTAATCACATTTATTCAATTAAAATGTATTGCACATACAGCATACAAAATATAAGACAGCCTTAAGTCTGGTGTGCCGGCCGGCGCACATCCAGACAAACCCATCCTTCCAGAAGACGATTGTGAAAAACACGAGGTGACGTTAGCACGTCGCTCCTCCCTGCGGGTTTTGTGAGAGTTCACGTCATTCAGGGGTACTTTTTCCTATCAATCTCATTTGATGGTATACATTTGTCCTATAAAACTAACCACCTTCCTGGTTTGGAGGTTCACCCCATTATTCAGGTTGAAATACAGGATGTAGCTGTTGTGGAGTCTTTGACCACAGTCTCCTGCTCTCTCATAACACTTTAAAGGAACCTTACCGGTTATCTCCTCAATGTAGGTAGACCTTTTTGACAAATTATAACTTTTGCCTATCATTATATGATGTTGGTTGACATTTGTAATGTCATACTATTTTGTACAATTTGCTTACCCTAAATAAAGATTACAAAAGGAATAGAATGAAATCTATAGGCAAATTCCAAAATGTTTCTTTTAAATTTTGAATAGATTAGAATAAAATAAAAGGAATATAGGGCTAGATTCACGAACAATTACAGCGGCGTAACATATCCCCTTTACATTACTCCGCCACAAGTTTTCGTCGTAAGTGCTTGATTCACAAAGCACTTGCATGCAAACTTGCGGCGGCGTAGCGTAAAGCCGTCCGGCGCAAGCCCGCCTAATTCAAATGGGGCATGTACCATTTAAATTAGGCGCATTCCCGCGCCGAACGTTCTGCACATGCTCCGTTAAGAAATTTCCTCCCGTGCTTTGCGTGAAATTACGGCGCCCCGATGTGTTTTTTGAACGGCGACGTGCGTTACGTCCTTTCATATTCCCGTCCTTTACGCAAAAAAAAAAATTGAAATTCGACGCAGGAACGACGGCCATACTTTAACATGGCTGGTCTAAATCTAAGCCATGAAATAGCAGGCTTAAGTTTGCGACGGGAAAAATCGACTAGCGACGACGTAAGAGAATGCGACGAACGCGCGTACCTTTGTGGATCGCCGTAAACAGCTAATTTGCATACCCGATGCAGAAAATGACGCAAACTCCACCCAGCGGTCGCCGAAGTATTGCATCCTAAGATCCGAAGGCGTACGAAGCTGTACGCCTGTCGGATCTTAGCCAAAAGCCGTTGTATCTTTGTTTGTGAATTACAAATAAAGATACGACGCGGCAAATTTGAAAGTACGCCGGAGTATCAGCAGATACTCCGGCGTACTTTTTCTGTGAATCTGGCCCATAGCTGTCATCCAAAATCCCATTTCAAATATCAAAATTAGAAGTTTGAAAAAAAATTGACTAGAATAGAAAGAATATAGCTGTTTTCCAAAAATGAAAAGTTGAATAGATTAAAATAGAATGGAGTTGAATAAAGTAGAAAGAATATAGCCGTCTTCCCAAATTTGAAATTGGAAAAGAATAGAATATAATAGAAAGAATAAAGCCATTTTCCAAAATATGTATTTTAAATATAATAAAATAAAATATAAACATATATATCTGTGTTTGGAAATTCATTTTTTTAAATATGAATTTTGAATAGAAACAAATAGAATAGAGTAAAAAATAGGAAAATAGCCATCTTCTTAAATTCAAATGTCAAACAAACTAAAATAGAAAAAATACATAGCTAACTTTCAAAATTTAAATTTTGAGGTTCAAATTTTTAATAGAAAAGAATAAAGTAGAAACAATGTAGACCATTTCCAAAATTAGTATTTCAAATAGAATAAAAAAAGAAAAAAATTATCTGTCTTTCAACATTCAAATTTAGAATTTCAGAACTTGAATTTTGAATAGAAAATAATGGAATAGAATCAATTAGAATATAGCCATCTTTTGAAATGTAATCTTCAAATTTTGAATATAATACAACTAAATAAAATAGAATATAGCTGTCTTCTGAAAAAAAATCAAATTTTGAATAGAAAAAATAGAATGTAATAGAATAAAATAGAAAGAAAAAGGCACTCTTCTGAAATTCCAATTAAAAAATTTGAGTTTCACATTTTGAATACAAACTATATAGTCGTCTTTTAAAATTTCAAATACAATAGAACAGAATAGAAAAAAATATAAAGCCCACTTTAAAAATTCTAATTTCAAAATTCAAATTTCAAATTTTGCATAGAATAGAATAAAATACAAAACCAGGGAGGTAACTCCAGAATTCCTTTCAGCACACATTGCGTCCCAATACTTTTGGCTAGATGGTATATCTGGCAAGTTTTAAAATGGTGGTGGAACCCTCCTACACATAAATACTACATTTAGACATAGTTAGAGATGCTAAGCAGAAATTCCAACCTCTAAGCCACAGAGCCACCACATGTGGAAACCTCCTACACATAAATACACATAAATACACATAAATACACATAAATACACATATACTGCATTTCTTCGGACATATAGGTGGTGGAATTACATTACTCAAGAGTTATTCCTCCTGATTTATTCTGTTATATTTGATGGGTGAGTGTAGAAGAGGGATGTTACCCTCTAATTTTTGGGAATTACATTTTGATTTCTGATGTTGGTACAATTATCCAATTGTTTGGGCTAAAAATTATGATTATTTGGAAATAATAAAAAACACACAAAATTGTGACCCATTTTAAATTTGTGTCGGCAATGTTATTGTTTGTGGTTTGTAAAGACACTTGTGTGAGTTTGGGTATAATTTTAATTGAATAGAATAAAAGAGAAAGAATATAGCCATTTTCCAAGATTCAAAATTTACATAGAATAGAATAGAAAAAATATATAGCCAACTTTCAAAAATGTAATTTTGAAATTAAAATTTCAAGTTTAGAATAGAACAGAATAAAATAGAAAGAATATAGCTGGTGTCTGAAATTCAGGCGTTGAAATTTGAATCTTGGATAGGATAGAATACAATAACAAGGCTCTAACGTCTTTCAGAGTTAAACATTTGAATTTAGAATAGAAAATAATGAATATAACAATCAGTCAAAAGTAAAATTTCATATTAAATAGAATAAAAAAAATAGAAATAATATTTAGCCGAGTTCTGAAATTTGAATTTCAAATCAGTTTGAAAATAGCAAATATACAAAACAAGTTCTAAAAAAAAGGAGTGAAATGAGGAATCTAGTGAAGGAATCTGAACAGAAACAAAAAAAATGTTTGGGTTGTGTAGATCTCTACTAGCCCCTCCCCCATAAAGCCCAGATTGGGGGAGGGGCTGTAGTGATGAAACTTCATCCACTCTCCACACAGGATCTCTGGAGCTCAGTCAGAGTGACCATCGGGGTCGCCTCTCTTACTAAGCCCTTTCTCCCCCGATTGGTCAGTTTGGTCAGGTGACCAGCTCTGGGGAGGAGTCCTGGTTGGGTCATTCTTCTTCCATGTGAGACTTATGGAGGTCGCTGGGCTCTCGGCACCCTTCCCCCGATGATCTGTGCCTTGCAATAATCCTGTCTCTGAGCTCTGCAGCCACTTCCTGTGACCTCATGACCTTTGCTCTGATACAGAATACATTGTCAGCTGTCATCCCTTTTATAGAGAGGTGTGCGCCTTTCCAAATCGCCCCCCCTCCCCCCCACAGGTGGACTCCAATCAAGGTGTAGAAACATCTCACCAACCATCCAGAGTTGGGAGGAAGCTCCTGAGATAAATCCCAAGTGTTGATGTAAAGGGTGTGAAGACTTCTGCCAATGTGACATTTCACTTTTCCCTTTTTCATCCATTAGTAACATTTCTAATATTGTGATGTCACTTTGTCATTATGGGATGCTGAGCGTAGATGAATGAGAAAACAATGAATGGAACATCTGTAGTATCATCCGGGGGCAACATAACAACCCAGAGAGCAGGGGCGGATCCAGGGGGGGGCAACATAACAACCCTGAGAGCAGGGGCGGATCCAGGAGGGGGGCAGCATAACAACCCCGAGAGCAGGGGCGGATCCAGGGGGGGGACATAACAACTCTAAAAGCAGGGGCGGATCCAGGGGGGGGCAACATAACAACCCTGAGAGAAGTGAAGGGGGATTTATCAATCATCTGTATGATGAGAAAATCATCCATTCACCAGAAATTTTTTTATTAATAAGATTTATTCCCGATATGTGACGTCTTCTAAGTTATAAAAGAGACATCCGACTTCAACATTTTGTGTCTCTATGGACAGGACTGTGCAAAAGTTTTAGGCAGGTGTGAAGAAATAATATAAACTACAAATGATTTCATATCTACAGATGTACTTCCTTATTTGTATCCATTTATAAAATGCAGAGTGAGAAATCCAAATCGAATCAATATTTAAATATTATTTGTCACCAAAACATATTCAGATATTTTAGGTCCACTAATGCCCCATACACACGATCGGAAATTCCGACACCAAAAGTCTGATGCAAGCTTTTGAACAGAAATTCTGACCGTGTGTAGGCTCCATCAGTCTTTTGCTGTTGGAATTTCCGCCAGCAAAAGATTGAGAGCTGGTTCTCAAATTTTCAGACAGAAAAAAATCCTATTGGAAAATCTGATTGTCTGTAGCAATTCCAAAGCACAAAATTTGGACGCATGTTAATAGATATCTCCTGATTTTGTTTTAATAAAAGAGAAAAACAAACCCAAATCAATAAGAAAAACAAACAAAACTAAAATAAAAATATATATTAATTTAGCTGTATATTTTTATGCCATTACCATGACCCACCCCCCCAAAAAATCCTAAAAAAATATTTTTGTTGACTTCTGACAATTATGGCACTATCACATATGTGTACATTATTTGTTGTTTGTATATATACAATTTGTTATATATTTCCATCATGCTAAAAAAATTGGTAATTTTGCCAGACAATTTTCTTAAAAGGAAGTCTGTCTATTACTAAAGGAAAATGGGAAAAAAAATTATAACAAAAAAAAAACTAATAAACCATACATGTAGTGTATTGTACTGCTCATGCATGTATATTTGTGCTATACACTAGTTGATGTATGATAAACATGCATGCATTTTTTTTTTATGACATGTAATTTAGCTTACTGCATGCACTATTTACTACACAAAAAGCCACTCACATTGTTTTATTAATTCATTAATTTATGTATTGATGAATTAATTTGAAGTAATATGTTGATCTGTATTATGTACTGCATCTTGTAGGGGCAAAATGTCCAAAAACATCAATAAATGGAATTTCAATATGAATAACAAACTAGAGCTGCAATGTATCCATTAAACATCCCTATAGAATGTATTAATTATTTGCATAGTGCTAGTTACAAAAAAATTAAATAAAACACATAAAATAATAATGTTGGTACGTAAAATGTATTTTTTTAATGTCATTTATATGAATTTAATTATACTTTAATTAATTTAATTTAATAGAATTTAAATGTAATTAATTTAATGTATTATATATTTAATATTATGATTATTTAACATTTTATTTGTATTTTATTGCTATTCAACTACAGTAAATGGGTGAATGAATAGTTAAAGTGAAGGAGACGTAGTAAGACTTGTATGATGACAGTTTGTGTTGGAAAGCAGATGTTGATCGGTAAATTCAGTGTCTGTTTCCTGGGGGAATGCGGCAGAAACTTTCATCCAATAAAATCTCAGGTCTGTTGACTTTTGTTCTATTGTGAATGGATCGGTCCCACCACTGTAATCATGTGCCGGTCTTGTGGTGTCTCTATTGAGCGCTCAGCTCAGGTGTCAGGAGTCCCGGGAGAACGGCACACCGAAGGTTTACAATCACTCTAATAATGGAGAATGAAGTCACCGGCTTTACTATTCTCTACAATCTGCTGCCATGTGTGAGATATTGTCACATCATTCTAAATGTGACTCTAAACTTTTATCCAATAGAAGAAACTCCGACTCTTCCCCGAAGAAGATCTCTAATAATACTTTACTGAAGAACTGCTTTCCAGTATCAGCAATGCCGAGAAATAAAACGTATAAAGTTTTGTAGTTTCTTTTGCTGGATATTCAGTATATATTAAATTTAATATATAGATGCAAGATTACAAAATAATGTAATTGTTATTAGCATGAAAAATATTAAGAAAATGTATATTATAATTAAAAAAAATAACTGTACTGTTCAATAAAATATCAATACTACTACTACTACTACTACTACTACTACTAATAATAATAATAATAATAATAATAATAATAATAATAATAATAATAATAATAATAATTATTATTATTATTATTATTATTATTATTATTATTATTATTATTATTATTCTTATTATTATTATTATTAATGAATAAATTGTATGCAATATATATGGATGGCCTGAGGACCACACCTCTGTCTTTTGTTTTACTTCCTACTTCACACCTGTACCCCACCTATGGACCAGGGCATCGTTTACATTTCTCTATTAACTCAATGATGCAGTAATAAAATATATAACAAAGTAATACATAAATAATTTCTCTTAGAGCAAAAAATACTTTTATTGCTTATAACAAAAATGTTTTTATTTTGTAAGCAAGCCATAGACAAAAAAGTAGCCAAACTTAAAGCCGTACTCCAGGATAAATGTATAGAAGGGGTAGAAGTACCACTTCTATATGTGATGCTCGGCTCTCACCATACAGGAGGCTGAATGGGAAAATGTTCAGATATTTGGACAATTGCCCAACCAGCCACAGGTCAGTCCAAATCTAAGCTCAGACCAAAATGTTGGCTCATCTCTATTCTTCTCCCGTAAGACCATCCCTGACCCCCAGCATCATGTGGAATGTAATATTAATAAGTCACTCCACCATGGGGTCAGCAGAAGGGGCCACCTGACCACAGACACATGATCCAGCAAGTCATGATAGAGATGTAATATATCATTCATTACCTACTGGGTAACTTTGCTGGCAGACAGAAGGAATGCAGGATGACATCTGTCTCTCTCTCCATCATAAATTATCACTTATCCAATGAAGGCCTGAAAAGTGTGGGGCAATTCTGTTCAAAGTTTATTCTTCCAATTTAAAACAAAAATGATCTAACTTTTACTTCTTTATGTAAGATGTCCATTCTGTCACTCAGAAATAGAAACCTCCCCTTTCCCCCTAATATCTGTTGTGCAAATCTCTAACCTTTTCCCATCTTCAGTCTCCAAAGCAAGACTCTCAATTTTTTTTTAATCTGCATGTCTTTCTTGCTCTCTCCCTCAGAAATTGCAGCCTATCCAATAAAAGCCTGTGCTGGAAATCTTTACACCTTTTCCTTTGAATTTGAAACAAATAGGCCATATTTTTTTTCTCTCTAGATGCAATTTTCTTGTTTTCTCTCTCAGAAATTCTGGCCTGACCAAAAATGCCAAATAGCTGTGGTGCAAAATTGCAAATGCTTTCCTTTTCAGTCTCTTAATTAAGACAATCATTTACTTTAATTTCCAGATGCAATATTCCTACACAGCCACTCAAAATTTGCAATCTGCTTATTGGGGCTTTATATCTTTTCTATAAAACTGTAATGCCGTATACACACGATCGTTTTTTCCAATGAAAAAAGTCTGATGGACTTTTTTTCATCGGAAAAAACGACCGTGTGTGGGCCCCATCAGACTTTTTTCCATCGGTGTAAAAAAATAGAACATGTTTTAAATTTTTCCGATGAAAAAAAAACTTTAGGGAATTCCGATCGTCTGTGTGGAACTCCATCGGAGAAAAATCCATGCATGCTCAGAATCAAGTAGACACATGCTCAGAAGCATTGAACTTAAAGGGTCACTTAAGGAATTTTTTTTTAGCTAAATAGCTTCCTTTACCTTACTGCAGTCCTGGTTTCATGTCCTCATTGTTCGTTTTTGCTCTGATGTTGCTCTAATTCTGCTCTGTTCTGGACACTTCCTGGTTTCCTGATCACCACAGTACTGGGAGATTCTAGTTTTGTTTTCCTAACTATCACTCTCTATGGCTCTGTCCAGCACAGAGGCATTAAATTACATGCACAAACTAAGCTAGCTGCAAAAACGAAAGTGAAACTAGAGGCACATTATATGATTGATTTTTATCTATTTTTAATCGTTTTTAAAAGGAATCAGTTAACTATTATGTCTCTATACCCTGTAAACAGTAATTTCAGCAACATTTTTTTTTACCCTTTAGTGACCCTTTAATTTTTCTCGGCTCGTCGTAGTGTTTTACGTCACCGCGTTTTGGATGGTCGGAATTTAGTCTGATAGGGCCTGATCCACAAACAGCGGCGCAAATTAAGTTAATCAAAACTTATGTATTTTAAGTTACGGCGCCCTAATTTGGTGTCGTAAGTGCCGTATCCACAGCGCATTTGCGCACAAAATTGCACAAGCGTAACTTAAATCCCGAGGCGTAAGGCGGGGTTATTGCAAGTGGGAAGGAAGTGGGCGTGCTTCATTGTAATGAGCCGTGACCCCATGCAAATGAAGGGCCGGCCTTACTGCGCATGCGCGCATGAATCTGCTCCTCACTGGGCATGTGCAGAACTTGGCTTGGCGCAATCAGTGAGATAGGTAAAAGGCCAAGCGTACTTAGTTTGAGGATCGCCCTGTGTATAAAAAGCCCCACACAAACACACTTCCCTTGCAAAAGTATATCCCTATGTTCCCCTTCCTAGAGCAAGTTGCTTCTGCTCTGAACGTTTGTTGGTGTGTGTTGGTGAGTTGTGTGTGATAGAAAAGTTTTGGAGGAGTATTAGATTGTACTTGGTGTTTGTTTCTGCTAAGTGTATTTTGTGTTTGTTTTTTTCTGAGTGTATTTTGTGTTTGTTTTTTTCTGATTGTATTTTGTGTTTGTTTTTTGCGTGTTTGTTTTTGAATTTGTAGTAGCTGTCTGCTTGTGTGTTTTGCTTTTTGTGTGTTTCTTCTGTGAGTTTTTTTGTTTGTTTGTTGTGTGTGTATTTTTGTTTGTTTGTTGTGTGTGTATTTTTGTTTGTTTGTCCTGTGAGTTTATTCTTGTTGCTGAGTGGTGTCTGTGATGGCACCCAAGCGCAGGAAGCTCAATTTTTCTCTGGTAGAGAAGCAAATTCTTGCTCGGGCCATCGTCCTATATGGGCGCTATTTACATGGCCCTGATAGCCGGAACACCTCCCTGGCCCAAAGGAAGGCGATAAAAAAAAAATTACGGATAAGATAAATGTGGCGGGGGGGGGAGACGAGGACCACCGCTGGCATTCAAAAGAATATTAACGATCTTAAGAGCCTGGTCCATAACAAGGTGGCCCAAATAAATGCCCATACCACGGGCACTGGAGGAGGCCCAGCCTGCCCCATCAGGCTGAGTGAGGAGGAATGGGAAGTGGCCCGGTGTTTCCAGCCAGAGCAGGTGGTGGGCCTGCGTGGATATCAATCAGATGTTCCTGTGAGGCCAGGTAAGTTTTTGGTTTTTCTATCTGGTGATTAGCATGTGTGGGTGGGGGAAGAGAAGATGTGCCAAGTGTGTGGATCCTCAAACCTGTGATTGTTTTGTGTCCTCCACAGATGAACAGGAGGTTGCTGGGCCATCAGGCCAGGCTGCTGCACCACCCCAAGGACAAGGGGCTGCTGATGAGTCCCAAGAAGGGCAGGAGTCCCCATGGGAGGGGAGTGGCCAAACCTCCCCTCATGAGGAGGTTGAGGGGGAGGAGGATGAGGGGGTGGAGGAAGAAGATATGCAGATTGGCAGTGAAGTCCTTTTGGCCTCTGATTTATTGACCCTTGAGGCTACCCCTGAGGCTACCCCTGAGGCTACCCCTGAGGCTGGCAGCAGTCAGGCCACCATCAGGGGTAGCCCCTCCCACTCCTCCCTCAACAGGCCTCAACCCACAAGGGTCACTCTCTCCCCTCCTCCAGGGCCACAAGCCTCAGCGGCAGGCAGGATGGCGACTCAGGAGACCAGGAGGGTAGCCGAGCGTCTGCCGGCCAATCTGCAGAAGGACAATGCCCGGCAGACCCACCATCTGGGTCATATAAAAGAGACTCTGACCCAGATGGAGCACAGCCTGGGTGCCATGAAGGAGTCAATCAGTGATGGGGCCACAAACTCATTGGCGGTCATCACATGCTTGTGTGAGCTGCAGACCGCCACAACAGGCGTGGCCCAGGAGGTGACTGCCCTGACCCAGGCTGTGCAGGACAATACCAGGGCTGGCCAGGCCAATACAGCTGCCCTCACTCTCTGTCTCACAAGGATAGCAGTGGCCTTGGAGGGAAGGCCAGCAGGAGGACAGTCACCAGGGGACCTCCTCCTTCCCGTGCTCACCCACCCCCCCAGGATGATCCTCCTTCCCGTGCTCACCCACCCCCCATGAAGATACTCCCTCCCCTGCTCACACCCCCCCATGAAGATACTCCCTCCCCTGCTCACACCCCCCCCATGAAGATCCTCCAGTTGGCCGTGGCCGTGCCCGTGGGCGGCCCAGGCGTAGCAAACGCCGCCGCTATTAATTTTGCAGGGGTACTTTTGTTTTTTATTTTTATGATTTTGTTTGGTATACTGTACTTATGATTTGTTTTATGTGTGTGAATGATGTGTGAATGTGGGGGGTGGCATTCCTGATTAAATAAGGGTGTCACCCTCAGTTTTGGTGGAGAAGGGATCCCCAGGACCAGGGAGAAGTGATCCCAGGTCCCTGAATGGTGTATGAATGCACAGTGACATAATTGGAGCCGTGGCGGGGCGTTACTGCTCCCAAGTACCATTGGGGGGGGTACTTGGATCTAATCCAATTCGATGTGCATGTGATGTGTCTGTGCTAGGGACCACAGTGGTGTGCATTCATGCATTCTCATTGTGACATAATTAATGTGTGTGTTTACTGTGCAAAGATGCATTCTCATTGTGCCATGTTTAATGTGCGTTTACTGTGCAAAGATACATTCTCATTGTGACATGTTTAATGTGCGTTTACTGTGCAAAGATGCCTTCTGCGAGGCGTCTCCTGGCTGCTGTGCCCTCAGCAGACCGGGTAGAGTTGGTTGGGGGGGGATTGTCTGGTTCAGGGGTCAGGTCATCACATATGTCAATCTCCAGGCCCCTTCTCACTGCGAAGTTGTGCAGAATACAACATGCCCAGATGATCTGGCACACAAAGTCTGGGGAATACAACAGGGTACCCCCAGACTTATCCAGGCATCGGAAACGTGACTTCAGGAGGCCAAATGTGCGTTCCACCACTCCACGGGTACTTATGTGTGCAGCATTGTATCTTTCCTCTCCTGGGGTTTGGGGGTTCCGGTATGGAGTCATTAGATGGGGTCCCAGTGCATATGCAGAGTCACCTGGAAGGGAAAAGACAGGAGGATGTTAGTCATGCATGTGCCCCTCGTGATGTCTGCATCATGGGGGGGGACAGTCATACCTGACACCCATGTCACTCACCAACCATCCAGCTGTCCCCATACACGTTCTGTTCCAATTCTCTGGAGATTTTGCTGTGATGGAATATATAGCTGTCATGGCTGGATCCTGGGAATTTGGCACAGACGTGCCATATGAGGCATTTGGCATCCACTATCACCTGTACATTGATTGAATGCCAGTGCTTCCTATTTCGGTACATGTGCTCTGTCTCATGGGGGGGCTGTAGTGCCACATGGGTGCAATCAATTGCCCCGATGGTGCGTGGGAATCCAGCAATTTGGAAAAAATTGGTCATTGTGTCCATTCGCTGGACCTCCTGGGAGGGTTTGATGAATTGATTGGCCATGCGTCTGAGGATTGCAGGGACAACCTGGTGCACACATCTGCTCATGGAGGATTGTGCAATCCCAGCCACATCTCCACTTGTGCGCTGAAAAGAGCCAGTGGCCAGGAAATGGAGTGTTGCCAGTACCTTGATCAGTGGCTGCACTGCATGTGTGCCTTGTGTTGGGCTGGTGAGGTCATCCTGCAGGATTGTGGTTAATTCCAGGATGGCTTCACGGCTGAATCTGAAGGTGCGATACACCTCTGCTTCCCCCATGCCAAACACATCTAGGCGTCTGCGGTATACCCTCTCCTGTGCCCTCCTCCTCCTCCGTTCCCTCCTCCTTCTTAGCGTGTCTAAAGTCACTAGTGCAGTTATGATCATGGATGGCCCTGGCATGTTGGCAGACAGATTGTAGTCCAGCAAGTGTGTGTGCTCAGCTCTTCCTTAATGGTGTTGCTTTAGCTGACCTTTACACGGCAGGTGTAAAATTAGGGCACCTTTTATAAAGTGTAACTTCCCGCCGGGAAAACAGCAGATGCGCACAGGACGTAATCTACGGCGCACACACTTAATTTTGTGGATCGCCCTATCTCCCTCATTTGCATCTTTGCCTATCAAAACAGCGGCGTGTCTAGCGTAATTTGCGGGCGAAGAAGCGCCGGTGTAATTTTTTTAGGTAGGACGGAAAAACCGGAATTTCAGGCGTATCTCGTTTTGAGGATCAGGCGCAAAGATACGCGCGGCGCAAATTTCAATTACGACGCGTATCTCGAGTTAAGTCGGCGCATCTGCTTTGTGGATCTGGCCCTTAGAACTTTAGAATTTACGAAAATTCAAATTTACTCATTTTCAAATTTACGAATTTATGAATTTTCAAATTTACGAATGTACGAATTTACGAATTGCGATCATAACAAATGACCCAAAAACAAAAACAAAAATAAAACAAATGAAACAAAAACAAATAGATTTTTCGACAGTGCACACGTCTAGCCAAGATGCCTGGAAAATTTGTAAATAACGCAGATATCTTCTGCTACATTGTGGTGAGGTTACATTTGTACCCCAAAAGTACAGTAATATGTCAGTGGTAAAAAGGCATACCACCTATATTTTGGATGCAAAATAGGGGATCAGGACACAAGTTGGGCCCTTAATTATTGTTGCAACTTATCTGCATCATTGGCTAAAAGAAAAAAAAAACATGCCTTTCACAGTCCCAATGGTGTAGAGCAGGGATCCTCAAACTACGGCCCTCCAGCTGTTGCAGAACTACACATCCCATGAGGCCTTGTAACACACTGACATTCACAGACATGACCAGGCATGATGGGAATTGTAGTTCCTGAACAACTGGAGGGCCGTAGTTTGAAGACCCCTGGTGTAGAGGAACCCACCAATCCTAGTAGTGACTGATATTTTTGCATGGTTCCCCATAATTGTAGGTTGGATCTCAAAAAATAACATCCAAAGTTCCATCCGCACTGCGTCTTTTACCCCATGGTGTATAATCACACATCTTCCTTGTAATTTTGAATTATTTTGATGCAATTTTGACCCGTAGCTGGACCTTCGAAACTGTAGCCAATGAATACTCAGGACTTAGTTTTCCTTTATAGTGACCCAATTCTGGTAAACTTTAATATCATTTCTACTCTCTGTTAGGGATGAGGTTTGAGTTCGACTCGAACATTGGCTGTTCGCCAGTTCTGCAAACAGCAAGCAATTTGGGGTGTTCGCGGCAAATTCGAAAAGCGGCGGAGCACCCAGTAAAAGTCAATGGGAGAAATATATAGTTCTAATTTTAAAGGTTAATTTTCAAGCTATTGTCCTAAAAAGTGTTTGGGGGACCTGGGTCCTGCCCCAGGGGACATATATCAATGCAAAAAAAGTTTTAAAAATGGACATTTTTTCGGGAGCAGTGATTTTAATGATGCTTAAAGTGAAACAATAAAAGTGAAATATTCCCTTACATTTCGTACCTGGGGGTGTCTAAAGTATGCCTGTAAAGTAGCGCATGTTTCCCGTGCTTAGAAGTGTCCCTGCACAAAGTGTAATTTCTGAAGGAAAAAAAAAGTAATTTAAAACTACTTTTGACACAAGTTGCGGGAATATGACAAACTGATTTTTTTTTGCACAAAGTTGTCACTAAATGATATATTTCTCACACATGCCATGGTTATATGTGGAATTGCACCCCAAAATACATTCTGCTGCTTCTCCTGAGTACAGGGATACCACATGTGTGTGACTTTTTGGGAGCCTAGCCACGTACGGGGCCCCGAAAACCAAGCACCGCCTTCACGATTTCTAAGGGCATACATTTTTGATTTCACTCCTCACTACCTATCATAGTTTTGAAGGCCATACAATGCCAAGATGGCACACAACCCCCCCAAATGACCCCATTTTGGAAGGAAGACACCCCAAACTATTTGCTGAGAGGCATGTTGAGTCCATGGAATATTTAATTTTTTTGCCCCAAGTAATTGAATATTGACCGAAAAAATAAATAAAAAATAAATTACAAAACGTTGTCACTAAATTATATATTTCTCACACATGCCATGGTTATATGTGGTATTGCACCCCAAAATACATTCTGCTGCTTCTCCTGAGTACGGGGATACCACATGTGTGGGACATTTTGGGAGCTTTCTAAGGACATAAATTTTTAATTTCACTCACACAAATCTTGAAGGCGGTGATTGGTTTTTGGGGTCCCGTACGCAGCTAGGCTCCCAAAAAGTCCCACACATGTGGTATCTCCGTACTCAGGAGACGCAGCAGAATGTATTTTGGGGTGCAATTCTACATATAATCATGGCATGTGTGAGAAATATATCATTTAGTGACAACGTTTTGTAATTTTTTTTTTGGTCAATATTCAATGACTTGGAGCAAAAAAAATTAATATTCCATGGACTCAACATGCCTCTCAGCAAATAGCTTGGGGTGTTTTTTTTCCAAAATGGGGTCATTTGGGGGAGTTGTGTGCCATCTTAGCATTTTATGGCCTTCAAAACTATGATAGGTAGTGAGGAGTGAAATCAAAAATGTATGCCCTTAGAAATCTTGAAGGCTTTTCGGGGCCCCGTACGCGGCTAGGCTTCCAAAAAGTCCCACACATGTGGTATCCCCATACTCAGGAGAAGCAGCAGAATGTATTTTGGGGTGCAATTCCAACCATGGCATGTGTGAGCAATATATCATTTAGTGACAACTTTGTGCAAAAAAATCAGTTTATCATATTCCCGCAACTTGTGTCAAAATATAAAATATTCCATGGACTCGACATCCCTCTCAGAAAATAGCTTGGGGTGTCTACTTTCCAAAATGGGGTAATGTGGAGGGTTTTTGTGCTATTTTAGCATTTTATGGCCTTCGAAACTGTGATAGGTAGTGAGGAGTGAAATTAAAAATTTACACCCTTAGAAAGCCTGAAGGCGGTGATTGGTTTTTGGGGTCCCGTACGCTGCTAGGCTCCCAAAAAGTCTCACACATGTGGTATCCCCGTACTCAGGAGAAGCAGCAGAATGTATTTTGGGGTGCAATTCCACATATGGGGGGAGTATGCTTTTGCGCGTGGGTGTAAGCGTTACTGGCACTAACTAGCTACCTAGCGGCACCAGCGACACTAATACAGCGATCAGAAAAATGATTGCTTAGTGACGCTGGCAATAGGGTTAACTCTAGGGGCAATCAGGGGTTAAAACCTTTATTAGAAAATGTATGGGGGTACCTAACGCTATAAAAACCTGGCGGGCGAACCTAGCGGCACCAGCGACACTAATACAGCGATCAGAAAAATGAGGGTTAACTCTAGGGGCAATTAGGGGTTAAAACCTTTATTAGAAAATGTATGGGGGTACCTAACGCTATAAAAACCTGGCGGGCGAACCTAGCGGCACCAGCGACACTAATACAGCGATCAGAAAAATGAGGGTTAACTCTAGGGGCAATCAGGGGTTAAAACCTTTATTAGAAAATGTATGGGGGTACCTAACGCTATAAAAACCTGGCGGGCGAACCTAGCGGCACCAGCGACACTAATACAGCGATCAGAAAAATGATTGCTTAGTGACGCTGGCAATAGGGGGGGGTGAAAGGGTTAACTCTAGGGGCAATCAGGGGTTAAAACCTTTATTAGAAAATGTATGGGGGTACCTAACGCTATAAAAACCTGGCGGGCGAACCTAGCGGCACCAGCGACACTAATACAGTGATCAGAAAAATGAGGGTTAACTCTAGGGGCAATTAGGGGTTAAAACCTTTATTAGAAAATGTATGGGGGTACCTAACGCTATAAAAACCTGGCGGGCGAACCTAGCAGCACCAGCGACACTAATACAGCGATCAGAAAAATGAGGGTTAACTCTAGGGGCAATCAGGGGTTAAAATCTTTATTAGAAAATGTATGGGGGTACCTAACGCTATAAAAACCTGGCGGGCGAACCTAGCGGCACCAGCGACACTAATACAGCGATCAGAAAAATGATTGCTTAGTGACGCTGGCAATAGGGGGGGGGGGGGGGGAAAGGGTTAACTCTAGGGGCAATCAGGGGTTAAAACCTTTATTAGAAAATGTATGGGGGTACCTAACGCTATTAAAACCTGGCGGGCGAACCTAGCGGCACCAGCGACACTAATACAGCGATCAGAAAAATGAGGGTTAACTCTAGGGGCAATTAGGGGTTAAAACCTTTATTAGAAAATGTATGGGGGTACCTAACGCTATAAAAACCTGGCGGGCGAACCTAGCGGCACCAGCGACACTAATACAGCGATCAGAAAAATGAGGGTTAACTCTAGGGGCAATTAGGGGTTAAAACCTTTATTAGAAAATGTATGGGGGTACCTAACGCTATAAAAACCTGGCGGGCGAACCTAGCGGCACCAGCGACACTAATACAGCGATCAGAAAAATGATTGCTTAGTGACGCTGGCAATAGGGGGTGAAAGGGTTAACTCTAGGGGCAATCAGGGGTTAAAACCTTTATTAGAAAATGTATGGGGGTACCTAACGCTATAAAAACCTAGCGGGCGAACCTCAAAAAATAACTAGCTACCTAGCGGCACTAATACAGCGATCAGAAAAACGATCGCTTAGTGACGCTGGTAATCGGGGGTAAAGGGTTAACTCTAGGGGCAATCATGCGTTAAAACCTTTATTAGAAAATGTATGGGGGTACCTAACTCTATAAAAACCTGGCGGGCGAACTTAGCGGCACCAGCGACACTAATACAGCGATCAGAAAAACTATCGCTTAGTGACGCTGGCAATAGGGGGTGAAAGGGTTAACTCTAGGGGAAATCAGGGGTTAAAACCTTTATTAGAAAATGTATGGGGGTACCTAACGCTATAAAAACCTGGCGGGCGAACCTCAAAAAATAACTAGCTACCTAGCGGCACTAGCGACACTAATACAGCGATCAGAAAAACCATTGCTTAGTGATGCTGGCAATAGGGGGTGAAAGGGTTAACTATAGGGGCAATCAGGGGTTAAAACCTTTATTAGAAAATGTATGGGGGTACCTAACGCTATAAAAACCTGGCGGGCGAACCTCAAAAAATAACTAGCTACCTAGCGGCACTAGCGACACTAATACAGCGATCAGAAAAAACATTGCTTAGTGACGCTGGCAATAGGGGGTGAAAGGGTTAACTATAGGGGCAATCAGGGGTAGCTAGTTTTTTTTTTGAGGTTCGCCGCCATGTTTTTATAGCGTTAGGTACCCCCATACATTTTCTAACGCTATAAAAACATGGTCGGCGAACCTCAAAAAAAAATAGCTACCTAGTGGCACGAGCAACACTAATACAGCGATCAGAAAAACGATTGCTTAGTGACGCTGGCAAAAAGGGGGTGAAAGGGTTAACTAGGGGGTGATCAAGGGGTTAAAACCTTTATTGGGGGGGTAGGGGGCTACCCTGGACCTAACACTAACTGCCTGACACTAACTGCCTGTCACACTGACACTTAATGCAGTGATCAGTAAATGATCACTGCTATTTAGTGACAGTGTGACAGGGGGGGTGATCGGGGGGTGACCGGGGGGGGGGGTTTGTGTGCCTATGTGTACAGGTGTCAGTGTAGTGCTTGTGTACTCACTGTGTGATGTCTCCGCTCCTCCGCCGGACGAATATACCGGCGGGAGGAGCGGTGACATCACTTCCTCCTCTGCCTGTGTTTACAATGCAGGCGGAGGAGTGCGTTGGAGGAAGCGGATTGGCTGGGGAGCGATCCGGAGGGGGCGGACAAAAAAGAACCGCCGCCCCCTCATCCCAGATCGCTCCTGAAGCCAACCGGACCGCCGCAAGTACCGGGGGGGGGGTCCCGATCAGACCCCCGACCACGTTAAGCAGAGCACGTACAGGTACGTTGATGTGCCTGTCTGTGCCATTCTGCCGACGTATATGTACATGAGGCGGTCCGGGAGTAGTTTTAAATTACATTTTGTGCAGGGAACCAAATTAAAAAAAAAATAAATATGTGGGGTCCCCCCAAATTCCATATTTGGCCCTTCAGATCTGGTATAGATTTTAAGGGGAACTCTGTGCCGAAATAAATAAAATGGCATAGGGTCCCCCCAAAAACCCATATCAGACCCTTTATCCGAGCACCTAACCTGGCCGGCCACAGGAAAAGAGGCGGGGACGAGAGAGCACCCCCCCAACTGAACAGTACCAGGCCACATTCCCTCAACACGGGGAGGATGCTTTGGGCGGTCTGTGACGTACATATAGTGCAGCAGGGCGGCCTTTAAATGGTCACTGGTCCCCAAAAAAGTGTCAGTTTGTGTCAGATTTGTCAATTGCCAATGTTGCAGAGCTCAGGGTTAAAGAGTGTGTTACATAGAGATTTTAGAGTTCAGGATTACACTATGTACAGAGTGTAGAATTCAGGAGTGCACTATGTACAGAGTGCAGGGTTCAGGGGAACACTATGCACAGTGTACAAACTCACCTCCTATTCAAAGCTTCCTCACATCTCTCTCTCCTACCTGGCCTGACTCTAGTACCTCCCTGTGTAGGTGTCTCTGCCTCACCCTGCAGGGAGATCGTTTTCTCTCTCAGATTCTGGAGATCTGTCCCCGCTGGGCCCCACTGTGAGTGTGTACAGGGATCTGTTATTTCCAGGAACCACTGAGAGCAAAGATATCCCTTGTAAACATAGAAGGCTTCTGTGTTTACAAGTGACAGTGAGGAGCGGAGGGTGAGAACTAGAATGGAGTTCCACATTCCGGCTGCAAAACTGGGTTGGAGGGTCACATGTCAGGGCCTGGTGAGCCGTATTCAGCCTGTGGGCCTTGTGTTTGATATCTGTGCTGTAGAGGGATGAATGATAATAGAAGGAAGACTGAAGCTGTTTCTGGTACTGCTGGTACTGGATTCCACTTGTACTGGCTGGTGATCTGGAATCTTTCTTTCCTATTACTCTCCAATCAGTGTGTGAGGGCAAAGTGGGGGCAAGCTGCTATCTTCAGGTGTTGGTTACATTGTGTGATGCTTTGATTGGTCACAACATTTTTTGTGATCAGCACTGTCCAATGGACAATGCAGTGACAGTACTTTGCTTGTGCATGCTGGGGGGCGTGTAAGAGCAAGAAAAAAAATGTAAGCTCCAAACAAAAAATCCAATCCTGTAACATCCACCTTCCATCCACTTATGTACAATAGGCAGACAGAAGGCAGTCAATGTACCCCCAAAAAATCATAATTCTGATGATGATGTCATTCATAATGATGATGGAAACAATATGACTGAATTTGTTTAATCTGATCTACAACATTATACATTGAATCAATGTGTTACATTTACATCATTCTCTTCCCCAGCATTGTCCCTCTTGTGTTCAGTTCAGGTTTTAAAATTATAATGTAGAGTTTTGGAGAAAACATACACAATAATATTCCAGCACTGGAGGTCAGTATGGCGAATATCTCCACAGCCACCATGTATTTCCCTCTGGTGCTCAGATAGGCCGGGATCATGGCAATCCAGACACTGCAGAACACCAGCATGCTGAAGGTGATGTACTTGGCCTCATTAAAACTGTCCGGTAATGTCCTCACCATGAAAGCCAGAAGAAAACTCACAGCTGCCAGAAACCCCATATAACCCAACATAGAGTAGAAGCCGATAACTGACCCTTCATTACACTGAATGAGGATCTTCCCAGGATAGGAGTCCATGTCATACTCCTGAAATGGTGGCGAGATGGACAACCAGAGAATGCAATTCATAACCTGAATGGATGAGCAGAATAACATGACTGTATTGGGAAGTTTGACTCCCACCCATTTTCTACAAGAGCTTCCAGGTCTGGTGGCTTTAAAAGCAATGAAGACCATGATGGTTTTGGCGAGAATAGAAGATGCTGAGATGGTGAAGGGAACTCCAAAAGTGACTTGTTGCAGCATACAGGTAATATCCACAGGACGGCCAAGGAACAGGAATACAGAAATGAAGCTCAGTATGAGGGAGAGGAGCAGAATGAAGCTGAGGTTCCGGTTATTGGCTCTGACTATGGGAGTGCTCCGAAACCAAACAAATAGTCCAAGTATAAGGAGAGATGTTGTAGCAAATATGACTGAAGTTATAGAAAAAAATAAAACTAGAATGTCCTCCTCATATGATAAATACTCATTGACCTTGTCACTACAAATAGTTTTAGCTTTGTTAGGCCATTCATTTTCAGGACACTGCTTGCAGAGTTCACTGTCTGTAGAGTAAAAAGAAGTGAAATAACATTAGGCACGGTAGCTATTTGACAGAATTAAATATTTTTTCTGTATTTTTCCTTAACCACTTGACCTCCAGAAGATTTAACCCCTTCACGACCAGGCCATTTTTTCACCTCTGTGTTTTTTGTTTTTTTGCGCTATAAACAAAAATTCTTGAAAAAAAATAAAAATATTTATGTTATAAAACACATTAAAAAAAATGGTCAAAACAATCGAATTTCTTCATAAATGTAAGCCAATATGTATTCTGCTACACGTTTTTGGTAAAAAATATATATATCCCAATAAGCGTATATTGATTGGTTTATGTGAACTGTGGTATATATTTATGGAATTTTAATTTTTTTATACTAGTAAAGGTAGTGATCTGTGACTTATAGAGGGACTGTGATTGTGGCGGACAATCAGACATTAACTGACACTTTTGACACTTTGTGAGAACAAGTGACACTAATACAGTAATCCATGCTAAAAATATGCACTGTCACTGTACTAATGACACTGGCTGGGAAGGGATTAAACATCAGGGGAGATATTTCAGACAACATCCAATCTCTAACACATGCATGTATTGATAATGAAATACGAAATAAAAAAACATCAGGGGAGATAAAATGGTTCTGTGTGCCTAGCCAGTGTTTTTGTACTGTATGTGTTACTTTTACTAAGGGAAGAGATGGATTTTTTTCTACGCTTTGCAGGGTCACAGAATATATCCCTTCCAGCTTGTCAGAACAGAGATCTGCCTAGTTTACATAGGGAGATCTCGGTTCTGTGTGTTTTGCTGATGATCATCGGGTGCCAGCAGACATCCAGTACCCAGCACCCGCAGATCTGCATTTTCTGTGATTAATCACAGCAGAAGCAGCCCGCTGGTGGGGCACGTGCACCCCATGCAGGTGGAGGTGCAGAATCATGTATATACGTGATCCTGCACAGCAGTAAATCTGCTAAAGGGCGGCCTGGAAGTGGTTTGCCTTTGTAGTTAAGATGGTAATATTAAATATGAATTAAAAGCCGTACAAAACAAAAAAAATATTGGAACAATATACAGTAAATGTTGAGTATCCCAAGAAAGTTTTAGTCGTAAATAAAGTGTGATGACGCCCTACTGAAAACAAAAGAACCTTCAGCCTCAGTGACGGCCATGACACAGTCTATCTGTAACTTCAACATGTATGTAACAATTAAATTCCCTTATTTTACCACTTTTGGTCTCTTCAGTGAAATAATTTTCCAGATAATTTCTTTTAGATAAATGTAAACGTGTCGGAGGCTTTGTCAGGCAGACGGGAGGAGGAAGGAGCTTCCAGTTGCTTGCTTGAGAAAGCCTCCAACACTCCCAGAAGGGTCAGAGGAGAAGAAAAGTGCAGAAAGGCCTCATCACTAATCATTAATTTCATACAATTTAGGGAGATGTTCAGCTTGCAAAGTATAAAGTGTGTACAGAATTACTTTAATGTTCTTTACTAGACATGTGCAAAAGGAAAAAATTTGTTTTGTTTTAATTCGTTATTTAATTAATTTCGTCAGGTTAGATTAGTTAAATTTGTTAAATTCGTTTTCGGAATTCAATCGTTTTCTACCGAATTAGAAAAACCCGATCAAATTCGAAAACATTTCTACCGGATTCAAAAACATTTCTACCGGATTCGATAATATTTCTACCGGATTTGATAATATTTCAATCGAATTCGAAAATATTTCAACAGAATTCAATAATATTTCATTTGCTATCGTTAATATTTCCACCAAATTCGATGATATTTCAACCGGATTTGAAATTATTTCAACCGGATTGGAAATTATTTCAACCGAATATGAAATGATTTCAACCGGATTGGAAATTATTTCAACCAAATTTGAAATTATTTCAACCGGATTGGAAATTATTTCAACCAAATTTTAAATTATTTCAACCAAATTTGATAATATTTCAACCGGATTGGAAATTATTTCAACTGGATTGGAAATTATTTCAACCGGATTGGAAATTATTTTAATCGGATTGGAAATTATTTCAACCGGATTTGAAATTATTTCAACCGGATCGGAAATTATTTCAACAGGATTTGAAATTATTTCAACCGGATTGGAAATTATTTCAACCGGATTTGAAATTATTTCAACCGAATTTGAAATTATTTCAACCAGATTGGAAATTATTTCAACCGAATTTGAAATTATTTCAACCGAATTTGAAATTATTTCAACCGAATTTGAAATTATTTCAACCGAATTTGAAATTATTTCAACCGGATCGGAAATTATTTCAACCGGATTGGAAATTATTTCAACCGAATTTGAAATTATTTCAACCGGATCAGAAATTATTTCAACAGGATTTGAAATTATTTCAACCGGTTTGGAAATGATTTCAACCAAATTCAAAATTATTTCAACCAAATTTGATAATATTTCAACCGGATTGGAAATTATTTCAACCGGATTTGAAATTATTTCAACCGAATTTGAAATTATTTCAACCAAATTTGATAATATTTCAACCGGATTGGAAATTATTTCAACCGGATTTGAAATTATTTCAACCGGTTTGGAAATTATTTCAACCAAATTCGAAATTATTTCAACCAGATTGGAAATTATTTCAATCGGATTTGAAATTATTTTAACCGGATTGGAAATTTTTTCAACCGGATTGGAAATTTTTTCAACCGGATTGGAAATTTTTTCAACCGAATTTGAAATTATTTCAACTCAATTTGAAATTATTTCCACTGGATTGGAAATTATTTCAACCAAATGTGAAATTATTTCCACCGGATTGGAAATTATTTCAACCAAATTTGATAATATTTCAACCATCAGCTATTTTTCCTGTTAAATGTGTCTGTCAATTTTTTCACATAAAAGGATTGAATTATACAGTCTGACAATTTAAAAATGACTTTAAATAATAAATGTACTTAATTTATCATATTTGAGAAGCACTTTTATGCACCACTAACAGATCAGACTCCAGGACCAGGATGCACCTGTGTCAGCCATTTTGTGTGAGGGAGAGGAGAGAGACTCAGGACAGGACAGATATTAGCTAGCTGCTAGTAGCTTGTACTGCTGTTTAGTATTTGTGTTTTTTCAGACAGTGAGCTCTGTGTGATTGTGTGAGTTTGGTGTGCAGGATGTGCAGGATGTCTGGTGAGGAGAGGGCAGGTGTGTGTGAGGGTGAGAATGTGCATGATGCAGATGGAAATGCAGCTGTTGGTGATGTGTCTTTGCATCTGCAGGAGCTTGTGTGTGATTTTGGGAAAGTGAATGTGTGTGGTGGTGGTGGTGAGTCTGAACATGTTGTTTAGAGTGGTGGTGCGCAGCCGGAATGTGGAAGTGGTGTCACTGGTGTGGGTGCGTTGGAGGGTGGTGTAAGTAGGAAGAGGAGGAGTGGGCGGGACTCGCGGGAGAGGCACAAGGTTAGGGTGAGGGTTAGGGTTGGGATTGGGGTTAGGGGGTTTGGGTTGTTGTTTGGGTTAGGGGTTGGGGTTGTGATTGGGGTTCGGGTTAGGCTTAGGGTTAGGTCAGGGTTGATGTTCAGGTTAGGGTTAGGGTTAGAGTTGTGATTGGAGTTAGGGTCAGGGTTGGGGTTCAGGTTAGGGTTGGGGGGTTAGGGATTAGGGTTATGATTATGGGGTTAGGGATAGGGGTTAGGGTTGTGATTGGGGTTAGGGTCAGGGATGGGGTTCGGGTTAGGGTTGGGGTTCAGGTTAGGGTTGTGATTGGGGTTATGGTTGGGGTTCAGGTTAGGGTTGGGGATAGGGGGTTAGGGATATGGGTTAGGGTTATGGTTAGGGGTTAGGGTCAGGGATAGGGGTTAGGGATAGGGGTTATGGTTAGGGGTTAGGGTTGTGATTGGGTTTGGGGTTTGGGTTAGCCTTAGGGTTAGGGTCAGGGTTGGGCTTCAGGTTAGAGTTAGGGTTAGGGTTTTGATTGGGGTTAGGGTCAGGGTTGGGGTTGGGGTTCAGGTTAGGGTTGTGATTGGGGTTAGGGTTGGGGTTCAGGTTAGGGTTGGGGTTAGGGGGTTAGGGATATGGGTTAGGGTTATGGTTAGGGTTAGGGATAGGGGTTAGGGGTTAGGGATAGGGGTTAGGGTTATGGGGCCAGATCCACGAAGCCCGGGCGCAACTTAACTTTTCGGATTTAAGTTACACCGCCGCAATTTTTCCAAGTTAGTGCCCGATCCACAAAGCACTTACCTGGAAATTTGCAGCGGTGTATCCTAAATCAGGCCGGCGCAAGGCGGGCCAATTCAAATGGGGCGAGTCCCATTTAAATTAGGCGCGCTCCCGCGCCGGACGTACTGCGCATGCTCCGTTTCCGAACTCCCGCCGTGCTTTGCGCGCCATGACGTCATTTTTTCTAATGGTGAAGCGCGTAGTGTAATTCCATATTCCCGTACGGCTTGCGCAAACGATTAGGCTTAGGGTTAGGGTCAGGGTTGGGGTTCAGGTTAGAGTTAGGGTTGTAATTGGGGTGAGGGTCAGGGTTGGGGTTCAGGTTAGGTTTAGGGATAGGGATTAGGGTTATGGTTAGGTGTTATGGTTAGGGGGTCAGGAATAGGGGTTAGGGTTGTGATTGGGGTTAGGGTCAGGGTTGGGGTTCGGGATAGGGTTAGGCTTAGGGTTATTGTTGGGGTTCAGGTTAGGGTTGTGATTGGGGCTAGGGTTGGGGTTCAGGTTAGGGTTGGGGTTAGGGGGTTAGGGTTAGGGATAGGGGTTAGGGTTATGGTTAGGGATTAGGGTTAGGGGGTTAGGGATAGGGGTTAGGGATAGGGGTTAGGGTTGTGATTGGGGTTAGGGTTGTGATTGGGATTAGGGTCAGGGTTGGGGTTCAGGTCAGGGTTGGGGTTCAGGTTAGGGTTAGGGTTGGGGTTCAGGTTAGGGTTGTGATTGGGGTTGGGGTTAAGGTTAGGGTTGGGGTTAGGGTTAGGGATAGGGGTTAGGGTTAAGGACAGGGGTTAGGGATAGGGGTTAGGGTTAGGGGGTTAGGGATAGGGGTTAGTGTTATGGTTAGGGTTGCGATTGGGGTTAGGGTCAGGATTGGGGTTGGGGTTAGGGTTAGGGTTGGGGTTGGGGTTGGGGTTGGTGTTAGGGTTTCCCCTTGAAGAATAAGGCTAGGACTCAGGGATTGGAATAGAATAAAATAATATTTTATACTATTCTATTCTATTGTTTTTCTAGTCTATTGTTTTATGTTCAAATCTTTTCTATTCAAATCCATTCTATAGGAAATTCGAATTTCGGAAGATGGTTATAGTATATATATATATATATTTCTGATCTGTTCTATTGTTTTTCTATGCAATTCTTTTCTAATCTTTTCTATTCAAATTCTATTTCATTCAATATGGATTTCAAATTTTGGAAAATGGTTATATATATATATATATATATATATATATATATATATATATATATATATATATATATATATATATTTTTTTTTTTTTTTTTAAAAGCCTACAGCACCTGATATTCCCGGGCGGTCTCCCGTCCAAGTACTAACCAGGCCCGACCCTGCTTAGCTTCCGAGATCAGTCTATTCCTTTCTATTCAAATATTTTCTATTCTAATTCATTCTATAGGAAATTCGAATTATATATATTCTGATCTGTTCTATTGTTTTTCTATGCAATTCTTTTCTATTCTTTTCTATTTTATTGCAATCTTTTCTATTCAAATTCTATTTCATTCTATATGAAATTCAAATTCCGGAAAATGATTATATATATATATATATATATATATATATATATATATATATATATATATATATATAAAAAACCATCTCCCGAAATTCGAATTTCAAACAGAATTCAAATTTGAATCGAAAAGATTAGAATAGAAAATATTGGAAAGAATCGAATAGAAAAACAATAGAACAGAATAGAATAAAATATCATATTCTAATTTATTCTATTCTGTTCTGTTGTCTTTCTAGTCTATTTTCTATTCTAATCTTTTCTAATTGGAATTCGAATTCATTTTATACGAAATTCGAATGTCAGAACATGATTTTATACATATATATATATATATATATATATATATATATATATATATATATATATATATATATATATATATATATATATATATATAATATTTTCAGATTTGTTCTATTGTTTTTTTATGATATTGTTTTCTATTATTTTCGAATATTTTCTATTCAAATTCGATTTAATTCTAGATGAAATTTGAATTTTGGAAAATGGTTATATATCTATCTATATATATATACATATATATATATATATCTTCTATCTATCTTCCACTTTCTGAAATTCGAAATTCATATAGAATGAACTCAGATTCGAATAGAAAAATATTTTAGAATAGAGTGGAATAAAATATATATATATATATATATATATATATATATATATATATATATATATATATATATATATATATATATATTATTCTACTCTTCTAATATTTTTCTATTCGAATTTGAGTTCATTCTATATGAATTTCGAATTCCAGAAAGTGGAAGATAGATAGAAGATAGATAGAAGAAGCCAGGTCATATTCTATTGTATTTGATTACATTCTATTAAATTCCATTCTGTTCTTTACTATTCTTTGATCTTCATTCTATTGTTTTATTATTTTATATTCTATTTTATTGTATTCTTTTTTAGAAATCGATTTATATTTTTTAGAAATCGATTTATATTTTTTAGATTTGGATTCAAATTTGCTTTCAATTTTCATTCAAATTTGTTTTCGATTCGAATTGTTTTCGAATTTGATTCAAATAGGATTTGTTTTCGAATTCGATTCGAATAATTTTATCATTCGGAAATTCGGATGCATACGAATTTCCGAATAATGAAAAATTTGTCCGAATTCGAATTCGTAACGAAACGAAATGCACATGTCTATTCTTTACATGTTTTTATGTTCTAATTCAATATCAGAATTTATACTTATAGAAACATAAAGCTTACCAGAATGTTTTGATATTTCTCCTTCTGAACACGGAGCACAATAATAACAACATGGGTGATATCCTTCTCTTACAGATTTTCTGAACCCTGGAAGACATTCCTTGGAGCATCGACCTCTTGGGACCTGAGATAATATAGAACAATATGAACTATTCAAGAACAAAACTACAGATATAATAGTGTCTGGAAGTCAAGCTCCTGATGTTTACAATGATGCAGCATGTACAGTATACCTTGGTGGAAACACATGGACCATTCCAGAAGGTGGCCCTTCATTAGTCTGGATACCACAGAATATGTTCTGATCCAGAAGACAGAAATAGACATCTAGGAGTGCTAGCAGAATCCTTTCATTAGAAAGGTTACAGCAACAAAACTATCAGTACAAACATAAACACTGCTTTAAAAATCCAAAGAGAAAATTCTTAGAAGGACATAGAGGGAAATCTGTCACAAAGACCTGAAGCACCAAA
Source organism: Rana temporaria (assembly GCF_905171775.1). NCBI lineage: Eukaryota > Metazoa > Chordata > Amphibia > Anura > Ranidae > Rana > Rana temporaria. The sequence goes on along the minus strand of NC_053489.1, from coordinate 17,671,033 downwards.
CTGTAGGTTGTCTACCAAGGTAGTGGGGTCCCCCAGGGTTCTGTCCTGGGACCAATCCTATTTAATGTATTCATAAACAACCTGGAGGATGGGGTAAACAGTTCAATCTCTGTATTTGTGGACAATATTAAGTGTTGTAAAACTATGCAATAATATATATACTCTGCTGAACTTATATATAACTATTGCATGAATGTGTAGTTGTCCCTTGTTTTTCTAGTCTAACCGATCAGAGTATGCTAGGCCTGATGATACAAGTTAACTATGAAGACAGACACAGTTGCTTAGTAAAATAAGTTATATTTAGGAATGTCATATACTAACAACAGATATCTATAGGGGTACTCATACGGAAACCAATTGAACTATGACGTAACATGTATTGTATTGTTGTTGATTTTTGCCACTGTCATTTCCTTATTCGTGTATAATCAGAGTGTACTATATGTATATTATCTACACTTTTTTAGAAATGCTCCAACCATGTTGTACATTTTATTGTAATTTAATGTAATTTATTGTTGAAACCAAGTAAAGATTTTAACTTCAATATTATTCAACTACTCTTATTTATCTAGAACATCATCCCACAAAAAAAAAAACCCCACTGGGGGACCTTCCCATTTTTGTTTTTGCATTTTCGGGGTGCGCGGCACACGGACTCCACATATGCGTTTTTCCCTGTTTCACAGAAATCTATAAAGCCTATAACAATAATAATAATAATAATAATAATAATAATAATAATAATAATAATAATAATAATGGATACTTATTCCCTTCTCAAGGCAGCATCCTTGCTGTCTGAGCTCTCGATGTAACAGAGAACTCTCTTATTCACAAACGTCCTGTTTTAAAGGACCTCAGTCATACCTCATTCAAACTCCCTCCCATTGCCAGCCCATTTGCATTTTGACCAATCGTTGCATTTCCAGGACCATCATCCTTGTTACTGACTGACCTGCAATACTTGGCCTCTTGGAGCGGTATTGAACATATAATCCCCAATAGTTCGCTGCCCCTTTGATCATTGCAATTATGTTGACAGTTGCACTTCCCTTTTGTCTGCAGAGGAGCTAATCGAAAGGATCTTGCAGACATTGTGAAGCCGGGCTTAACAGATTACATTCCTGAGAGGGGGGCATCCTGTCCTCCGGGACATTGCAGGACAAGCCTCAGCTCATCTGACCCATGGGAATGAAAACATAATATGTACAAAACCCAGAAATGATATTCCTTACAACACTAAGCTTAAAGGGTCACTAAAGGTAAAAATTTGTTATGTTATACTTACCTCTACTGTGCAGCTCGTTTTGCACAGAGTGTCCCCTAACCCTGTCTTCTGGGGTCCCTCGGCGGCTGTCTCGGCTCCTCCTCGCAAAAGCTTTCCACCTTCATGCGAGCGAGCAACATGGGGACATCCTCCCCATGTTGAGGGCATGTGGCCTGGTGCGGCCGGCCAGGTCAACGTGCTCGGATAACGGGTCTGGTTATGGATATTTAGGGGGAACCGCACGTCATTTTTTTTTAAATTGACGGCGGGGTTCCCCTTAATATCCATACCAGACCTAAAGGGTCTGGTTATTGAATTTGCGGGGACCTCCGCGCAATTTTTTTTTTCTAAAAGTCTGTGTCCCATTGACTACAATGGGGTTCGGAGTTCGGGTTCGGGTTCCAGAACCCGGACTTTTTTTTTAAAGTTTGGGTTCGGACCCAAACCCGAACATCCAGGTGTCCGCTCAACTCTAGTTATGAGGAAAGGTTGGGAGCACTGAACTTATTCTCTCTGGAGAAGAGACGCTTGAGAGGGGATTTGATTTCAATGTACAAACACCGTACTGGTGATCCCACAATAGGGATAAAACTTTTCTGTGAAAGGGAATTTAATAAGACACGTGGCCACTCACTAAAATTAGAAAACAGTGGCTTATCCTTAAACTGCATAGAGGGTTCTTTACTGCCAGTGGTAAGGATGTAGAGCAGGGGTGTCAAACTTAATTTTTATCGTGTGCCTCATCAGCATTATGATTGCCCTTAAAAGGGCCGGTTGTATTTGTAAGATTAGATGTCCAGCGCATCCCCTCCCCTTACATTAGATGTCAAGAGCCACCCACCATCAGAAGTTGAGTCCCCCGCTCTCCCTTACATCATAGTGCACCCCCTTTCCTTATGCTGCTGCTGGGAAGAAGCTGGATGCATTGCTTGAAAGCAGAAAGTAAGGGTCTGTAAGATAAGGTGACCAGATTTTTAAAATTAAATCCAGGGACATATTTTTTTTTTTTACTAGTAATGGTGCCAATCAGCGACTCTCTGCCCATTTATACCCGCCACCCGCCTCACAGCCTGTCAAGTCTCACTCTTCGGACCCCTCATACTACTGGGTGGGGAGCAGAGGAAGATCACTCTGCCAGGGAAGACAAGAAGATAAGCAGGCAGGCGGCTGGCCAGGACTTGAGCCAAGGCAAAAGAACATGCGAGCGAAGCTGGATGGGCATGCACCCAAAACTGAAGAAATATTCCCTCCACCCCGACCAGCACATGATCATCAGAAAGGGGCACAGATAATGGAAATAAATACACCCCCCTAAGCTAGTAGGAGCGGCAGAGTGGGGGTGTGTAATTCACATATTTATTTTTTATTCTTCACTGACTGTCTTTGAAATTGCCCCAGCCCCTGTTCAAATCCAACAGACTTGGTCAGGGGACAGTGTCCTCTATCCAGGGACTGTCCCCAGAAAATGGGGATGTCTGGTCACCCTACTGTAAGAGGATCAGTGGAGGGCTGGAGCTCCCCTGCAGCAGCAGGAGAGGTGCGAGGGCCACATGAAATGGCCTGGAGGGCCGGATTCGGCCCGCGGGCCTTGTTTTTGACACCTGTGATTTAGAGTTCTCTTCCACAGGCAGTGGTTTCAGCGGGGAGCATCAATAATTTAAGAAAAAACTATTAAATAAGCACCTGAACGACAACAACATACAGGGATATACAATTTAATACTGACATATAATCACACACATAGGTGTATTTTTTCAACCTCAAATACTATGTAACTATATGTAAAAATCAACCGCATTTTGGAGTCTCTCATACAGAAATCCAGGTAGCTCCATGTTGTTGTTTTTTTGTGTATATACAGTAACTGCAAATTTCTGATCGGGGGGGAATTACTACTCTAAACTGTTTTTTTTTCTTTTACAGTCTGCTGAAATTCAGAAGATCTTTGTAGAATCTGACCATGAATAATACTGGCGGTCATTCCACTCCAAAGTCTTTTATCTTGAGTGAGTGAGTGAGTGAGTGAGAAACTTATATAGCACAACACATGTGAACTGAATCGCCTCTGGTCCTTGTTTGAGCATCTATGTCCCGGTCTGTATAATGAGGAGGGGGGTAGCTGGTAGTAGTCAGTAACTTTCAGCTGGACTTGTTCTGTAATGTAGAAGATGTTTTGTAGTTCATCCACTTCTTCAGTTATATAGAGTGATGGGAACATATCCCGGCATTTATATCCACACATCTGGACCTGACACCTTCATCTAATCACCATGGAATCAGGGCAGATGTTGGCCGTCTATGAACAGGATGGGGGGAGGGGGTTAGGTTTTGTCTGGAGATGGGTTTAGGGTCAAAAACTTTAGTATGTTTCTTGTATAAATTCTGGATCAGCTTTCCCAGTGTAACTCACCTTGTCTCCTTTCCATGATATTCGCTCTGTTTCTAGTGTAAGTTGCTGACCCTCTGAAAGGGACCCATCAAAGTGACCCACAATCCTACAATCAGTGATATTTCTGCCTTTAATTCTTGTAATCCAATTTACAATTTCCAGTGGGCTGGGCAGTTCTCCTTTATCATTAAAAATCATGACCGTGCCATTCGGATCCTTGTACTGGACTTCTTTTACATAGCGGGACAGCTTAACAAAAGATAACAGAAATTTTTATAGGTAACAAGTATATAGATGATAAAAGAATTGTCCCAAATGGGGTTATTGCGCAGCTCAAAAACGGAGAAATGATACCATGTGGTAAAAAGTTATATTTATTAATATGTTAAAAATCGAACAATGGTGGACAAGATTGGATAGCAAAATTGGATGGAGCATGAGTTGCAAAAGGTACACAAACAGCGTTTACATATATGTATAAATCATGGTACACAAATCGTGTTTATACAATCAAAAATGTGCATTGTAGTATAAACAGTCTAACGAACGTTTCGACCTTTAGAGGTCTTCTTCAGAGAATTTGTGTAGCTGAAAAGGAACACATAATAATTAGGCATCTCATGGTTAGGGCTTAGGTAATGAAAGGTACATTTTTAAGATTTTGCAAGAGAAGGGGCCCTTGGACTGGAAGAGCAGTATGTAGGTTGTAATAAAAGCAAAAACGTTTGTATGCATTTTTACAAACAGTAATATTGCATATTGCATTTATTAACCCTTTACCTTGGTATTATGTCTCAGTGATATGCTGTGGTCCAATCGGCAGCATCAGGTGGTCTACTAAAGGTGACTCCCATCCCAGGTAGCACAGCAGCTGTCCACGTTCTATGGAGCACCTCGCTCGACACCACAAGAGGTCACCCCCAAAATAATGGGGCCAAAGATGGAATGACCCTACAAGGACCCAGGAGGGGCGGGGGAGTTGATGGGAGGGGAGGTTTAATAATGAAGCCTGTAAGCAGAATAATAAGGTTGATATTCTGAGTATTTATATACATATATAATGGGCGTGTTTCATTAAGGGGTTGTAGAAGCTCTGGGGTGAAAGATAGAGGTGAGCAAAATTGACCAACATTAGCTGAGAGTAATGGTAGAGGGGGTGCTCAAGGGTACTAAAGTAGAGATTTAGAATAATAATCTCTAGAATAAAAAAAGGGGGCAGGAGTCTCCCGAAGAATGAGAAAAAAGAAAAGAAAGAAAAGAAAGAGAGAAAAAAAGGGAAAGAAGTAGAAAAAGGGGAGAAAGAAGGGGAAGAAAGAGAAGAAGAAAAAAAAAGAGAGAAAAGAAAAGAAAAAGTGAGAAGGGAAAGGAGAGAAAGGAAAAGGAAAGAAAGAACATGGGGGTAAAGAAGGAAAAGTGAGAAAATAAAGAAAAATGTGGTGAAGTATGAGAGTGTGGTGTAAATAGGGAATTGAAACAAAGGTGAGATAAGAGTGATGGGAATTGATATGGGTGACGTGTGGGAGGACATGAAAAGGTGATCGGAAGGGATGTGAGGACAGTGAGGGTGAATGCAGACAAAGAGAGGAAGGGAGGTGAGGGACCTGGGGCAGAATGGGAAAGGAGAAAAGGGAAGGAAAGGGATGGGTGATAAAGGTAAAGGGAGGGGATAGTGAGGGAAGTGAACGAAAAGTGAAAAAAAGCGCAGGGAAGGGGGGGCGGCAAAAAGGGGGGCAAGGGGAGAGACATAGAAAGCGCAAGGGTGTGAAGAGTGATGATGGAAGTGAGTGAGGGCACAAGGGAGGGGGGGTGAGAGAAAGAAAAAACAGAAGAGCAGAAAGGGGAGGTGGAAAAAAGGGAGTTGAGAGTGCAAAAAAATGTGTAGAAAATAGGACAGGGAGAGGAAAAAAAAAACAAAAAGGAGAAAAAGAAAAATGGGGAGATGCAAAGTGCAAAAAAGGAAGTGAAAATTGAGATAAGGGGAGGGAGAGAAAAAAATGGGGACAAGTGAAAACACATAAGGAGCGATGGGGTGAAAGTGAGGAATGTAATAAGTGAGGGCAGCTGGGCGTCAAAAAAAATAAAATAAACATAAAGTGACATTGGGCTAAATGGTGAAAAACACATCAAGAATAATATAGATGAATAGGGTAAGGAGAACTGAACCTTTAAATTGTAGAGACTTAGTTTAAACTTTAAAAGAAATTAAAGAACTTCCTGAGCAAAGATCACTGATGTCAGATAGAAATGCTGCTGGAATATAAATAGCAGCAGCAAGCAGACAAGGTGATTCCCTCTATAAAAAATAAAATGGATCGTATATAAAAACAGAACCAAGAAAGCCAACGTATCTGGCCAAGGAAAAAGTTGTAGAGGTTTGACTCACCTATAGCACAGAGACAAACAGTGTGCTAATGATTGGAGGTACCAGAAGTGATCCTTCCAGAGTAGCAGAAAAGACCAGATTAAATAGAGTACAATTGTACCTAATTAGGAAGATGAGAATGAGTATCACCTGGGGGGAGAAAACGAGCACCACAAGGGGAGGCCCCAATCCACCCCCCCACCCAAACACCCATGCTATCTCCCACCCACCCTGGTGGGTCATGGTCCCATATACACACCTGATGGGATACCAGGTGCATGACAGCGGTGGTCTCCTCGGCGTGGACGCACGCCAGCGTCGTCGGCATAAAGCCGCCGCCCCCACCGTACCACGTGACGGTGTGACGTCACCGCGTGTGCGCGGACCCGCCGCGCATGCGTGGTACACGCCACTGGGTGTGGAGGCGGTACGTTCATGCCACCAGCAGGGGGAGAGTGCGTCCCCTATACATGAGGCGGCCGTGCACTGTCGCCATCATGCGGGGGAAAGCTAAAGCGCAACAAGTGCGCTAATGTCTCACCCTGCTGGGCGGTGGGCGGGGTGCTTCCAGGACTGGCAGCTGCAACAAAACCGAATGGAAGGGAGCATCCGAGGCCAACCAGCAAGGAGACAAATCACAAGAGAAAAGGGATTGGATATAAAGGAGAGTAATCCAGAAAAAATTACCTATAGATAGAATAGGAAAAACCTGAGAACAGGAAAGATTTATTATTAAAACATAGAAATATGCAGTTCCACATTATGGTACACATAATTGCAAAAACAAAAGTGACACAGTCACAACATACATGTAAATCTCAACAATGCTGCCATCACATACTTGTCCTATGTACATATATACTACAGGTATATTCCGGATTGTATAGAGTATTGTTCTAAAAGAGCATGAGATGTGGTAAAGTGACAGATAATGAAGGGCGGGCAGAGAGCATATATCACTTGGACACCTGGCGATATGTATTGTACAGGAGTCTGGAAACTGATGTAATCACATTATTCCAAATAATTGTTGGATGATTGGGTATTGGGACCAAACAAACCTAAAATTCTAATACGCATAGTAAGCATAACTCAAAAATAGGTAAATAACAAAAGGATTTCTCAGGAGATTTGGAAAAAAGGAAAGACCCGCATGTGTATGGTGATCAATGCGTCTTCCCAGATACAAATCCACTGAGAAAAGGGGCGAAAGAAACTGATTCATTAAGCCCTGGTAGGGTGGTGGCTTGCAGTCGAAAAATCCATCGCTGCTCATATTGCAGCAGGATTTTGTTCCAATCTCCGCCTCTATCAGGAATGTGGATTCTGTAGAGCGCGGTGAAGGTGACCTTTGATACTGTATAGTTGTGTTGAAAGACTGCATGCCTCCCAATGGGGAGATAAAAATTGCCTATTTGCATGCTATAGGTGTGTTTGGCTATCCTTCGCCAGAACTCCTGTTTTGTCTTTCCAACATAGAAAGCACCACATTCGCATTCCATGAGGTAGACAATGCCCTGAGTTTGACAGTTGGTAAAATGTGAAGGTTTAAACATATCTCCGTTTGGGAGTCGAAAAGTCTTCTCCTTTCTGATGAGTGGGCAGTGAGAGCAATGACCACAAGGGAAGGTGCCCAATATAGGGCAATGTTTAATTTTCTTGGCGGCATCCCTGTATTCACTTTGTACCAGACGATCTTGGATCGAACTGGCACGTTTAAAGGTAATAGAGGGATGGTCTGCAATTAGTGCCTTGATTTTAGGATCATCGGTGAGGATGGTCCAATTTTTAGTAAAAATTTGTTGAATTAGTTTATGTTGACGTGAGAACCGTAAGATAATTCGGGTAATATCTGTATCGGAATTGGGCAAGGGCTTCTTTTTATACAGAAGTGTGTGTCTAGAAAGGAGATGGGTTTTGTTGAACGCCTTTCGTAGACACTTCCGGCTGTAGCCTCGGCAGAGGAGTCGAGCCTGGAGCTTGCCAGCTTCTTCAAAGAAAAGGGCATTGTTGGAACAATTGCGACGTAGTCGCAAGTATTGCCCAAAGGGTATAGAATCTTTTAAGGGGAGCGGGTGGAAGCTCTCAGCGTGAAGCACCGTGTTTCCCGCTGTTTGTTTGCGGAACAGAGTGCTACAGAGACGTCGACTGGCATCGATGTAAAGTCTTACATCCAAGAAGGTAATACTGTTTCTGTCATGTGTCATAGTAAATGTTAGATTGTATTTGTTGCAGTTTAGTTGTTCAAAAAACTGCAATAGTAGGGCTTCGGGGCCCTCCCATATGACCAGGATGTCGTCGATATATCTTCGCCACATCTTAATGTGGCTCAGATATTCGACGAGGGTCTGGTCATATGGGAGTGACCGCTCCCACTCCCCCAGGTACAGATTGGCGTAGGATGGGGCACAACATGTCCCCATCGCTACGCCTTGCACCTGGAGGTAGTGGGAGCGGTTGAAAGAAAAACAATTGTATTGCAATATGTATTGAAGAGAGTTTGTTATAAACTCATCAAGCGTGTGATCGTGGAGGTGGCCATGGGTCAGGCACTGACGTACAGCATTGATCCCCATATCATGGGGTATACTGCTGTACAGTGTCTCGACATCAATGGCGACCAAAATAGAGTCCTCGGAGATAATGACCTCATCCGTAATCTGCAAAAGATGAATCGTATCTTTTACATAAGAGGGTAAAAGTATGACATAAGGTTGCAAGTAGCTGTCCACCACACAACTTAGATTTTAAGATATGGACCCGTTGCCGGAGACTATCGGTCTTCCCGGCGGGGGGTTTTTTGTTTGTGGATTTTTGGAAGGCAGTAAAAGGTTGCAATCTTGGGATGTTTTGTGCGGATGAAATCAAACATGTGTCTGGAAATTGTGTGATCAGCAAAAGCCTTGTCCACAAGTAAATAAAAGTTAACCAAATACTGGCGAATGGACAAAACAGAAATCTGTTTATACCAATGGGTGTTGGCCAGAATTGTTTCACACATGATGATACAGTATAGTCGCAATTGTCCATAAGGACAATATTGCCCCCTTTGTCTGAAGGTTTGACTATAAATGTTGCATTGTCCGCGAGGGCGGACAGTGCCTCATTTTCGCTAGAGGACAGGTTCCTTGGTTTAAGTTTGTACAGAGGTAGTTTGTTGAGGTCCCTAACGGTTTGTTTTACAAAAGTGGATACATTGGCATTGGTGTTTAAAGGGGGACATGTTTGAGATGTTTTTTTGAAAGCAATAGATGAATTGACACTGGACTTGTCCACCTCCTCGAGTAAGGTGTCCAAATCGAGTTGGTCGATTAGGTCAACAAAGTTGCTTTCATCATACAGGAGGGTCAGATCCCAGAGAGCTTTAAACTCCCGCATACTCAGATCCGACCCATCCATATTGTCTAAACGGGTTTCCACTTTGGAATGTATTAGTTTAAGCAAAAGTTTCCTGGCAAATAGATGTACGTCCGTGATGACCTCAAAGAGATTAAAGTTCTCCTCCGGGCAGAACGTTAGGCCTCGGGAAAGTACCTGAATCTCAGCGTTTGTCAAAATGTGTGACGAAAGGTTGATTACATTTGAGTGTTGGAGGGCATCCGCACCACAAAGGGACCAATAAAACTGAGAAATAAAACTGAGAAATGATACCATGTGGTAAAAAGTTATATTTATTAATATGTTAAAAATCGAACAATGGTGGACAAGATTGGATAGCAAAATTGGATGGAGCATGAGTTGCAAAAGGTACACAAACAGCGTATAAATCATGGTACACAAATCGTGTTTATACAATCAAAAATGTGCATTGTAGTATAAACAGTCTAACGAACGTTTCGACCTTTAGAGGTCTTCTTCAGAGAATTAGTATATAGATTGTATTAGTATATAGATTGGTTATAGATTGTTTATCTAGTTATATCTCAATCAGAGAATGTCATCGGATCAGATGACCTGTTTGCTGAGGATTTATAATCAGATACATTTTATTGGAATTATTTATAAACAATTTGCTTTGCCAATGTGATCGTTCCAGAGATAAATCAATAATTCTTCCCCATTACAATACACTGGCTCAGCCTCATATTGAATGTACAATTCAGTTTTGGTCACCAATCCTCAGGAAAGATGTCAATGAATTAGAAAGAATTCAGCAAATGGCAACAAAATGAACAAGGAGGACAGAGGATCTCAGCTATGAGGACTGATAGATTACAGTTATTCTGGAGAAGAGTCACTTAACCCTTTTGCCGCCGGGTCCATATGTCATACAGACCTGACAGTGGGACGTATTGCACACAATTCAGTTGTTGCAGCCACTGGGATTGTGTGTGAAACTGACAGTCAGCCTCCTGCCTGTCAGGTGAGAGCATTCAGGTGGTGCCACTGTCGGCAGTTTGCTCTCACACACCCCCCAGTACCAGTGCCGCCATACTCCACCATGCTTAACAGGCTTTGTTTGCCCATCTGCGGGCCCAAGAGCTCCATGGTGGGTGCTGGAGACTGGAGGGGAAGGACGGAGGACACACATCCGCTCTCCTCCCCTTCTTCTTGTGAACCGGAAAGCGATGTCTCTGACATCACTTCCCGGTCAAGCTCTCGGTGTCCCCGGCTCACTCAGCCAGGAAATAATGCTTTGCAATGCGATCTGCATTGCAAAACATTTAGTGGAGCACAGGGGAGACTTTGTGGGTCTTTTAGATCCTGTACATCTCAATAAAGAGGATCCGTCACCAAAAAACATCACATAGGGGACTTTTTGTCTCCTATGTGACAAAAAATAAAAGTTGTGCCCTCATCAAAAGTACATCAAATGTACTTGACTTCCTTCATCACCAAACAAAGTAACTTTTGTTGTAATCTACCTTCCCTATATGTATGCAAGGACAGGTACATATACACATGCCTCCATCTCATTATGCTGTTACATTGTGCTAATCCTGCTCTAACCTTGTCTGCCCCTTCGTGGATCATTAAGATCAGATGCACACTAAATCTAATGTACTTAATATGTCACATGTCCAGTCACATGACTTTGGCCCTTTATGCTTTATGCTTCAGTATGTCACAGTACATATTGGCATTCATGGTTCCCTCAAAGAACTGTAGCTCCCCAGTGTCGGCAGCACTCATGCAGCTCCAGATCATGATACTCCCACCACCATGCTTGATTGTAGGCAAGACACACTTGTCTTTGTACTCCTCACCGCCGCCACACACGCCTGACACTATCTGAACCAAATACGTTTATCTTGGTCTCATCAGACCACAGGACATGATTCCAGTAATCCATAGTCTGTTTGTCTTCAGCAAACTGTTTGCAGGCTTTCTTGTGCATCATCTTTAGAAGAGGCTTCCTTCTGGAAAAACAGCCATGCAGACCAATTTGATGCAGTGTGCAGTGTATGGTCTGAGCACTGACAGGCTGACCCCCCACCAATTCAACCTCTGTAGCAATGCTGGCAGCACTCATACGTCTATTTCCCAAAGACAACCTCTGGATATGATGCTAAGCATGTGCACTCAACTTCTTTGATCGACCATGGTGAGGCCTGTTCTGAGTGGAACCTGTCCTGTTAAACCACTGTATGGTCTTGACCACCATGCTGCAGCTCAGTTTCAGGATTTTGGCAATCTTCTTATAGCCTAGGCCATCTCTATGTAGAGCAGTGTTTCTCAACTCCAGTCCTCGAGGCGCCCCAATAGGTCATGTTTTCAGGATTTCCCTCAGATGAAATGGCTGTGGTAATTACCAAGGCAGTGAAACTGATCAAATCACCTGTGCAAAATAATGGAAAGCCTGAAAACATGACCTGTTGGGGCGCCTTGAGGACTAGAGTTGAGAAACAATGATGTAGAGCAACAATTCTTTTTTTGCAGATGCTCAGGGAGCTCTTTGCCATGAGGTGCCATGTTGAACTTCCAGTGACCAGTATGAGAGAGTGAGAGCGATAACACACCTGCTCACTATTCACACCTAACACTAATAAGTCACATGACATCGGAGACTGAAAATTGCTAATTGTGTCCATTTTGGACATTTTCAATTAGGGGTGTACTCACTTTTGTTGCCAGCAGTTTAGACATTAATGGCTGTGTGTTGAGTTATTTTGAGGAGACAGCAAATGTACACTGTTATAGAAGCTGTACGCTCACTACTTTACATTGTAGCAAATTGTAATTTCTTCAGTGTTGTCACATGAAAAGGTAGAATAACATATTTACAAAAATGTGAGGGGTGTACTCACTTTTGTGACATACTGCATATTTTTCACCACCTTCCAATGCCCCGGAGCTGCATCCAGACTTGTATCACCGATTTCTCTCATTCCCACAATATGATCTATATGTATATGCCCTTGACAGACTACATCCCGATCGAGTCTCGGCTATATAACCCTAGCTCCAGATTCATCCAATCCACAGGTCTACACTCTTCCACTCTTTCCCCCAGCCTATCAATAGACACTAACTCCTCCCCTCTCTCCTCCCCCTCCCTCTAACCTCTCATCAAGCCTACTGGACAAGCACGGACGCAGGTCTGCCGAATTAGTCGTGAAAGCTCCGAAACGCATTACCACTCACCGCCTTCACCTGATGTTACATCGGCCGCATGTGTTGCAGCTGGGTTCCAGAACCCAGGCCGCGGCATTGCATCTTCACCTCCTCGCTAATCCACATCACCAGGGAATCTGACAGTTGCAGGATGGCTCCCTCTCCCCCCAACAAACAAGGATTATAGAGATCCGAATTAGAACTATTTATTATATGCCTCTGATCTTTAATTCTATTGTGCCTGTAATAAATATTTTAACTGCTGCACTTAGAGGCACCTTTCTCTTTCCTTTAAGACCCCCAGAACTGCTTCTTCTCTACAAAGCGCTGCCTTCAGTGCCATCTCTCCACTGCTACTAAGGACCGGATACTCAGCCTCACCAGAGCGCCCTCATCAAATTTCATGTTTGGTAAGATACCAAGGGGAAATACCATCTAAAGGAATGCAGACCCTGCCAATTCCCACATTAAATCCCTGCAGGTGCAGCAGCTGATAATGATGTAGCACACCCCCTAAGGAGCCACAAATGTAAACAGATCCCCCACCCTGCACAGCCAGGCACACCACATCTTCACAGCACACTTAAGTCAGAAGAATAGTGCAGTACAATTTTATTTAATAAACTTGGATAGGTATAGGGATATCATGGGATGCCCACTTGATTAAAGCAGTAGAACTTTTCAGAGACACAACTATATACAGTCTGTATATATTCATATCCTCTACCTCCAGCACAAATCTTGCTTGTAGAACTACAACTCCCAGGACCAACTGGCACTGTTTGGATGAGCTGACAAATGCTCAGTCAGATGAGTAGGAACAACTCTTTACAGACAGGGACCACAGGCCCCTTGTTTGTGTAGTAATGTCCTAGTGTCTAGCTGTCCTCCTCCTATTGTGGCTACTGATCCCAGAATGTGAAAGTTAGAATGTGGACCTCAATAGCCAAACCGTTATATTTAGGGCCTGTAAGGCAGGATGGAATACGGCTCTTGCGACTGCAGGTCTGGACGAGATGGAAGAGTCCATGAATCCCCTACTGCCATCCTCATGATCTCTGCATACTAGGATCTCCTGGGCCACGCTGGGCTACTCGGATTACCGGCTTCCCTTCCTCCTTGATCCTGCGAAGAAGATGCGGTAGGAGCTGAACTGTAGGAAATGCATAAATCAGTGAAAACTGATCCCACAGGGTCACTAATGCATCCGTCCCGAGCACAAGTGGATCCCTGCCCAAGCCAGAATATGGTTCACCTTCCTCTGAGATGTGTGACTTCTGGTGCCCCCTTTGTGATTGATATAGGCCACTGTTGTAGCATTGTCGGACTGTATCTGGATGGGACAATTCCACAACCTGAATGTCCAGGCCATTAGAGCCAGACGTACTGCCTGAATCTCTAGGACGTTGATGGGCAAGGTCTTCTCAGACACTGACCACTTCCCTTGAACAGTGGTCTCTTCTAGGACTTCTCCCCAGCCCTATAGGCTGGCATCAGATGCTACTATCTTCCAGGTAACTGGAATTAAGGATTTCCCTTTCTGCAAATTCCTGGTTATCAACCACCAACTGATACTCTGGCGCACCTTTGGGTCCAGATTCATTGGATAATCCAAGGCTTGGGTCTTCTTGTTTCAAGCAGATAGAATACTGGATTTAAATAATGGTAACAAAGATAAATCTGCCCTTTCTGTGTTCCCACCACTGCGCTTATGAACAAATAGTGATAATCAAATTAGCAAAAGAGTAAAGCAGCTACTTTAAAAAAAAATCTAAACTGTGAAAAACATATTCTAAAACCCTAAAATTAGTGTAATAATATATAAGCAGCGCTGTAAACAAGTAAGATGAAATATCAGTTTTCACAGGTATTCAAAAATAATGCTAATGTCCATAAACATCACCATGTGACAAAAGTGAATATGTGCACAAATTCTAAAAAAAAATATATATAAATGTGTTTAAATATTAATTAAATATAAGTCCATATATCACATCAAGTAGGTTTGTGAAAAAATAATGATAATAGTTTCCAATCTTCCACCACACCCGGTGTCAGTGAATCCTCTTCCGTCAGATGCAAAACTCAAATTGCCTTAGGCCTTGTACACACGATAGGTTAACCAGAGGACAATGGTCTGAAGGACCGTTGTCTTAGGTTAACCTATGAAGCTGACTGATGGTCCGTTGTGCGTACACACCATCAGTTAAAAAAACGATCGTGTCAGAACGCGGTGACGTAAAACACAACGACGTGCTGAAAAAAACGAAGTTCAATGCTTCCAAGCATGCGTCGACTTGATTCTGAGCATGCGCGTGTTTTTAACCGATGCTTTTGCATACTAACGATCGGTTTTGACCTATCGGTTACCAGTCCATAGGTAAAATTTTAAAGCAAGTTCTCATTTTTTTAACCTAAAGTTAAATAACCTATGGGGCCTACACACGATCGGTTAGGACTGATGAAAACGGTCCTTCAGACCGTTGTTCTCTGGCTATCCTATCGTGTGTACGAGGCCTTACACTCTCGTGTTCGGTGTGTAAATGTGTACAAAAAGACCTCTCTGGTAGGTATAGTAGATAATCCCAGTTCCAACCAATTTACTGCCAGAAAGCTCCGCATGTAAATAAAAGAAGTGCTCAAAATAGCGTCATACCGTAAAATCAGTTTAATAACACACGTAAATCTTCAAATATAGCACTCACATGAATCTCAAAAAATAGAGCAATACACTGCACAGCAAACATTCGTTCAGAGATGAACCGAAAACCGAGTATATTGGTCGTGGCAGACCCAAGGTGTCCACTGATTGCTCACTACCTCCCTGCTGTTCCTTCCTGGATCTCTGCTTCCTCGATCGGCCTTGATACGTCACACGTTCACTTCAGATGGTTACAACCACGCCCTGACATGTTTTGTCACAAAAGACTTAGTCATAGGATTGATGGGATTGGCTGTGCCGCGCAGCAAACCCTCCTTTTATTCCCCCCACATGAACTCAGGGTGAAAGTAAAACACCATCCTCTGACTATAGGCGGAAGAATGATCTCCACTATCGCCTCTCCATAGTCTCAACAGGTGCCCTGTGACCTTAATACACTCGCTTCTGGTTGTAATATTTCTTTTTTTTTTTTTCATATTTAAATCTTTTATTTTTTTTATGGTCAAGTTCACAGAAGATTAACATAACCTATACAATGGATACATAAACATATAGTTCTTATCACTACAGTCTTATGAAGGGCTAGCAAATAAACAAGAGGAGATCCAGAAACTTAAGAAGAATAAACCAAAAACAGTACCTCCCTGGTCCCCTTATCCTGTTCCCCCGTTTCTTAATACCACTGTATTGACCTCACCCTTCTTCCCCCCCTCTGTTCCCTTGTCCTTTCCTATACCCCACCTAACCCCTCCCTAAACCTAAAATCAACATAATCATCAACACAAACAAAAAAAAAGGGAAAAACCTGCCAACTGGGGGTAAAAGAAACCCCCCCCCACCTCCCACCCCCTCCCTTCCTCTCCCCTCCCTCCCCCTCCACGCCGGAGACGGGCGGATCCCCCCTACTTCAACCCTTCGGCCTCTCCCATCCTACTTCTACCCAAATGGACTCTTCTCTCCCCAATCTATTCCTCCAGTAGTCTCTTCCCTTCCTCCGTACTCATAAACTGATTCCAACCTGTCCAAGTTTCTACATATTGTTCCCTTTTGTTCCGGGCTGAGAGGATCAGATCCTCTATGGCTCCAGTCTCTCTCACTCTATTGAGCCATCTCGCAATAGAGGGTGATCTACTATCTCTCCATTGTAATGTTATTCCATTTCTGGCAGTATTTATCATGTGACATATCACCGACTTTTTGTACTCTCGCACTGGGATTTGTGAGCTATGGAGCAGAAAAAAAGCTGGATCCTCCGGAATCTGGAATTCCGTAAATTTTTGAACAATTCTCTGGACTTCCTTCCAGTATTCTCTTACTTTTGCACAGGACCAAAATATATGCAGCAAGGTTCCCTGCTCCACACCACATCTCCAACAGTACTCTGAGTAGCCTTTAGAAAATGTATGCAGCTTTACTGGTGTGTAATACCATTGGAACAGTAGTTTATAGTTGGATTCTTGTATTCGCGTAGATATTAAGGGGTTTAGTGCTAAATGAATTATGTGTTTACGTTGAGACTGTGAGAAATTTCTCCCCAGATCTCTTTCCCATTTCCCCAATCCCGGCAACTCAAAATCCTCCTGAGGGGAATTCAATAATCTATACATCTTTGAACTCACTCTTTGTATTGGTTCCTCCTCGTCGCAGTATTGTTCAAATTTTGTTAGTTGTCGCCGAAAATTAGATGGTTGTCCCAGGGATCTTAAAAAGTAACTTATTTGAAATGCTTGCCAAAATGATAACTCATAATTCCCTCCTCTCTTTGTTAAGACCTCAATTGATGGCCACGTACCAGTTTGCAGAAAATGTGATACCTGTACATTGCCCCTTTCTTTGAATTTTTCGAAAACTGCTCCTACTGTACCTGGTATGAAGCCTGGGTTCCCTAATATAGGGAACAAGGGAGAATACTTCGATGAAAATTTTGGATTTTTACATATTTTAGCTGCGATTGACAGCGTTGGGCCAATTATAGGATGTTTCTTCATCTTACTTGGCAGTATCTTATAACACCAAGGGACTCTGCTTAGTGTTATTGGACAGGTCTGCTGTTCTACCTCAACCCACCTTTTATAGTGTCCGTTTCTGCACCAGTCTATCAATCTCGTCAAATGTGCCGCTTGATAATGTCCGGGACTGCCATCCCCCCAAAACACTTGGGTAACCTCATCACCTCTTTTTTAATCCTTGCCTTTTTCCCTGCCCAGATAAATTTCATCAGGAGGGCATTAATTTGCCGTAAAAAGGCCGATGGTATCGTTATCGGCAGTGTTTGAAACAAATACGTAATTTTTGGCAACATGCTCATCTTGACTATATTGTTTCTGCCGAACCATGAATGTAATCCATGTTGCCATTTCTCAAGTAGCATTCTTATTGAAGTAAGAAGAGGTGGAAAATGTATTTTAAATACTTCTTTTATGTTTGCTGGAATCAGGGTGCCCAAGTATGTTGTTGTTTGTTGTATAATCGACTGTTTCTGGGGTGTCTTTGACACACTCATTGCTTCAGATTTTGCCTGGTTTATTTTTAGGTTGGAGAGCTCTCCGAATTTAGCGATTTCTTTGACAAGATTGGGAAGAGATACGTGTGGGTTTGATATAGTAAACAGCAAGTCATCTGCAAATGCGGTTATTTTATGCCTTCTCCCCCCTATCTGTATACCCTGTATATCCGGGTTTTGGCGTATTTTATTTAATAAGGGCTCCAAAGATAGCACAAATAATAGGGGTGACAGGGGACATCCCTGACGCATTCCGTTTGTGATTTGGAAGGTTTTGGAAAACATCCCGTTAACTCTCACAGAGGCACGTGGGTCTGTGTAACACTCCCAATCCACCTTAACATATTCTCCCCCAGGCCCACGTGTCTCAGCACTGAGAACAGGAAATTCCAACTCACTCTATCAAAAGCCTTCTCGGCATTGGTATTTAGGAACATGCAAGGGATGTCCCCGTCGGTGGCCCCTTGCACCAGATTAAGGACCCTTATTGTACCATCTCTTGCCTCCCGTGTAGGAACAAATCCAACTTGATCCATATCCACTAGCTCAGGTAACCATACTTGGATCCGTCTTGCTAGTAACTTCGTAAAGAGTTTTAAGTCCGAGTTTAACAATGAAATCGGCCTATAGCTGCGGCACTCCGCCGGATCTTTCCCATCTTTGGGAATGACTATAATTTGAGCTAGTAAAGCGTCCGGCGGGAATTTAGCCGTCTGGCCCACTGCATTGAGAAACTCTGCTAACTGCCCTCCCAATGATGTTACAAATTCTTTATAGTATCTTATCGTATAGCCATCCGGTCCCGGGGCTTTCCCTTCCTTCATAGTTTTTAACGTTGCCTCTAGTTCTTCTATCGAGATGGGGGTGTCTAAACTGGTCCAAGCTATTGATGGTAACCTAGCTAAGTCCATTGCTGAGAGATATTCTTCTATTTTGGGTGGGTCTACTGGTAGCTGTGCCAAATTATATAGAGAGGAGAAATATCTCCCAAACTCCTCCACTATTTCTTTTGGCGTACGTTTTAATTGTCCCTCCTTCCCCTTAATTTGCGGGACATACGTTTGTTGACTCTTCTCTTTCAGTTTCCCAGCTAGTAGTTTACTACACTTATCTCCAAATTCGTAATTTATTTTCCTTCCCCTTTGTATTATTGCTTTGGCCTTATAGCGTAGGATCTCTGTAATCTGCCTTCTCAGGTGGCTCAATTCTCTGCCTGTTTGAGGGGTATGTGTCTTTTTATGTTGTAGTTCTAATTCCTGAATCTCTGTTAATACATTTTTAACCTGCTGTTCTCGCTTCCTTTTTAGAATCGTTCCATGTCTAATAAAGACCCCCCTGATCACCGCTTTATGCGCTTCCCACACCATCCCTAGATTACTCCCGGGGGTAGCATTCATTTGGAAATATTCTGTGATTTCCCGAGCAACATCTTCTCTCACTTCCCTATTCTGCAAGAGGCTTTCATTTAGACGCCACCTTCTCTCCTGTGTAAGCCCTGCGCCAGATAGTGAGATACGCAGGCTAAACGGGGCATGATCCGACCATGTAATACTGCCAATGGACACCTCCTTCACAGAGGAGATCAGATAGTGAGGTATCATGAAGAGATCTATCCTGGAGTACACCTGGTGAGGGTTGGAGTAGAAGGTGTAATCCCTCTCTTCCCCATGTAACGTCCTCCATGCATCCACCAACTGGATTTCGTACAATCTACGTAGAACCCCCCGTCTGACCCCCTCTGTGATAGACGAAGTTCCCCTTGAGGTATCTATCTTTGGATCAGGGGGATATTGAAATCCCCCCCAAAATTAGTTTGCCTTCTGAAAACTCCATCAACTATTTGAGAGTCTTCCTCATGAAGATATATTGATGTACATTAGGCACATACACTGTAGCTAAAGTCACTTTTGTTTCTCCTATCTTCCCTTTTAAAAAAAGGTATCTCCCTTTTGGGTCTCGATAGCAATTTTTTAATGTCCAGGGGATCCTATTAGAAATTAAAATAGAAACCCCCTTGGATTTTGCTTCCTGGTTCCCTGCGTGGTAGGCCGAAGGGAAGAACCTATTTTCGAATAGTGGGAGCCCCCCCGTCCTAAAGTGAGTCTCCTGTATGTAGGCAATATCTGTCTCTGAATGTCGCAGATCGTTCAGCAACATCCTGCGTTTTTCAGGGACGTTAAGTCCCTTTGCGTTCAGGGAGGTTATTTTTAATCCTTCCATCTCCGGCGTAGAGGGGAAGAGAGAGAGAAAGAAGAGGAAAAAAAAGGGAAAAGATAAAAAAAAAACCTAATCCCCCTTGCCCACTTAGCTTTATCCCACCCTCACTATCTCCCCCCCTGCCCTCCCTCCTGCTTCTAAATCCCCCTAGGGTAAGTTACCCACTTTTGACCCTCCCGCCCAATGGTTCGGTGGGCAGTCCCTAATCTAGGGGCTGGTCCAATTAGGTGGTGCAATATAAACAGAAATAAAAAAGAGAAAAAAAAGAAAAAAAATGATGAGACACCCCAGCCTGCCCCCCCCCCCCTCCCTCCTCCCTCCGACTGTTATCATTACCCTACAGTTTTGTTACTTATTTCACGTTTTCCTTCCTTACATGCCATTTTGTTTTTCTTTCAATAGCCTCCAATTATTCCATTGTCCACGAGTTTTATATTTAATTTTTCCCTGCCCCTTCTCTCCTCCCCCCCCACCCTCCTCCCCTCTCATAGACTATCAAAGGTCACCATACAGGTTCTTGCCCTCTCTTAACCCTTAACCTTCTCGGCCCGCATCTCCCTCCCCTTCGATATATTACCCCCCCTCCCCCCCCGGGGGATCGAGGGGGGAGGCCGGGGACAGAAAAAAAAGGCGTCACAAAGGAAAACCCGGGGCAGCCCGTCCAAGGGGAGTTCCATTAGATCAACTATTCCCCTCCAACATCCCCACTCACTTCCTGAGGGCCCTCAAATTGGGCACCTTCTCCCCCATTATTAATTCCTCCTCTCTTCCCCTCCAATGTGTGCATAAAAATTGATCTTTTGGTGTCATTGGCGCCTTCCCACCGTAACCCTATAGAGGTAATCTTGATGAAAGCAAGAATTGGCCTTGCTGTAAAAAATTGCAATGCTATGCACATGTCAAACAGGTGCACAAAATCTGGTCTTTGGGTGTTCTGGTACCTTCCCAATATAACCCTATAGAGGTACTCTTGATGAAAGCAAGAATTGGCCTTTCTGTAAAAAACTGCAATGAAAAACTGCAATGAAAAATTGATCTTTGGGTGTTAATTGTGCCAATGAAACCTATGCCAAAAACATTCTTCCAGTTGAAATAATTGAACACCCTCAAAGCTAGGCAGCCTTGAAGTCCTGCAGAGATTCCACATCCTAAAAAGACTTAATCAGTGACATCGGCATCAGGGGCTTCATAGCATAGACTGCCCATTCTAAAAGCACACTGGATGCTGGGAAGCCCAACAACTCAATAGCATACTGGGCAAGTTCTGGCCAGTGGTCTATTCACATGACCCAATAAGTCAGTGGATCGTCAGCTGGAAATCTCTCCATTTCTGTTTTGACCCAGAGGTAATCGTCCTCTATGTGATGCAGAACCTCTCGATGGGTTGTGGAAGCTAACAGCCCTGTGCGGCGAGGACTAAAACAATTATGAACTGCTCACTTAGCCGGACACCTCTCCAAGGCTCCTTTCTTGACCAACAGAAGACTCAAAACAATGTTTTCCACCACACTGTAACCTACTGGAGCCAAGAAAAACGTTCAATAAAATCATCTTTAACATGTCCTCAAGAGATTTTATTTTCTGCACTCTCTGTGGGAATGGGGTACGTTCTGAGACCTTCCCCTTATAATGGGGGTTAAGAAGGGTTGCCAACCAGTAATCTTCCTTTAACTTTATGTCACATATGCTTGGGACCTTTCGCAGGCTTTGAAGCATGAAGTTGCCCATGCGCCTCAAATTTGCTGAGGCTTGAGAAGCAGACTCCTCGGGGTCACTCAGGGTGACAGCATCTGGAACTTTCTCCTTCCAGCCACGTACTACTCCCAAGGATCCTGGGGTTGGAAAGCCATAGCTTACAGATTGACGCATGTCTTCCTCTTCTTCGAAGCCTATGAAAGTGCCAGAATCCTCCTCCTTATCCTCCTCCCCTCTCTCCTTCTATATGTTTTGTGACATAGGAATGATGGTGTATGGATAAAGTGGGCCTGGAGAGAAAAGTCCTCCTCTTTCTCCTGATGCTCTGCCTCCAGTGCCCTGTCCATAATGCCATGCAGAGTCTGCTCCAGCAGGAACATAACAGTGATTGTGTCACTTATACATGCACTGTCACTGCCCACCATCCTTGTGGCCTCCTAAAATGGTGGCAATACAGTGCATGCATCCTTAATTATCAGCCATTGGCGTGGGGAAAAAAAGCTGAGGCTGCCTGAGCCTGTCGTCATGCCGTACTGGTACAGGTACTTGTTGACGGCCCTCTGCTGCACATATAGATGCTGCAGCATTCCCAAAGTTGAGTTCCACCTGGTGGGCATGTCACAAATCAGGCAGTTTACAGGCTGAACTTCTTGGTCTGAAACCTTTATTGGTGGACATTCCAGACGTGTTGGTGTTCATGCTAAACGTGCATTACCCGGTTAGAATTGCAGTCGGTGCATCACTGCCAGTAATAGAAAGTGAAGCTAGAGGGAGGGGTTACTTACCCATTATGTGTCCAGTTGTCCACTGCAACCAGAACAACCAGAAGATTGTGAGGAAGGCGAGAAGGACAGAGTCAGGGGTTTGGGTTTGCCTCTGGGGCGAGTACATGATATTTAAAGTAACACATTGAATTCAAACTACTATGTTTTGTTGCAGGGGTCAAGTCCTGGGGAAAAAAGTGTGGGAACTCCCACCCAAGATCCACTCCCTCACCAAAAAAAAAAAAAAAAGGATACGCTCATATGCATAATTACTAAACCGCATGTTTTTTTTTTTTTGTTATATCTAATGCTGTCTGCCCCGAGTTATCGCGGGATTTAGAAAGAACTTTAAGCAAGTTCTTTCTAAATCCCGCGATAACTCGTGGCAGACCTCCGCAATGTCTCCTAGGAACAATGACAAAAGCTCCCAGGAGACATTGCGGCATCGAGGAAGTGACGGAATACCCGCACACTACCCGATGAATCCATATACAGGAAGCGGCCAGTAACATAAAGGATTACTAAGGTTTGCCTGCCCCTGACAGTGACTCGAGCTGGGCATCACCACTTAGTGAAGGGTTGGCTTGAGCAGCTTGGCTGCTCTCGGCTGCTCTAGTCCTGCAAAGGGAACTGCGTTCCTGCTGTGAAAAAAGTGCAGGGACGCCGTTCCCACACGTTCCCGCAGGACTTGAGACCTGTTTTTTTGAGAGTAATAAGTGGTCACGTATTACTCACCTTGCTCCCTGCCTGCAGGACCGTGACTAGTCTACAGCAGTCTGTAGACGATCTCGCTCTCTAGTGCTCTTGCAGGAAAAAAAAAGTACTTTTAAAAAAGGAGAAGTGACAGTCGTAGCAGCAGAGCAGTTTTGAGATAAAGATTTAAAGAGGACACACAGCCAAAAGGTGTCCATTACAACCTGAATCTCCCTCCCTGTGTAACGATTTATATTGGAGAGAGGTCCACAAGAAGGACAGGTGATGGTCAGAAGTATTGTCGGACCCTTGAGTCCAAGACAGCCTCGTAAAACCGTCATACAAATTCATGTGCCCGGACCTGTATCCCTCCATTAAATAACAATGGGACAGAAATTACAGAAGCCGAAGGAAGGGAACCTAGCTTGCAACTTGGTTTCAGATAGGGAGGGAAGGGAAGCAGTTAAAAAGATAAAGGAGCTGGCAAAGATATGTGACATTAATATGCATATGGGTGGAAGATTGCAATCAGAACAATGGTGGGGTTTTTTTAAAACGGAAAAAGGGTCTGTTGTCTGATCATGGCTTACTACCTACAGCAGAAGCCTGGTACAGGCTAGCAAAAGCCATCCAAGGGGAGGGGTGGACAGAGCGAGAGCCAAATCAACATGGATACATTGTATATGTGTATCACAAACCAGAGAGTACACTGGGGTCCGGACAGCCACCACCCTATAATGGCATCCAGACACAAGACAGGAATCCCTGCCCCTCGGCAACCACCCCCTGGCTTGACCCTCCCATTAGGCTTCACCCCAATTTACCACCCCCGTTACCACCCATGGCACTGCCCCAGGTCGGTGGCCATCTTGCTACACCCAACAATGGTGACACAGTCAGTCAATCCACAGGAAGACTCCCTATGATGACTTCCTGCAACGGCCATATTGCTACACCCATGCCTCTATGCCCAGTTCCAGTACACCGGAGCATATTATAGGGAAGACATTAACCCATTAATGGTATTAGAAGCTGGGGACAAGGCAGAGGCAAGTAGTGGCAGTTGCTGCCACTCACCCGAGCTCCAAGAAGTGACCCCCCAGGGGGGCCTTGACCCCACAGGTGCCACCCCCAGTTGTTCGGCCAGTTATGATAGCCACGGCCCGACTCAGATTATAGTGTACGGAGGCCATTTGGATGTGCAAACCAGGGCAACTACAGTCCCTCACCATAGCCATGAACCAGTACATTCCCCCTTCCAATCACCTTACAGGGCACTGTGGGAAACCTGTATTGAATCTGACCGAATAACATCCTCTCATCCCCAGCCCATATCCACAACAGCATGGCCTACATCCACAGCCCCTCGGGGAGCACTGCCAAAAAACAAACTGGGCGCTAGATACTCACTCCCACTCTATTCCCCTCCCACTTCACAACTGTTCTCCGAGGACATGGCAAATGTCTCGGGAAGACCCACGGGTGATTTACATGACACCGTACTATACGGTCCCCCCCAACACACAGGGGACTACCTCCTCAACTACCACAACAGAGAAATGATTGGGGACCCCCACCCCATGGGTTATCACCTCACACGCCGAGGGGGGAGATGCCTGCAGCATCAGGTGCACCCCTGATGTATGTGACCTTTACCCCTCAACAAGCATCATCCCTTGTAACCAGTCTACCAGACCCTGAGAAACAACCCATGCCATTCTACAGAAGGATTGCCCAGATCCAGAAGGCATACTCCTGTGCCTGACGGGACCCGGTAAGCCTGTGTGAAATCAAAGCAGTGGATGCTTACTGGCCAGTAATGGAAAGGTGTTTTAAGGCGGCCAGTAGCATCCCTGACAGTACATATAGTTTGGGATGTGTTACAACAGTGGGCACGTGACCGCCTGGCAGACCAAGCAACAAGCATACAAGATATTACACAAGACAAGGCTGAATCAGTTGAGAAATTCCATACTAGGATGTTACAGGTGTTCACTGATTTGGGATTCAGCACACAAAACAAGGCACATACACAAATGCTATCCTCTGCATTTGTAGCAGGCCTCAGGGAAGCAATCTGGAAAGGCCTGCTACTATCTTGGCCAGAATACAGAGTGTTACTTCTTGACACTCTACTACTGGTAGCAAAGGGCATAGAGTCCTCACAGGGTAATAAAAAAGTAGTCCCTCTCATGTTGGCTTCTGACACACCATACCCGCCACCACCAGCACGAAACCTGCGAGTCTGCTGCTACAATTGAGGGAAACCTGGACACTTTAAAAGGCAATGCCAAAGCCCGTGGAGATCCAACTGCAGACAGCCCGATTATTGGGACAACCCAAGAAGAGGAGATGCTTAACACCAAGGACAAAATGTCCCAGGGAATCCCAACTCAGCACCAAATGATTGGCCCCCTGCTCCTCCTCCTAGCCATATGGATCACTAGGAATTTGGCAAGCCTGTGTCATGCATTCCAAACATGGTTGCAGCATGCAAAGATTCAGGAGGACCTCTAGCCAAGATAACTCTCAATATCAAGGGCCACCCTACCACTTTCCTATGTGACACAGGTGCTGCCAGAAGTGTAATTAGAGCAAAAGATCTACCTGATACCTCTTTCCTATCAGACATTGACATTACGTGGTTGGTGTGGATGGAACACCCCGAAAAAGTCCATTGACACACCCCCTACAAGTTGGCAACATCCCTAACCTACTAGCAAGATTTGTGGTCTCTGATACCTGTCCATTGAATCTACTGGGGGCTGATGTCTTATCTAGACTCAAGGCCTCAATCTCCTTCCAACCTGACGGTGTTATTCGGGTGACCTCACCACTGACTAATGAAGACACCTCAGCATTATGCTCCATTCCACTCATGATGTCCCTAAATGTGGAGACTGGAATTCCGGAAGAGGTTTTAACCCGAATACCTTCTTGCCTTTGGTCTACAGGCCCAGAAGACATTGGTCATCTGAAAGTTCCACCTGTCCTGGTCAGAATGAAGCCAGGAGCCCCTTTCCCCAGAAAACCCCAATATCCCCTCAAGCTCTCCCAGTCACCCGCAATCACTCGCCATATAGAGGCCCTCCTACAGAATGGAGCTCTCATATACTGCACAAGCCCCTGCAAGACCCCTTTCTTCCCAGTCAAGAAGAAAACCCCAAATGGAAAACCTGTGAAATATTGCATGATGCAGGACCTTCGAGCAGTGAATGAGGCCACCATACTGGAAACGCCCATCGTACCCAACCCACACACCTTGCTGGCTGGGATACCACCCATGGCTAAGTACTTTACTGTGGTGGACCTGGCAAATGCCTACTTCAGTGTCCCCCTAGACCCCTGTTGTCAATTCTTATTCACTTTTGTCCACAAAAGGAAAAGCTACACCTGGACTGTAATGCCCCAAGGTGCCCAGAACTCTCCATCCCAGTTTGCCAAGGCAATGAAATGTATTCAGGACACATGGATCAAACTCCACCCAGACATTGTGCTTCTCGAGTATGTGGATGACCTCTTGCTCTGTGCAGATACCCAAGATGATGCTGCAACACTGCAACCCACTCTGAAGACCTTCTCTGTGGCTGAACAAGGTTGTAAAGCATCAAGGCAGAAGATTCAGTGGTGCAAACAAACAGTGGTCTTCCTTGGATATTGTATCTCACAAGGTGTAAGACATCTCACTCAAGAGCGAGTAGCTGCGATCAAGGCAATACCGGTGCCAGCTGGCCACAAGTCTCTCCATGCTTTTTTGGGCCTAATTTCTTATTGCCGTTCGTGGATTCCAGAAGCATCTTTGCTAATGCAACCACTGTATGATGTTCTAAAGACTGATCCTTTCACGCTGCCTCCAGACCACCTTACCAACTTTGAAATTCTGAAACAGACCCTGTCTTCAGCCCCCACGCTCGGCCTCCCAGACTAAAAAAAAAAACCTTCAAACTATTTGTTTCAGAGAGAGACGAACACGCCACAGGAGTACTGGCCCAAGCTCATGACAACAGGCTCAGACCTATTGGGTACTATTCCTGTTGATTGGATCCAGTAGCTAGGGGGGCACCCTCCTGCCTCATAGCCATTTTTGCAGCCCATGCTCTTCTGGATAAGACAGCAGATCTCGTGCTGGGCCACCTTCTCATCCTTCTAGCTCCTTGTGACATATCAGCTGTACTAAACCAAGTACAACCAAAACATATGTCAGCAGCAAGACATCTTCGACTACAATGTACTCTGCTCCTCCCGGATAACATTACCCTCCTCAGATGCGACACCCTCAACCCGTGCACTCTGCTCCCACTTCTCAAGGGGGGAAACGACCCTTACGATACCCCTCATGACTGTCTCGAAATGATGAAGATGGAAACTACACACCTGCCAACGGTCAGTAAAGTGCCTCTGGACGACCCTGACCTGACTATCTATGTTGATGGATCAAGATTAGGGATGAGCCGAACACCCCCCTGTTCGGTTCGCACCAGAACTTGCAAACACACCAAATGTTTGTGTGAACTTTAGAACCCTGTATCAATGAAAAAAAAGTTTTAAAATGTCCGTTTGTTCTTTCCAGTGACAGTTCTAAGTACTGGAAACATGCTTTTTAACATGCTTAATTTACACATAGGTACGAAATTTAAAGGAATATTTCACTTTCATTTTTTCACTCTAAGCATTATTAAATTCACTGCTCCCGAAAAAACAGCCGTTTTTAAAACTTTTTTTGCATTGATACATGTCCCCTGGGGCAGGACCCAGGTCCCCAAACACTTTTTAGGACAATAACTTGCATATTAGCCTTTAAAATTAGTACTTTAGATTTCTCCCATAGACTTTAACAGGGTGTTCTGCGGCTTTTCGAATTTGCTGCGAACACCTCACATTGTTCGTTGTTCGCCGAACAGGCGAACAGGCAATGTTCGAGTCGAACATGAGTTTGACTCGAACTCAAAGCTCATCCCTAATTAAGATATGCAGATCATGAAGGGAGGTACCATACCGGATATGCTGTCACTACCAAAGACACAATCCTCCATGCCTCCGTGTTACCCACCTTTAAGTCCACACAAGAAGCAGAACTTCAGGCCCTGATCATGGCATGCAAGTTGGCAGAGGGGAAAAAAGGCCAACATTTATGTAGACTCAAGATATGCCCTCGAGGTGGCCTGTGATTATGGGGTCCTGTGGAAGAACAGGGGATTCCTGACAGCAGTGGGCACACCCATAAAACACAGTGCAGCAGTCAGGGCTTCTTCCCACACAAGTGGCGGTTCTCAAGGTAAAGGCACATGGCAGACTGAACACTCAAGAAGCACAAGGTAATCACTTGGCAGACACTGCAGCGAAACAGGGCGCAAATTGAGTGCGAGACGTCATACACAGAGTGGACGTCCAATACACTCCGGCACAAGACACTCCAGCACCCCGACACAAGACACCCCGACACAAGACACGGTAAAAGCCACCATGATCTTGCAGAACCCTCCTGTGGATTGGGCACGCTTGAAGGAAATGCAAGAGGCAGCAAGTGAGGAGGAAAAAGGAACATGGACAACGAAGGGAGCCATATTGAAGAACAGACTCATGGAAGTGAATAAGAGACCATGTTTACCACGGTCCATGTTGCCAGCTGTGGTGCAATAGGCTCATGGCGCTACTCACCTGTCAAAGACCTTGATGAACTCTTTGATCAATAAATACTACCTGGCCCCCGGGAATTACCCCACTTACCAACAACCTCTGCATGTCATGTGTCATCTGTGCTAAGTGTAACCCAGGAAGAACGGAAAATACACCCATGAAACATCTAGCAAAGGCTCAATACCCCTTCCAACAAATTCAGATCTATCACATTCAGATGCCAAAGAGTGGCTGGTATGAATACGCTTTAGTGATCGTTGATATGTTCAGTTCCTGGCCTAAAGCCTTCCCGGTGACCAATATGACAGCAAAGACCACAGCCAAGAAGCTTCTAACAGAAATAGTGTGCAGGTATGGTGTCCCAGAGGTTATAGAGAGTGATCAGGGGCCAGTTTTCACGGCCTCAGTAACCAAAGAAATATGGACAGCCTTAGGGGTCACACTGGCCTTTCACACCCCGTACCACCCCCAGAGCAGTGGGAAGGTAGAGAGATTGAATGACACAATAAAGTGCAGAATGTTGAAAATGTCTCAGGAGACAGGGATGAGCTGGCCAGACAGTCTACCCGTTGCCCTGTTCAGTGTAAGATACACTCCTAAAGAGAGCCATGGCTTATCACCCTATGAAATACTGTTTGGTTCAGCCCCTAGATTAGGGTATTATTTTCCACAGCAATTAAAGTTACAATCCGATGTATTAACTGATTATGTGACTGCTTTGTCTCGTGAATTAACCCGTATTCATGTGAAAGTTTTCTCTTCCATTCCAGATCCTGAGTTAGATACAGGGACACACACGCTGGTCCCCGGTGATTGGGTTCTGATAAAGAAATTTGTGCGAAAACACTCTCTTAACCCAAGATATGATGGTCCCTTTAAGGTCCTCATAATAACAGCTACATTGGTGAAAGTCGCAGGGAAGAACACCTGGATACATGCCTCTCATTGCAAGAAGGTTGCCATACCCAAGGAAGCAGATGAAGATAAATCATGATCCTGTATATTCTTTTTCTGTTTGGTTTGACTAGGGCACAGCATGCAGCCATTACTAAGAAAGATGGGAAGGTCATTTTTTGGTAACATTCATCTGATACCCATGTAGCCACATTTGCAAAATTGTATTTTTATTGGGTTATATAAACAGGTAAGACATAACTGTATCATAAGGTACAGAATATTGAAAAGATCAACAGAGTAGCAACAAAAAAAGATTATACAAAGAAGAACATGAAGGTAAATGACATGTACATAGTGTCCAAGGACGCAGAACACAGGAGTGATCTGCATAATTCTACAAGATCAAATGAAACAAACAACTCTCAGGTATACATTGGAGGTACATACAGGGAAAGATATACTAAGGTGAGGACACCGGCACAGGGGTCCCATATCTCGAGTGATCCCAAGGTTCCCAGACTTTATCAAATTGTGGTATGGAATCGTGAACAGAGGCCGTTAAATATTCCATCCTCCGAATTTCAGCAACCAGGTGAAGAAATCTGGACCATGGAGGAGGAGCACCAGACAACCAACATAACGGTATGAGCCTCCTGGCGGCCAATAAAATATAGGCGGCCAAGCGGTTAGCATTTTTGGTTAGACCTGGGAATGGGAGGCCCAAAAGAAAGTTCAATGGATCAAATGGAAGGGACACTTCTATCACCTCCTGTGAAAGGGTTGAACCAGGGAACATTTCCAGAAGATATGAAACAGAGAGCCAATGTCATTTCCACAACGCCAACATTGCGGTAGAACTGAGGGGACATATGTGTGAATGACATCAGGGGTTTTATACCAAAACATGAGAATTGTAATAGACGTTTCCCGATGAATCACACATTTAGAGGATTTAAAGATAGAAGACCAAATCCTATCCCAGGTTTGGACTGTTATAGGCTTGCCTAACAAGTGAGACCACTTTCTCATGTAAAGGTGTGTGGTTTCAGAAAGAGGGGTCGACTCATGGAGGATACGATGAATAGAAGATATTAGGTGTAATTGGTGAGGGCCCTGGGCACACAGAAACTCAAAAGCTGTCGGTTTATCGAGAGTCAGGGTAGAAGATTTGGATTGAAAAAAATGTCTAACCTGCAGGTAAAAATAAAAAAGGTGGTTGGGTATATCAAATTTTTTATGTAAAATATCAAAGCTATATAATCTTTGCGTGACAGGATGGACTACATTTCGGAGTTGAAATAGAGGCGCGCCGAGCCATGGAGATATCCTTCCCAATGAGATACTATCTGGTATGGCTGGGTTAAACAAAACATTCGCCAATGGAGGACAGGGTGAGGCAAGGGAGAAACTTTTGAGACATTTATGCCATATGGCTAAAGTAAAAGCCATTGGGGCCGTTCATTGACGTTTGAAAATGGGATCTAGGGATACAGGGGCGCCCCAAACCAATGAGCAAGGGTGAGCCGGGTATAACACCCCCCTCTCAATGGCGGCCCATTGATTCGGAGCGTGTAGGGAGGACCAGGAAACAACCGCTCTCAAGTGTGAGGCATAATAATATTTAACAATATCCGGAGCTCCCAAACCACCCCTATATCTAGGAGCAAATACCACCGAGCTTGCTATACGATGAGCCCCGCCGCCCCATATGAACCTCAAGAAATTCTGACGAAGCGCTTTCAGCTGGGAAGAAGGTATAGCGACCGGTAGCGTCTCAAAATGATAAAGTAATCTGGGTAGGATGGACATTTTTAGGACGTTGATTCTGCCAAGAAGGGAGAGAGGATATTTTGTCCAAGTCGTCAGAGATTTATTAATGTCTAAAACCAAGGAGGGAAAATTAACAGAATAAAGAGAAGAATAGGAGGGAGTAAGTAAAATACCCAGGTATTTAAGGAACTCAGTACACCACCTATAGGGATAGGATCCCTTAAGTTGAGACAGCAATGCAGGCGGGATATGTATGGAGAGAGCTTCAGTTTTGGAAGCATTGACCTTATAACCGGAGATGGCACCAAAGGAAGATAATAATTTGTGTAGTGAAGGGAGAGAAATCAGTGGGTTGGTAATAGTGAGCAGAATGTCGTCCGCAAAGAGTGACAGTTTATATTCCCCCTGTCGCATCACCACCCCACGAATGTCAGGATGGGATCGAATAGACTCAGCAAGGGGCTCCAAACATAAAATGAAAAGCAATGTGGATAAGGGGCACGCATATAAAAGAGAGGGATGAGCAAAGCCTATTCTCCCACACTGTGTTATGGTTATAAGTGTCCCAGTTATTTACACGTTATCACTTCCTCTAGTTAGGGGAACACAGCCGTAGCCAATAACAGGCATATATAGAGAAAAGGTTTGTTGCCCCGACAGGGAAACCAAGAGGTGGTGACCCCTGGGACAACCGAGAGGCTACTATGGCAGTGACGGACAATCTGTGTAGTAAAAAATTGAGTTTAATAAATAGTTACAAGTTACATGGTATAATTAATACACCTGGGACATTAATACAAGTATAACACTATAAGAGCTTAAGTGGCTGTAGTAACAACCTGTATTAGTTGACCGGCCAAGAAACATGCACGTATGAGTTTGATTCATATAGCGTGCAACAAACAGCACATAGATGACACAAACAATAACAAACATACAGGACAAAAATGACTGTGGCAGTCCGGACGCCAGATGGGAAACTTCTGCTGTCAATTCTAATCGGAAATCCGATATAGTGAGTGTGGCGGTAAGCCAAGTGTGAAAATGAAGAGAATTGGCAGCAAAAGTGCCCCTGCAGGGGATAACTAGAATAAGCGGATCTAAATTGGATAAAAGTCTTGATCTTGCATATATGAGCCTGATGGCAAGATCAGTGAAGGTTCATATATTTTAAAGTTATGGGCTTGCACTTGGAATTGATTTACAATTTGAAAAAAGGTTTTGAAAAAATTAATAATGATAATAGTTTGTTTTGGGCTGCCCTGCCTGCAAGATGGGTGTAGTACTGTTCCTATTTAGGACTCCAAAGATTCCGACGTGTGAAGCGGTTAGATGCGAGATTTGATGAAGGGATTTTATATACTACCACTGCAGGTCTATGTTATAGACTTCCATATTTCAGCATAGCATGTGGAAACAGGATAATGAAACGATCTTACCAGCAAAGTTCACTAGTTCACTAGTTCACAGAGATCCGGAGTCCATTGGCTGCTGGCTGCCTCCTTGGGCGACATCCTGGTCCAATCGGAATATGTCAGACAGCCTAATCAAACTTGGCTGTCTGAGTACCCACGAAGTCTGGGCATGTTCCCCTGCACGAGATGTCAAGTCTGTCCCTTCGTTGACAGAACACGCACTTTTACGGACGCTACTGGGTCCAAAGAATACGAAATCAGGGATCTCATCAACTGTTCGACCGAACGAGTTATCTACATGATAACATGTCCCTGTAAAAAGATGTATATAGGAAAAACCAAAAGGCAGCTTAGAACTAGAATAGGCGAGCACCTGCGAGAAATCAAGAAGGAGAAAGACAGGGACAGGGAACCTAAACAGGAGAGTCCAGTAGCACAGCATTTTGCGGAATTCCATCAGGGCAAACCGGACGGCTTGAAAATTAAGGGCATATATGCGTTGCATCTGCCACCGAGAAGGGGTGATTTTGACAGGATACTTCTCCAGAAAGAAAAGTGGTGGATCTTCACCCTTAAAACTCTCATGCCTTTTGGCATGAACACTGAATTAAGCATGCAACCCTTTCTGGACCAGTAGACTGTCAGCCCCCTTCTCCCGCCTAAATCTTCATTCCATTATGTTCCAGCCTTGGATATATTAATCCGGCTTTGTCCTTTGCACATATGTCATGTATAGCAAGTATATACTTTGAGGCATACATACTGTACCCCCCATAGGGCGGGGGCCCTGTCTCTGTCTTCACCCCTAATACCGCAGATGGGCGGATGAGTGTATGCTTTTCTGTCATCCCCCCTCTTTCCTTTTGCCCTTTTTTCCTATTGTTTGTCTTTTTCCTTTCTTTTCCTTTCTTTCTCTCTTTTTGCACCCACATACCCATATATGCTGAACCCAATCCTGTCCCTGCACATTATATGTACACTCATATTACATATGGGTTTTTGACTATCAGTATGAGGATGATGTTTGATCTGCCTTGATATACCCGTTTATGTCTGCCTACCCGAGCTGATTTTTTCATTTTCACTTTACACCTTATCTCTCTTTGTTTTCTTGGTTTTCGCCGTGGTCAGTCCTTACAGGGTTCTTCATAGCCCCTTTGAAGCATGGGCCCTGCACGGAGCACCAGTAACAAACTATATATGCAAAGTTGCGATCTCATCATAAGTATGCACTAAGCAGGGTCACCCATAATATATCACTCTCCCTTTAAATTAAATTACATTATTGGGTTAATATTTATATATATTCAGGGACCCTTATCTGTAAGTCTTTTTGCTTAACCTTAATGCTCTTCGTGCATCCTGAGAGATTTAGTGGCCAATTTCTACTTGATATGTAATATAACTATATAGCAATTTTATGTATGTCCTGTTATATGTGATAGGCTTTATGTGTTTTGTGAGAATGGATTGAGGCATTCAGCACTGAAGTGACACCCAAGTCTATCAAGCGGAACTCCGTAATTTTCTATCCCTCAAATCAATGGGAGACAGGCGTGCGCCGATAGCACATAAAGGAGCGACGCACGCTTGTCTCCCACCGTCCAGACGAAGTTACGTATCAACACTACGAAACGCGTTGACGTCATCACGGCTCCGGACGCCTCTCTCTCTATGCCCCATAGCAGTGGGAAACCGAAGCGGTGACTTGCGGGAATACGCAAGTAAGAAGAAAGCGAGCGGATGCTCCAGACGAATGCTGGAAAGCACTAAACACTTGGTGCGCACTGAAGCTACATACAGACCACTTCCAGAAGCATATAGCTGGACCTGCCAGCTCAGCAGACCAGTGGGAACAGTTTCACATGACCGGACGGCACGGCTGTATTATCCTCCCCGCATGCTGTTGTATATTGGCGCATCTGACAGTCTACAGACGCCAACTGCAGCGATCGGATCACACAACAGCAAGGAGGCAGCCAGCAGCCAATGGACTCCGGATCTCTGTGAACTAGTGAACTAGTGAACTTTGCTGGTAAGATCGTTTCATTATCCGGTTTCCACATGCTATGCTGAAATATGGAAGTCTATAACATAGACCTGCAGTGGTAGTATATAAAATCCCTTCATCAAATCTCGCATCTAACCGCTTCACACGTCGGAATCTTTGGAGTCCTAAATAGGAACAGTACTACACCCATCTTGCAGGCAGGGCAGCCCAAAACAAACTATTATCATTATTAATTTTTTCAAAACCTTTTTTCAAATTGTAAATCAATTCCAAGTGCAAGCCCATAACTTTAAAATATATGAACCTTCACTGATCTTGCCATCAGGCTCATATATGCAAGATCAAGACTTTTATCCAATTTAGATCCGCTTATTCTAGTTATCCCCTGCAGGGGCACTTTTGCTGCCAATTCTCTTCATTTTCACACTTGGCTTACCGCCACACTCACTATATCGGATTTCCGATTAGAATTGACAGCAGAAGTTTCCCATCTGGCGTCCGGACTGCCACAGTCATTTTTGTCCTGTATGTTTGTTATTGTTTGTGTCATCTATGTGCTGTTTGTTGCACGCTATATGAATCAAACTCATACGTGCATGTTTCTTGGCCGGTCAACTAATACAGGTTGTTACTACAGCCACTTAAGCTCTTATAGTGTTATACTTGTATTAATGTCCCAGGTGTATTAATTATACCATGTAACTTGTAACTATTTATTAAACTCAATTTTTTACTACACAGATTGTCCGTCACTGCCATAGTAGCCTCTCGGTTGTCCCAGGGGTCACCACCTCTTGGTTTCCTGTCGGGGCAACAAACCTTTTCTCTATATATGGATAAGGGGCACCCTGCCGAGTCCCGTTCGTCATGGGAAAGCGAGGCGACAAGAAGGACGACATCCGCACCTGGGCCGTGACTGTTGAATAAAGGGCCTCCAAAGCCTTCAAAAAAGGGCCATTAAAACCATACAATTTAAGAGTGGGAAACATATAAGGCCAACTCAACCTATCAAAGGCCTTTTGAGCATCTAAACTTAAAACTAGTGACGAGCGGGCGGATCTATCCAGGAGATCTATCAGATCCATTGTACGACGGGTGTTGTCCCCCGCATGCCTGCCAGGGACAAACCCCACCTGGTCCCTATGGATTAGCTTGGAAGTTAGTTTAGACAGTCTGGATGCGAGGATCTTGGTAAATATTTTATAATCTGAATTTAAAAGAGCTATGGGTCTATAGTTATCCGGAATGGAGGGGTCCTTACCAGGCTTCGGGATGACCGAAATGTGAGAGTGTGAGAAGTGGGAATGCGGGGGGATGCCTTTAAACAAAGAGCTGTAAAGGGTCAGCATATGGGGGGATAAAATATCTATAAAAGTTTTATAGTAGAAGTAAGATAAACCGTCAGGGCCAGGAGATTTATGTAAGGGAAGATCCTTAATTATGGCTAGAAGTTCCTCAGCTGATATCGCCGCATTCAATCCGGTCAAATCCGCTAAGGATAACTTTGGAAGTTTAATGTTAGAGAAAAAGGACTCAAACTTATCTTGGGTAAAAGTAAATTGATTCTCCGGAGTCAAACAATTGTACAACTTACTGTAGAACTCGCCAAAAGCATCTGACATTTCACGGGGGCAATGCATTCTAGATCCGTCTGGCCGTAGGAGAAAGTCAGGAAAGGAATAAAATGGGCGTGGGTGCAGTTTGTTTACTAACATTCTATGTGGTTTGTTTGAGAACTCATAACATTTCTGTTTTGTCCAAAGCAAGGACATAGCCGCCCTGCCCATTTTCAACAACTTGATTTGCTCCCTAAGGGAGGTGACTTTAAGTGGTTTCGCCACTGAGGGCGCGCACAACAGCCTCCGCTCTGTGAGAACCAGAGCAGACATCAAGGACTGAAGAAGTCCATTCCTATCTTTTTTAAGTCGAGAGCTTTCAGCTATGCAAATGCCACGAAATACGGCCTTGGTGCCGCCTCCCACAGTGTAGAAAAATCAGAAACTGACCCACATTAAGTTGGAAAAAATCCTCTAAGCCCCTGGCCAGAATTGAACGTGAAACCTCAGATTGAAGAGATGATCATTAAGACGCCAGTGACAGGATTTGGCGTGGGTCTGGGAAAGCATGAGATCTAACACAATGGGAGCATGATCAGACCATGTGATGGGAGATATATCTGACTCGACTACATAGGGAATAGTTGGGGCCGAAATGAGAAAATGATCAAGACGTGAGTACATTTTATGAGCTGGAGAGTAAAAAGTAAACTGTTTGGAAAGTGGATGTCTGATCCTCCATGAGTCGAAAAGTTGGTGAGACCTAACACATCTACGGAAAGCATTGGCCTGGGACGTGATCTTTTTAGATGGAGATACATTAAGAAGAGTTTGTCCATCTCTGGTGGGAGACATAATCAGGTTGAAATCCCCACCTACAATCATAAAAGGTTGTGCACGATATTGGGGGGAGTCAAAAAGCTTGTTGAGGAAGGCTATCTGTCAGTGGTTGGGGGCATAAAGATTGACTAGGGTGAACGATGTAGTCAGAAACTCACAATCCAAGATGAGGAATCTCCCGTGAGGGTCTACATACGAGCTCTTTACCTTAATAGGACATGACCTTTTCATCAGGATAGCCACACCCGCCTTGCCCGTGGAATCAGAGGCAAGAAAGGAGGTGGGGAAAAATTGAGGCAAATTTAAACGAACCTCCCTCACGGAAGTGGGTCTCCTGGATCATTATCACATCTGCACCAGAGGCCCTGAAGTCCTTCAGGGCCATCCAGGCGCTTTGTGGACAGAAACCTAAACCTTTCACAATATATGACAAAATCCTTAAAGCCATTTAGGTAGACACAATAGGCTTGTGTAAATATAATGAAAACAGAGATTAGCATAAAATAGGGGCATAAAAAATAATAAAAGGTATAATGATGCATATAAACATTTCTAAGAAATGACGTCACCTCGATACCTGCAAGGCAATAAGTATTTCCTGTTAAGGAACATCAGTGAATCTGAAAAATTAGAAACAAATAAAATAGAAGCAAATTCGACCTACAGAGTTGATCTCCAGATGTGACACAGAAACAAAAGTAATAAAAAACAAAAATATCAGAAAAAAAACACTCAAAAGAAAGAAAAAAAAATCTTAAACTTTGAATCACTGGAGTTGTAAATACACTCAGGAGGCCCTGGCAAAGCCCTGGGTCAAGCAGGGACGTAAACGGACTTCATTGGGAGATTACCGGGGAAGGCAGACAGGGTAAAGGACATCTGCACACCTTATGTAACTTGGTAGCTACTAAATGCGTTAAGTAGTCAGTGGGTCCACAACTAGTGAAGGAGGGAAAAAATAAAAAAGTCAGCAAATAGACGTGGATGACTGACAAATGACTGACTGACAACAGGAGTATAACAACCTGAAAAAAAACAATAGTTAGAACTTATACCATGGGTTGGGAAAGAAAAAAAAACACCCCAAATCGGGAACAGGGTGGATACCGCATCTTGAAAAAAGGCCAGTATAATCTAGTTTCTTACAAAACAAAGAAACCAAAATGCAGGGTACATGGAGCTCTAGGGTATGGATCCATAAATGAAAAAAAAAACAAAAGAAAACAAGAAGGAATATGGAGAGTTCAAGGGGGTTGATTGGAGAAACGTGGACGTTGTGGAGTGGAGAAATGCTTCTTAGATCTTCCCCTCACGGGGGTCCAGATGCGGTTAGGAGTGTTGGGTAGAGGACGAACCAAAGCAAAAGGAGGATTCAAGTCGTCTTCCGGAAGAGGAGGCAGGCCAAGACTTTTCAGAAATGCTTCACCCTCCTGCAATTCACGCAGAGTATGTTGAACACCATCTTTGGATACAACGAGGCGAAAGGGGAATCCCCAATAACATGGGACCTTATGGTGTTGAAGGTGAGATGTGATTGGGTGCAGCGATCTGCGTTTAGCAAGGGTAATGGGAGATAAGTCGCTGAAAATCTGCCCCTTTATATGTAATTTGGGACTCGTAGCTAGGTCAGTGACTCTTTGCTTTCAAAAAAGTGAAACCTCACTATGACATCTCTAGGTCTAGCTCCAGCCGGAGGTTTAGGGCCCAGAGATCGGTGGGCCCTATCTAGGCGCCAGTCTATATCCACCACAGTGGGAGCCATAACGTTGAAAAGACAGAGGAGGTATGTACGTAATTCAGAGTCACTCACTGCTTCCGGGATACCCCTGAAGCGTAGGTTCTGCCGTCTTTCCCTGTTCTCCAGGTCCTCCTGTTGCAGTTGTAGCTGGGAGACCGAAAGGCGGAGATTGTGATTTTCCTCCTCCATAGCCTTTACGTAATTAATCATCTCATCAAATTTGTTTTCAAGGGTGTCTGTATGTTCTCCAATTTGAGTAATCTCTCCTCTAAGTTCTGAAGCCAGCTTGCTCACCTCAGCTGAAACGTTATTTGTAATCTGTCGGAGCAATAGTTGCAGTTTAGCATCAAGCTTAGCATCTAGGATATCTGGGGTGAGAACTTCTTGTGGGGATAGGGGACCGGAGTCTGGGCCCTGGGAGGAGATTGGCTGGGGTTGTTAACAGACTCTGAGTCCAGGGATGGATCCATTGTGACAAAGGGATCTGCGGTATGACTAGAGGTCGCAGATTGCGACCTAGTGACAAAACGTTCCATGTTTGATCCCTTACAGTGCCCAAACAAAGGTTTATAATATCGCTGCTGCTGGCCAACTTTGCCCATGGGGTGTTAAAGAAATGGAATGATGGGGGAGGTTTACCCCCGAAGCTATATGTAGTTAAAATAGCATTGCGGGGGTCTCGGTGCACAGATGTATCCCTGAGCTCTTTTGACCTGCAGACTACATAGCAATTAGGATAGGTATCAGTCTTTCTGCTACTGAGTCAAATGGTAATACAAAGAATGGGTCCAGGAGGGCAGTGAGTTAGATAGAGGCAAAGATGTTGAGGTATTGGGTTGATGGAAGAGGCTGGGAGAACCTGGAGTAGCAAGATGGCCGCCGACTTCCAGCAGCAGGCTGAAGCCGCGGACTTTCCTGAGACAGGGGCCAGCCGAGTGAGCTCCGAGTCCGTGTAGGCCCAATACCCCCCCGTGCAGCAATCAGGGCCACAAAAGTAGCTGCTGGTCGGGTTCAGCCCGGTAAGTCAATCCGGAGGGATGGGCCGGGGCTTTTTTACTCACTGCGTCCCAGAGACAGAAG
The DNA here is from genome assembly GCF_905171775.1 of Rana temporaria. Lineage (NCBI taxonomy): Eukaryota > Metazoa > Chordata > Amphibia > Anura > Ranidae > Rana > Rana temporaria. The sequence continues at coordinate 17,630,976 of NC_053489.1, read as the reverse complement.
GGAGCCGGTCTGTAGGCCGCAAGATGGCGCCACGGAGCTCCGCAATCCAAGGCAGGGCCCCCGGGTGTCTATCCACAGCAGAGCGGGCCGACCACGTCCTCCGAGGGTGCAACAGCCAGCAGGATAGGTAGTGGGACTCCTCCGATGGCCGGATCGCAGAGGGCAAGAACGAAGCGCTCCGGAGGTACAGGCCGCAAGATGGCGGTGGCGGCATGGAGCGGACCTCACCTCCGGCTTCAGAGGGGGATGTTTCGGCCAATAATGCCCAAAAAGTTGCTGGGGTGGAAGCCGAGAGAGACCCTAAGTGGGTGCCGCAGGAATGGGACCAAATGCTCCAGAAATGGGGCTAGGATGGCAGTGGATGCAGTCTGTCTGTGTGGAGCTCAGCACCCACACGTCCTCCCTGCTGTACGTCCGGACACGCCCCCCATGTAGCCACATTTGACTTCCACCCGTGTAAGATACTCCCATGTCCTGAGCGAAACAGCAGGTCAGAATGGTATGAAAAAGGTGATGGAGAAGGATATATATGTGTCACCAACGGGTCATGGGGAACGAATTGTAACAATTGGGGAGCAGCAGCTTGGAACACAGGGACACCCTGGGGATAGAAACCTCAACCAGCCTATGACAGCAAAGACAGCCAGGGGGAGCCCTTGCTAACCCATCTCACCCTCACCAAGCCAGGGACACTTGTCCTAAACATACGGAATCCGAGCCCATCCGATAAGGAAGGGGTAAGAACCTAGGCAACTTCTCCAAGGGTTACTGTGTTACTTATAGTCATGTCTCGGCCGATCTAGTACAAAACCAAAGTCAATCCTTGGGGGATGTGTATTGGATATGTGGAGACATGCGGGTGAGGACCAGGTTGGAGGGGCAATGGAGGGAGAATGTGCCCTTGCAAAGGCTATCATGCCTCTCACACATCCTAACAGAAAATACTCACAATACACACACCAACCACCAGACATCGAGTAAGAGGACAAAAAGGGAAGCCTTTCAGGAAGTTTTGACCCTCATGTATACATAGATGCCATTGGAGTCCCAAGGGGGTACCCTGACGAATTCAAGGCCCGAGACCAGGTAAAGGCAGGTTTTGAATCCCTAATCCCCATAATAACTGTTAGCAAAAATGTAGATTGGATACATGACATATATTACAACCAGCAAAGGTTTGTCAACTACACAAGAGATGCATTCCAGGGGATAGCCGAGCAGATGGAGGCCGACTCTCAAATGACTTACCAGAACCGGATGGCTCTGGATATGATTTTTGCAGAGAAAGGAGGGGTTTGTACTATGATAGTCAAAACAACCAGCACCACTTGCTGTACCTATATTCCAGACAACACTGGTCCAAATGGCCAAGTCACTGTAGCTCTTAAGAAGTTGAAGAACTGTCAGTTGAACTAAAGAAAAATTCAGGTGTCACAGATCCATGGGACCAATACTTTGGTTGGATGAACGGGTGGCAGAGAATTTTAACCCAAATAGGAGTAACTATATTAATTGTCCTAATTCTCCTTGCTCTGGTAATTTGTTGCATACTCCCTTGTCTGAGGAAATGTATAGAGAAGGCAGTAGAACAAGGAATCCCCACATTCATGAACCAAGATATGGGGCATGAGGAAGAGGAGTATGAAAAACCACACATTCCACTACATACATTCCCAGTCTCACATCATGACCAGGCAGGACGCTAGGGACAGATAGTGCCTGATTGCTTTTCTCCAAGCTGTATCAAGGGGGTAGTGAACTAGTTGCTACTCTCCTCTATATGCAGCCCAAAGGAGTTACGAAGGAGAATCAGCCAGGAATAGGACCCCAGATGAGGGACAGATTGAAATAGACATTTCAAGTGGGGATTTGTAGTGGATATGATCAAAATGATTAAAGTAAGATGATAAAATGCCTATTTCAATGCGCAAACACGTGCTTTATATCCTATATGCATATATGTTATTGTTATGTTATTGATTGTTATTGATTGCTAATATACATAATTAGATACATAATCCCTGCTCAACATTGCTATCAGATTTCTTCCATGTTCTGCAAAAACAGGAAATTGTGCATTCTGCAAACAAGCTGGAATCAAGTTGAAGAAAATCCCTGAGACCACAAGACAGACAGACAGACAATGTCAGCACATTATCAACAACATCTGCCAATTGTCTGGAAGGAAATCAGTATATATATATATATATATATATATATATATATATATATATATATATATATTATATCCAATTTTCCGGCGTGTAAAATCATGCCCCAAAAGTCGGGGGTCGTCTTATACGCCGGTTACCTGTGTCAGACTCGGCCATCCATTATTAAAAAAGTGCGCCTCCTCCTCTGACTGTTCCGTGATAGCGGAACAGTATTTTCCCAGCAGAGCCTCTGTTTAGCGTTCAGCCTATCACGGATGCCTTCTCATCCTCAGCCTCGGACAAGAGGACATCTGTGATAGGCGAACACTGAACAGAGGCTCTTCTGGGAAAACGAGTGTTCCGCCTATCACGGAACAGCCTGAGGAGGAGGCCCGGCTTTTGAATAATGGATGGCCACCGTCTGACATCTCTGCAAACAGGAGAAGGTAGGGAGATCCTAGAGGCATGTTACAGATGGCACAGTGAGGCATGTTACAGATGGCACAGTAAGAATTGTTACAGATGGCACAGTAAGGCATGTTACAGATGGCACAGTGAGGCATGTATGATGGCACAGTGAGGCATGTATGATGGCACAGTGAGGGGTCGTCTTATACAGTGAGTATATCCCAAAACCAACATTTTAGCTGGAAAATTAGGGGGTCGTCTTATACGCCCAGTCGTCTTATATACCGGCAAATACGGTATGTTTTTTGGACTTTATCGATTTTAGCGCTGTTTTATCATTTATGATCCAGGTTCGGTTATATGTGTTGATACAATTTTTATTGCTTTAATAGATGAATCTTAATTTATTTTAAACAGCTGCTGCACCTTACATCATATCATACTGATTTGATTATGATACTGATTTATTTATTTATTTAATTATTGGACAAGTATTTCTCTATTCCATTTTTGGAATCTCACTGACAGCAATTATTATTTTTTGGCGCCGGGAAGTGCACTTTGGGTTCCTCTGGTTTGTTTTTTAGTGTGCACTTTCTTTGTTACACAATATATATATATATATAATATATATATATATATATATATATATATATATATATATATATATATATATATATATATATATATATATATATATATAGTTATTGCTGCCCCGCACCATCCTGACATGAAATAGTTAAAAGCTTAAAGATCGGAACGTCACAAGATTATATTATGTTCTTAGATTTGCTATGCTCACTATATAAACTGAGAAGCGGGATAATAAAGCAGAAGTAACTTTTTCACTGAGCTGTGTGGATAATTTACTTTGTGTGCACATACATCTCATTAATTTGGCCAGGAAGCAGATTCAGAAAGCCGGACAGTTCGGTTTGGTTTAAAACAAGTTTAGGGGGCCTAACAAATGGTCGAACAACTCGTTTGTTCGGCTTTCCCTGAATAACTGAACAATGAAAGTTTGACAAGAACTTATGCTCGAGCTGAACCATTCGCCCATCTCTACTGGCTATATATTTATTCAGTGCAACTTCATCTTTTAAACTTTCCAAATAAGTGGGTAATATATTTAATTGTATGCCCTAAAATCATCTTAGTGTATCTTTTACTGAAAACAAAACATTACGGGCCAAATTCTCAAAAGAGATACGCAGACTTAACTGCTGTTCAGCCTGCGTATCCCTGTGCCTAACTTTGGAAACGATTCTCAAAAGGCTTTTTCCAAAGTTAGGCAGAAAATCTGACATGTGTAGACACTTACACGGTCAGATTTTAGGATGCAGTACCGCATCCGCCACTGGGGCATTTCTCATTGAAATGCAGCTTTGCGTATGCAAATGAGGACTTAAGCAGATTTTCAAAGCATTTCAGCACTTTGATTTCTGCCTAAGTTCCGAATTTGCCGGCGCAAAACTAGGGCTGGTTTTATAATGTGGAAAGTTAGCCAAACCTTGTAAAGGCCCATTCCACGACGGCATTTTGTATGCATTCCTGAGAGGGAGAACTCCATGCCAATTTTCAAAGAAAAAAACGGCATGGGTTCCCCCCCCAGGAGCATACCAGGCCCTTAGGTCTGGTATGGGTTGTAAGGAGACCCCCCCACGCCGAAAAATTGACGTAGGGGGTCCCCCTACAATCCATACCAGACCCGTATCCAAAGCACGCTACCCGGCCGGTCAGGAATGGGAGTGGGGACGAGCGAGCGTCCCCCCCCCTTCCTGAGCCGTGCCAGGCCGCATGCCCTCAACATGGGGGGGGTTGGGTGCTCTGGGGCAGGGGGGCGCACTGCGGGCCCCCCCACCCCAGAGCACCCTGTCCCCATGTTGATGAGGACAGGACCTCTTCCCGACAACCCTTGCCATTGGTTGTCGGGGTCTGCGGGAGGGGACTTATCGGAATCTGGGAGTCCCCTTTAATAAGGGGGCCCCCAGATACCGGCCCCCCACCCTAAGTGAATGGATATGGGGTACATCGTACCCCTATCCATTCACCTGGAGGCAAAAAGTAAAATTTAGTAAACACACAACACAAGGCTTTTTAAAATAATTTATTATTCTGCTCCGCATGCCCCCCCCTGTCTTCGTTATTAGCTCAATTACCAGGGGGGGCTTCTTCTTCCACTCTCCGGGGGTCTTCCGCTCTCCGGGGGTCTTCCGCTCTCCGGGGGTCTTCTCCGCTCTCCGGGGGGGGCTTCTCCGGACTCCGGGGGGCTTCTTCCATCTTCTCCCCTCTTCCGCTGTTGACTCGGCGAACCCCGGTTCTTCTGCAGCTCTCCGGTGCCTTCTTCTTCAGCGCTGGCTGCCTGCTATGTTTGTGTGTTAGCTCGATTTCAAACAGGCAGCCGGCGCGGTCTTCTGTGGCGTCAGGGTCTTCTGGTCTTCTCCCCTCTTCCGATGTTGCCTCGTCGCCTGTTGTCGCTGTAATGATGGAAGCGCGCCTTGCATCACATTTATATAGGCATCACCGTCCCATCATGCTCCGGCAGGTACCCACGTGGTGGGTGCACGTGGGTAGGCACCCACCACGTGGGTACCTACCGGAGCATGATGGGACGGTGATGCCTATATAAATGTGATGCAAGGCGCGCTTCCATCATTACAGCGACAACAGGCGATGAGGCAACATCGGAAGAGGGGAGAAGACCAGAAGACCCTGACGCCACAGAAGACAGCGCCGGCTGCCTGTTTGAAATCGAGCTAACACACAAACATAGCAGGCAGCCAGCGCTGAAGAAGAAGGCACCGGAGAGCTGCAGAAGAACCGGGGTTCGCCGAGTCAACAGCGGAAGAGGGGAGAAGATGGAAGAAGCCCCCCGGAGTCCGGAGAAGCCCCCCCCGGAGAGCGGAGAAGACCCCCGGAGAGCGGAAGACCCCCGGAGAGCGGAAGACCCCCGGAGAGTGGAAGAAGAAGCCCCCCCTGGTAATTGAGCTAATAACGAAGACAGGGGGGGCATCCGGAGCAGAATAATAAATTATTTTAAAAAGCCTTGTGTTGTGTGTTTACTAAATTTTACTTTTTGCCTCCAGGTGAATGGATAGGGGTACGATGTACCCCATATCCATTCACTTAGGGTGGGGGGCCGGTATCTGGGGGCCCCCTTATTAAAGGGGACTCCCAGATTCCGATAAGTCCCCTCCCGCAGACCCCGACAACCAATGGCAAGGGTTGTCGGGAAGAGGTCCTGTCCTCATCAACATGGGGACAGGGTGCTCTGGGGTGGGGGGGCCCGCAGTGCGCCCCCCTGCCCCAGAGCACCCAACCCCCCCATGTTGAGGGCATGCGGCCTGGCACGGCTCAGGAGGGGGGGACGCTCGCTCGTCCCCACTCCCATTCCTGACCGGCCGGGTAGCGTGCTTTGGATACGGGTCTGGTATGGATTGTAGGGGGACCCCCTACGTCAATTTTTCGGCGTGGGGGGGTCTCCTTACAACCCATACCAGACCTAAGGGCCTGGTATGCTCCTGGGGGGAACCCATGCCGGTTTTGAATTTAAAAATTGCCGTGGAGTTCTCCCTCAGGAATGCATACCAAATGCCGTCGCTGGAATGGGCCTTTACAAGGTTTGGCTAACTTTCCACATTATAAAACCAGCCCTAGTTTTGCGCCGGCAAATTCGGAACTTAGGCAGAAATCAAAGTGCTGAAATGCTTTGAAAATCTGCTTAAGTCCTCATTTGCATACGCAAAGCTGCATTTTAATGAGAAATGCCCCCAGTGGCGGATGCGGTACTGCATCCTAAAATCTGACCGTGTAAGTGTCTTACACATGTCAGATTTTCTGCCTAACTTTGGAAAAAGCCTTTTGAGAATCGTTTCCAAAGTTAGGCACAGGGATACGCAGGCTGAACAGCAGTTAAGTCTGCGTATCTCTTTTGAGAATTTGGCCCGTAATGTTTTGTTTTCAGTAAAAGATACACTAAGATGATTTTAGGGCATACAAATTAAATATATTACCCACTTATTTGGAAAGTTTAAAAGATGAAGTTGCACTGAATAAATATATAGCCAGTAGAGATGGGCGAATGGTTCAGCTCGAGCATAAGTTCTTGTCAAACTTTCATTGTTCAGTTATTCAGGGAAAGCCGAACAAACGAGTTGTTCGACCATTTGTTAGGCCCCCTAAACTTGTTTTAAACCAAACCGAACTGTCCGGCTTTCTGAATCTGCTTCCTGGCCAAATTAATGAGATGTATGTGCACACAAAGTAAATTATCCACACAGCTCAGTGAAAAAGTTACTTCTGCTTTATTATCTCCCGCTTCTCAGTTTATATAGTGAGCATAGCAAATCTAAGAACATAATATAATCTTGTGACGTTCCGATCTTTAAGCTTTTAACTATTTCATGTCAGGATGGTGCGGGGCAGCAATAACTATATATATATATATATATATATATATATATATATATATATATATATATATATATATATATATATATATATATATATATATATATATATATATATATATATATATGTGTAACAAAGAAAGTGCACACTAAAAAACAAACCAGAGGAACCCAAAGTGCACTTCCCGGCGCCAAAAATAATAATTGCCTGTTAGTGAGATTCCAAAAATGGAATAGAGAAATACTTGTCCAATAATTAAATAAATAAATAAATCAGTATCATAATCAAATCAGTATGATATGATGTAAGGTGCAGCAGCTGTTTAAAATAAATTAAAGATTCATCTATTAAAGCATAAAAAATTGTATCAACACATATAACCGAACCTGGATCATAAAATGATAAAACAGCGCTAAAATCGATAAAGTCCAAAAACATACCGTATTTGCCGGTATATAAGACGACTGGGCGTATAAGACGACCCCCTAATTTTCCAGCTAAAATGTTGGTTTTGGGATATACTCACTGTATAAGACGACCCCTCACTGTGCCATCATACATGCCTCACTGTGCCATCATACATGCCTCACTGTGCCATCTGTAACATGCCTTACTGTGCCATCTGTAACAATTCTTACTGTGCCATCTGTAACATGCCTCACTGTGCCATCTGTAACATGCCTCTAGGATCTCCCTACCTTCTCCTGTTTGCAGAGATGTCAGACGGTGGCCATCCATTATTCAAAAGCCGGGCCTCCTCCTCAGGCTGTTCCGTGATAGGCGGAACACTCGTTTTCCCAGAAGAGCCTCTGTTCAGTGTTCCGCCTATCACAGATGTCCTCTTGTCCGAGGCTGAGGATGAGAAGGCATCCGTGATAGGCTGAACGCTAAACAGAGGCTCTGCTGGGAAAACTACTGTTCCGCCTATCACGGAACAGTCAGAGGAGGAGGCGCACTTTTTTAATAATGGATGGCCGACGTCTGACACAGGTACCCGGCGTATAAGACGACCCCCGACTTTTGGGGCATGATTTTACACGCCGGAAAATACGGTATATATATATATATATATATATATATATATATATATATATATATATATATATATATATATACTGATTTCCTTCCAGACAATTGGCAGATGTTGTTGATAATGTGCTGACATTGTCTGTCTGTCTGTCTTGTGGTCTCAGGGATTTTTCTTCAACTTGATTCCAGCTTGTTTGCAGAATGCACAATTTCCTGTTTTTGCAGAACATGGAAGAAATCTGATAGCAATGTTTGAGCAGGGATTATGTATCTAATTATGTATATTAGCAATCAATAACAATCAATAACATAACAATAACATATATGCATATAGGATATAAAGCACGTGTTTGCGCATTGAAATAGGCATTTTATCATCTTACTTTAATCATTTTGATCATATCCACTACAAATCCCCACTTGAAATGTCTATTTCAATCTGTCCCTCATCTGGGGTCCTATTCCTGGCTGATTCTCCTTCGTAACTCCTTTGGGCTGCATATAGAGGAGAGTAGCAACTAGTTCACTAACCCCCTTGATACAGCTTGGAGAAAAAGCAATCAGGCACTATCTGTCCCTAGCGTCCTGCCTGGTCATGATGTGAGACTGGGAATGTATGTAGTGGAATGTGTGGTTTTTCATACTCCTCTTCCTCATGCCCCATATCTTGGTTCATGAATGTGGGGATTCCTTGTTCTACTGCCTTCTCTATACATTTCCTCAGACAAGGGAGTATGCAACAAATTACCAGAGCAAGGAGAATTAGGACAATTAATATAGTTACTCCTATTTGGGTTAAAATTCTCTGCCACCCGTTCATCCAACCAAAGTATTGGTCCCATGGATCTGTGACACCTGAATTTTTCTTTAGTTCAACTGACAGATTCTTCAACTTCTTAAGAGCTACAGTGACTTGGCCATTTGGACCAGTGTTGTCTGGAATATAGGTACAGCAAGTGGTGCTGGTTGTTTTGACTATCATAGTACAAACCCCTCCTTTCTCTGCAAAAATCATATCCAGAGCCATCCGGTTCTGGTAAGTCATTTGAGAGTCGGCCTCCATCTGCTCGGCTATCCCCTGGAATGCATCTCTTGTGTAGTTGACAAACCTTTGCTGGTTGTAATATATGTCATGTATCCAATCTACATTTTTGCTAACAGTTATTATGGGGATTAGGGATTCAAAACCTGCCTTTACCTGGTCTCGGGCCTTGAATTCGTCAGGGTACCCCCTTGGGACTCCAATGGCATCTATGTATACATGAGGGTCAAAACTTCCTGAAAGGGCTTCCCTTTTTGTCCTCTTACTCGATGTCTGGTGGTTGGTGTGTGTATTGTGAGTATTTTCTGTTAGGATGTGTGAGAGGCATGATAGCCTTTGCAAGGGCACATTCTCCCCTCCATTGCCCCTCCAACCTGGTCCTCACCCGCATGTCTCCACATATCCAATACACATCCCCCAAGGATTGACTTTGGTTTTGTACTAGATCGGCCGAGACATGACTATAAGTAACACAGTAACCCTTGGAGAAGTTGCCTAGGTTCTTACCCCTTCCTTATCGGATGGGCTCGGATTCCGTATGTTTAGGACAAGTGTCCCTGGCTTGGTGAGGGTGAGATGGGTTAGCAAGGGCTCCCCCTGGCTGTCTTTGCTGTCATAGGCTGGTTGAGGTTTCTATCCCCAGGGTGTCCCTGTGTTCCAAGCTGCTGCTCCCCAATTGTTACAATTCGTTCCCCATGACCCGTTGGTGACACATATATATCCTTCTCCATCACCTTTTTCATACCATTCTGACCTGCTGTTTCGCTCAGGACATGGGAGTATCTTACACGGGTGGAAGTCAAATGTGGCTACATGGGGGGCGTGTCCGGACGTACAGCAGGGAGGACGTGTGGGTGCTGAGCTCCACACAGACAGACTGCATCCACTGCCATCCTAGCCCCATTTCTGGAGCATTTGGTCCCATTCCTGCGGCACCCACTTAGGGTCTCTCTCGGCTTCCACCCCAGCAACTTTTTGGGCATTATTGGCCGAAACATCCCCCTCTGAAGCCGGAGGTGAGGTCCGCTCCATGCCGCCACCGCCATCTTGCGGCCTGTACCTCCGGAGCGCTTCGTTCTTGCCCTCTGCGATCCGGCCATCGGAGGAGTCCCACTACCTATCCTGCTGGCTGTTGCACCCTCGGAGGACGTGGTCGGCCCGCTCTGCTGTGGATAGACACCCGGGGGCCCTGCCTTGGATTGCGGAGCTCCGTGGCGCCATCTTGCGGCCTACAGACCGGCTCCCTTCTGTCTCTGGGACGCAGTGAGTAAAAAAGCCCCGGCCCATCCCTCCGGATTGACTTACCGGGCTGAACCCGACCAGCAGCTACTTTTGTGGCCCTGATTGCTGCACGGGGGGGTATTGGGCCTACACGGACTCGGAGCTCACTCGGCTGGCCCCCTGTCTCAGGAAAGTCCGCGGCTTCAGCCTGCTGCTGGAAGTCGGCGGCCATCTTGCTACTCCAGGTTCTCCCAGCCTCTTCCATCAACCCCAATACCTCAACATCTTTGCCTCTATCTAACTCACTGCCCTCCTGGACCCATTCTTTGTATTACCATTTGACTCAGTAGCAGAAAGACTGATACCTATCCTAATTGCTATGTAGTCTGCAGGTCAAAAGAGCTCAGGGATACATCTGTGCACCGAGACCCCCGCAATGCTATTTTAACTACATATAGCTTCGGGGGTAAACCTCCCCCATCATTCCATTTCTTTAACACCCCATGGGCAAAGTTGGCCAGCAGCAGCGATATTATAAACCTTTGTTTGGGCACTGTAAGGGATCAAACATGGAACGTTTTGTCACTAGGTCGCAATCTGCGACCTCTAGTCATACCGCAGATCCCTTTGTCACAATGGATCCATCCCTGGACTCAGAGTCTGTTAACAACCCCCAGCCAATCTCCTCCCAGGGCCCAGACTCCGGTCCCCTATCCCCACAAGAAGTTCTCACCCCAGATATCCTAGATGCTAAGCTTGATGCTAAACTGCAACTATTGCTCCGACAGATTACAAATAACGTTTCAGCTGAGGTGAGCAAGCTGGCTTCAGAACTTAGAGGAGAGATTACTCAAATTGGAGAACATACAGACACCCTTGAAAACAAATTTGATGAGATGATTAATTACGTAAAGGCTATGGAGGAGGAAAATCACAATCTACGCCTTTCGGTCTCCCAGCTACAACTGCAACAGGAGGACCTGGAGAACAGGGAAAGACGGCAGAACCTACGCTTCAGGGGTATCCCGGAAGCAGTGAGTGACTCTGAATTACGTACATACCTCCTCGGTCTTTTCAACGTTATGGCTCCCACTGTGGTGGATATAGACTGGCGCCTAGATAGGGCCCACCGATCTCTGGGCCCTAAACCTCCGGCTGGAGCTAGACCTAGAGATGTCATAGTGAGGTTTCACTTTTTTGAAAGCAAAGAGTCACTGACCCTAGCTACGAGTCCCAAATTACATATAAAGGGGCAGATTTTCAGCGACTTATCTCCCATTACCCTTGCTAAACGCAGATCGCTGCACCCAATCACATCTCACCTTCAACACCATAAGGTCCCATGTTATTGGGGATTCCCCTTTCGCCTCGTTGTATCCAAAGATGGTGTTCAACATACTCTGCGTGAATTGCAGGAGGGTGAAGCATTTCTGAAAGTCTTGGCCTGCCTCCTCTTCCGGAAGACGACTTGAATCCTCCTTTTGCTTTGGTTCGTCCTCTACCCAACACTCCTAACCGCATCTGGACCCCCGTGAGGGGAAGATCTAAGAAGCATTTCTCCACTCCACAACGTCCACGTTTCTCCAATCAACCCCCTTGAACTCTCCATATTCCTTCTTGTTTTCTTTTGTTTTTTTTTTCATTTATGGATCCATACCCTAGAGCTCCATGTACCCTGCATTTTGGTTTCTTTGTTTTGTAAGAAACTAGATTATACTGGCCTTTTTTCAAGATGCGGTATCCACCCTGTTCCCGATTTGGGGTGTTTTTTTTTCTTTCCCAACCCATGGTATAAGTTCTAACTATTGCTTTTTTTCAGGTTGTTATACTCATGTTGTCAGTCAGTCATGTTGTCAGTCATCCACGTCTATTTGCTGACTTTTTTATTTTTTCCCTCCTTCACTAGTTGTGGACCACTGACTACTTAACGCATTTTAGTAGCTACCAAGTTCATAAGGTGTGCAGATGTCCTTTCCCTGTCTCCTTACCCGGAATCTCCCAATGGAAGTCCGTTTACGTCCCTGCTTGACCCAGGGCTTTGCCCAGGGCCTCCTGAGTGGTATTTACAACTCAGGATTTCAAAGTTTAAGATTTTTTTTCTTTCTTTTGAGTGTTTTTTTTCTTGATATTTTTGTTTTTATTACTTTTGTTTTCTGTGTCCACATCTGGAGATCAACTCTGTAGGTCGAATTTGCTTCTATTTTATTTGTTTCTATTTTACAGATTCACTGATGTTCCTTAACAGGAAATACTTATTGCCTTGCAGGTATCGAGGTGACGTCATTTCTAGAAATGTTTATATGCATCATTATACCTTTTATTATTTTTATGCCCCTTATTTTATGCTAATCTCTGTTTTCATTATATTTACACAAGCCTATTGTGTCTACCTAAATGGCTTTAAGGATTTTGTCATATAATGTGAAAGGTTTAGGTTCTGTCCACAAGCGCTGGATGGCCCTGAAGGACTTCAGGGCCTCTGGTGCAGATGTGATAATGATCCAGGAGACCCACTTCCGTGAGGGAGGTTCGTTTAAATTTGCCTCAATTTTTCCCCACCTCCTTTCTTGCCTCTGATTCCACGGGCAAGGCGGGTGTGGCTATCCTGATGAAAAGGTCATGTCCTATTAAGGTAAAGAGCTCGTATGTAGACCCTCACGGGAGATTCCTCATCTTGGATTGTGAGTTTCTGACTACATCGTTCACCCTAGTCAATCTTTATGCCCCCAACACTGACCAGATAGCCTTCCTCAACAAGCTTTTTGACTCCCCCCAATATCGTGCACAACCTTTTATGATTGTAGGTGGGGATTTCAACCTGATTATGTCTCCCACCAGAGATGGACAAACTCTTCTTAATGTATCTCCATCTAAAAAGATCACGTCCCAGGCCAATGCTTTCCGTAGATGTGTTAGGTCTCACCAACTTTTCGACTCATGGAGGATCAGACATCCACTTTCCAAACAGTTTACTTTTTACTCTCCAGCTCATAAAATGTACTCACTCTTGATCATTTCTCATTTCGGCCCCAACTATTCCCTATGTAGTCGAGTCAGATATATCTCCCATCACATGGTCTGATCATGCTCCCATTGTGTTAGATCTCATGCTTTCCCAGACCCACGCCAAATCCTGTCACTGGCGTCTTAATGATCATCTCTTACAATCTGAGGTTTCACGTTCAATTCTGGCCAGGGGCTTAGAGGATTTTTTCCAACTTAATGTGGGGTCAGTTTCTGATTTTTCTACACTGTGGGAGGCGCACAAGGCCGTATTTCGTGGCATTTGCATAGCTGAAAGCTCTCGACTTAAAAAAGATAGGAATGGACTTCTTCAGTCCTTGATGTCTGCTCTGGTTCTCACAGAGCGGAGGCTGTTGTGCGCGCCCTCAGTGGCGAAACCACTTAAAGTCACCTCCCTTAGGGAGCAAATCAAGTTGTTGAAAATGGGCAGGGCGGCTATGTCCTTGCTTTGGACAAAACAGAAATGTTATGAGTTCTCAAACAAACCACATAGAATGTTAGTAAACAAACTGCACCCACGCCCATTTTATTCCTTTCCTGACTTTCTCCTACGGCCAGACGGATCTAGAATGCATTGCCCCCGTGAAATGTCAGATGCTTTTGGCGAGTTCTACAGTAAGTTGTACAATTGTTTGACTCCGGAGAATCAATTTACTTTTACCCAAGATAAGTTTGAGTCCTTTTTCTCTAACATTAAACTTCAAAGTTATCCTTAGCGGATTTGACCGGATTGAATGCGGCGATATCAGCTGAGGAACTTCTAGCCATAATTAAGGATCTTCCCTTACATAAATCTCCTGGCCCTGACGGTTTATCTTACTTCTACTATAAAACTTTTATAGATATTTTATCCCCCCATATGCTGACCCTTTACAGCTCTTTGTTTAAAGGCATCCCCCCGCATTCCCACTTCTCACACTCTCACATTTCGGTCATCCGAAGCCTGGTAAGGACCCCTCCATTCCGGATAACTATAGACCCATAGCTCTTTTAAATTCAGATTATAAAATATTTACCAAGATCCTCGCATCCAGACTGTCTAAACTAACTTCCAAGCTAATCCATAGGGACCAGGTGGGGTTTGTCCCTGGCAGGCATGCGGGGGACAACACCCGTCGTACAATGGATCTGATAGATCTCCTGGATAGATCCGCCCGCTCGTCACTAGTTTTAAGTTTAGATGCTCAAAAGGCCTTTGATAGGTTGAGTTGGCCTTATATGTTTCCCACTCTTAAATTGTATGGTTTTAATGGCCCTTTTTTGAAGGCTTTGGAGGCCCTTTATTCAACAGTCACGGCCCAGGTGCGGATGTCGTCCTTCTTGTCGCCTCGCTTTCCCATGACGAACGGGACTCGGCAGGGGTGCCCCTTATCCATATATAGAGAAAAGGTTTGTTGCCCCGACAGGGAAACCAAGAGGTGGTGACCCCTGGGACAACCGAGAGGCTACTATGGCAGTGACGGACAATCTGTGTAGTAAAAAATTGAGTTTAATAAATAGTTACAAGTTACATGGTATAATTAATACACCTGGGACATTAATACAAGTATAACACTATAAGAGCTTAAGTGGCTGTAGTAACAACCTGTATTAGTTGACCGGCCAAGAAACATGCACGTATGAGTTTGATTCATATAGCGTGCAACAAACAGCACATAGATGACACAAACAATAACAAACATACAGGACAAAAATGACTGTGGCAGTCCGGACGCCAGATGGAAACTTCTGCTGTCAATTCTAATCGGAAATCCGATATAGTGAGTGTGGCGGTAAGCCAAGTGTGAAAATGAAGAGAATTGGCAGCAAAAGTGCCCCTGCAGGGGGATAACTAGAATAAGCGGATCTAAATTGGATAAAAGTCTTGATCTTGGCATATATGAGCCTGATGGCAAGATCAGTGAAGGTTCATATATTTTAAAGTTATGGGCTTGCACTTGGAATTGATTTACAATTTTGAAAAAAAGGTTTTGAAAAAATTAATAATGATAATAGTTTGTTTTGGGCTGCCCTGCCTGCAAGATGGGTGTAGTACTGTTCCTATTTAGGACTCCAAAGATTCCGACGTGTGAAGCGGTTAGATGCGAGATTTGATGAAGGGATTTTATATACTACCACTGCAGGTCTATGTTATAGACTTCCATATTTCAGCATAGCATGTGGAAACCGGATAATGAAACGATCTTACCAGCAAAGTTCACTAGTTCACTAGTTCACAGAGATCCGGAGTCCATTGGCTGCTGGCTGCCTCCTTGCTGTTGTGTGATCCGATCGCTGCAGTTGGCGTCTGTAGACTGTCAGATGCGCCAATATACAACAGCATGCGGGGAGGATAATACAGCCGTGCCGTCCGGTCATGTGAAACTGTTCCCACTGGTCTGCTGAGCTGGCAGGTCCAGCTATATGCTTCTGGAAGTGGTCTGTATGTAGCTTCAGTGCGCACCAAGTGTTTAGTGCTTTCCAGCATTCGTCTGGAGCATCCGCTCGCTTTCTTCTTACTTGCGTATTCCCGCAAGTCACCGCTTCGGTTTCCCACTGCTATGGGGCATAGAGAGAGAGGCGTCCGGAGCCGTGATGACGTCAACGCGTTTCGTAGTGTTGATACGTAACTTCGTCTGGACGGTGGGAGACAAGCGTGCGTCGCTCCTTTATGTGCTATCGGCGCACGCCTGTCTCCCATTGATTTGAGGGATAGAAAATTACGGAGTTCCGCTTGATAGACTTGGGTGTCACTTCAGTGCTGAATGCCTCAATCCATTCTCACAAAACACATAAAGCCTATCACATATAACAGGACATACATAAAATTGCTATATAGTTATATTACATATCAAGTAGAAATTGGCCACTAAATCTCTCAGGATGCACGAAGAGCATTAAGGTTAAGCAAAAAGACTTACAGATAAGGGTCCCTGAATATATATAAATATTAACCCAATAATGTAATTTAATTTAAAGGGAGAGTGATATATTATGGGTGACCCTGCTTAGTGCATACTTATGATGAGATCGCAACTTTGCATATATAGTTTGTTACTGGTGCTCCGTGCAGGGCCCATGCTTCAAAGGGGCTATGAAGAACCCTGTAAGGACTGACCACGGCGAAAACCAAGAAAACAAAGAGAGATAAGGTGTAAAGTGAAAATGAAAAAATCAGCTCGGGTAGGCAGACATAAACGGGTATATCAAGGCAGATCAAACATCATCCTCATACTGATAGTCAAAAACCCATATGTAATATGAGTGTACATATAATGTGCAGGGACAGGATTGGGTTCAGCATATATGGGTATGTGGGTGCAAAAAGAGAGAAAGAAAGGAAAAGAAAGGAAAAAGACAAACAATAGGAAAAAGGGCAAAAGGAAAGAGGGGGGATGACAGAAAAGCATACACTCATCCGCCCATCTGCGGTATTAGGGGTGAAGACAGAGACAGGGCCCCCGCCCTATGGGGGGTACAGTATGTATGCCTCAAAGTATATACTTGCTATACATGATGACATATGTGCAAAGGACAAAGCCGGATTAATATATCCAAGGCTGGAACATAATGGAATGAAGATTTAGGCGGGAGAAGGGGGCTGACAGTCTACTGGTCCAGAAAGGGTTGCATGCTTAATTCAGTGTTCATGCCAAAAGGCATGAGAGTTTTAAGGGTGAAGATCCACCACTTTTCTTTCTGGAGAAGTATCCTGTCAAAATCACCCCTTCTCGGTGGCAGATGCAACGCATATATGCCCTTAATTTTCAAGCCGTCCGGTTTGCCCTGATGGAATTCCGCAAAATGCTGTGCTACTGGACTCTCCTGTTTAGGTTCCCTGTCCCTGTCTTTCTCCTTCTTGATTTCTCGCAGGTGCTCGCCTATTCTAGTTCTAAGCTGCCTTTTGGTTTTTCCTATATACATCTTTTTACAGGGACATGTTATCATGTAGATAACTCGTTCGGTCGAACAGTTGATGAGATCCCTGATTTCGTATTCTTTGGACCCAGTAGCGTCCGTAAAAGTGCGTGTTCTGTCAACGAAGGGACAGACTTGACATCTCGTGCAGGGGAACATGCCCAGACTTCGTGGGTACTCAGACAGCCAAGTTTGATTAGGCTGTCTGACATATTCCGATTGGACCAGGATGTCGCCCAAGGAGGCAGCCAGCAGCCAATGGACTCCGGATCTCTGTGAACTAGTGAACTAGTGAACTTTGCTGGTAAGATCGTTTCATTATCCTGTTTCCACATGCTATGCTGAAATATGGAAGTCTATAACATAGACCTGCAGTGGTAGTATATAAAATCCCTTCATCAAATCTCGCATCTAACCGCTTCACACGTCGGAATCTTTGGAGTCCTAAATAGGAACAGTACTACACCCATCTTGCAGGCAGGGCAGCCCAAAACAAACTATTATCATTATTAATTTTTTCAAAACCTTTTTTCAAATTGTAAATCAATTCCAAGTGCAAGCCCATAACTTTAAAATATATGAACCTTCACTGATCTTGCCATCAGGCTCATATATGCAAGATCAAGACTTTTATCCAATTTAGATCCGCTTATTCTAGTTATCCCCTGCAGGGGCACTTTTGCTGCCAATTCTCTTCATTTTCACACTTGGCTTACCGCCACCACTCACTATATCGGATTTCCGATTAGAATTGACAGCAGAAGTTTCCCATCTGGCGTCGGACTGCCACAGTCATTTTTGTCCTGTATGTTTGTTATTGTTTGTGTCATCTATGTGCTGTTTGTTGCACGCTATATGAATCAAACTCATACGTGCATGTTTCTTGGCCGGTCAACTAATACAGGTTGTTACTACAGCCACTTAAGCTCTTATAGTGTTATACTTGTATTAATGTCCCAGGTGTATTAATTATACCATGTAACTTGTAACTATTTATTAAACTCAATTTTTTACTACACAGATTGTCCGTCACTGCCATAGTAGCCTCTCGGTTGTCCCAGGGGTCACCACCTCTTGGTTTCCCTGTCGGGGCAACAAACCTTTCTCTATATATGCCTGTTATTGGCTACGGCTGTGTTCCCCTAACTAGAGGAAGTGATAACGTGTAAATAACTGGGACACTTATAACCATAACACAGTGTGGGAGAATAGGCTTTGCTCATCCCTCTCTTTTATATGCGTGCCCCTTATCCACATTGCTTTTCATTTTATGTTTGGAGCCCCTTGCTGAGTCTATTCGATCCCATCCTGACATTCGTGGGGTGGTGATGCGACAGGGGGAATATAAACTGTCACTCTTTGCGGACGACATTCTGCTCACTATTACCAACCCACTGATTTCTCTCCCTTCACTACACAAATTATTATCTTCCTTTGGTGCCATCTCCGGTTATAAGGTCAATGCTTCCAAAACTGAAGCTCTCTCCATACATATCCCGCCTGCATTGCTGTCTCAACTTAAGGGATCCTATCCCTATAGGTGGTGTACTGAGTTCCTTAAATACCTGGGTATTTTACTTACTCCCTCCTATTCTTCTCTTTATTCTGTTAATTTTCCCTCCTTGGTTTTAGACATTAATAAATCTCTGACGACTTGGACAAAATATCCTCTCTCCCTTCTTGGCAGAATCAACGTCCTAAAAATGTCCATCCTACCCAGATTACTTTATCATTTTGAGACGCTACCGGTCGCTATACCTTCTTCCCAGCTGAAAGCGCTTCGTCAGAATTTCTTGAGGTTCATATGGGGCGGCGGGGCTCATCGTATAGCAAGCTCGGTGGTATTTGCTCCTAGATATAGGGGTGGTTTGGGAGCTCCGGATATTGTTAAATATTATTATGCCTCACACTTGAGAGCGGTTGTTTCCTGGTCCTCCCTACACGCTCCGAATCAATGGGCCGCCATTGAGAGGGGGGGTGTTATACCCGGCTCACCCTTGCTCATTGGTTTGGGGCGCCCCTGTATCCCTAGATCCCATTTTCAAACGTCAATGCACGGCCCCAATGGCTTTTACTTTAGCCATATGGCATAAATGTCTCAAAAGTTTCTCCCTTGCCTCACCCTGTCCTCCATTGGCGAATGTTTTGTTTAACCCAGCCATACCAGATAGTATCTCATTGGAAGGATATCTCCATGGCTCGGCGCGCCTCTATTTCAACTCCGAAATGTAGTCCATCCTGTCACGCAAAGATTATATAGCTTTGATATTTTACATAAAAAATTTGATATACCCAACCACCTTTTTTATTTTTACCTGCAGGTTAGACATTTTTTTCAATCCAAATCTTCTACCCTGACTCTCGATAAACCGACAGCTTCTTTGAGTTTCTGTGTGCCCAGGGCCCCTCACCAATTACACCTAATATCTTCTATTCATCGTATCCTCCATGAGTCGACCCCTCTTTCTGAAACCACACACCTTTACATGAGAAAGTGGTCTCACTTGTTAGGCAAGCCTATAACAGTCCAAACCTGGGATAGGATTTGGTCTTCTATCTTTAAATCCTCTAAATGTGTGATTCATCGGGAAACGTCTATTAAAATTCTCATGTTTTGGTATAAAACCCCCTGATGTCATTCACACATATGTCCCCTCAGTTCTACCGCAATGTTGGCGTTGTGGAAATGACATTGGCTCTCTGTTTCATATCTTCTGGAAATGTTCCCTGGTTCAACCTTTCACAGGAGGTGATAGAAGTGTCCCTTCCATTTGATCCATTGAACTTTCTTTTGGGCCTCCCATTCCCAGGTCTAACCAAAAATGCTAACCGCTTGGCCGCCTATATTTTATTGGCCGCCAGGAGGCTCATACCGTTATGTTGGTTGTCTGGTGCTCCTCCTCCATGGTCCAGATTTCTTCACCTGGTTGCTGAAATTCGGAGGATGGAATATTTAACGGCCTCTGTTCACGATTCCATACCACAATTTGATAAAGTCTGGGAACCTTGGGATCACTCGAGATATGGGACCCCTGTGCCGGTGTCCTCACCTTAGTATATCTTTCCCTGTATGTACCTCCAATGTATACCTGAGAGTTGTTTGTTTCATTTGATCTTGTAGAATTATGCAGATCACTCCTGTGTTCTGCGTCCTTGGACACTATGTACATGTCATTTACCTTCATGTTCTTCTTTGTATAATCTTTTTTTGTCGCTACTCTGTTGATCTTTTCAATATTCTGTACCTTATGATACAGTTATGTCTTACCTGTTTATATAACCCAATAAAAATACAATTTTGCAAATGTGGCTACATGGGTATCAGATGAATGTTACCAAAAAATGACCTTCCCATCTTTCTTAGTAATGGCTGCATGCTGTGCCCTAGTCAAACCAAACAGAAAAAGAATATACAGGATCATGATTTATCTTCATCTGCTTCCTTGGGTATGGCAACCTTCTTGCAATGAGAGGCGTGTATCCAGGTGTTCTTCCCTGCGACTTTCACCAATGTAGCTGTTATTATGAGGACCTTAAAGGGACCATCATATCTTGGGTTAAGAGAGTGTTTTCGCACAAATTTCTTTATCAGAACCCAATCACCGGGACCAGCGTGTGTGTCCCTGTATCTAACTCAGGATCTGGAATGGAAGAGAAAACTTTCACATGAATACGGGTTAATTCACGAGACAAAGCAGTCACATAATCAGTTAATACATCGGATTGTAACTTTAATTGCTGTGGAAAATAATACCCTAATCTAGGGGCTGAACCAAACAGTATTTCATAGGGTGATAAGCCATGGCTCTCTTTAGGAGTGTATCTTACACTGAACAGGGCAACGGGTAGACTGTCTGGCCAGCTCATCCCTGTCTCCTGAGACATTTTCAACATTCTGCACTTTATTGTGTCATTCAATCTCTCTACCTTCCCACTGCTCTGGGGGTGGTACGGGGTGTGAAAGGCCAGTGTGACCCCTAAGGCTGTCCATATTTCTTTGGTTACTGAGGCCGTGAAAACTGGCCCCTGATCACTCTCTATAACCTCTGGGACACCATACCTGCACACTATTTCTGTTAGAAGCTTCTTGGCTGTGGTCTTTGCTGTCATATTGGTCACCGGGAAGGCTTTAGGCCAGGAACTGAACATATCAACGATCACTAAAGCGTATTCATACCAGCCACTCTTTGGCATCTGAATGTGATAGATCTGAATTTGTTGGAAGGGGTATTGAGCCTTTGCTAGATGTTTCATGGGTGTATTTTCCGTTCTTCCTGGGTTACACTTAGCACAGATGACACATGACATGCAGAGGTTGTTGGTAAGTGGGGTAATTCCCGGGGGCCAGGTAGTATTTATTGATCAAAGAGTTCATCAAGGTCTTTGACAGGTGAGTAGCGCCATGAGCCCATTGCACCACAGCTGGCAACATGGACCGTGTGTAAACATGGTCTCTTATTCACTTCCATGAGTCTGTTCTTCAATATGGCTCCCTTCGTTGTCCATGTTCCTTTTTCCTCCCTCACTTGCTGCCTCTTGCATTTCCTTCAAGCGTGCCCAATCCACAGGAGGGTTTCTGCAAGATCATGGTGGCTTTTACCGTGTCTTGTGTCGGGGTGTCTTGTGTCGGGGTGCTGGAGTGTCTTGTGCCGGAGTGTATTGGACGTCCACTCTGTGTATGACGTCTCGCACTCAATTTGCGCCCTGTTTCGCTGCAGTGTCTGCAAGTGATTACCTTGTGCTTCTTGAGTGTTCAGTCTGCCATGTGCCTTTACCTTGAGAACCGCCACTTGTGTGGGAAGAAGCCCTGACTGCTGCACTGTGTTTTATGGTGTGCCCACTGCTGTCAGGAATCCCCTGTTCTTCCACAGGACCCCATAATCACAAGGCCACCTCGAGGGCATATCTTGAGTCTACATAAATGTTGGCCTTTTTTCCCCTCTGCCAACTTGCATGCCATGATCAGGGCCTGAAGTTCTGCTTCTTGTGTGGACTTAAAGGTGGGTAACACGGAGGCATGGAGGATTTGTGTCTTTGGTAGTGACAGCATATCCGGTATGGTACCTCCCTTCATGATCTGCATATCTTAATTAGGGATGAGCTTTGAGTTCGAGTCAAACTCATGTTCGACTCGAACATTGCCTGTTCGCCTGTTCGGCGAACAACGAACAATGTGAGGTGTTCGCAGCAAATTCGAAAAGCCGCAGAACACCCTGTTAAAGTCTATGGGAGAAATCTAAAGTACTAATTTTTAAAAGGCTAATATGCAAGTTATTGTCCTAAAAGTGTTTGGGGACCTGGGTCCTGCCCCAGGGGACATGTATCAATGCAAAAAAAGTTTTTAAAAACGGCTGTTTTTTCGGGAGCAGTGAATTTAATAATGCTTAGAGTGAAAAAAATGAAAGTGAAATATTCCTTTAAATTTCGTACCTATGTGTAAATTAAGCATGTTAAAAAGCATGTTTCCGTACTTAGAACTGTCACTGGAAAGAACAAACGGACATTTTAAAACTTTTTTTTCATTGATACGGGTTCTAAAGTTCACACAAACATTTGGTGTGTTCGCAAGTTCTGGTGCGAACCGAAACAGGGGGGTGTTCGGCTCATCCCTAATCTTGATCCATCAACATAGATAGTCAGGTCAGGGTCGTCCAGAGGCACTTTACTGACCGTTGGCAGGTGTGTAGTTTCCATCATCATCATTTCGAGACAGTCATGAGGGGTATCGTAAGGGTCGTTTCCCCCCTTGAGAAGTGGGAGCAGAGTGCACGGGTTGAGGGTGTCGCATCTGAGGAGGGTAATGTTATCCGGGAGGAGCAGAGTACATTGTAGTCGAAGATGTCTTGCTGCTGACATATGTTTTGGTTGTACTTGGTTTAGTACAGCTGATATGTCACAAGGAGCTAGAAGGATGAGAAGGTGGCCCCAGCACGAGATCTGCTGTCTTATCCAGAAGAGCATGGGCTGCAAAAATGGCTATGAGGCAGGAGGGTGCCCCCCCTAGCTACTGGATCCAATCAACAGGGAATAGTACCCCAATAGGTCTGAGCCTGTTGTCATGAGCTTGGGCCAGTACTCCTGTGGCGTGTTCGTCTCTCTCTGAAACAAATAGTTTGAAGGTTTTTTTTTTTAGTCTGGGAGGCCGAGCGTGGGGGCTGAAGACAGGGTCTGTTTCAGAATTTCAAAGTTGGTAGGTGGTCTGGAGGCAGCGTGAAAGGATCAGTCTTTTAGAACATCATACAGTGGTTGCATTAGCAAAGATGCTTCTGGAATCCACGAACGGCAATAAGAAATTAGGCCCAAAAAAGCATGGAGAGACTTGTGGCCAGCTGGCACCGGTATTGCCTTGATCGCAGCTACTCGCTCTTGCGTGAGATGTCTTACACCTTGTGAGATACAATATCCAAGGAAGACCACTGTTTGTTTGCACCACTGAATCTTCTGCCTTGATGCTTTACAACCTTGTTCAGCCACAGAGAAGGTCTTCAGAGGTGGGTTGCAGTGTTGCAGCATCATCTTGGGTATCTGCACAGAGCAAGAGGTCATCCACATACTCGAGAAGCACAATGTCTGGGTGGAGTTTGATCCATGTGTCCCTGAATACATTTCATTGCCTTGGCAAACTGGGATGGAGAGTTCTGGGCACCTTGGGGCATTACAGTCCAGGTGTAGCTTTTCCTTTTGTGGACAAAAGTGAATAAGAATTGACAACAGGGTCTAGGGGGACACTGAAGTAGGCATTTGCCAGGTCCACCACAGTAAAGTACTTAGCCATGGGTGGTATCCCAGCCAGCAAGGTGTGTGGGTTGGGTACGATGGGCGTTTCCAGTATGGTGGCCTCATTCACTGCTCGAAGGTCCTGCATCATGCAATATTTCACAGGTTTTCCATTTGGGGTTTTCTTCTGACTGGGAAGAAAGGGGTCTTGCAGGGGCTTGTGCAGTATTATGAGAGCTCCATTCTGTAGGAGGGCCTCTATATGGCGAGTGATTGCGGGTGACTGGGAGAGCTTGAGGGATATTGGGGTTTTCTGGGGAAAGGGGCTCCTGGCTTCATTCTGACCAGGACAGGTGGAACTTTCAGATGACCAATGTCTTCTGGGCCTGTAGACCAAAGGCAAGAAGGTATTCGGGTTAAAACCTCTTCCGGAATTCCAGTCTCCACATTTAGGGACATCATGAGTGGAATGGAGCATAATGCTGAGGTGTCTTCATTAGTCAGTGGTGAGGTCACCCGAATAACACCGTCAGGTTGGAAGGAGATTGAGGCCTTGAGTCTAGATAAGACATCAGCCCCCAGTAGATTCAATGGACAGGTATCAGAGACCACAAAATCTTGCTAGTAGGTTAGGGATGTTGCCAACTTGTAGGGGGTGTGTCAATGGACTTTTTCGGGGTGTTCCATCCACACCAACCACGTAATGTCAATGTCTGATAGGAAAGAGGTATCAGGTAGATCTTTTGCTCTAATTACACTTCTGGCAGCACCTGTGTCACATAGGAAAGTGGTAGGGTGGCCCTTGATATTGAGAGTTATCTTGGCTAGAGGTCCTCCTGAATCTTTGCATGCTGCAACCATGTTTGGAATGCATGACACAGGCTTGCCAAATTCCTAGTGATCCATATGGCTAGGAGGAGGAGCAGGGGGCCAATCATTTGGTGCTGAGTTGGGATTCCCTGGGACATTTTGTCCTTGGTGTTAAGCATCTCCTCTTCTTGGGTTGTCCCAATAATCGGCTGTCTGCAGTTGGATCTCCACGGGCCTTTGGCATTGCCTTTTAAAGTGTCCAGGTTTCCCTCAATTGTAGCAGCAGACTCGCAGGTTTTGTGCTGGTGGTGGCGGGTATGGTGTGTCAGAAGCCAACATGAGAGGGACTACTTTTTTATTACCCTGTGAGGACTCTATGCCCTTTGCTACCAGTAGTAGAGTGTCAAGAAGTAACACTCTGTATTCTGGCCAAGATAGTAGCAGGCCTTTCCAGATTGCTTCCCTGAGGCCTGCTACAAATGCAGAGGATAGCATTTGTGTATGTGCCTTGTTTTGTGTGCTGAATCCCAAATCAGTGAACACCTGTAACATCCTAGTATGGAATTTCTCAACTGATTCAGCCTTGTCTTGTGTAATATCTTGTATGCTTGTTGCTTGGTCTGCCAGGCGGTCACGTGCCCACTGTTGTAACACATCCCAAACTATATGTACTGTCAGGGATGCTACTGGCCGCCTTTAAAACACCTTTCCATTACTGGCCAGTAAGCATCCACTGCTTTGATTTCACACAGGCTTACCGGGTCCCGTCAGGCACAAGGAGTATGCCTTCTGGATCTGGGCAATCCTTCTGTAGAATGGCATGGGTTGTTTCTCAGGGTCTGGTAGACTGGTTACAAGGGATGATGCTTGTTGAGGGGTAAAGGTCACATACATCAGGGGTGCACCTGATGCTGCAGGCATCTCCCCCCTCGGCGTTGTGAGGTGATAACCCATGGGGTGGGGGTCCCCAATCATTTCTCTGTTGTGGTAGTTGAGGAGGTAGTCCCCTGTGTGTTGGGGGGGACCGTATAGTACGGTGTCATGTAAATCACCTGTGGGTCTTCCCGAGACATTTGCCATGTCCTCGGAGAACAGTTGTGAAGTGGAGGGGAATAGAGTGGGAGTGAGTATCTAGCGCCCAGTTTGTTTTTTGGCAGTTGCTCCCCGAGGGGCTGTGGATGTAGGCCATGCTGTTGTGGATATGGGCTGGGGATGAGAGGATGTTATTCGGTCAGATTCAATACAGGTTTCCCACAGTGCCCTGTAAGGTGATTGGAAGGGGAATGTACTGGTTCATGGCTATGGTGAGGGACTGTAGTTGCCCTGGTTTGCACATCCAAATGGCCTCCGACACTATAATCTGAGTCGGGCGTGGCTATCATAACTGGCCGAACAACTGGGGGTGGCACCTGTGGGGTCAAGGCCCCCCTGGGGGTCACTTCTTGGAGCTCGGGTGAGTGGCAGCAACTGCCACTACTTGCCTCTGCCTTGTCCCCAGCTTCTAATACCATTAATGGGTTAATGTCTTCCCTATAATATGCTCCGGTGTACTGGAACTGGGCATAGAGGCATGGGTGTAGCAATATGGCCGTTGCAGGAAGTCATCATAGGGAGTCTTCCTGTGGATTGACTGACTGTGTCACCATTGTTGGGTGTAGCAAGATGGCCACCGACCTGGGGCAGTGCCATGGGTGGTAACGGGGGTGGTAAATTGGGGTGAAGCCTAATGGGAGGGTCAAGCCAGGGGGTGGTTGCCGAGGGCAGGGATTCCTGTCTTGTGTCTGGATGCCATTATAGGGTGGTGGCTGTCCGGACCCCAGTGTACTCTCTGGTTTGTGATACACATATACAATGTATCCATGTTGATTTGGCTCTCGCTCTGTCCACCCCTCCCCTTGGATGGCTTTTGCTAGCCTGTACCAGGCTTCTGCTGTAGGTAGTAAGCCATGATCAGACAACAGACCCTTTTTCCGTTTTAAAAAAACCCCACCATTGTTCTGATTGCAATCTTCCACCCATATGCATATTAATGTCACATATCTTTGCCAGCTCCTTTATCTTTTTAACTGCTTCCCTTCCCTCCCTATCTGAAACCAAGTTGCAAGCTAGGTTCCCTTCCTTCGGCTTCTGTAATTTCTGTCCCATTGTTATTTAATGGAGGGATACAGGTCCGGGCACATGAATTTGTATGACGGTTTTACGAGGCTGTCTTGGACTCAAGGGTCCGACAATACTTCTGACCATCACCTGTCCTTCTTGTGGACCTCTCTCCAATATAAATCGTTACACAGGGAGGGAGATTCAGGTTGTAATGGACACCTTTTGGCTGTGTGTCCTCTTTAAATCTTTATCTCAAAACTGCTCTGCTGCTACGACTGTCACTTCTCCTTTTTTAAAAGTACTTTTTTTTTTCCTGCAAGAGCACTAGAGAGCGAGATCGTCTACAGACTGCTGTAGACTAGTCACGGTCCTGCAGGCAGGGAGCAAGGTGAGTAATACGTGACCACTTATTACTCTCAAAAAAACAGGTCTCAAGTCCTGCGGAAAACGTGTGGGAACGGCGTCCCTGCACTTTTTTCACAGCAGGAACGCAGTTCCCTTTGCAGGACTAGAGCAGCCGAGAGCAGCCAAGCTGCTCAAGCCCACCCTTCACTAAGTGGTGATGCCCAGCTCGAGTCACTGTCAGGGGCAGGCAAACCTTAGTAATCCTTTATGTTACTGGCCGCTTCCTGTATATGGATTCATCGGGTAGTGTGCGGGTATTCCGTCACTTCCTCGATGCCGCAATGTCTCCTGGGAGCTTTTGTCATTGTTCCTAGGAGACATTGCGGAGGTCTGCCACGAGTTATCGCGGGATTTAGAAAGAACTTGCTTAAAGTTCTTTCTAAATCCCGCGATAACTCGGGGCAGACAGCATTAGATATAACAAAAAAAAAAAAAACATGCGGTTTAGTAATTATGCATATGAGCGTATCCTTTTTTTTTTTTTTTGGTGAGGGAGTGGATCTTGGGTGGGAGTTCCCACACTTTTTTCCCCAGGACTTGACCCCTGCAACAAAACATAGTAGTTTGAATTCAATGTGTTACTTTAAATATCATGTACTCGCCCCAGAGGCAAACCCAAACCCCTGACTCTGTCCTTCTCGCCTTCCTCACAATCTTCTGGTTGTTCTGGTTGCAGTGGACAACTGGACACATAATGGGTAAGTAACCCCTCCCTCTAGCTTCACTTTCTATTACTGGCAGTGATGCACCGACTGCAATTCTAACCGGGTAATGCACGTTTAGCATGAACACCAACACGTCTGGAATGTCCACCAATAAAGGTTTCAGACCAAGAAGTTCAGCCTGTAAACTGCCTGATTTGTGACATGCCCACCAGGTGGAACTCAACTTTGGGAATGCTGCAGCATCTATATGTGCAGCAGAGGGCCGTCAACAAGTACCTGTACCAGTACGGCATGACGACAGGCTCAGGCAGCCTCAGCTTTTTTTCCCCACGCCAATGGCTGATAATTAAGGATGCATGCACTGTATTGCCACCATTTTAGGAGGCCACAAGGATGGTGGGCAGTGACAGTGCATGTATAAGTGACACAATCACTGTTATGTTCCTGCTGGAGCAGACTCTGCATGGCATTATGGACAGGGCACTGGAGGCAGAGCATCAGGAGAAAGAGGAGGACTTTCCTCTCCAGGCCCACGTTATCCATACACCATCATTCCTATGTCACAAAACATATAGAAGGAGAGAGGGGAGGAGGATAAGGAGGAGGATTCTGGCACTTTCATAGGCTTCGAAGAAGAGGAAGACATGCGTCAATCTGTAAGCTATGGCTTTCCAACCCCAGGATCCTTGGAGTAGTACGTGGCTGGAAGGAGAAAGTTCCAGATGCTGTCACCCTGAGTGACCCCGAGGAGTCTGCTTCTCAAGCCTCAGCAAATTTGAGGCGCATGGGCAACTTCATGCTTCAAAGCCTGCGAAAGGTCCCAAGCATATGTGACATAAAGTTAAAGGAAGATTACTGGTTGGCAACCCTTCTTAACCCCCATTATAAGGGGAAGGTCTCAGAACTTACCCCATTCCCACAGAGAGTGCAGAAAATAAAATCTCTTGAGGACATGTTAAAGATGATTTTATTGAACGTTTTTCTTGGCTCCAGTAGGTTACAGTGTGGTGGAAAACATTGTTTTGAGTCTTCTGTTGGTCAAGAAAGAGCCTTGGAGAGGTGTCCGGCTAAGTGAGCAGTTCATAATTGTTTTAGTCCTCGCCGCACAGGGCTGTTAGCTTCCACAACCCATCGAGAGGTTCTGCATCACATAGAGGGACGATTACCTCTGGGTCAAAACAGAAATGGAGAGATTCCAGCTGACGATCCACTGACTTATTGGGTCATGTGAATAGACCACTGGCCAGAACTTGCCCAGTATGCTATTGAGTTGTTGGGCTTCCCAGCATCCAGTGTGCTTTTAGAATGGGCAGTCTATGCTATGAAGCCCCTGATGCCGATGTCACTGATTAAGTCTTTTTTAGGATGTGGAATCTCTGCAGGACTTCAAGGCTGCCTAGCTTTGAGGGTGTTCAATTATTTCAACTGGAAGAATGTTTTTGGCATAGGTTTCATTGGCACAATTAACACCCAAAGATCAATTTTTCATTGCAGTTTTTCATTGCAGTTTTTTACAGAAAGGCCAATTCTTGCTTTCATCAAGAGTACCTCTATAGGGTTATATTGGGAAGGTACCAGAACACCAAAGACCAGATTTTGTGCACCTGTTTGACATGTGCATAGCATTGCAATTTTTTACAGCAAGGCCAATTCTTGCTTTCATCAAGATTACCTCTATAGGGTTACGGTGGGAAGGCGCCAATGACACCAAAAGATCAATTTTTATGCACACATTGGAGGGGAAGAGAGGAGGAATTAATAATGGGGGAGAAAGGTGCCCAATTTGAGGGCCCTCAGGAAGTGAGTGGGGATGTTGGAGGGGAATAGTTGATCTAATGAACTCCCCTTGGACGGGCTGCCCCGGGTTTTTCCTTTGTGACGCCTTTTTTTTTCTGTCCCCGGCCTCCCCCCTCGATCCCCCGGGGGGGGAGGGGGGGTAATATATCGAAGGGGAGGGAGATGCGGGCCGAGAAGGTTAAGGGTTAAGAGAGGGCAAGAACCTGTATGGTGACCTTTGATAGTCTATGAGAGGGGAGGAGGGTGGGGGGGAGGAGAGAAGGGGCAGGGAAAAAATAAATATAAAACTCGTGGACAATGGAATAATTGGAGGCTATTGAAAGAAAAACAAAATGGCAATGTAAGGAAGGAAAACGTGAAATAAGTAACAAAACTGTAGGGTAATGATAACAGTCGGAGGGAGGAGGGAGGGGGGGGGCAGGCTGGGGTGTCTCATCATTTTTTTTTCTTTTTTTTCTCTTTTTTATTTCTGTTTATATTGCACCACCTAATTGGACCAGCCCCTAGATTAGGGACTGCCCACCGAACCATTGGGCGGGAGGGTCAAAAGTGGGTAACTTACCCTAGGGGATTTAGAAGCAGGAGGGAGGGCAGGGGGGGAGATAGTGAGGGTGGGATAAAGCTAAGTGGGCAAGGGGGATTAGGTTTTTTTTTTATCTTTTCCCTTTTTTTCCTCTTCTTTCTCTCTCTCTTCCCCTCTACGCCGGAGATGGAAGGATTAAAAATAACCTCCCTGAACGCAAAGGGACTTAACGTCCCTGAAAAACGCAGGATGTTGCTGAACGATCTGCGACATCAGAGACAGATATTGCCTACATACAGGAGACTCACTTTAGGACGGGGGGGCTCCCACTATTCGAAAATAGGTTCTTCCCTTCGGCCTACCACGCAGGGAACCAGGAAGCAAAATCCAAGGGGGTTTCTATTTTAATTTCTAATAGGATACCCTGGACATTAGAAAATTGCTATCGAGACCCAAAAGGGAGATACCTTTTTTTAAAAGGGAAGATAGGAGAAACAAAAGTGACTTTAGCTACAGTGTATGTGCCTAATGTACATCAAGATATCTTCATGAGGAAGACTCTCAAATAGTTGATGGAGTTTTCAGAAGGCAAACTAATTTTGGGGGGGATTTCAATATCCCCCTGATCCAAAGATAGATACCTCAAGGGGAACTTCGTCTATCACAGAGGGGGTCAGACGGGGGGTTCTACGTAGATTGTACGAAATCCAGTTGGTGGATGCATGGAGGACGTTACATGGGGAAGAGAGGGATTACACCTTCTACTCCAACCCTCACCAGGTGTACTCCAGGATAGATCTCTTCATGATACCTCACTATCTGATCTCCTCTGTGAAGGAGGTGTCCATTGGCAGTATTACATGGTCGGATCATGCCCCGTTTAGCCTGCGTATCTCACTATCTGGTGCAGGGCTTACACAGGAGAGAAGGTGGCGTCTAAATGAAAGCCTCTTGCAGAATAGGGAAGTGAGAGAAGATGTTGCTCGGGAAATCACAGAATATTTCCAAATGAATGCTACCCCCGGGAGTAATCTAGGGATGGTGTGGGAAGCGCATAAAGCGGTGATCAGGGGGGTCTTTATTAGACATGGAACGATTCTAAAAAGGAAGCGAGAACAGCAGGTTAAAAATGTATTAACAGAGATTCAGGAATTAGAACTACAACATAAAAAGACACATACCCCTCAAACAGGCAGAGAATTGAGCCACCTGAGAAGGCAGATTACAGAGATCCTACGCTATAAGGCCAAAGCAATAATACAAAGGGGAAGGAAAATAAATTACGAATTTGGAGATAAGTGTAGTAAACTACTAGCTGGGAAACTGAAAGAGAAGAGTCAACAAACGTATGTCCCGCAAATTAAGGGGAAGGAGGGACAATTAAAACGTACGCCAAAAGAAATGGTGGAGGAGTTTGGGAGATATTTCTCCTCTCTATATAATTTGGCACAGCTACCAGTAGACCCACCCAAAATAGAAGAATATCTCTCAGCAATGGACTTAGCTAGGTTACCATCAATAGCTTGGGCCAGTTTAGACACCCCCATCTCGATAGAAGAACTAGAGGCAACGTTAAAAACTATGAAGGAAGGGAAAGCCCCGGGACCGGATGGCTATACGATAAGATACTATAAAGAATTTGTAACATCATTGGGAGGGCAGTTAGCAGAGTTTCTCAATGCAGTGGGCCAGACGGCTAAATTCCCGCCGGACGCTTTACTAGCTCAAATTATAGTCATTCCCAAAGATGGGAAAGATCCGGCGGAGTGCCGCAGCTATAGGCCGATTTCATTGTTAAACTCGGACTTAAAACTCTTTACGAAGTTACTAGCAAGACGGATCCAAGTATGGTTACCTGAGCTAGTGGATATGGATCAAGTTGGATTTGTTCCTACACGGGAGGCAAGAGATGGTACAATAAGGGTCCTTAATCTGGTGCAAGGGGCCACCGACGGGGACATCCCTTGCATGTTCCTAAATACCAATGCCGAGAAGGCTTTTGATAGAGTGAGTTGAAATTTCCTGTTCTCAGTGCTGAGACACGTGGGCCTGGGGGAGAATATGTTAAGGTGGATTGGGAGTGTTACACAGACCCACGTGCCTCTGTGAGAGTTAACGGGATGTTTTCCAAAACCTTCCAAATCACAAACGGAATGCGTCAGGGATGTCCCCTGTCACCGCTATTATTTGTGCTATCTTTGGAGCCCTTATTAAATAAAATACGCCAAAACCCGGATATACAGGGTATACAGATAGGGGGGAGAAGGCATAAAATAACCGCATTTGCAGATGACTTGCTGTTTACTATATCAAACCCACACGTATCTCTTCCCAATCTTGTCAAAGAAATCGCTAAATTCGGAGAGCTCTCCAACCTAAAAATAAACCAGGCAAAATCTGAAGCAATGAGTGTGTCAATGACACCCCAGAAACAGTCGATTATACAACAAACAACAACATACTTGGGCACCCTGATTCAGCAAACATAAAAGAAGTATTTAAATACATTTTCCACCTCTTCTTACTTCAATAAGAATGCTACTTGAGAAATGGCAACATGGATTACATTCATGGTTCGGCAGAAACAATATAGTCAAGATGAGCATGTTGCCAAAAATTACGTATTTGTTTCAAACACTGCCGATAACGATACCATCGGCCTTTTTACGGCAAATGAATGCCCTCCTGATGAAATTCATCTGGGCAGGGAAAAAGGCAAGGATTAAAAAAGAGGTGATGAGGTTACCCAAGTGTTTTGGGGGGATGGCAGTCCCGGACATTATCAAGCGGCACATTTGACGAGATTGATAGACTGGTGCAGAAACGGACACTATAAAAGGTGGGTTGAGGTAGAACAGCAGACCTGTCCAATAACACTAAGCAGAGTCCCTTGGTGTTATAAGATACTGCCAAGTAAGATGAAGAAACATCCTATAATTGGCCCAACGCTGTCAATCGCAGCTAAAATATGTAAAAATCCAAAATTTTCATCGAAGTATTCTCCCTTGTTCCCTATATTAGGGAACCCAGGCTTCATACCAGGTACAGTAGGAGCAGTTTTCGAAAAATTCAAAGAAAGGGGCAATGTACAGGTATCACATTTTCTGCAAACTGGTACGTGGCCATCAATTGAGGTCTTAACAAAGAGAGGAGGGAATTATGAGTTATCATTTTGGCAAGCATTTCAAATAAGTTACTTTTTAAGATCCCTGGGACAAGCATCTAATTTTCGGCGACAACTAACAAAATTTGAACAATACTGCGATGAGGAGGAACCAATACAAAGAGTGAGTTCAAAGATGTATAGATTATTGAATTCCCCTCAGGAGGATTTTGAGTTGCCGGGATTGGGGAAATGGGAAAGAGATCTGGGGAGAAATTTCTCACAGTCTCAACGTAAACACATAATTCATTTAGCACTAAACCCCTTAATATCTACGCGAATACAAGAATCCAACTATAAACTACTGTTCCAATGGTATTACACACCAGTAAAGCTGCATACATTTTCTAAAGGCTACTCAGAGTACTGTTGGAGATGTGGTGTGGAGCAGGGAACCTTGCTGCATATATTTTGGTCCTGTGCAAAAGTAAGAGAATACTGGAAGGAAGTCCAGAGAATTGTTCAAAAATTTACGGAATTCCAGATTCCGGAGGATCCAGCTTTTTTTCTGCTCCATAGCTCACAAATCCCAGTGCGAGAGTACAAAAAGTCGGTGATATGTCACATGATAAATACTGCCAGAAATGGAATAACATTACAATGGAGAGATAGTAGATCACCCTCTATTGCAAGATGGCTCAATAGAGTGAGAGAGACTGGAGCCATAGAGGATCTGATCCTCTCAGCCCGGAACAAAAGGGAACAATATGTAGAAACTTGGACAGGTTGGAATCAGTTTATGAGTACGGAGGAAGGGAAGAGACTACTGGAGGAATAGATTGGGGAGAGAAGAGTCCATTTGGGTAGAAGTAGGATGGGAGAGGCCGAAGGGTTGAAGTAGGGGGGATCCGCCCGTCTCCGGCGTGGAGGGGGAGGGAGGGGAGAGGAAGGGAGGGGGTGGGAGGTGGGGGGGGTTTCTTTTACCCCCAGTTGGCAGGTTTTTCCCTTTTTTTTTGTTTGTGTTGATGATTATGTTGATTTTAGGTTTAGGGAGGGGTTAGGTGGGGTATAGGAAAGGACAAGGGAACAGAGGGGGGGAAGAAGGGTGAGGTCAATACAGTGGTATTAAGAAACGGGGGAACAGGATAAGGGGACCAGGGAGGTACTGTTTTTGGTTTATTCTTCTTAAGTTTCTGGATCCCCTCTTGTTTATTTGCTAGCCCTTCATAAGACTGTAGTGATAAGAACTATATGTTTATGTATCCATTGTATAGGTTATGTTAATCTTCTGTGAACTTGACCATAAAAAAAATAAAAGATTTAAATATGAAAAAAAAAAAAAGAAATATTACAACCAGAAGCGAGTGTATTAAGGTCACAGGGCACCTGTTGAGACTATGGAGAGGCGATAGTGGAGATCATTCTTCCGCCTATAGTCAGAGGATGGTGTTTTACTTTCACCCTGAGTTCATGTGGGGGGAATAAAAGGAGGGTTTGCTGCGCGGCACAGCCAATCCCATCAATCCTATGACTAAGTCTTTTGTGACAAAACATGTCAGGGCGTGGTTGTGCGGCAACCATCTGAAGTGAACGTGTGACGTATCAAGGCCGATCGAGGAAGCAGAGATCCAGGAAGGAACAGCAGGGAGGTAGTGAGCAATCAGTGGACACCTTGGGTCTGCCACGACCAATATACTCGGTTTTCGGTTCATCTCTGAACGAATGTTTGCTGTGCAGTGTATTGCTCTATTTTTTGAGATTCATGTGAGTGCTATATTTGAAGATTTACGTGTGTTATTAAACTGATTTTACGGTATGACGCTATTTTGAGCACTTCTTTTATTTACATGCGGAGCTTTCTGGCAGTAAATTGGTTGGAACTGGGATTATCTACTATACCTACCAGAGAGGTCTTTTTGTACACATTTACACACCGAACACGAGAGTGTAAGGCCTCGTACACACGATAGGATAGCCAGAGAACAACGGTCTGAAGGACCGTTTTCATCAGTCCTAACCGATCGTGTGTAGGCCCCATAGGTTATTTAACCTTAGGTTAAAAAAATGAGAACTTGCTTTAAAATTTTACCTATGGACTGGTAACCGATAGGTCAAAACCGATCGTTAGTATGCAAAAGCATCGGTTAAAAACACGCGCATGCTCAGAATCAAGTCGACGCATGCTTGGAAGCATTGAACTTCGTTTTTTTTCAGCACGTCGTTGTGTTTTACGTCACCGCGTTCTGACACGATCGTTTTTTTAACTGATGGTGTGTACGCACAACGGACCATCAGTCAGCTTCATAGGTTAACCTAAGACAACGGTCCTTCAGACCATTGTCCTCTGGTTAACCTATCGTGTGTACAAGGCCTAAGGCAATTTGAGTTTTGCATCTGACGGAAGAGGATTCACTGACACCGGGTGTGGTGGAAGATTGGAAACTATTATCATTATTTTTTCACAAACCTACTTGATGTGATATATGGACTTATATTTAATTAATATTTAAACACATTTATATATATATTTTTTTAGAATTTGTGCACATATTCACTTTTGTCACATGGTGATGTTTATGGACATTAGCATTATTTTTGAATACCTGTGAAAACTGATATTTCATCTTACTTGTTTACAGCGCTGCTTATATTTTATTACACTAATTTTAGGGTTTTAGAATATGTTTTTCACAGTTTAGATTTTTTTTTTAAAGTAGCTGCTTTACTCTTTTGCTAATTTGATTATCACTATTTGTTCATAAGCGCAGTGGTGGGAACACAGAAAGGGCAGATTTATCTTTGTTACCATTATTTAAATCCAGTATTCTATCTGCTTGAAACAAGAAGACCCAAGCCTTGGATTATCCAATGAATCTGGACCCAAAGGTGCGCCAGAGTATCAGTTGGTGGTTGATAACCAGGAATTTGCAGAAAGGGAAATCCTTAATTCCAGTTACCTGGAAGATAGTAGCATCTGATGCCAGCCTATAGGGCTGGGGAGAAGTCCTAGAAGAGACCACTGTTCAAGGGAAGTGGTCAGTGTCTGAGAAGACCTTGCCCATCAACGTCCTAGAGATTCAGGCAGTACGTCTGGCTCTAATGGCCTGGACATTCAGGTTGTGGAATTGTCCCATCCAGATACAGTCCGACAATGCTACAACAGTGGCCTATATCAATCACAAAGGGGGCACCAGAAGTCACACATCTCAGAGGAAGGTGAACCATATTCTGGCTTGGGCAGGGATCCACTTGTGCTCGGGACGGATGCATTAGTGACCCTGTGGGATCAGTTTTCACTGATTTATGCATTTCCTACAGTTCAGCTCCTACCGCATCTTCTTCGCAGGATCAAGGAGGAAGGGAAGCCGGTAATCCGAGTAGCCCAGCTGGCAGTAGGGGATTCATGGACTCTTCCGTCTCGTCCAGACCTGCAGTCGCAAGAGCCGTATTCCATCCTGCCTTACAGGCCCTAAATATAACGGTTTGGCTATTGAGGTCCACATTCTAACTTTCACATTCTGGGATCAGTAGCCACAATAGGAGGAGGACAGCTAGACACTAGGACATTACTACACAAACAAGGGGCCTGTGGTCCCTGTCTGTAAAGAGTTGTTCCTACTCATCTGACTGAGCATTTGTCAGCTCATCCAAACAGTGCCAGTTGGTCCTGGGAGTTGTAGTTCTACAAGCAAGATTTGTGCTGGAGGTAGAGGATATGAATATATACAGACTGTATATAGTTGTGTCTCTGAAAAGTTCTACTGCTTTAATCAAGTGGGCATCCCATGATATCCCTATACCTATCCAAGTTTATTAAATAAAATTGTACTGCACTATTCTTCTGACTTAAGTGTGCTGTGAAGATGTGGTGTGCCTGGCTGTGCAGGGTGGGGGATCTGTTTACATTTGTGGCTCCTTAGGGGGTGTGCTACATCATTATCAGCTGCTGCACCTGCAGGGATTTAATGTGGGAATTGGCAGGGTCTGCATTCCTTTAGATGGTATTTCCCCTTGGTATCTTACCAAACATGAAATTTGATGAGGGCGCTCTGGTGAGGCTGAGTATCCGGTCCTTAGTAGCAGTGGAGAGATGGCACTGAAGGCAGCGCTTTGTAGAGAAGAAGCAGTTCTGGGGGTCTTAAAGGAAAGAGAAAGGTGCCTCTAAGTGCAGCAGTTAAAATATTTATTACAGGCACAATAGAATTAAAGATCAGAGGCATATAATAAATAGTTCTAATTCGGATCTCTATAATCCTTGTTTGTTGGGGGGAGAGGGAGCCATCCTGCAACTGTCAGATTCCCTGGTGATGTGGATTAGCGAGGAGGTGAAGATGCAATGCCGCGGCCTGGGTTCTGGAACCCAGCTGCAACACATGCGGCCGATGTAACATCAGGTGAAGGCGGTGAGTGGTAATGCGTTTCGGAGCTTTCACGACTAATTCGGCAGACCTGCGTCCGTGCTTGTCCAGTAGGCTTGATGAGAGGTTAGAGGGAGGGGGAGGAGAGAGGGGAGGAGTTAGTGTCTATTGATAGGCTGGGGGAAAGAGTGGAAGAGTGTAGACCTGTGGATTGGATGAATCTGGAGCTAGGGTTATATAGCCGAGACTCGATCGGGATGTAGTCTGTCAAGGGCATATACATATAGATCATATTGTGGGAATGAGAGAAATTGGTGATACAAGTCTGGATGCAGCTCCGGGGCATTGGAAGGTGGTGAAAAATATGCAGTATGTCACAAAAGTGAGTACACCCCTCACATTTTTGTAAATATGTTATTCTACCTTTTCATGTGACAACACTGAAGAAATTACAATTTGCTACAATGTAAAGTAGTGAGCGTACAGCTTCTATAACAGTGTACATTTGCTGTCTCCTCAAAATAACTCAACACACAGCCATTAATGTCTAAACTGCTGGCAACAAAAGTGAGTACACCCCTAATTGAAAATGTCCAAAATGGACACAATTAGCAATTTTCAGTCTCCGATGTCATGTGACTTATTAGTGTTAGGTGTGAATAGTGAGCAGGTGTGTTATCGCTCTCACTCTCTCTCAACTCTAGTCCTCAAGGCGCCCCAACAGGTCATGTTTTCAGGCTTTCCATTATTTTGCACAGGTGATTTGATCAGTTTCACTGCCTTGGTAATTACCACAGCCATTTCATCTGAGGGAAATCCTGAAAACATGACCTATTGGGGCGCCTCGAGGACTGGAGTTGAGAAACACTGCTCTACATAGAGATGGCCTAGGCTATAAGAAGATTGCCAAAATCCTGAAACTGAGCTGCAGCATGGTGGTCAAGACCATACAGTGGTTTAACAGGACAGGTTCCACTCAGAACAGGCCTCACCATGGTCGATCAAAGAAGTTGAGTGCACATGCTTAGCATCATATCCAGAGGTTGTCTTTGGGAAATAGACGTATGAGTGCTGCCAGCATTGCTACAGAGGTTGAATTGGTGGGGGGTCAGCCTGTCAGTACTCAGACCATACACTGCACACTGCATCAAATTGGTCTGCATGGCTGTTTTTCCAGAAGGAAGCCTCTTCTAAAGATGATGCACAAGAAAGCCTGCAAACAGTTTGCTGAAGACAAACAGACTATGGATTACTGGAATCATGTCCTGTGGTCTGATGAGACCAAGATAAACATATTTGGTTCAGATAGTGTCAGGCGTGTGTGGCGGCGGTGAGGAGTACAAAGACAAGTGTGTCTTGCCTACAATCAAGCATGGTGGTGGGAGTATCATGATCTGGAGCTGCATGAGTGCTGCCGACACTGGGGAGCTACAGTTCTTTGAGGGAACCATGAATGCCAATATGTACTGTGACATACTGAAGCATAAAGCATAAAGGGCCAAAGTCATGTGACTGGACATGTGACATATTAAGTACATTAGATTTAGTGTGCATCTGATCTTAATGATCCACGAAGGGGCAGACAAGGTTAGAGCAGGATTAGCACAATGTAACAGCATAATGAGATGGAGGCATGTGTATATGTACCTGTCCTTGCATACATATAGGGAAGGTAGATTACAACCAAAGTTACTTTGTTTGGTGATGAAGGAAGTCAAGTACATTTGATGTAAGAGGGCACAACTTTTATTTTTTGTCACATAGGAGACAAAAAGTCCCCTATGTGATGTTTTTTGGTGACGGATCCTCTTTATTGAGATGTACAGGATCTAAAAGACCCACAAAGTCTCCCCTGTGCTCCACTAAATGTTTTGCAATGCAGATCGCATTGCAAAGCATTATTTCCTGGCTGAGTGAGCCGGGGACACCGAGAGCTTGACCGGGAAGTGATGTCAGAGACATCGCTTTCCGGTTCACAAGAAGAAGGGGAGGAGAGCGGATGTGTGTCCTCCGTCCTTCCCCTCCAGTCTCCAGCACCCACCATGGAGCTCTTGGGCCCGCAGATGGGCAAACAAAGCCTGTTAAGCATGGTGGAGTATGGCGGCACTGGTACTGGGGGGTGTGTGAGAGCAAACTGCCGACAGTGGCACCACCTGAATGCTCTCACCTGACAGGCAGGAGGCTGACTGTCAGTTTCACACACAATCCCAGTGGCTGCAACAACTGAATTGTGTGCAATACGTCCCACTGTCAGGTCTGTATGACATATGGACCCGGCGGCAAAAGGGTTAAGTGACTCTTCTCCAGAATAACTGTAATCTATCAGTCCTCATAGCTGAGATCCTCTGTCCTCCTTGTTCATTTTGTTGCCATTTGCTGAATTCTTTCTAATTCATTGACATCTTTCCTGAGGATTGGTGACCAAAACTGAATTGTACATTCAATATGAGGCTGAGCCAGTGTATTGTAATGGGGAAGAATTATTGATTTATCTCTGGAACGATCACATTGGCAAAGCAAATTGTTTATAAATAATTCCAATAAAATGTATCTGATTATAAATCCTCAGCAAACAGGTCATCTGATCCGATGACATTCTCTGATTGAGATATAACTAGATAAACAATCTATAACCAATCTATATACTAATACAATCTATATACTAATTCTCTGAAGAAGACCTCTAAAGGTCGAAACGTTCGTTAGACTGTTTATACTACAATGCACATTTTTGATTGTATAAACACGATTTGTGTACCATGATTTATACGCTGTTTGTGTACCTTTTGCAACTCATGCTCCATCCAATTTTGCTATCCAATCTTGTCCACCATTGTTCGATTTTTAACATATTAATAAATATAACTTTTTACCACATGGTATCATTTCTCAGTTTTTGAGCTGCGCAATAACCCCATTTGGGACAATTCTTTTATCACTCTTATCGGGGTGAGCAGCCGCATTCTCTCCACCATAGTGTTTTGTCTTTTTTATAGTTATTTTTGGGTGGTTAAACACCCGTTCCCTCCTTTTGACACTGTGGAGATAAAGCATGAGTTGTATGGTACTGACATAATAGCGGTGATCTTTTCCGTTGTTGTAACAATACTTCACTATTTATCATTTCGATTTATCTTTTTTCTTTCCTAAAAAATGAGTCAATATCAGGGCAATGAGTGGGTTAATCTCATGCAGGGATACGAATCTTCCTTTGAACAAGTTGACCAAGTAGAAACCCAAATCTCTTCTCTTATGAACAAGCTGCAGAGGGTCCTGGAGAAAAAATGCTCACTCCTTTGGCATATCAAAACCTTTGATAGATATATCAAAGAAAAAATCAACCCGTTTGGTTTAAGAGTGCAAATTTTTCCTAATACGGATTTAATTAGCAGCACCTGTAAAACGGAATGGGAAAATAATCTAAAACTATGCTCAGAAGAAATGATGGCAATTCTGTCTCGTGAATATTCAAGACAAATCGCCTCACTGGACATAGATATTGGCAATTTAGAGAACCAACTATCTTCTCATACCCAACATGATCTATCGGTGGAATTAAGCACCAATCTCCAGGACCACTTGGCAGCCTATAATAGAAACATCCTACAAGAAAAAGAACTAAAATTTTGGCGTTACAAATTTGCTTTCTCCGAAGAAAAGGCATATAAATGGAATGCCCAAACCAAAAAACGTTATAACAAACGAGACCAACAGGGTACAACTGGCACCTTTAAGTCCAACAGCTCCAAAGCCCCCTCACAGGGTCAAACCCATCCTCCGACCCAGCGAAGTCGAGGAAAAAAGAAAGGCAATCTTTCTAATCGAGGCTTAGGCCCACAAGACAACACAAACTGTACTAGCAAGAGTACCGTAGATGATGGCAACAAGGATCCTTCTGATCCTGTAGCATCGAATAAACAGACAACAACACCAACCATAGACGAATCGGAATTAAGTGTATCAGGACCAAGTGGCACACTTAATGCCACGTCAATACCACCTACAGTATCCAAAGTCCAAAAACCTTTAAACCCCCCACGGGGCCCCGGCTCCCCCCCACTAACCAGAAGTGGGAGGGGCCTGGACCCCTTTGTGGTGCGGATGCCCTCCAACACTCAAATGTAATCAACCTTTCGTCACACATTTTGACAAACGCTGAGATTCAGGTACTTTCCCGAGGCCTAACGTTCTGCCCGGAGGAGAACTTTAATCTCTTTGAGGTCATCACGGACGTACATCTATTTGCCAGGAAACTTTTGCTTAAACTAATACATTCCAAAGTGGAAACCCGTTTAGACAATATGGATGGGTCGGATCTGAGTATGCAGGAGTTTAAAGCTCTCCGGGATCTGACCCTCCTGTATGATGAAAGCAACTTTGTTGACCTAATCGACCAACTCGATTTGGACACCTTACTCGAGGAGGTGGACAAGTCCAGTGTCAATTCATCTATTGCTTTCAAAAAAACATCTTAAACATGTCCCCCTTTAAACACCAATGCCAATGTATCCACTTTTGTAAAACAAACCGTTAGGGACCTCAACAAACTACCTCTGTACAAACTTAAACCAAGGAACCTGTCCTCTAGCGAAAATGAGGCACTGTCCGCCCTCGCGGACAATGCAACATTTATAGTCAAACCTTCAGACAAAGGGGGCAATATTGTCCTTATGGACAATTGCGACTATACTGTATCATCATGTGTGAAACAATTCTGGCCAACACCCATTGGTATAAACAGATTTCTGTTTTGTCCATTCGCCAGTATTTGGTTAACTTTTATTTACTTGTGGACAAGGCTTTTGCTGATCACACAATTTCCAGACACATGTTTGATTTCATCCGCACAAAACATCCCAAGATTGCAACCTTTTACTGCCTTCCAAAAATCCACAAACAAAAAAACCCCCCGCCGGGAAGACCGATAGTCTCCGGCAACGGGTCCATATCTTAAAATCTAAGTCGTGTGGTGGACAGCTACTTGCAACCTTATGTCATACTTTTACCCTCTTATGTAAAAGATACGATTCATCTTTTGCAGATTACGGATGAGGTCATTATCTCCGAGGACTCTATTTTGGTCGCCATTGATGTCGAGACACTGTACAGCAGTATACCCCATGATATGGGGATCAATGCTGTACGTCAGTGCCTGACCCATGGCCACCTCCACGATCACACGCTTGATGAGTTTATAACAAACTCTCTTCAATACATATTGCAATACAATTGTTTTTCTTTCAACCGCTCCCACTACCTCCAGGTG
This sequence comes from Rana temporaria, assembly GCF_905171775.1. Taxonomy (NCBI): domain Eukaryota; kingdom Metazoa; phylum Chordata; class Amphibia; order Anura; family Ranidae; genus Rana; species Rana temporaria. Next base: position 17,588,048 of record NC_053489.1, on the reverse strand, counting down.
CAAGGCGTAGCGATGGGGACATGTTGTGCCCCATCCTACGCCAATCTGTACCTGGGGGAGTGGGAGCGGTCACTCCCATATGACCAGACCCTCGTCGAATATCTGAGCCACATTAAGATGTGGCGAAGATATATCGACGACATCCTGGTCATATGGGAGGGCCCCAAAGCCCTACTATTGCAGTTTTTTGAACAACTAAACTGCAACAAATACAATCTAACATTTACTATGACACATGACAGAAACAGTATTACCTTCTTGGATGTAAGACTTTACATCGATGCCAGTCGACGTCTCTGTAGCACTCTGTTCCGCAAACAAACAGCGGGAAACACGGTGCTTCACGCTGAGAGCTTCCACCCGCTCCCCTTAAAAGATTCTATACCCTTTGGGCAATACTTGCGACTACGTCGCAATTGTTCCAACAATGCCCTTTTCTTTGAAGAAGCTGGCAAGCTCCAGGCTCGACTCCTCTGCCGAGGCTACAGCCGGAAGTGTCTACGAAAGGCGTTCAACAAAACCCATCTCCTTTCTAGACACACACTTCTGTATAAAAAGAAGCCCTTGCCCAATTCCGATACAGATATTACCCGAATTATCTTACGGTTCTCACGTCAACATAAACTAATTCAACAAATTTTTACTAAAAATTGGACCATCCTCACCGATGATCCTAAAATCAAGGCACTAATTGCAGACCATCCCTCTATTACCTTTAAACGTGCCAGTTCGATCCAAGATCGTCTGGTACAAAGTGAATACAGGGATGCCGCTAAGAAAATTAAACATTGCCCTATATTGGGCACCTTCCCTTGTGGTCATTGCTCTCACTGCCCACTCATCAGAAAGGAGAAGACTTTTCGACTCCCAAACGGAGATATGTTTAAACCTTCACATTTTACCAACTGTCAAACTCAGGGCATTGTCTACCTCATGGAATGCGAATGTGGTGCTTTCTATGTTGGAAAGACAAAACAGGAGTTCTGGCGAAGGATAGCCAAACACACCTATAGCATGCAAATAGGCAATTTTTATCTCCCCATTGGGAGGCATGCAGTCTTTCAACACAACTATACAGTACCAAAGGTCACCTTCACCGCGCTCTACAGAATCCACATTCCTGATAGAGGCGGAGATTGGAACAAAATCCTGCTGCAATATGAGCAGCGATGGATTTTTCGACTGCAAGCCACCACCCTACCAGGGCTTAATGAATCAGTTTCTTTCGCCCCTTTTCTCAGTGGATTTGTATCTGGGAAGACGCATTGATCACCATACACATGCGGGTCTTTCCTTTTTTCCAAATCTCCTGAGAAATCCTTTTGTTATTTACCTATTTTTGAGTTATGCTTACTATGCGTATTAGAATTTTAGGTTTGTTTGGTCCCAATACCCAATCATCCAACAATTATTTGGAATAATGTGATTACATCAGTTTCCAGACTCCTGTACAATACATATCGCCAGGTGTCCAAGTGATATATGCTCTCTGCCCGCCCTTCATTATCTGTCACTTTACCACATCTCATGCTCTTTTAGAACAATACTCTATACAATCCGGAATATACCTGTAGTATATATGTACATAGGACAAGTAAGTGATGGCAGCATTGTTGAGATTTACATGTATGTTGTGACTGTGTCACTTTTGTTTTTGCAATTATGTGTACCATAATGTGGAACTGCATATTTCTATGTTTTAATAATAAATCTTTCCTGTTCTCAGGTTTTTCCTATTCTATCTATAGGTAATTTTTTCTGGATTACTCTCCTTTATATCCAATCCCTTTTCTCTTGTGATTTGTCTCCTTGCTGGTTGGCCTCGGATGCTCCCTTCCATTCGGTTTTGTTGCAGCTGCCAGTCCTGGAAGCACCCCGCCCACCGCCCAGCAGGGTGAGACATTAGCGCACTTGTTGCGCTTTAGCTTTCCCCCGCATGATGGCGACAGTGCACGGCCCGCCTCATGTATAGGGGACGCACTCTCCCCCTGCTGGTGGCATGAACGTACCCGCCTCCACACCCAGTGGCGTGTACCACGCATGCGCGGCGGGTCCGCGCACACGCGGTGACGTCCCACAACCGTCACGTGGTACGGTGGGGGCGGCGGCTTTATGCCGACGACGCTGGCGTGCGTCCACGCCGAGGAGACCACCGCTGTCATGCACCTGGTATCCCATCAGGTGTGTATATGGGACCACGACCCCACCAGGGTGGGTGGGAGATAGCATGGGTGTTTGGGTGGGGGGGTGGATTGGGGCCTCCCCTTGTGGTGCTCGTTTTCTCCCCCCAGGTGATACTCATTCTCATCTTCCTAATTAGGTACAATTGTACTCTATTTAATCTGGTCTTTTCTGCTACTCTGGAAGGATCACTTCTGGTACCTCCAATCATTAGCACACTGTTTGTCTCTGTGCTATAGGTGAGTCAAACCTCTACAACTTTTTTCCTTGGCCAGATACGTTGGCTTTCTTGGTTCTGTTTTTATATACGATCCATTTTATTTTTTATAGAGGGAATCACCTTGTCTGCTTGCTGCTGCTATTTATATTCCAGCAGCATTTCTATCTGACATCAGTGATCTTTGCTCAGGAAGTTCTTTAATTTCTTTTAAAGTTTAAACTAAGTCTCTACAATTTAAAGGTTCAGTTCTCCTTACCCTATTCATCTATATTATTCTTGATGTGTTTTTCACCATTTAGCCCAATGTCACTTTATGTTTATTTTATTTTTTTTGACGCCCAGCTGCCCTCACTTATTACATTCCTCACTTTCACCCCATCGCTCCTTATGTGTTTTCACTTGTCCCCATTTTTTTTCTCTCCCTCCCCTTATCTCAATTTTCACTTCCTTTTTTGCACTTTGCATCTCCCCATTTTTCTTTTTCTCCTTTTTGTTTTTTTTTTCCTCTCCCTGTCCTATTTTCTACACATTTTTTTGCACTCTCAACTCCCTTTTTTCCACCTCCCCTTTCTGCTCTTCTGTTTTTTCTTTCTCTCACCCCCCCTCCCTTGTGCCCTCACTCACTTCCATCATCACTCTTCACACCCTTGCGCTTTCTATGTCTCTCCCCTTGCCCCCCTTTTTGCCGCCCCCCCCCCTTCCCTGCGCTTTTTTTCATATTTTTTTCACTTTTCGTTCACTTCCCTCACTATCCCCTCCCTTTACCTTTATCACCCATCCCTTTCCTTCCCTTTTCTCCTTTCCCATTCTGCCCCAGGTCCCTCACCTCCCTTCCTCTCTTTGTCTGCATTCACCCTCACTGTCCTCACATCCCTTCCGATCACCTTTTCATGTCCTCCCACACGTCACCCATATCAATTCCCATCACTCTTATCTTACCTTTGTTTCAATTCCCTATTTACACCACACTCTCATACTTCACCACATTTTCTTTATTTTCTCACTTTTCCTTCTTTACCCCCATGTTCTTTCTTTCCTTTTCCTTTCTCTCCTTTCCCTTCTCACTTTTTCTTTTCTTTTCTCTCTTTTTTTTTCTTCTTCTCTTTCTTCCCCTTCTTTCTCCCCTTTTTCTACTTCTTTCCCTTTTTTTCCCTCTTTCTTTTCTTTCTTTTCTTTCTTTTCTTTTTTCTCATTCTTCGGGAGACTCCTGCCCCCTTTTTTTATTCTAGAGATTATTATTCTAAATCTCTACTTTAGTACCCTTGAGCACCCCCTCTACCATTACTCTCAGCTAATGTTGGTCAATTTTGCTCACCTCTATCTTTCACCCCAGAGCTTCTACAACCCCTTAATGAAACACGCCCATTATATATGTATATAAATACTCAGAATATCAACCTTATTATTCTGCTTACAGGCTTCATTATTAAACCTCCCCTCCCATCAACTCCCCCGCCCCTCCTGGGTCCTTGTAGGGTCATTCCATCTTTGGCCCCATTATTTTGGGGGTGACCTCTTGTGGTGTCGAGCGAGGTGCTCCATAGAACGTGGACAGATGCTGCGCTACCTGGGATGGGAGTCACCTTTAGTGGACCACCTGATGCTGCCGATTGGACCACAGCATATCACTGAGACATAATACCAAGGTAAAGGGTTAATAAATGCAATATGCAATATTACTGTTTGTAAAAATGCATACAAACGTTTTTGCTTTTATTACAACCTACATACTGCTCTTCCAGTCCAAGGGCCCCTTCTCTTGCAAAATCTTAAAAATGTACCTTTCATTACCTAAGCCCTAACCATGAGATGCCTAATTATTATGTGTTCCTTTTCAGCTACACAAATTCTCTGAAGAAGACCTCTAAAGGTCGAAACGTTCGTTAGACTGTTTATACTACAATGCACATTTTTGATTGTATAAACACGATTTGTGTACCATGATTTATACATATATGTAAACGCTGTTTGTGTACCTTTTGCAACTCATGCTCCATCCAATTTTGCTATCCAATCTTGTCCACCATTGTTCGATTTTTAACATATTAATAAATATAACTTTTTACCACATGGTATCATTTCTCGTTTTTGAGCTGCGCAATAACCCCATTTGGGACAATTCTTTTATCATCTATATACTTGTTACCTATAAAAATTTCTGTTATCTTTTGTTAAGCTGTCCCGCTATGTAAAAGAAGTCCAGTACAAGGATCCGAATGGCACGGTCATGATTTTTAATGATAAAGGAGAACTGCCCAGCCCACTGGAAATTGTAAATTGGATTACAAGAATTAAAGGCAGAAATATCACTGATTGTAGGATTGTGGGTCACTTTGATGGGTCCCTTTCAGAGGGTCAGCAACTTACACTAGAAACAGAGCGAATATCATGGAAAGGAGACAAGGTGAGTTACACTGGGAAAGCTGATCCAGAATTTATACAAGAAACATACTAAAGTTTTTGACCCTAAACCCATCTCCAGACAAAACCTAACCCCCTCCCCCCATCCTGTTCATAGACGGCCAACATCTGCCCTGATTCCATGGTGATTAGATGAAGGTGTCAGGTCCAGATGTGTGGATATAAATGCCGGGATATGTTCCCATCACTCTATATAACTGAAGAAGTGGATGAACTACAAAACATCTTCTACATTACAGAACAAGTCCAGCTGAAAGTTACTGACTACTACCAGCTACCCCCCTCCTCATTATACAGACCGGGACATAGATGCTCAAACAAGGACCAGAGGCGATTCAGTTCACATGTGTTTGTGCTATATAAGTTTCTCACTCACTCACTCAAGATAAAAGACTTTGGAGTGGAATGACCGCCAGTATTATTCATGGTCAGATTCTACAAAGATCTTCTGAATTTCAGCAGACTGTAAAAGAAAAAAAAACAGTTTAGAGTAGTAATTCCCCCCCGATCAGAAATTTGCAGTTACTGTATATACACAAAAAAACAACAACATGGAGCTACCTGGATTTCTGTATGAGAGACTCCAAAATGCGGTTGATTTTTACATATAGTTACATAGTATTTGAGGTTGAAAAATACACCTATGTGTGTGATTATATGTCAGTATTAAATTGTATATCCCTGTATGTTGTTGTCGTTCAGGTGCTTATTTAATAGTTTTTTCTTAAATTATTGATGCTCCCCGCTGAAACCACTGCCTGTGGAAGAGAACTCTAAATCACAGGTGTCAAACACAAGGCCGCGGGCCGAATCCGGCCCTCCAGGCCATTTCATGTTGGCCCTCGCACCTCTCCTGCTGCTGCAGGGGAGCTCCAGCCCTCCACTGATCCTCTTACAGTAGGGTGACCAGACATCCCCATTTTCTGGGGACAGTCCCTGGATAGAGGACACTGTCCCCTGACCAAGTCTGTTGGATTTGAACAGGGGCTGGGGCAATTTCAAAGACAGTCAGTGAAGAATAAAAATAAAATATGTGAATTACACACCCCCACTCTGCCGCTCCTACTAGCTTAGGGGCGTGTATTTATTTCCATTATCTGTGCCCCTTTCTGATGGTCATGTGCTGGTCGGGGTGGAGGGAATATTTCTTCAGTTTTGGGTGCATGCCCATCCAGCTTCGCTCGCATGTTCTTTTTGCCTTGCTCAAGTCCTGGCCAGCCGCCTGCCCTGCTTATCTTCTTGTTTTCCCTGGCAGAGTGATCTTCCTCTGCTCCCCACCCAGTAGTATGAGGGGTCCGAAGAGTGAGACTTGACAGGCTGTGAGGCGGGGTGGCGGGTATAAATGGGCAGAGAGTCCGCTGATTGGCACCATTACTAGTAAAAAAAAAAAATATGTCCCTGGATTTAATTTTAAAAATCTGGTCACCTTATCTTACAGACCCTTACTTTCTGCTTTCAAGCAATGCATCCAGCTTCTTCCCAGCAGCAGGCATAAGGAAAGGGGGTGCACTATGATGTAAGGGAGAGCGGGGGACTCAACTTCTGATGGTGGGTGGCTCTTGACATCTAATGTAAGGGGAGGGGATGCGCTGGACATCTAATCTTACAGATACAACCGGCCCTTTTAAGGGCAATCATAATGCTGATGAGGCACACGATGAAATGAGTTTGACACCCCTGCTCTACATCCTTACCACTGGCAGTAAAGAACCCTCTATGCAGTTTAAGGATAAACCACTGTTTTCTAATTTTAGTGAGTGGCCACGTGTCTTATTAAATTCCCTTTCACAGAAAAGTTTTATCCCTATTGTGGGATCACCAGTACGGTGTTTGTACATTGAAATCAAATCCCCTCTCAAGCGTCTCTTCTCCAGAGAGAATAAGTTCAGTGCTCCCAACCTTTCCTCATAACTAGAGTAGAGCGGACACCTGGATGTTCGGGTTTGGGTCCGAACCCAAACTTTAAAAAAAAAGTCCGGGTTCTGGAACCCGAACCCGAACTCCGAACCCCATTGTAGTCAATGGGACACAGACTTTTAGAAAAAAAAAATTGCGCGGAGGTCCCCGCAAATTCAATAACCAGACCCTTTAGGTCTGGTAATGGATATTAAGGGGAACCCGCCGTCAATTAAAAAAAAATGACGTGCGGTTCCCCCTAAAGATCCATAACCAGACCGTTATCCGAGCACGTTGACCTGGCCGGCCGCACCAGGCACATGCCCTCAACATGGGGAGGATGTCCCCATGTTGCTCGCTCGCATGAAGGTGGAAAGCTTTTGCGAGGAGGAGCCGAGGACAGCCGCCGAGGGACCCCAGAAGACAGGGTTAGGGGACACTCTGTGCAAAACGAGCTGCACAGTAGAGGTAAGTATAACATAACAAATTTTTACCTTTAGTGAACCTTTAAGCTTAGTGTTGAAAGGAATATAATTTCTGGGTTTTGTACATATTATGTTTTCATTCCCATGGGTCAGATGAGCTGAGGCTTGTCCTGCAGTGTCCCGGAGGACAGGATGCCCCCCTCTCAGGAATGTAATCTGTTAAGCCCGGCTTCACAATGTCTGCAAGATCCTTTCGATTAGCTCCTCTGCAGACAAAAGGGAAGTGCAACTGTCAACATAATTGCAATGATCAAAGGGGCAGCGAACTATTGGGGATTATATGTTCAATACCGCTCCAGAGGCCAAGTATTGCAGGTCAGTCAGTAACAAGGATGATGGTCCTGGAAATGCAACGATTGGTCAAAATGCAAATGGGCTGGCAATGGGAGGGAGTTTGAATGAGGTATGACTGAGGTCCTTTAAAACAGGACGTTTGTGAATAAGAGAGTTCTCTGTTACATCGAGAGCTCAGACAGCAAGGATGCTGCCTTGAGAAGGGAATAAGTATCCATTATTATTATTATTATTATTATTATTATTGTTATAGGCTTTATAGATTTCTGTGAAACAGGGAAAAACGCATATGTGGAGTCCGTGTGCCGCGCACCGCCAAAATGCAAAAACAAAAATGGGAAGGTCCCCCAGTGGGGTTTTTTTTTTTTGTGGGATGATGTTCTAGATAAATAAGAGTGTTGAATAATATTGAAGTTAAAATCTTTACTGGTTTCAACAATAAATTACATTAAATTACAATAAAATGTACAACATGGTTGGAGCATTTCTAAAAAAGTGTAGATAATATACATATAGACACTCTGATTATACACGAATAAGGAAATGACAGTGGCAAAAATCAACAACAATACAATACATGTTACGTCATAGTTCAATTGGTTTCCGTATGAGTACCCCTATAGATATCTGTTGTTAGTATATGACATTCCTAAATATAACTTATTTTACTAAGCAACTGTGTCTGTCTTCATAGTTATCTTGTATCATCAGGCCTAGCATACTCTGATCGGTTAGACTAGAAAAACAAGGGACAACTACACATTCATGCAATAGTTATTTATAAGTTCATCAGAGTATATATATTATTGCATAGTATTACAACACATAATATTGTTCCACAAATACAGAGATTGAACTGTTTACCCCCCATCCTCCAGGTTGTTTATGAATACATTAAATAGGATTGGTCCCAGGGACAGACCCCTGGGGGACCCACTACCTTGGTAGACAACCTACAGTTTGGTGTTTCAGGTCTTTGTGACAGATTTCCCTCTCTGTCCTTCTAAGAATTTTCTCTTTGGATTTTTAAAGCAGTGTTTATGTATGTACTGAGAGTTTTGTTGCTGTAACCTTTCTAATGAACGGATTCTGCTAGCACTCCTAGATGTCTATTTCTGTCTTCTGGATCAGAACATATTCTGTGGTATCCAGACTAATGAAGGGCCACCTTCTGGAATGGTCATGTGTTTCCACCAAGGTATACTGTACATGCTGCATCATTGTAAACATCAGGAGCTTGACTTCCAGACACTATTATATCTGTATTTTTGCTCTTGAATAGTTCATATTGTTCTATATTATCTCAGGTCCCAAGAGGTCGATGCTCCAAGGAATGTCTTCCAGGGTTCAGAAAATCTGTAAGAGAAGGATATCACCCATGTTGTTATTATTGTGCTCCGTGTTCAGAAGGAGAAATATCAAAACATTCTGGTAAGCTTTATGTTTCTATAAGTATAAATTCTGATATTGAATTAGAAAATAAAAACATGTAAAGAATAGACATGTGCATTTCGTTTCGTTACGAATTCGAATTCGGACAAATGTTTCATTATTCGGAAATTCGTATGCATCCGAATTTCCGAATGATAAAATTATTCGAATCGAATTCGAAAACAAATCCTATTTGAATCAAATTCGAAACAATTCGAATCGAAAACAAATTTGAATGAAAATTGAAAGCAAATTTGAATCCAAATCTAAAAATATAAATCGATTTCTAAAAAATATAAATCGATTTCTAAAAAAGAATACAATAAAATAGAATATAAAATAATAAAACAATAGAATGAAGATCAAAGAATAGTAAAGAACAGAATGGAATTTAATAGAATGTAATCAAATACAATAGAATATGACCTGGCTTCTTCTATCTATCTTCTATCTATCTTCCACTTTCTGAAATTCGAAATTCATATAGAATGAACTCAAATTCGAATAGAAAAATATTAGAAGAGTAGAATAATATATATATATATATATATATAATATTATATATATTATATATTATATATATATATTTTATTCCACTCTATTCTAAAATATTTTTCTATTCGAATCTGAGTTCATTCTATATGAATTTCGAATTTCAGAAAGTGGAAGGGAAGATAGATAGAAGATATATATAATATGTATATATATAGATAGATATATAACCATTTTCCAAAATTCAAATTTCATCTAGAATTAAATCGAATTTGAATAGAAAATATTCGAAATAATAGAAAACAATATCATAAAAAAACAATAGAACAAATCTGAAAATATTATATATATATTATATATATGTATAAAATCATGTTCTGACATTCGAATTTCGTATAAAATGAATTCGAATTCCAATTCGAAAAGATTAGAATAGAAAATAGACTAGAAAGACAACAGAACAGAATAGAATAAATTAGAATATGATATTTTATTCTATTCTGTTCTATTGTTTTTCTATTCGATTCTTTCCAATATTTTCTATTCTAATCTTTTCGATTCAAATTTGAATTCTGTTTGAAATTCGAATTTCGGGAGATGGTTTTTATATATATATATATTTATTTATATATATATATATATATATATATATATATATATATAAATATATATATATATATATATATATATATATATATAATCATTTCCGGAATTTGAATTTCATATAGAATGAAATAGAATTTGAATAGAAAAGATTGCAATAAAATAGAAAAGAATAGAAAAGAATTGCATAGAAAAACAATAGAACAGATCAGAATATATATAATTCGAATTTCCTATAGAATGAATAGAATAGAAAATATTTTGAATAGAAGGAATAGACTGATCTCGGAAGCTAAGCAGGGCTCGGGCCTGGTTAGTACTTGGACGGGAGACCGCCCGGGAATATCAGGTGCTGTAGGCTTTTAAAAAAAAAAAATATATATATATATATATATATAACCATTTTCCAAAATTTGAAATCCATATTGAATGAAATAGAATTTGAATAGAAAAGATTAGAAAAGAATTGCATAGAAAAACAATAGAACAGATCAGAAATATATATATATATATACTATAACCATCTTCCGAAATTCGAATTTCCTATAGAATGGATTTGAATAGAAAAGATTTGAACATAAAACAATAGACTAGAAAAACAATAGAATAGAATAGTATAAAATATTATTTTATTCTATTCCAATCCCTGAGTCCTAGCCTTATTCTTCAAGGGGAAACCCTAACACCAACCCCAACCCCAACCCTAACCCTAACCCCAACCCCAATCCTGACCCTAACCCCAATCGCAACCCTAACCATAACACTAACCCCTATCCCTAACCCCCTAACCCTAACCCCTATCCCTAACCCCTGTCCTTAACCCTAACCCCTATCCCTAACCCTAACCCCAACCCTAACCTTAACCCCAACCCCAATCACAACCCTAACCTGAACCCCAACCCTAACCCTAACCTGAACCCCAACCCTGACCTGAACCCCAACCCTGACCCTAATCCCAATCACAACCCTAACCCCAATCACAACCCTAACCCCTATCCCTAACCCCTATCCCTAACCCCTAACCCTAATCCCTAACCATAACCCTAACCCCTATCCCTAACCCTAACCCCCTAACCCCAACCCTAACCTGAACCCCAACCCTAGCCCCAATCACAACCCGAACCTGAACCCCAACCCTAACCCTAAGCCTAACCCTATCCCGAACCCCAACCCTGACCCTAACCCCAATCACAACCCTAACCCCTATTCCTAACCCCCTAACCATAACACCTAACCATAACCCTAATCCCTATCCCTAAACCTAACCTGAACCCCAACCCTGACCCTCACCCCAATTACAACCCTAACTCTAACCTGAACCCCAACCCTGACCCTAACCCTAAGCCTAATCGTTTGCGCAAGCCGTACGGGAATACGGAATTACGCTACGCGCGTCACCATTAGAAAAAATGACGTCATGGCGCGCAAAGCACGGCGGGAGTTCGGAAACGGAGCATGCGCAGTACGTCCGGCGCGGGAGCGCGCCTAATTTAAATGGGACTCGCCCCATTTGAATTGGCCCGCCTTGCGCCGGCCTGATTTAGGATACACCGCTGAAAAATTTCCAGGTAAGTGCTTTGTGGATCGGGCACTAACTTGGAAAAATTGCGGCGGTGTAACTTAAATCCGAAAAGTTAAGTTGCGCCCGGGCTTCGTGGATCTGGCCCCATAACCCTAACCCCTATCCCTAACCCCTAACCCCTATCCCTAACCCTAACCATAACCCTAACCCATATCCCTAACCCCCTAACCCCAACCCTAACCTGAACCCCAACCCTAACCCCAATCACAACCCTAACCTGAACCCCAACCCCAACCCTGACCCTAACCCCAATCAAAACCCTAACCCTAACTCTAACCTGAAGCCCAACCCTGACCCTAACCCTAAGGCTAACCCAAACCCCAAACCCAATCACAACCCTAACCCCTAACCATAACCCCTATCCCTAACCCCTATCCCTGACCCTAACCCCTAACCATAACCCTAACCCATATCCTTAACCCCCTATCCCCAACCCTAACCTGAACCCCAACCATAACCCCAATCACAACCCTAACCTGAACCCCAACCCTAACCCGAACCCCAGCCCTGACCCTAACCCCAATCACAACCCTAACCCCTATCCCTAACCCCATAATCATAACCCTAATCCCTAACCCCCCAACCCTAACCTGAACCCCAACCCTGACCCTAACTCCAATCACAACTCTAACCCTAACCCTAACCTGAACATCAACCCTGACCTAACCCTAAGCCTAACCCTAACCCAATCACAACCCCAACCCCAACCCAATCACAACCCCAACCCCAACCCAATCCCAACCCCAACCCTAACCCTAACCTTGTGCCTCTCCCGCGAGTCCCCCCCACTCCTCCTCTTCCTACTTACACCACCCTCCAACGCACCCACACCAGTGACACCACTTCCACATTCCGGCTGCGCACCACCACTCTAAACAACATGTTCAGACTCACCACCACCACCACACACATTCACTTTCCCAAAATCACACACAAGCTCCTGCAGATGCAAAGACACATCACCAACAGCTGCATTTCCATCTGCATCATGCACATTCTCACCCTCACACACACACTGCCCTCTCCTCACCAGACATCCTGCACATCCTGCACACCAAACTCACACAATCACACAGAGCTCACTGTCTGAAAAAACACATACTAAACAGCAGTACAAGCTACTAGCAGCTAGCTAATATCTGTCCTGTCCTGAGTCTCTCTCCTCTCCCTCACACAAAATGGCTGACACAGGTGCATCCTGGTCCTGGAGTCTGATCTGTTAGTGGTGCATAAAAGTGCTTCTCAAATATGATAAATTAAGTACATTTATTATTTAAAGTCATTTTTAAATTGTCAGACTGTATAATTCAATCCTTTTATGTGAAAAAATTGACAGACACATTTAACAGGAAAAATAGCTGATGGTTGAAATATTATCAAATTTGGTTGAAATAATTTCCAATCCGGTGGAAATAATTTCACATTTGGTTGAAATAATTTCCAATCCAGTGGAAATAATTTCAAATTGAGTTGAAATAATTTCAAATTCGGTTGAAAAAATTTCCAATCCGGTTAAAAAATTTCAAATCCGATTGAAATAATTTCCAATCTGGTTGAAATAATTTCGAATTTGGTTGAAATAATTTCCAAACCGGTTGAAATAATTTCAAAACCGGTTGAAATAATTTCAAATCCGGTTGAAATAATTTCCAATCCGGTTGAAATATTATCAAATTTGGTTGAAATAATTTCAAATTCGGTTGAAATAATTTCAAATTCGGTTGAAATAATTTCCAATCCGGTTGAAATAATTTCCAATCTGGTTGAAATAATTTCAAATCGGTTGAAATAATTTCCGATCCGGTTGAAATAATTTCAAATCCGGTTGAAATAATTTCCAATCCGGTTGAAATATTATCAAATTTGGTTGAAATAATTTTGAATTCGGTTGAAATCATTTCCAAACCGGTTGAAATAATTTCAAATCCTGTTGAAATAATTTCTGATCCGGTTGAAATAATTTCAAATTCGGTTGAAATAATTTCCAAACCGGTTGAAATAATTTCCGATCCGGTTGAAATAATTTCAAATTCGGTTGAAATAATTTCAAATTCGGTTGAAATAATTTCAAATTCGGTTGAAATAATTTCAAATTCGGTTGAAATAATTTCCAATCCGGTTGAAATAATTTCAAATTCGGTTGAAATTATTTCAACCGGTTGAAATAATTTCCAATCCGGTTGAAATAATTTCAAATCCTGTTGAAATAATTTCCGATCCGGTTGAAATTATTTCAACCGGTTGAAATAATTTCCAATCCGGTTGAAATAATTTCAAATCCTGTTGAAATAATTTCCAATCCAGTTGAAATAATTTCCAATCCGGTTGAAATATTATCAAATTTGGTTGAAATAATTTAAAATTTGGTTGAAATAATTTCCAATCCGGTTGAAATAATTTCAAATTTGGTTGAAATAATTTCCAATCCGGTTGAAATCATTTCATATTCGGTTGAAATAATTTCCAATCCGGTTGAAATAATTTCAAATCCGGTTGAAATATCATCGAATTTGGTGGAAATATTAACGATAGCAAATGAAATATTGTTGAATTCTGTTGAAATATTTTGGAATTCGATTGAAATATTATCAAATCCGGTAGAAATATTATCGAATCCGGTAGAAATGTTTTTGAATCCGGTAGAAATGTTTTCGAATTTGATCGGGTTTTTCTAATTCGGTAGAAAACAATTGAATTCCGAAAACGAATTTAACAAATTTAACTAATCTAACCTGACGAAATTAATTAAATAACGAATTAAAACAAAACAAATTTTTTCCTTTTGCACATGTCTAGTAAAGAACATTAAAGTAATTCTGTACACACTTTATACTTTGCAAGCTGAACATCTCCCTAAATTGTATGAAATTAATGATTAGTGATGAGGCCTTTCTGCACTTTTCTTCTCCTCTGACCCTTCTGGGAGTGTTGGAGGCTTTCTCAAGCAAGCAACTGGAAGCTCCTTCCTCCTCCCGTCTGCCTGACAAAGCCTCCGACACGTTTACATTTATCTAAAAGAAATTATCTGGAAAATTATTTCACTGAAGAGACCAAAAGTGGTAAAATAAGGGAATTTAATTGTTACATACATGTTGAAGTTACAGATAGACTGTGTCATGGCCGTCACTGAGGCTGAACGTTCTTTTGTTTTCAGTAGGGCGTCATCACACTTTATTTACGACTAAAACTTTCTTGGGATACTCAACATTTACTGTATATTGTTCCAATATTTTTTTGTTTTGTACGGCTTTTAATTCATATTTAATATTACCATCTTAACTACAAAGGCAAACCACTTCCAGGCCGCCCTTTAGCAGATTTACTGCTGTGCAGGATCACGTATATACATGATTCTGCACCTCCACCTGCATGGGGTGCACGTGCCCCACCAGCGGGCTGCTTCTGCTGTGATTAATCACAGAAAATGCAGATCTGCGGGTGCTGGGTACTGGATGTCTGCTGGCACCCGATGATCATCAGCAAAACACACAGAACCGAGATCTCCCTATGTAAACTAGGCAGATCTCTGTTCTGACAAGCTGGAAGGGATATATTCTGTGACCCTGCAAAGCGTAGAAAAAAATCCATCTCTTCCCTTAGTAAAAGTAACACATACAGTACAAAAACACTGGCTAGGCACACAGAACCATTTTATCTCCCCTGATGTTTTTTTATTTCGTATTTCATTATCAATACATGCATGTGTTAGAGATTGGATGTTGTCTGAAATATCCCCCCTGATGTTTAATCCCTTCCCAGCCAGTGTCATTAGTACAGTGACAGTGCATATTTTTAGCATGGATTACTGTATTAGTGTCACTTGTTCTCACAAAGTGTCAAAAGTGTCAGTTAATGTCTGATTGTCCGCCACAATCACAGTCCCTCTATAAGTCACAGATCACTACCTTTACTAGTATAAAAAAATTAAAATTCCATAAATATATACCACAGTTCACATAAACCAATCAATATACGCTTATTGGGATATATATATATTTTACCAAAAACGTGTAGCAGAATACATATTGGCTTACATTTATGAAGAAATTCGATTGTTTTGACCATTTTTTTTAATGTGTTTTATAACATAAATATTTTTATTTTTTTTCAAGAATTTTTGTTTATAGCGCAAAAAACAAAAAACACAGAGGTGAAAAAATGGCCTGGTCGTGAAGGGGTTAAATCTTCTGGAGGTCAAGTGGTTAAGGAAAAATACAGAAAAAATATTTAATTCTGTCAAATAGCTACCATGCCTAATGTTATTTCACTTCTTTTTACTCTACAGACAGTGAACTCTGCAAGCAGTGTCCTGAAAATGAATGGCCTAACAAAGCTAAAACTATTTGTAGTGACAAGGTCAATGAGTATTTATCATATGAGGAGGACATTCTAGTTTTATTTTTTTCTATAACTTCAGTCATATTTGCTACAACATCTCTCCTTATACTTGGACTATTTGTTTGGTTTCGGAGCACTCCCATAGTTAGAGCCAATAACCGGAACCTCAGCTTCATTCTGCTCCTCTCCCTCATACTGAGCTTCATTTCTGTATTCCTGTTCCTTGGCCGTCCTGTGGATATTACCTGTATGCTGCAACAAGTCACTTTTGGAGTTCCCTTCACCATCTCAGCATCTTCTATTCTCGCCAAAACCATCATGGTCTTCATTGCTTTTAAAGCCACCAGACCTGGAAGCTCTTGTAGAAAATGGGTGGGAGTCAAACTTCCCAATACAGTCATGTTATTCTGCTCATCCATTCAGGTTATGAATTGCATTCTCTGGTTGTCCATCTCGCCACCATTTCAGGAGTATGACATGGACTCCTATCCTGGGAAGATCCTCATTCAGTGTAATGAAGGGTCAGTTATCGGCTTCTACTCTATGTTGGGTTATATGGGGTTCTGGCAGCTGTGAGTTTCTTCTGGCTTTCATGGTGAGGACATTACCGGACAGTT